>NC_064920.1:258290589-258920231 GCF_023897955.1 Schistocerca gregaria | reverse complement strand
GCGTTCTTCCGACCATCTTTTTCCCGTTCTGTTCTCCGTATGTTCTTGTACCAGATATATCTACAGGGAATGAAATATTCAGAACTTCGGAGTTATCATCATCACCGTCACCTTCAGTCCCAGCCAACCATCTGTTCTTTTTCTTTAAAGGTTACTATTAAGCCCATCTCATTTTGGGCCTCCGAATGTTTCTTCTTCCTCTCGAACTGTATCTCAATAGTTTCTTGTCACTGTTTCTTCTGGCATTCTGCTCACATGTTCATTCCACCTGTTTCTACATTTTTCTACTGTGTTGCTTATCCGTTTAACATTCAGTTCTTCTCTAATTTGTTATTTCTTCATCCGATTGTGACGTGCGGAATTTTTCACTGTTCTTAGAAATTTGATTTCAGCTGTTTGTATTTTGCTCTTATCCTTTTTTTTGTGGGAATCCACGTTTCGCTCCCGTACAGCAGAGACGTCACAGCCATAGTTTTACGAACCTCTACTTTTGCTATATTTTTAGCTCTATTATTTTAGTTTTTGTTAATAGTGCTACGCGTATAACCTCATGAAGCTTGATGTCTCTATCTCAGTAATGCGGTAACTTATTTGGTTTCCTATATAATTGACTGTTAACTGACTTCATTATTCTATTACCAGGGGAGCCGTGCGAAGCTTTCCCACTTTTATAGATTTAAATAATGACAGTATTTGGAATAGCTGTAGCCGTTGGGATGAGGGTAGTTCTGGGAATACAGAGAAGACATCTTTAAAAGTGAACCGAACGATGGGAAATTCTAATAATGAATTTATGATACATCCTTGTATAAACATTTCTATGCACATAATTACATAATTCTGAAGGCAGTCTCTTATACAGCATTGCAATATCTCGGTGTAAACAATATTTGACATAGGAATATAATCTTCGTGTACTTCTTGTTTTTCATATCCTTTAGGGATGCAAAAATTTTAGCTGATTTAGCTACCATTAAAAAAGCTACTTAAAATGTCCGTGAGTAAAGGCGGGATTTTGTTAATGTAGTAATATTCTTTGAAGCGTTTGTCCCTTCGACTTGTTCGTACTGACCGCAAATGCAAATTTAATTGTTAATTGAAAAGGCATGCCTCTGTCGGTGGTGTTAAGTTTTCTCCGTGGTATTAGAACGGTATTTCCGCTGTCAATCGGCTGAGCATTAATCGTAAATAGGGGACACGTGAGAAACGTTCGCACTTTCGTACTGTAAATAATGAAAGTATTTGAATAAGCATAGTCGTTGGGATAAGGACAGTTGATGATAATGACAAATATATTTTTCGTTTCGGAATGTATATGCATTTAGAAAAGTCAACTTGTACAACAGGCATAGTTAATGGACTATCTCAGTGGTCGCAGTTATTATCTGTGACAACGCTGTATATAAATTAACCAGTTAATAGTGATTGTAAAGAGATAAAATGGAAATATAAGCTTTTTGTTCGTCCTGTATGGCTGTCGCTATTTCGTTATTCCATATCCATATTAGAGTCGCCCTTCACGTTTTACTCACGCTTATGTCAATGTCGCGCTCTCCTGTGATCATGCTACAGGAGGGCTCGAAACAGGAGGGGTTCTGCAGTAGTACCAGATACACCTATAGAAAATGAGATATTTAGAACTTCGGAGGTATCACGATCTCCACTCCCACCTATTAAGACAACAACTTTTCTACATACAACAGCAATCGCGAAAAGCCTCATGGAACTTACGATGTTGTCTCCTATGTCTTTTAGAAGTTATAGAACGTATTGTTTAATAAGTGCCTTTTAAATGCCATTTTAAATAACTTCGATTTAAGAATACTTTTAATCTCCCTGAGCAATGTATTGTAAAATTTTATTCCTTGGTGAAAAACGCTGTCCTGAGATTTATGTGTATTGTATCTTGGTAAAGATTATTTTTGAGTCCATCTCATTTTGGGCGTAGTATACGCTTTTTACTAAGTGATACAAATACGGTATGGTGGATGCAACTGCTAATACTTTCTCATCTTTTTCCTATATTTTCACTACTACTTTAATTTGACTTCGTAAGTAAGCGCTTTGCCTACTGCAAAGTAGACCCCTAATTTCTTGATCTTCTAGCAGGTGCAGGTGCAGTTTACAAACTTCTTCATTTTCCATCTTAGTTTTAAGAATTTCCCTTGTCTTCCAAATAGTTAGTAAAGCATTTTTTGGCACCAGCATGAAGAGATCAGAGTTTATATCGCTGTCACGAAGACAAGAGTTCTTCGCCGGTTAACTGGATCTGCTGATCGCTCTTGCAAGAAGCCGTGCAACGTACTGATGGTTGGCTTGTGCGTCATGTTTGGAGAAATCGAAAATAGTAATCGAGCAAATTGTAAAGACGTGTTCAAAACATAATGGTATTTAGCTACACCTTATGCTTACAATCACCAATCAGTTACGTGCATCACAAATAATCTTGATAATTTCTGCAGAAACGCCCCTGTATACGTCCACGGAACAAGATCAAGACTCAACTTACATTTATCAAGATACAATAAACATAAAACTCAGGACAACGTTTTTCACCAAGGAATAAAATTTTACAATACATTGCCCAGGGAGATTAAAAGGATTCTTAAATCGAAGTTATTTAAAATGGCATTTAAAAGGCACCTATTAAACAATACGTTCTATAACTTCTAAATGACATAGGAGACAACATCGTAAGTTCCATGAGGCTTTTCGCGATTGCTGTTGTATGTAGAAAAGTTGCAGCGCTAGAAAATTGTAACAAAATGCAGGAATACCCGCAGAGGATCGACGTTAGGTGTAGTGAGTCGCAATGGACCCTCAACGTAGGCAAATATAACGTATTGCGTATACGTAGAAAGACCCATTATCGTATGAGTACGCGATTGCAGATCAATCATTGGAAGCAGTTACTTCCATGAAATATCTAGGACTATGCGTACGGAGCCCTTTAGAGAGGAACGACCTTTGCACTAATCGCAGGAAAGGTAAATGCGAGACTGATATTCACTGGTAGAATCCTCGAGCACTGTAGTCCTTCAACAAAGGATCTTACAAAATCGTAGTCCGACCAATTCTTGAGTATTGCTCGTCAGTATGGGATCCGTACCAAATAAGATGATTTTCTCTAAAACGGAGAAGATCCAAAGGAGAGCAGCACTTTTCGTTACAGGATCATTTCATAAGCACGAAAGTGGCACTCAGATGATCTAACAACTCCACTGGCAGACACCACAAGAGAGGCGTTCCGCATCGCGACGTGGTTTATTATTAACGTTCCGAGACCGTACTTTCCTAGAAGAGTCAACAAATGAATGGGTTCCTGCTGCGTATATACCGCTAAAAGACCATGAAGATAAAATCAGAGAGATTCGTGCCGACACGTTGGCTTACCAGTAATCTTTGTCCCAGTGAACCATGTCAACCAGAGATCTTAACCGCGCTTCCAGTAAACTGCCCCTGACGGTTCGCAGTAACATTCTTCTTATAACCTCTGCTCGGATTTCATCTCTTTTCATCCATATATTCGTAACAGGCAGTCGAACAATCCTACGGTCTTCTCGTGACTAGTCCTGGAAGGGCTTATGCCTACTTTTCCTGTCACACCGCTGTCCTGATTTCATCGCGTCACCTTCGTTCTGCAGTCATTATGTATACTTGCATCTATACTCTGCAAGCCACTGTGAAGCACATAGCAGACGGTTTTTTCGATATTACAAATTGCTGGGCTACACATTCGTGTATGGAGCACGGGAGAACTACTTCTCTTCGCCGATACTGCGTGAGTGGTATTTACGGGGTTGTAGTATACGAGGTGCGACAATAAAGTAATTAGACATGTGAAAAAATGTTGCTTACCGTTTTAGTCACACTTTTTCCAGGCTTCTGCCATTGATGGTAACATTTCTGGGACTCATCATAACAAAATATCCTCCAAGACCCTCGTCAAAACATTTTGGACGTCTTGTGTTGTTTGAAAATGGTGTCCCTTGAGCGCCGTTTTGACTCTTTGAAATAGAAAAAAGTCGCACGAAGCGATATGTTATGAATAAGATGGCTGTGGTAGTACTGAAATTTGTTTGGAGGTTAAAAATTGCTGTACTGACAGAGCAGTACGGGATGGCGCATTATCGTGATGCAGAATCGAATTACCAGCAACGTTGGCACGGACACGAAGAACTCTTTTACGACGTCTTTCCAAAATGTCTTTGTTGTAATATTAGTTAACTGTTTGTCCAGGAGGCACTCATTCTTTATGAACAATTCCCTTGGACTCAAAGAAACACACAATCATGCATTTCACTTTTGACTTTGACATGCGAGCTTTTTTGGTCTGGGTGATCCCTTTGAGCACCGTCGCGAACTTGGGCGTTTTGTCTCTGGATCGTACTGAAAAAACCAACTTTAATCACCAGTAATAACATGGTTCAACAATTATAGATTGATTTCCGTTTGCTCTTACAGATCAGCTACCACATTTTTCCGTGTTTCTCGCTGTTGTGGTGTGAGATTTTTGGGGACAATTTTTGCACAAATCTTTCTCATACCAAGATATTCAGTTATTATTAGACGAACAGTTTTTCAATTGATGCTCAGTTCTTCTGCAATCATTTTCACGGATAATCTTCGATCAGATCGTACGAGTACACGCACCCTGGCCAAGTTGACATCCGTCCGTGAGGTTGATGGTCGTCCACTGCGGTCTTCATCCTCAACATTCGTTCTGCCTTCACTAAACATTTTATGCCAACGAAAAACTTGAGATCTTCACATAACCTCCTCTCCAAAAGCCTTCTGAACTTACCGTAAGTTTTCGTCGCGTTTTCACCCAATTTAACATAAAAAGAAATGGCATACTGTTGGGCAATATTATGCGGTTCCATTTTCGTGATGAGAGACACAAACACGTGTTAACTTATTACAGCACAACTCACGACTGAGCAGTTGCATCGATGTGCCGCTTGGACTAGAAGCAGCTTATAGACCAAGATCAAAAACATTATGCCTATGAAAGCCTGCAGAGTTGCCACATCTTGCAAAGAAAATCAGTCTCATTACTTTATTTTCGCACCTCGTACTCTTACATTCCTTAGTTAGTGCTGGGGTCTAAGGCTGTGGGGTCATAGACTGTGCGGCTGGTCCCGGCGGAGGTTCGAATCCTCCCTCGGGCATGGGTGTGTGTGTTTGTCCTTAGGATAATTTAGGTTAAGTAGTGTTTAAGCTTAGGGACTGATGACCCATAAGATTTCACACACAATTGAACTTTTTTTTAGTTAGTGCTCGTTCTTGTAACTTTTTAAATAGGTAGATTTCACCAAATAGTTGGCATATGTCTTCAAACGACAGCCATGTTGTGTTCTTCAGCATCTCGGCCATGCTCTCGCATAGGTGAAAAAACTTTGTGGCCATTCTTGCTTTTCAACTTTGTGTACATTCAGTATCCCTTGTCAGTACCATCTGGTGTGGTTTCTACACTCTTGAGCATTATTCTAGGTTGAGTCACACGAATGCTTAGTAAGCAATCTCTTTTGTGGACTCACTGAATTTTTACGGTATCCAACCGAAGTCTACGATTTATTCAGTCCCATATTCCTACAAGCTGCAACACCCGGGCATTTCTATGAGTTCACTGACTGCAATGATGACTCGTTGATATTGTCTGGAAGGTTGTTCTACCCAGCCTAGAGAATAGTGAACACCAGAACACATGATGTTTATTGGTCAGAGCTTCAGGCTAGTGACTGTGAGGGAATGCACACTAGAGATCGCCATAAGTTTCCGTCATTTTCTGCTTTTTTCTTGTTGCTAGACATAAGATTGAGTTTCATTTGTAGGCCACCATCATGTACCCTAAAACAGATATAAGTTTTTTACCATGGAACATGTGATATCTGAAGACTAACAGAATTTCGTTAATGTATTTAAAATTTTACCTGTTTTCAAAATGAAAATTTGTGTTAGTTCCAACAGCTTCAGTTTAAAAATACATTTAACTTGTAACTAGTTTTTTTTATAATACTTCTTCTTAATTTGATTTCGATTACAGAAGTTTAGTATACTGTGAGAGACAGACAACTGCATATAATATTGACAAGAGTGTCTCGATTGCAATTCTTTTAAAATTTAATAGAATAGTAATTTTACTATGTACATGACCACGTTGCACCTTGGAAAATATTTCACATTTGAAAAAATCTTAATTCTCCAGACAATTTTTTGTAATTTCAAAAAAAGGACTGCAGCATGTAGAAAGTGAATGCTGTGATTTAAAAATGGAATAAGAAAATATATACTAAACTTCTGTTACTGGACTGGGTAGAGTTGACAGTCTGTGCCTTGGAACGATACACTTCCCCTGTCACAGATATTGATTTTTTAGTCTTATGTCTTCCATCTTGGACTGTAGTTTGGAAATTTTAACAGTTAATGGCATCGTCATCATTAGTCGGTTTGCCCATTGCTGAGTGTCGTAGCTTCATTTTTCATCCATTTTTAAGGAAATGAATGTTCGACTAGACGTCTCCATCCATAGAGATCTTCAACTCTTCTGAATATAACGTCAAATAGTAGGACGGCAATCTTCTTCGCTTGGTCTACTTGTTGCTCTTCCTCGTAGTTTTCGGCCTTCGATTTTACCTTGTAACATAGTCTTTTTTAGATTACCCCCTTCCCTTTTCAAAATGTTCCCAAGGAACTGCAAGTATTTTTGACTGACACAGGAAGATAAACTTCTTGTGATTCTAAATTCTTCTATAACGGAAGCACCGTTTCTTTTTCCTGTCCATAACAGCTTTTACTAAGCTAACATCTTTTATTAAATAAAACATAAATAAAAACAATCATATATGTCAGTTATTTTTATTTGCTTCATGACGCATTTTCCAACTTTCTGCATCTTTCCCATAGCTTTCAACCGAAGAGAAACGACTTTCTGCGTCACATTCAATTGTTCCGCAAGTTCCTGTTGAGTTTGAGTATCATCTTCATCCAATACGGCCTGCAATTCATTATCTTCGAAATTTTTCGGTGGTTTTCGCGTTCGTCATTTCTCACGTCTAAATCACCACTTTTGAGTTTTTTGAACCACTCGGAACACTGTGCTTTCCCAATGACATGTTCGCCGAAAGCTTTGACAAGCAATTGATCCGATTCTGCAGCAGTTTTCTTAAAATGATAAAAGAAAATCAATGCTGTCCGCAAATCGTAGTTCGTAGGCACAAAAGTCGACATGTTTACAGGTTTGAAAAAGACTTGGGTTATTGTCTGTTGACATTCGTCGTCAGCCGTTACAGGAAGCAGATGGCGTTGGAGACGCGGTCTCACGAGCCCTACAATGACGGTTACCACCATCTATCGGGAAATTCTTGTTTCATACTGCTACACCTGGTTATTATTTTTTTATTTAGCGTACGGCGCTACACACATGGTTTACATTTATTACAGTATGATATTATATGATAAAATACACTATAAAATACATACCGGTAAGTGAAGGATACATTTTCAGGTAAAATATAATACATAAACAGAATAAAAAGTGACATCATAGCAGATATTTTGCGTTAAATAAGTCTTCAAATTCTGACGTCCAGATTAGCGATCCATTCGAGGCAGGGCGGTGTGGGGTTGAAGAAGTCAGCCCGACTACCCTTTTAGGCTTAATTCACAGTCCTGGGCGATGTGCAGTATTGTTTGATTAGGTGCCCCACAGTCACAGCTAGGGCTGGGAAGCTTTCCCCACTTGTGCAGATTGTGTGGACATAGTCCATGTCCCGTTCGGATTCTGTTTAGGCTTTTCCATAGCTGTCGTGGAAGTTCAGAGCCCTTAGGTTTCTCTGATGGACAGATAAGTTCACGATTGTCAGGGGAGGCACTATCACTCCAGCTCTCTTGCCATTTAGTATCCATGCTGAAGTTGGCAGCTGACAGTTGTTGGGCCAGTCTTAAAGGGGAATTCCTGGAGGGGAGTCGTGTTCTTCCCAAAGTTGGGACATCTTCATGGATAGGAAGTATGGGGTTATTCATTATTTTTGTGTATTCCTTCATCAGAGCTTACTGTCTTCGCAGGGAGGGTGGAGCTATATGACTAAGTGTTGAAAGCCAAAATAGTGGGGTAGTCTTTATTCATCCAATTATGGATCTCATAGCAGAGTTGAGTTGGGTGTCCACCTTGTTTACATGCTTGCTGGTTAACCACGCTGGTGCACAGTACTCGGCTGCAAAGTACACTAAGGCGAGTGCAGAGGTTCGTAGTGTGTCTGCTGCTGCTCCCCAGTTAGTGCTGCGGAGCCTCTGAATGAGGCTGTTCCGTGAGCTTATTTTATTGGATACATTTTCCAGGTGTCTCTTGAAGGATAATGTCCTGTCTAGAGTGACCCCCAGGTACTTTGGATATGGCTGATATCGCAGTTGACGACCGGGGTGGCCGAGCGGTTCTAGGCTCTACAGCCTGGAACCACGCTACTGCTACGGTCGCGGGTTCGAATCCTACCTAGGGCATGGGTGTGTGTGATGTCCTTAGGTTAGTTAGGTTTCAGTAGTTCCAAGTTCTAGGGGACTGATGACCTTAGAAGTTAAGTCCCATAGTGCTCAGAGCCATTTGAACCATATCGCAGTTGACTGTTATTCATATGAACCTTCAGCTCAAAATGGTTCAAATGGCTCTGAGCACTATGGGACTCAACTGCTGTGGTCATCAGTCCCCTAGAACGTAGACCTACTTAAACCTAACTAACCTAAGGACATCACACACATCCATGCCCGAGGCAGGTTTTCGAACCTGTGACCGTAGCAGTCGCACGGTTCCGGACTGCGCGCCTAGAACCGCGAGACCACCGCGGCCGGCCCTTCAGCTCATATCCCGCCATTCTGTTGTCGAAATGAAAACAGCTCACTTCAGTCTTGGTGGGATTTGGTATTAGCCTCCATTTGGTGAAATACTCATGCATTTTGTTTAGGTCAGTTTTGAGGATGTTTTCAGTGTCTTCAAACTGCTTGCTTTGGATAGCTAGGGCCATATCATCAGCAAAGGTGAACTTCCTTGAGATGGTTTCAGGCAGGTGAGAGATGCAAAGATTAAAGAGGATTGGTGCTAAAACTGATCCTTGAGGCAGTCCATTTGTTCAGTTTCCTCTGTTTTCTTATGTCATTACCCTGTTACACCAGGAAGTATCTATCCGAAAGTACGTTGTTGATAAGTCTCAGTGTCATACGGCAGGGGATTACGTTTATCAGTTTGTGTAGAAGGCGTTCCTTCCATACAGCTGTTAGATCTACGAAAGCTACCGCAGTCTTTTTGTTTTGTTTTGGAAAACCTGCTAAAAAATGGGTGTGCTGCGCAGGGAGCGGCGGCTGAGCAGCCGCGCACTGCTGCTGCTGCTGCACGACGACCGTCTGCTGGCGCGGCCGCTGCTGGGCCTGTGGCGCAAGTTGGTGGACGTGGTGTTCCTGCGGCGCTACGGCGGCGCCCGGCGCGACACTTGGTTCGAGCTGTCGACGGTGCCGTTCCCGGCCAGGGCGCGTTTTCCGCTGGTGCTGCGTCGCCTCGACACGTGGAAGCGCGGCCGCCTGCACTCGGGCCGAGACCTGTTCCGCGACAAGGCTGCCAACCTCCGCGGGCAGCCGCTAGTCGCCGCCACCTTCGACAACGTCCCCGCCGCCCTGCGCTCCGACGCCGGCTTCACCGGCCTCGAAGTCGAGGTACGAGCTGCCGCTGTAGTCGGGTCGCGTCGTCAAGAAGGGTCGTCGAGCAGATGCGCAAAACTATACACCTATATCTCTGACGTCGATCTGTTGTACAATTTTAGAACATGTTTTTTGCTCGAGTATCATGTTTTTGGAAATCCAGAATCTACTCTGTAGGAGTCAACATGGATTCCGGAAACAGCGATCGTGTGAGACCCAACCCGCTTTAGTTGTTCGTGAGACCCAGAAAATATTAGATACAGGCTCCCAGGTAGATGCTATTTTCTTTGACTTCCGGAAGGCGTTCGATACAGTTCCGCACTGTCGCCTGATAAAAAAGTAAGAGCCTACGGAATATCAGACCAGCTGTGTGGCTGGTTTGAAGAGTTTTTAGCAAACAGAACACAGCATGTTGTTATCAATGGAGAGGCGTCTACAGACGTTAAAGTAACCTCTCGCCTGCCACAGGGGAGTGTTATGGGACCATTGCTTTTCGCAATACATATAAATGACCTAGTAGATAGTGTCGGAAGTTCCATGCGGCTTTTCGCGGATGATGCTGTAGTATACAGAGAAGTTTCAGCATTAGAAAATTGTAGCGAAATGCAGGAAGATCTGCAGCGGATAGGCACTTGGTGCAGGTAGTGGCAACTGACCCTTAACACAGACAAATGTAATGTTTTGCGAATACATAGAAAGAAGGATCCTTTATTGTATGATTATATGATAGCGGAACGAACACTGGTAGCAGTTACTTCTGTAAAATATCTGGGAGTATGCGTGCGGAACTATTTGAAGTGGAAAGATCATATAAAATTAATTATTGGTAAGGCGGGTACCAGGTTGAGATTCATTGGGAGAGTCCTTAGAAAATGTAGTCCATCAACAAAGGAGGTGGCTTACAAAACACTCGTTCGACCTATACTTGAGTATTGCTCATCAGTGTGGGATCCGTACCATATCTAAAGAAGAGCGGCGCGTTTCGTCACAGGGTTATTTGGTAACCGTGATAGCGTTACGCAGATGTTTAGCAAACCCAAGTGGGAGACCCTGCAATAGAGGCGCTCTGCATCGCGGTGTAGCTTGCTCGCCAGGTTTTGAGAGAGTGTGTTTCTGGATGAGGCGTCGAATATATTGCTTCCTCCTACTTATACTTCCCGAGGAGATCACGAGTGTAAAATTAGAGAGACTCGAGCGCGCACGGAGGCTTTCAGACAGTCGTTCTTCCCGCGAACCATACGCGACTGGAACAGAAAAGGGATGTAATGACAGTGGCACGTAAAGTGCCCTCCGCCACACATCGTTGGGCGGCTCGCGAAGTATAAATGTAGATGTAGATGTAGTGAAACGGCTAGCGAATGAGTGGTGGCACTTTCCCCGGGTCGAGAAGCGACATTTCAGTCCCCCTCCTAGATTCTGGGTACGGCATTTCCATTCATTACATTGTACCCCTTGTAACCGCTGAATGTCATTCAATACGATCACGGCGACACTCCTCGATCCACTTTAACACGCGTAGTGTCACTCGCCTTCATACATGGCAGTGGACGTTTGAAAATTCGTGACGCAAGCTCAATGGTCGTCACTTGATTTAATTGTATTTCCCGGCTGACTCTTAATTCAATTACTGCCACGGGGGTGAGGAGAAAGAACACATCCTGGTGGCACCAGCATTATGCGTATTTGGATGTTCGATTAATCTGAATGCAAAATTGTTAAGGCTTTCGCGGCCACTTGTTGACAAACTGTCAATTGGCTTCTGTCTCTTGTTCTTCGGCCGACGTTCATCTAATGATTTTTCTGACGTTTCGCCAGCACGAGTGGTTGGCATTGTCAAAGCTTCACCCTCCATTGCCGGTGGTGAACTGGAACCGAGCTCGCGGCCGCAGACTATAATGTACCTGGCGCGCCAACGTCCGAGGGTTTCTCCGCGGTCATTTCCGTACCGAAAACTAAGCGCAGATCTGTCGCAGCGTATCACTCGGAATACGAATCGATTAATCAAGGCGTCTTCTCTGTCGGCGGACATACAGAGAAACCTGCGCAACACAACACAGAAGCCCTACCTCCTCAGGTGTATGGATTACCCAAGATCCATAAGAACAACGTTCCACTGAGACCGATCGTTAGCCCTCCTGGTTTACCAACGTATAAACTGGCAAAACATTTGGCCTCTCTGCTCCAGCCACACGTGGGGAAGACCGACACATACATAAAAGACTCAGAACATTTCATTGAGAAGCTGAAGAAACTGAAACTTGCACCAAACGACATCCTGGTCAGCTTTGATGTTGTTTCGTTATTCACGAAAGTGCCACTCAGTGACACTCTGGAGCACATCGGTTCCATGTTCCCGCAAGACGTCAAAAAGCTCTTCCATGCATGTCTCGCCACGAGCTATTTCACGTGGAATGGCGATTTCTACGAGCAGCTGGAAGGCGTCGCCATGGGTAGTCCTCTGTCCAGTGGTGGCCAACTTCTTCATGGAACAATTCGAAGCACAGGCACTGGACTCGGCGACTTGGTGTGGTACAGGTACGTCGATGATACTTTCGTGGTGTGGATCCATGGCGAAGAACAGCTCGGTGACTTCCTAAGACACTTGAACAGCCTCCATGCCAACATAACATTTACCATGGAAGTAGAAAAGGACAAGAAACTGCCATTTCTAGATGTGCTGGTCACAAGGGACGGCGAAAACCTGGGACACAGTGTGTATCGAAAACCGATACCTGCACAAACTGTCAAACCACCACCTCCAGAAAAGAGGCATGATTAGTACGCTCGTAACGAGAGTAGGACGAATATGTGAGCCGCAACACTTCAAACGAGAAATGTAACACCTGGAAACTGTTCTGAGGAGCAATGGGCACTCCACAAATTACATTAGAAGTGTAACAGAGCCAAACACTCGGCGAAGTAAGGAACCAGAAAAAGAAATGTCGGGTACGGCCTTTCTGCCATACATTCCCAGAGTGACGGACAGAATCGGCCGTATATTGCGCAAACATGGCGTAAAGACGATTTTCAAACCGACAAGGAAGATCAAAGAGTGTCTTAGATCGGCGAAGGAGAAAAGAGACCCACTTGCAATGTCGGGAATATGCCATATACCATGCACATGCGGAAAAGTTTATGTCGGAATGACTGGACGATCAATTAACACCAGGATCAAAGAGCATAAGCGACATTGCAGGTTTGGGCAGGTGGAGAAATCGGCTGTGGCAGAGCATGCGCTGAATGAGACCGACCACGTAATAAAATTCGCCGTCACGGAGGTTCTGGCTGTAGAGAAGCACTATCACACGCGCTTGTTCAGAGAAGCTGTAGAAATGCAAAAAAACACGCGAACAGTTTCAACAAGAAAGAGGGAAGGCTTAAGGGAAACGGATCCTGGCTTCCCGTACTGCAGCGAACGTCCGTCGCAGGCAGCAAGAAGAGAACCGCACCGGAAATGCCCGCGGAGAAGCCCTCGGACGTTGGCGCGCCAGGTACATATAGTCTGCGGCCGCGAGCTCGGCTCCAGTTCACCACCGTCCACCGGCAATGGAGGGTGAAGCTTCGACAATGCCAGCCACTCGTGCTGGCGAAACGTCAGAAAAATCATTAGATAATCTGAATGGTTTGCAATATTCCAGCGATTCTATTCGAACTCTATCCTGATGTACCGACAAGGACCATTTTCGCAGATAAACATGCAAGTACGTAATGGATGTTCAGTTTCTCAATATAGTTCGTCGCACTCACACATTATACATCCGCTGTAAGAACAATTTCATGCATTTACATTTCTGGTGTCCCACAAAATTGGTTGGATAAATATTATGGCGATACGTTGCATACAACTTCCACAGATATTTGTTTATCATGTAGTCAAGTCTACGTAATGAAGCCAAAATCGTGGATAAAATTGAAATGTAGTTTCTTTATTAAAACTTCTCTTTTCACTAATTAAATATGAAATATGAATCGGGATTGGAGGTGATGATCCTATCCTTCTTTTTTAGTATATTAGGTCCCCGTTAATTAATATCTGGTAGCTAATAAGCGAACTATTTTTTATGCTCGCGCGTTGTTTGTATCAGTTACCCCCGCAACCGTCCAAGGATAAGATTCTATTAATGTTCCGCGCACACGCGTTTCACCATTTTATAAAATGCAGAATTACGTAAACTATACCTTTCCGTTCCGCACAACTTTCGTGGGTTTCACAACCATAATAGTTTCCCAAGAGCGTTTTTCCCAGCTAACACAAAGTTCGAATTATGTTGTCGGATTCATTTTCACTCCACCCGACAATAAGCGTCTCTGGTCACTTCGTCACACGTAATGTATTTTAAACGTGCTTGAAGAGTCTTTAAATAATCTCCTTAACGAATTTCGCAGTCGCGTACCACTTTTTCATCGACTAGCCCGATCGCGATGACTGAAGGTAGAGAGCTCAATAATGTGTTACATGTTCTTTCACATCTATTAAAAAATAAACAAGCCCCTATATCTTTCTGTCCCGCATGGTTTTTGCTTCTTTGCTTTTTATTACTTTTCATTATTTTGTTTCTTAGTAATACTGTGCAGTTATTAATGTTTCGTATTACTTTCCCCTTTTTTAAATTCTTCCCCGATTTTAATTAATATGATGCTAATTGACACGCCTGTCCCCAAAGTACCGTTACACCCTCATTCTCGACGAGTCTACAAAGCTGGAGGTTAAACACTACCGACTGCGACGAGAAATGCTGCAGTTTTAGCAATCACTACATACACAGTCCAGTCACATTAATTACACTACTGGCCATTAAAATTGCTTCACCAACAAGAAATGCAGATGATAAATTGGTATTCATTGGACAAATATATTATACTGGAACTGACATGTGATTACATTTTCACTCAATTTCGGTCCATAGATCCTGAGAAATCATTACCCAGAACAACCACCTCTGGCCGTAATAACGGCCTTGATACGCCTGGGCATTGGATCAAACAGAGCTTGGATGACGTGTACAGGTACAGCTGCCCATGCAGCTACAACACAATACCACAGGTCATCAATAGTAAAGAAAATGACTGTGTTGAAAATAAAAAAAGAAAACTGACGAACGGAACTCGATCCAGCGGCTTGAACGCCAACCACTATTTTTTTAAAAAAAACAATTGTTCTATATTTGTCGTAGAATTTGTTCAGGGCGGACGTCCGATGACACACGTTCAGTTTGTTCGTTGACCAGTTCGCTCTGTTCTTTTATTAGCAAGGGTAGCTAACGCCGAACACGCTTTTTTTACCTTTTTTTCCTTTCTTAAAAACAACCATATATGTACATAAGCACAAAAACAAAATATTGAAGTGCTGGAACTGATTCAACACGAATTGTATCCTACAATAGACTGAAGAATGCATTTCAATATAGTGCCATTTGTAAGATTACAAAATAGAACATAATAGTAAACTGACAACAGCCTCTTCAGTCCAGACAGAGACATAGAACCGAAACGCAAACATATATATAATTGATTGTCTTAACTGGAATGACAGTTCTGTCATTTGATTCATAACCGTCCAAAACTCAGTCATTTGGAGCACACAAACGGATAACAAGAGATGCACAGGAACATAAATTAATGAAAACGTCATAATGAAGTTAGTAACACCATTGAGAAGTCGGGAGTAGTCCTAGGAACTGGTATAACCCCTTATTCGTTGTGTATTTTGTTCGCTACATAGTCTTGCATGTGTTTTATGTCCTTACCGGCATCGAGAATTACCCTACGCCTTGTTTTTCAAAAATTATGTCTAACATGTTAGCAAACATCTTCCTGAAATTTGGATAACGTTTCATCTTCCAGCGTGCCGTCCTCATGTAAGCCTCGAAACTAATGAGATTATCTTCACTGTTGTGGATGATGATATATGTCACAAACTGTCCTAACATCCACATCACGGTGTTGTTCTTGGTGGCGGGAAAATGGTTCGCGTCCGGCCAGAGCAGGATGTCTGTGCAGTGGCTGGCTGGGCTGCTGCGGGTAATCAGGCCCAGCCTCTGCTGCACCCATTTCCAGTTAATGAGATGACCGCCACAAGTGAAGCGATGGCGTAAGGTGTCGACCAGACCACAGCGGACGCATTTATCACTGTCACTTAAACCGATTCTATGCAACCTTTCATTAGTGGGTATAACATCGTTTACCACTTTATACCATGTGGACGCCACTTCAGCAGTGTGGACAGTTAAACTTATGTTGTCCCAAACTGACTTCCAATGAACACTCGGGTATTTAAGTTCAATCGGATTCCGGACTATTGGAGATGTCCATCTTTTTAATAACTGGTGCGTCGTCGGTAAATCCAGTGTGAAATAATGTCCATCAATATAGCTTACTTCAAGAAAAAACTGCTTGACATGTCGTAATTTGTAATGTATTTTACCTACATCAATGGGTGGATGCATATCGGTGGGTTGTAAGGTTCGGAAGAGCCAACTGGTTACGCTGAGAGGTTCCTTGTCCAACAAATGGGTGATTCGTTTAATATATAACGCAGTACACTTTCGGTTAATGTAGGGCTTGTTTAGTCCGCCGGAATGTCTGGAAGACGTCAGCGTGGTGTATTTCACTTTGAATAGATGCCCTTACAGATAAATTTATTAGAGTTTCATCACGTGTTTGGCCTTCATCTTGGGGACTGGAAATAGTTGGGCCATATAGAACGCTTTACTGAATATATAACTGCTGAGGAGTCGTATGCGTTGGAGAATGTTAACGCACAGCCAATTGTTTTCATAGATAGCACCTTGCATTTTATTGGTGACCTGCTTCCATTTTTTTGCATTCATTTTTAGCGGGTATTTGTCTATAATCATCCCAAGAGTGGTGTGGGTTTCGACACGCTTCGCCCAAGGTATATTTACTGCGTCGAATCCTCGAATGTTGACAAAGGTGCATTTACCGGCGTTGATTTTAGCACCGGAAGCACAACAGTACTCGTCTACCGCGGTCTTGAGGGTTGATACGTCTCCGTCGTTGCGCAATAACACTCCGATGTCGTCGGCGTAAGCACGAACCACGAACGACGTCCCGGCAATCGAAAGGCCTGCAAGTTTGTCATGAATAGAGCGTAAGAGCGGCTCGAGCGACAAAACAAATAACGTCATGGAGAGAGGGCTCCCCTGCGGCATTCCTCTTTGGACCTCGATGGGTTGAGTAAGCTGTCCATTTACACTGATTCTGGTTGTAATGCCCGTGACGAAATGTTGCACGACATTTATAACCCGTTGCTCGGAACCACAACGCTGCAGTAGCTGTAGGAGGTACTCGTGGCGGACGCGATCAAAGGCTTTGCAAAAGTCGATAAACAGCAATGCGATATTCACGTTAGTGACTGACGCTATGGCTATTACATCTCTATATTCCGAAAGGGGCGTCATAATAGTGCGACCAGGGATGCATGATTGGTGGTTGTGAATCACTTGCTTCATTAACGGAGACAATCTGCTGTTGAGTGCTCTGGCGAAGGTTTTGTAGTCAAAATTGAGTAAAGTTATAGGTCGGAAGTTATCTAAGGTTTTTCGGTGTTTGCTTTTTGGTATCAATACAATTCGGCCTTCCTTCATTTCGGGCGGCACGTCACTCCCTCGCATCACTTCATTGAGAACATCTCTAAATGCGTGTCCGATTATGGGCCAGAAGCGCACATAAAATTCCCGTGGCAAACCATCAGGGCCAGGGGATTTATTCAATGGCGAGCCAGAAATCAGTTCAAGGAGCAAAATCGTGTACGACCGCCGAGTTGTCCGCAGGCGTGACTACGGAGGGCAGAGCACTCACGATATCGCCGCCGTCATCACCATATGTATCGCATTGCGAGTACAGATCCGTGAAGTACCGGTAAACTGCAGTAAGAATATCACTCTGTCGGGTCAAACGGAGTCCATCATCTGTGTCCAGCTCCCCGATAGAAGCTCGCTTGCTATGGGCACGATGTTTTATAAGGTGATACAGCGATGCAAGTTCGTCCTCTTGAAGCGACTTTGCTTTAGATCTGATCTTCAGTCCTTCAAGCTGCGTTCGCTTTATGCCTATAAGCTTCGCCTTTATTTGTTTGATGGTCGTCAGCTGTGTGTTGGTTGGTGTCGTAGTCGCATACAACTCTCTCAGAACTGTTTGGTAAAAATCAATCGTGCGTTTGACATCTTGCGCCCGTTGCCAACTGTAGTTTCTTAAGGATAATCGCATTTTCCGTTTGACCACAGCATTCCACCAGGCTATCTTGCTCAGATATCTGCAGCATTGCTTGAGACAATCCGCCCATGTCGTGGAGATGACATCTTGTAGCAAGGCATCGGCGAGAATAGAAACATTTAGGCTTCACGGAATCATATGCCATTTAGTATGCTGTTTGGCCAGATTTATCGTGACACAGAGGACGCAGTGTTCGGAGAAGATAGCTGGAATGACATCGGCGTCCAGAACATGTTGGCAAATGTTCTCAGAGATGTACAAACGGTCTAGACGGCTACATACGGTGGTGGTCAGGAACGTGTACTTTACCAGGGTAGGAAATTTTAGTTCCAACGCATCCTTCAGCTGCAGGTGACGCACCAGATCATGTACTTCCCTACAGTAATTAAAGTTTGGCGATTGGTCTTTCCTGTGGATCACACAGTTGAAATCACCACTAATTATCAACTGGGTTGGGTTGCGACGTAGCAAGTATATAATCCCTTGTTTAAAGAAGTTAGCTGTTTCTGATTTTAAGGTCGTTCCTGATGGAGCATAGATATTAACGAGGGTGACGTCAAAAATTTGGCAAGCTATGCCTCTACCGGAGTCCAACATTTCGATATTGCTCACTGGGATTCCGTCTCGTTATAGAATGGCCGTACCTGTACCCCCCGTCCGCCACGGTGTTTACGATTGTTGCAAATCCTGATACATGAAAACGTAAGATTATCACTTCCTGTAACAGAACTATATCAGCTTCGGACTCATAGATAAACTGCCGTAGCATTGCTAATTTTCCAGCCACGGAGTCCTTTGGTTTAACTTTATTTTGCCGTCGCAAAGTCGTCCGAAGTGTCATTGAAGACGACGGAGTCGGCGAGTCATGGCTGTAAGCAGTATGTGAAAAGTCCTTGCTTCGGAACGGGTGACGGCAAGTCCGAAGATGCGGCTTCAGTAGGTTCACTGCGTTTGTTTGGAGCCGCACTGGCTGTTTGTATACAGCTGTCCGGGTCCTCGTGTTGTTTGGAAGCAGTTTCGAGGCGGCGGCTGTTTATGTTATGCTCTACACCGCGTGCTTCATCCGCCGTGTTTACGAGTTGCAGTTGACTGACTGCCGCCTCTTGTGTGTTGGCCACCTGCGGCGAGTCGGCAAGCGGCATCGGAACGGATTGCTGTAAACACTCGGCTGCACTCGAATTGACAGTTTCTGCGTCGGGCGGTTGAATGGGAATTTTGCAGGTCGTAACTGAGCCATCCGACACATGCGTGTCCTGTGTGGAGGCCCGTGGCTCCGCGTCATCGGTTTGATTTTTTACAACCTGGTCGCCGGAACCACTACCGTCACTTATAATACGTCGTCGTTTGTTACCGACAGATAATGCAATACCGGTGGCTAAGGGGTGACTGGCCACGGGTTTTTGAGGCAAGGGTGGGAAGGTGCTGTTACCGAGATCGTTGTCCTCTGACACAGATGCACTCCGTTGGGAGTCAGTCACAGAAGGCGTCTGATTTTAGTTAGGACATCAGGCAATGTTAATATCTGTCGTTGTTGCAGATTGTTTCGAAGTACGACAACTCGCCGTGGGCAATCCTCTCGTAAATGGCCACCCGTGTTACAGATAAAACAAGTGCCTACTTGCCCCTCGTAAATGACCCAAACCATAATATAGGATGGGATATTGACTTTAACGGCCATGTCAACTGAACGAACCCCGCTATAACATTGGCGTTTGTGATGGCTCGACCATTCTTCGTTTCTAATCTGATCTCTGTATTTGGCGAGGAAATCTCTAAGAAAACAATTCTCAACCTCAGGTGGCAAATTGAACACTCGCACTTTTTTATACTCAATGTCAGCGTTAGTTATTGAAACTGTAGTCACCGACTGATCAAGATGTTGGAACTCTGCTTTCCCACCAGTATTCACCAAAATTTTCTCCAGTTGTATCTGGTCTAAAAATTTCACAAAGAAACAGTATTCCGCCATGTCATAATATGCTGTGTGGACCTGATCGGATGTGATGCCAATAATATCTACTATCCAGTCATGGATTTCTAGAGAACTCGGTTGCACATTCCTGGAAGATTTCTCAAATGCAAAACACAGGGTATTCTTATGAGGTACACTGGGAGCCATAACTGCACTTTATGAGCGGTCGGGACCGCTGTGAGTGAATTAAGTAGCTTGTGTACGACGGTAGTGAAGAAGCACTGAGAATATCACAGATCACAATCCAAGAATTATTATAAACACGGCTTGCGAGGCTGCGACTACGCGGAAGTACCGACACGTCCGGTCGCTGTCGCGTCCCAAGCGGAACTAACCGTGGCGGCACGGCTGCAGCCGCTTCATGGTCAAAATGGCCACGCATATTTGACGACCGAAATTATCTTGCGATTTTGTCAATAACGTTTGAGAAGTACACGCTACACATTTTGTTGTCCTCATGGAGTACTACGAGTGTGCAAAGTTTGCAATAAATCTGCGTTCCAAACGTCATGGCCTCCCCTTGTAAGTGTAAACTTATTGTTGTGATTTATCTTCTCTTCAGTTGTGTGAACCAGTTCATCAGTAACCACAGACAGGCGTACGATTCGTATTCATCACTTGATCACGTCCTTCAATGAACAGTCTGATCCATCTTCTAACCATTGAATCACTCACAGCATTTTGTCCGTAAACCTCGCGGAATTGACAATGGATTTCCTTTGGTTTTCTTTCTTTCATTTAGAAAAGGAATCACAGATCTGATTTCACACGCGGCGGCATTTTCAATTACAGCTGACATTATAAAGAAGCACTACAAAGCACACGTTGGCAGCAGCGATCTGAAAATGGCGTACATGTCTTCTCTTTGAGTCAGATAGAAACAGAAACGGGACTTACTTTGTGGATGACCCTCGTACAATTCCTAAGTCGCTGCTATACAAGTGCCTGTTCTTGACGCTGCTGTTCAACCAGTCGGGCGCGGCGCTTATGTCGTCTTCGCGTAATGGCCGCTGCTGTCGCCTTGTCGCCCTGGAGAGGGGATGGCCAGCGTGTAATTGGCTGACGTCTTTTCACAGCC
This sequence comes from Schistocerca gregaria, assembly GCF_023897955.1. NCBI lineage: Eukaryota > Metazoa > Arthropoda > Insecta > Orthoptera > Acrididae > Schistocerca > Schistocerca gregaria. The sequence goes on along the minus strand of NC_064920.1, from coordinate 258,899,262 downwards.
CTCTCTGCTCCGTCGTTACCGACTGGCATGCTGGCACTTGACTTTACGCCGAAACAAACTCAGCCCCAGTTTTATGTAGCAGTTTGATGATAAAAAGGAGCCGATACGAAAAGTAAATTGTTTGGAATAATACAGTACTCATCAGAAAATCACGTGGAGCTATATGGTGCATTCAGTAGAAAGCATACAATGTGACAGCCGGCCGGAGTGGCCGAGCGGATGTAGGCGCTACAGTCTGGAACTGCAAGACCGCTACGGTCGCAGGTTCGAATCCTGCCTTGGGTGTGGATGTGTGTCCTTAGGTTAGTTAGGTTTAAGTAGTTCTAAGTTCTCGGGGACTGATGGCCTCAAAAGTTGAGTCCCATAGTGCTCAGAACCATTTGAACCATACAGTGTGACACACGGACGCTAGACTGGTGGAGGAGACGCTCAGGTAGCGTCAGGGATAGGCTTGCCATCAGTTAAACTACCGACTCAGGACAAAGACTTAGAAAATCCCAGTCATTGGGTCAAATCGGGTTACTTTCAAAGACACAGTCTATCGACGATACGTTGGCCGATGGCGGGGTGGGGCGGCGCTATGCATGCGATCGTCGATTGTCGGCGGTTTCTCATTGTTCTCAACGACAAAGTACGGAAAATATTTATATAGGAAGCGTCTAAGTGTGCTCGCTACTGGATTTTTTAAAATACAAAACGAACAAAACTACCTATGCGCCAATCTTAATTTAAAGAAATTTAACTAAGATTTATTAAAATATATTTATTTCAAATCAGTCCATGGACACAAAACAGCTCTACATTTACTCTGGGTAGTTGTGTACCGACCCCCCCCCCCCCCCCCAGGACTCTCCCGGACTGTCTCAAAACTAGGAAAAATCCTTGGAAACTCGGACATACGGCAGCCATAGCCACAACACAAGAGAGTGGGACTAACAGTGCGATCATAGATGGCAAGAATCGTGGACATAAGAGTGAACGAAGGTGTATCATATGGGAGTGCTGAGTACTGAAATAATTGAAGATTTCGGCTGTAAACAATGGTAGTGCGCAAGTTGGCTGTTTTGCAAAACTGTGCAGTAAAGTTTCAGTAAAACCTCATAAATAACATATTTCAAGAACACCAATTTTGATTTTTTTTAATTCAGATAAGTCTTGATTTACAATTTTTTCTAGAAAAACGACATATTTTCTTAAGAAATCGTTACTTACATCCAAAATTTTATTCATAAAAAGATGTCAGTGGATACTTAGTACTGTTTACTTGCAAACTGAGTGCACATAAAATGTGTTAGCTTTCACGTACCGCTATTTAGTTGCTGCGCGCTTTAAGGAAACATTACACTAAAAACTTTCAAAAACATAAATTTGAAAGATCCAAATGGTTTCAGCTTATGATATTAAGAGTTGCATTGTCGTCCTTTTTACTGCAGTAAAGGATGAAAAGGCCAAAAATTAATTTATTATTAAGCACAATATTAAATTAATTTGTTGTCATCTTACTATAACACGTAATCAGTGTCAAGGATGGCCCTTAAATGCAGAATAAATTTCACCTAATTAATCAGATTTGTGCTCATTTCATTGTTACAATTATGGTATACCCTTCCCCGTTCACCTACACCCCCTGATTAGCTTTGATTCAGATCGATGAAATGCAATAACAGCAGTTATTTTGATATTGTTCTGTGAACAGCTGTCACATGTGTGACATTGGTGCCTTCTCTTATACATGTGCGAGTGGTATTTGGCGTTATTCATGTGACAGGCCTGAAGATGACGTGACTGGCACATAGTAACTGGTTGCCTAATAAAATAATATGAAAATAACGGCTGTGATTTTTCATGCTTTCCCGGCGGATTTGTTGCAAATACGCTTCTCGGGTTTGCCGCCGGGTCGTATTATATAAATCGCACAATATTTCTTCGATGCAGCTGCTCAACATCATCAGGTGGTGGTAGCTGCTGCTCTCATTGGTGCAAGGCGCGACTGATGACATTCGCGCGGCGGCGTCGGAATTTACCATGACGGGAGCAGGCAATACGCAAGCGCGGGAAGACGCTCGTAGTTTGATAAAGCGGCGCTCCTGGTGCCCCCTGCTGGGAGCCGCAGAAGGCCATCCGCGCGTGCGCTGTGGGCAATGACTGTGCTGCCGGACGCTCCTGCGGTTAAAGCCTGAACTAAATCTCAGCTACGCATTGCGTCACTTGAGGAAACGGAAGTTCTTGTTTTCCTTTTTTTTTATTTAATGGCAGCCAGTGCTGGATTCCAGGAGGCGCTCAGTTGAAAACCTGCATCCCTGTTGATAAGATTGTCCGCCGTGCGGATATGTATGGCCTCCTTAATACCACAGTCCCAGAAAAATGACGCTGGGGATAAAATTTCCGTCTGTTCGTAAAGCATACGTGGCACCGTGTCCAGGCAATGCTCCGCTACCGCTGATTTATCAGGTTGCCCCAGGTGTGTATGACGATGATGTTCGACGCAACGTTCTTGCACGGTTCGGCATGTCTGTCCAATATAAGATTTTTCACATTGGCATTGGATTGTATACACGCCACGTTTCCTGAGGCCGAGGTCGTCTTTGACCGATCACAATAAATTCCTCAGTTTCGCTGGAGGCCGAAAAACACACTTGACGTCGTGCTTTTTGAGGATTCTTTCTATTCTCGAAGACATCCCACCAAAATTGGGCAAGAACGCTGTTGCAGTGAGTGCCTCCATATCTACATTTACATCCCTGCTTTGAGTTTGCTTGGAATGGAATGCATGGCGCATCTGCCTATCGGAATAGCCATTCTCTTGGAATACCGTTCTCAGGTGTTGTAGCTTACCAGGTAGACTGTTGGCATCTGAGACTACATGTGCTCTATGCAGCAAAGTATGGTAAGATGCCATCCTTTTCCACTTCCATAGTGAACTGTATATTGGGATGGAGCGAGTTCAGATGTTGGAGAAACACAGGTAATGTCTCTACTCCGTGGGGCCACACCACAAAAGTATCGTCTACATACAGCCAAAAATAAGAAGGTTTGAGACTTGCCGACTGCAGTGCTTTTTTGTCAAAGTCTTCCATGAAATAGTTGGCCACCATGGGAGACAGAGGACTTCCCATGGCGACACCGTCCATTTGTTCAAAATACTGGTCATTAAATAAGAAATAAGTTGAGGTAAAAACATGTTTAAATAATGCCACAATGTCTCTCTCAAACTGGCTGCTGATAAGCTCTAACGAGTCCCGCAGAGGTACTTTCGTAAACAAAGCTATAACGTCAAAAATAACTAAAATATCCGACGCTTGTAACTTAAGTGTCTTAAGGCGTCCAACGAAGTCCTCCGAATTCCGGATATGGTGATCACACTTGCCTGTGAGAGGTCCCAACAGTGTAGTAAGATATTTGGCCAGAAAATAAGCAGGAGCTCCAATGTTGCTCACTATTGGCCGGAGAGGTGTCCCATCCTTGTGAAGCTTGGGTAGGCCGTACAGTCTTGGGGGAACTGCAGACTGTTGGCGTAGGCTTTTGGTCGCTTTAGAAGGAATAGAATTCTTCTTGAGAAGATCCAATGTTTTCCTCTGTATTTCGACAATCGGATCCCAGCAGGGGGCACCAGGAGCGCCGCTTTCCTCCAACTACGAGCGTCTTCCCGTGCACGCGTATTGCCTGCTCCCGGCCTCATAAATTCCGACGCCGCCGCGCGATTGTCGTCAGTCGCGCCTTGCAGCAGTTAGAGCAGCAGCTACCACCACCTGATGATGTCGAGCAGCTGCATCGAAGTAATATTGTGCGATTTACACAATACGATCCGGCGGCAAACCCGAGAAGCGTAGTTGCAAAATGACGGCTATTGGTACAGTATTGTTACATTTGTGCCACCACAAGCGTTTTGGGTATTAGGACCAACAGAGCGACCTGGGATTTTGAACATCTTTATTTGTAGAAACCATGCTGATTTCTAAAGAGTAGATTTTCGATCTTCGAAATGGTGGTGGTGGTGGTTAGTGTTTAACGTCCCGTCAACAACGAAGTCATTACAGACGGAGCGCAAGGTCGGGTTAGGTAAGGATTGGAAAGGAAATCGGCCGTGCCCTTTCAAAGGAACCATCCCGGTATTTACCTGAAACGATTTAGGGAAATCACTTCGAAATGGTCATAATGCTCGAAGGTAACACAATTCTGCTATGGACGAACAGCATTTTTAGTGATATTTTCTCTGTTTTACGAAAAGCCTCGCGGGTGGGCTGATAAGGTGGACGGGTGCAGGTGCTGGGAGCGCTGTCGCAGTCGATGAACTTCGCGGTGGAGCTGTACGTGCCGGCGGGCTGGCAGGAGGAGAAGTGGGGCACGCAGCGCGCCGACGGCTCCGTCAACGGGCTGCTGGGCCAGCTGCAGCGGGGCCGCGCCGCTCTCGCGCTCGGCAGCTTCCACTACACCCCGCACCACCTGCGCTTCATAGACCTCAGCGTGCCCTACACCACGCACTGCCTCACCTTCCTCACGCCCGAGATGCTCACCGACAACTCCTGGATGACGCTCGTGCTGCCCTTCAAGTAAGGCCGCGCCACACCAGAAACCTCACAACACGAAATCAGTGTATTCACGGGTGCATTATTGAGTAGAGTTACAATTCTCTGTGAGAGGTAGAACAGGCACCATATTGCATTGGTGTTCGTGTTTAGCGTTTTTACCAGGCCTGGTAGAGTAAATAAGGGGCGAGAACAGCGTCAGATATTGAGTGATCATTGTGAAGAACACGGAAATGGTGCGTACTCGTGTGATACAGCGTTATCAGCACCTGTCACACTGTAATAAGAGCTTTATTGCGCCAAGTCCACCCAGCTGAGATTGCCGATCTCAACCATATGATACGAGGGTCTTTACGCTATGACAGACGACGCCACAAGTTTCTTGATGCCTTGATCAGAGCAGGAATTCCCCAATGTACATCTGCCACAAACCTGACAGCTGACCACAGCAGGCTGTGTCAGTGTTTCCCAGTTTCTGCAGGAAGCGGATATCCAGTTATAAGTCAGACAAAAAGGTTCCAGAGCAGGAAGTTGTGGTTTGTGCACCGTGTTGAGTATCTGAATCTGCAGAGTGTATCGTGAAGTTTACCTGGAATTAATGTAATTTCTAACGCCTATGGTCTGAAGTGTCTTGTCACGGTCCGCACAGCTCCTCCCTCGGGCAAGGGTGTGTGTGTGTTGTCCTCAGCCTAAGTTAGTTTAAGTTAGATTAAATAGTGCGTAAGCTTAGGGCCCGATGACCTCAGCAATTTGGTCCCATAAGACCTTACCACAAATTTCCAATTTTTTTTTTCTAATGCTTATGGCCGGTCGCTGTGGTCGAGCGGTTCTAGGCGCTTCAGTCCAGAACAGCGCTGCTGCTACGGTCGTAGGCTCGAATCCTGCCTCAGGCATGGATGTGTGTGATGTCCTTAGATTAGTTAGGTTTAAATACTAAGTCTAGGGGACGGAAGAACTCAGATGTCAAGTCCCATAGTGCTTAGAGCCATTTGAACCATTTATCTAATGCCAGTGCTGTATGTGTGATATTGTTTACCAAATTTGCTTACTCATTTTTCTGGATAGATGGTTAATGCCAAAGGCCAATAGAGAAAGGGGGCCGGCCGGAGCGGCCGTGCGGTTCTAGGCGCTACAGTCTGGAACCGAGCGACCGCTACGGGCATGGATGTGTGTGATGTCCTTAGGTTAGTTAGGTTTAATTAGTTCTAAGTTCTAGGCCACTGATGACCTCAGACGTTAAGTCGCATAGTGCTCAGAGCCATTTGAACCATTTGAGAGAAAGGGGGGCTTCATTGTGGGTCTTCCTTTGACCAGCTAGTCGAATCGTGAATATCCAAATTTGTAGGGCGTTCATATGTGACAGTGGCCCGATTTTGGATCACATGGGAACTTGTGGGCAGGCACACCTGCCATAGAGGCTCTGTTCAGCTACGTCTGACCACCACAAGTGATCGCCGTGATGAAGAACGAAACTTGTCTAGCTTGAAGGGGGAAACCAGATGGCGTTGTGGTTGACCCTGTAGATGACACTGCCGTACGTTCAAAAATGGCTCTGAACACTATGGGACTTAACTTCTGAGGTCATCAGCCCCCTAGAACTTAGCACTATTTACACCTAGCTAACCTAAGGACATCACACACATCCATGCACGAGGCAGGATTCGAACCTGCAACCGTAGCGGTCGCGCAGTTCCAGACTGAAGTGCCTGGAACCGCTCGGCCACTCTGGCCGGCTCACTTTTCTGTCAGACAGTGTGTTGTATGAGGTGCATTCGAAAAATAATGAGAATTTTCATATTTTTGGAAAAAATTAATTTATTCCTCTCCATCAGTTTTATCTCTTTCTCCATTACACATTACATACTTAAGCCAGCGCTTCTACCAACTCCAGAAACACTTCTGGTACTCGAGGTTTGACATAACTTTTGCCTCACTTAGCGATATGTTTTTTAATCTAAGCTTGCAAAACGACTTGGCTCTAAGATTTTCTTTATTTTTTTACCTTAAACAAGTTAAATCTGGCGATTAAGGAGGCAAGGGCATCATTATACAGTACCTGTACTGTTTTTGGTCCGAAACGCGCGAACAAGCAACGAATTGTGACCAGAACCACAGCCATAGTGCAAATTTCATCATCTGTTTCACCAAAAATCAAGGTTTTTTTTTCATACTCATTCGCGCAAACAGCGTTGGACTTTTAGGTGCAATACTACTCGTTACTGATCATTCGACCGTGCTTTAAGAACTCATGGTGCGCTATGCCACTATAATATGTTAGAGAACACACTGAACATGACATTCACATATGACCGCACGCGTCGAGCTTTTGCCAGTCTTGGCGATCCAGACTGCTTGCATTGGGACGACTGATCCTTAATTTCGACGTCATATACACTCCTGGAAATTCAAATAAGAACACTGTGAATTCATTGTCCCAGGAAGGGGAAACTTTATTGACACATTCCTGGGGTCAGATACATCACATGATCACATTGACAGAACCACAGGCACATAGACACAGGCAACAGAGCATGCACAATGTCGGCATTAGTACAGTGTATATCCACCTTTCGCAGCAATGCAGGCTGCTATTCTCCCATGGAGTCGATCGTAGAGATGCTGGATGTAGTCCTGTGGAACGGCTTGCCATGCCATTTCCACCTGGCGCCTCAGTTGGACCAGCGTTCGTGCTGGACATGCAGACCGCGTGAGACGACGTTTCATCCAGTCCCAAACATGCTCAATGGGGGACAGATCCGGAGATCTTGCTGGCCAGGGTAGTTGGCTTACACCTTCTAGAGCACGTTGGGTGGTACGGGATACATGCGGACGTGCATTGTCCTGTTGGAACAGCAAGTTCCCTTGCCGGTCTAGGAATGGTAGAACGATGGGTTCGATGACGGTTTGGATGTACCGCGCACTATTCAGCGTCCCCTCGACGATCACCAGAGGTGTACGGCCAGTGTAGGAGATCGCTCCCCACACCACGATGCCGGGTTTTGGCCCTGTGTGCCTCTGTCGTATGCAGTCCTGATTGTGGAGCTCACCTGCACGGCGCCAAACACGCATACGACCATCATTGGCACCAAGGCAGAAGCGACTCTCATCGCTGAAGACGACACGTCTCCATTCGTCCCTCCATTCACGCCTGTCGCGACACCACTGGAGGCGGGCTGCACGATGTTGAGGCGTGAGCGGAAGACGGCCTAACGGTGTGCGGGACCGTAGCCCAGCTTTATGGAGACGGTTGCGAATGGTCCTCGCCGATACCTCAGGAGCAACAGTGTCCCTAATTTGCTGGGAAGTGGCGGTGCGGTCCCCTACGGCACTGCGTAGGATCCTACGGTCTTGGCGTGCATCCGTGCGTCGCTGCGGTCCGGTCCCAGGTCGACGGGCACGTGCACCTTCCGCCGACCACTGGCGACAACATCGATGTACTGTGGAGACCTCACGCCCCACGTGTTGAGCAATTCAGCGGTACGTCCACCCGGCCTCCCGCATGCCCACTATACGCCCTCGCTCAAAGTCCGTCAACTGCACATACGGTTCACGTCCACGCTGTCGCGGCATGCTACCAGTGTTAAAGACTGCGATGGAGCTCCGTATGCCACGGCAAACTGGCTGACACTGACGGCGGCGGTGCACAAATGCTGCGCAGCTAGCGCCATTCGACCGCCAACACCGCGGTTCCTGGTGTGCCCGCTGTGCCGTGCGTGTGATCATTGCTTGTACAGCCCTCTCGCAGTGTCCGGAGCAAGTATGGTGGGTCTGACACACCAGTGTCCATGTGTTCTTTTTTCCATTTCCAGGAGTGTATGTTCAGTAGTTATGAGTATTTTTGACTTCATCCAGTGACTCTTGAGCAGCTTGCATTCACCGATGCTTTTTTCGAAAGTCAGCAATTTTGGAACAAATTTTGCTCTCTCATGTTTCATACTCAAAACACTAAAAAATCAATTACCTGAGTAAACTGATATGTCAACATCTACGACATCCCCGATTGTAGTTCGATGATCGTTTAGAATAATTTCTTTTAATCACTTTTTAAAGGAAGAACGTAACAGGCAGCCAGTTGCACAAATTTTATTGCATTGATTTGGTTGCGATACCGATTAAGGGTATCTTCTATTAGAATAAGTTATAGTTACATATGTTCACATTGCGCGGAGAGATAATAAAACCATATGAGCTGAAGTGCTCCAGTCAAATAAGTAAAAGTTATCTTCTGAAGCCATGATTAAAACCACAAGCATAACAAGCATGTAGGGCAAATGTTAGTCCTATATTTACAGGATACCTGATATCAGCCGTAGCGGCTTGCTAAGCTTGTGGTTTTAATGTCGGTTTTCCAAAATATTTTTGACTCGAGCACTTCAGCAGCTCAACTCATGTGGTATTATTACCTCTCCATGCAATGTAAACTCATGTAACTATAGCTTATTCTGATGAAGATACCCCTCCCTAGTCGCTATCGAAACCATGTGCCTACTAGACAACAGGACACCTGCTGAACCCAGTTGACTGAAATGCTGATCATTTCTGTTGAAAATAGTACCGTACATGTCCTGTGAATTTGAATGTTCTAGCTCTAGTCGTTTAGAGTTTTCTGCTTTTCTGAATATGTGTGTATTTCTAAAACTTATGCCGTTCTTACTGAAAAATTTAATGCAAATTCTCTGATACATTTTTACACAAATCAAATAATCGCCGATGCTAAGAAAAAAACTGGCAACCTCTTCTACTGTTGACAACATATATTACCGCGCACAGCTGACAGTGCGGAGATACTTTTCAGACATGTATACCAACATAACTACGAAAAAGTCGCGCCAATTGGGCTTATATAGCATACGAAATTTACGAAATTCAAAGTCTGTTTTTTGAAAACATAAAGTAGTCACCCCCTTGATAGAGCAAAAAGTCCCTTGGTAGTGCTGTAGATGTCGCACAACTCACGTGACCCTGCACTGCTAACATCAGTCATGGTAGTGAAGTGCTGTCGGTAGACGTGGAGACGCTACACAATGGCAGAAAGGAGCTATTGTGTTTGGATGAGGCCATGACCTGATATGTTGGTGTATCATCGTGCGCTGTCCAAGTAATGCTGTACCATTCGCATCCACGTAAAACGCCATAACAACAGAGACTAAAAAATTCTAACCTACAAGGATCAGAGACTAGAGTCATGCCTGGTCAATGGCGATTGGTTTCAAACACTAGAGGAATTGCTTCTGTCAATGAACACTCAACCAGTTTCCGAGCAAGCATTGCAAAAGGAACTGCGTGCATTGGACTTTAGGAGCCAGCTACCACGCTAAAGACGATTGCTCACAGCAGTACAGAAAGCTGCACGCTTTCAGTGGGCTAAGGAATACAAAAAGTAGACAGTAGCTGACTGGAGGTGTATTGTGAGCTTACACGAGTCGTGATTTTGCCTCTTTGTAAATGAAGCAAGGTGTCAATTACAAGGAAAAATTAATTCCGGAAACAACGCCAAAGGGTGCGTCTAAACCGTCTCTTCGTAACATCCTTTCTTCCTGAATCGTTAGTCACACAAGGTATGCAGGAGAACTTCGATGAAGTTTGTAAGGTTGGAGAAGAGGTATCGGTGTAAGGAAAGCTCTGAGGACATGTTGTGAATCGTGCTTGGATTGCTCACTCGCTGGTGCACCACTTGCATGCAAAAGCCAAATGTCCCAGTCTGGCACACAGTTTTAATGTGCCAGGATGTTTCAAATCACCATGCCTTCCAATACAGAATGAAACTTCATTCTGCCCCAGTATTAAATGAAATAATAAAAATATCCGAGTACCTTTATTCCTGCATTTTTTCCCGCAGTCGCCTTTTCATGTCATCCAGTATTCGTTTACGTTATAAACTAATACACTGCAATGATATGACATTTTTCGCTTGTGCCCAAACATTCATGATGTAGTGAAAGATGGTCCATCTAGCTGATAAATTTTGTTTTCGTTTGCGCTTTTTTGTGACACATGAGGAACTTAGTTATGAAAACATTTGGTTTCCTAAAAGCACTGCAGGCAATATTAATCATCTGCTTGGCAGTATGAGGCCACTTGTTAGTAAAATGTTGCATCCCCTCTAGCCTAGAAACATGCACTGATTCGGTTGGGAAGGATTGCATAAATTCGCCGTATCCTCTCCTGAGGTAAGCTGCTCAGAACTGTTATACTGGTCCTTGATAATCCCTGGGACGGAATTGAGTTTCAATCTCGTCCAACACAAATTCTATTGGGGTCAGTACAGGGATCTTCTGAACATCACATAGACAGTTCATAGAAAGTGCAAGCGTGAATGGGCATTGTCCTGCAGAATATAGGCACCACATCACTGTTGCGTGTGACGTAACATTTATGGATGCAGTAAGTCTGTGTCTTACGACTGTGGCCTCATGGTTCCCTTAATCACTTCCAGCCATGTCATGAAGACATAACCGATGGATTCCCACAGCATGGCACAAGGAGAAGCACCGCTTAACCACTCTAGAACATTGGAATAAAGAGGCCTCTCCCCGATACCTGTTAGTCAAGGAAGGCAGGATTCGGTTAGGATTGTGGACGGAGCCATAATCAGTTACTATTGGTTAGTTTTCCTTTAATCACACACAGTTCATTTAAAATGAACAAATAATTAAAATAATGGCAATAATTTAAGAACTGTTTCACGGCGGAAGGCCTTAATGAGAATAAATTAAGAATTGTTTAAACTTGTTGTAACTTACAATTACAGTTATAACATAAAAGACAAATCACCAAGATCTTAAAGCTCACTGCTAAAATAGAATTACCAAATTAGGATTTTGAAACAAGTAACCATGCTCACGGCTGAAGGTCTTAATGGCAATCAATTAAGAATTGTTTCACGGCTGAAGACCTTAAACACCAAGAATGGCAATTATTAAAAAATTTAACAAACCTACATAAAATACACACACAGCAAATAATGCTTTGAGAACAAGCCACTGTGGTCGCAGTTATAATTTTAAGGCAAGTGACCAGGTCACGGCTGACGGCCTGTAAAGCCAAGAATGGCAGTTATTAAAAAAATTTAACAACATGCAATAAAACTGCGAATATAATAACAAAAGTTAATTCAAAAGGACAAGCAGCTGATCACCAAACAGGTGAGACAAATTATGGTAACTCGGTAATACAATAATAAAATAATAACACAATTAAAAAACACAAGGGCCAGTCACAGACGGTGCTCCAGGTATAGGCCTCTGAGTAGGTCCGGCAAAAACACTTTAGCGAGCGATGAGAAAGGCAGCCAAGAGTTGCATTCACACCACAAGATGATAACTCAGACTAGTGGCAGTCTAAAGAGTGACTAATGATAATATTGGTGAGGATACCTGACGTACAATAAACCAAATGCAAAGATGTAAGAATACGCCAAAGCCGGAACCGGCGGTCTGGACTCCGCCCACAGAATACTGTGTTTAGAGCGCCCGGAACAAGAAAGAAATCACTACCACCAAGGTAGAAGAATCGCAAACCAACCTAAAATCAAGAAAGCTGTGAAACTTACACGCCTTACCGGACAGCAGCGGCAAGGCGAGGAAACGTACACTGCCGTTACATACACAGGGCAGGTAACTGGGGCGTTAGCGGCCACCAGGCAGGAAACTACCACTGGTTGAACTTAACAACTGTAACAAGCTGAAGGCAGTAAGTAGTCATTATAACCCCAGGAACGCTAATCTGATCCGTCTTCCCCAAGCACTCCACTCGTTGCCCTTTGCCTCGGCAACACTACGAGCAGCAACACGAACCCATGTCACTGGAGAATCGCGAAATTTCACAATGGCGGAGGTTTGTCTACTCGAATTGCCGCGCGGGATTAGCCCAGCGGTCTAAGGCGCTGCAGTAATGGATTGTGCGGTTGATCCCCGCGAAGGTTCAAGTCCTCCCTCGGGTATGGGCGTGTGTGTTTGTCCTTAGGATTACTTTTGTTAAGTAGTGTGTAAACTTAGGGACTGATGACCTTAGCAGTCATGTCCCATAAGATTTCACACACATTTGAACATTTCCTACTCGCGTTGAAATGTACTCAAAACTTGCAGGATCCCTCGTGACACAGCTCTTCGATCTGGCAGTCGATGCGCGCCACCAGTGGTTCCGCCAAGTCCCCACTCTGCGTGGACCTGGCTCCTCCTGAGTCCCCAACCGAACTGCACACTGACACGACGCCGAAGAACAACGACGTCGCTCCAAAGATAGGGCCACAGTTACTACATATCGATAACCGCCGCTACTGTCACTAGCAGACAGGCAACGCGTGCGAATCCAAGTGGCGCCAGTCAACACAAGAAGAAGACAAACAACCGCAACAATGTCAATTAAACGATACAGTCCGGCCTCCAACAGAGGATGGAAACCCACAACAGCACCAACGCGAGCCAGAGCATGTCTCACCCTCAAGTCCACCGCCATACTTGCTGATGATGGTCATTCAGATTAGTGCAGAACCATTACTTATCGGTGAATATAACGCGACACCATTCATCAGCAATCCGTGATTCCTGCTCACAGAGCTGCTGAGCTTCTCCAAATGCAACCGTTTATGTTATGGTGATAACACCAGCCGACACATGGGGCAGTAATTCCCTAATCTGGTTGCAGCTAGTCTCCAATCAATGGTGGGAGATGACACAAATGCTGAAGGGAGCCCATTACTTGTTCCCAGACAACAGGCACAGATGTGAATGATTACAATGCGCTTGTCGTACAGTACGGTGTGCCTCTGTTGTGATGATCAAACACGATCAATCGGAACCTTGAAAATGAGTATACCTGTCCTTACATTCTAAAGCAGTCCAATATCAAGTTGCTGTCACATTTTAAAGAACAATAAATATAAATATTGCACCATTTGACCAGCCAGCCAAATGGAGTCCCACAATACCCATTCAAAGTCTGTCAGGTATTGACGATAGTGTCTCAAGACGTGCGTGGTATCTGGATCTCCTTTACAGGAAGAAGTAGAATGCACTGTAGTTACTTATCTACATTGTCGCACACATGACAAAATAGTAGATATTGAAATAGATGACAGAGGGCGAGAAAAACAATTAAAATTGCTCGAAAGAGGAAAGGCCTCTGGACCTGATGGGATACCAGTTCGATTTTACACAGAGTACGCGAAGGAACGTTGACTCCCTTCTTGCAGCAGTGTACCGTAGGTCTCTAGAAGAGCGTAGCGTAGCAAAGGATTGGAAAAGGGCACAGGTCATCTCCGTTTTCAGGAAGGGACGTCGAACACGTGTGCAGAACTATAGACCTATATCTCTAACGTCGATAAGTTGTAGTATTTTGGAACACGTATTATGTTCGAGTGTAATGACTTTACTGGAGACTAGAAATCTACTCTGTAGGAATCAGCATGGGTTTCGAAAAAGACGATCGTGTGAAACCCAGCTCGTGCTATTCGTCCACGAGACTCAGAGGGCTGTAGAGACAGGTTCTCAGGTAGATGCCGTGTTTCTTGACTTCCACATGGCGTTTGATGCAGTTCCACACAGTCATTTAGTGAACAAAGCAAGAGCATATGGACTATAAGACGAACTGTGTAATTGTATTGAAGAGTTCCTAGAGAACAGAACGCAGCATGTCATTCTCAATGGAAAGAAGTCTTCCGAAGTAAGGGTAATTTCAGGTGTGCCACAGAGAGTGTCGTAGGACCGTTGCTATTCACAGTATATATAAATGACCTTGCCTGGATAACATCGATTGTTCACTGAGGCTTTTTGCCGATGATGCTGTGGCATATGGAGAGGTTGTGACAATGAAAAATTGTACTGAAATACAAGAGGATCTGCAACAAATTGACGCATGGTGCAGCGAGTGGCAATTGAATCTCAGTGTAGACAAGTGTAGTGTGTAGCGAATACATAGAAAGAAAGATCCTTTATCATTTAGCTACAATATAGCAGGTCAGCAACTGGAAGCAGTTAATTCCATAAATTATCAGGGAACAGGCATTAGGAGTGATTTAAAATGGTTCAAAAATGGTTCAAATGGGTATGAGCACTATGGGACTTACATCTGAGGTCATCAGTCCCCTAGAACTTGAAACCTAACTAACCTAAGGACATCACACACATCCATGCCCGAGGCAGGATTCGAACCTGCGGCAGTAGCGGTCGCACGGTTCCAGACTAAGCGCCTAGGACCGCTCGGCCACACCGGCTGGCTATTTAAAATGGAATGACCATATAAAATTAATCGCCGGTAAAGCAGATACCAGACTGAGATTCATTGGAAGAATCCTAAGGAAATGCGGTCCGAAAACAAAGGAAGTAGGTTACAGTACGCTTGTTCGCCCACTACTTGAATAATGCTCACCAGTGTGGGGATCCATACCACATACGGTTGATGGAAGAGATGGAGGAGATCCAACGGAGAGCAGCGCCCTTCGTTACAGGATCATTTAGTAAAACTTCCTGGCACATTAAAACTGTGTGCTGGACCAAGACTCGAACTCGGGACCTTTGCCTTTCGCGGGCAAGTGCTCTATCAACTGAGCTACCCAAGCGCGACTCACGCCCCATCCTCACAGCTTTACTTCTGCCAGGACCTCGTCTCCTACCTTCCAAACTTTACCGAAGCTCTCCTGCTAACCTTGCAGTTCGAGTCTCGGTCCGGCACACAGTTTTAATCTACCAGGAAGTTTCATCTCAGCGCACACTCCGCTGCAGAGTAAAAATCTCATTCAGGATCATTTAGCGATCGCGAAAGCGTTACGGAGATGATAGATAAACTCCAGTGGAAGACTCTGCAAGGGAGACGCTCAGTAGCTCGGTACAGGCGTTTGTTGAAGTTTCGAGAACATACCTTCACCGAAGAGTCAAGCAGTATATTGCTCCCTCCTACGTTTATCTCGCGAAGAGACCATGAGGATAAAATCAGAGGCATACCGACAATCTTCCTTTCCGCGATCAATACGAGACTGAAATAGAAGGGAGAACCAATAGAGGTACTCACACACCGTCAGGTGGCTTGCGTGGTATTGATGTAGATGTAGATCTAGATGATCACACAACATCTGACACTGCTCACACCCGTTACATAAACTACCAGGCCTAGTAACAGCATTAAATAGGTACAACACTAGCGTACTCTAGTAGCTGCTCTATCTGTCACAGAGAATTGTAACTTTAATCATTTACATACATGCTTGTGGTGTGTATGCGTACAAAGTTACACTCGCATCTGATTGTGTCTTGTGGGTGCTTCACTTTCTTGTCCAGCTGTGTGCTTTTAATCTACTGTACCTGTTTGTTGTATAATTATTCTAAGTGGTTTAATGTTCATTGATGTTCTACGGTTGTTGTTGTTGTTGTGGTCTTCAGTCCTGAGACTGGTTTGATGCAGCTGTCTATGCTACTCTATCCTGTGCAAGCTTCTTCATCTCCCAGTACCTACTGCAAGCTACATCCTTCTGAATCTGCTTAGTGTATTCATCTACGATTTTTACCCTCCACGCTGTCCTCCAATGTCAAATTTGTGATCCCTTGATGCCTCAGAACACGTGCCACAAACTCCTCCCCAATTCTATTCAATATCTCCTCATTAGTTATGTGATCTACCCATCTAATCTTCAGCATTCTTCTGTAGCACAACATTTCGAAAGCTTCTATTCTCTTCTTGTCCAATACTTATCGTCCATGTTCCATTTCCATTCATGGCTACACTCCATACAAATACCTTCAGAAACCACTTCCTTACACTTACATCTATACTTGATGTTAACAAATTTCTCTTTTTCAGAAACGCTTTCCTTGCCATTGCCAGTTTACATTTTATATCCTCTCTCCTTCGACCATCATCAGTTATTTTGCTCCCCAAATAGCAAAACTACTTTAAGTGTCTCATTTCCTAATCTAATTCCCTCAGCATCACCCGATTTAATTCGACTACATTCCATTATCCTCGTTTTGCTTTTGTTGATGTTCATCTTATATCCTACTTTCAACACACTGACCATTCCGTTCAGCTGCTCTTCGAGGTCTTTTGCTGTCGCTGACAGAATTACAATGTCATCGGCGAACCTCAAAGTTTTAGTTTCTTCTCCATGGATTTTAATACCTACTCCGAATTTTTCTTTTGTTTCCTTCACTACTTGCAGATTGAATAACATTGGAGAGAGGCTACAACCCTGTCTCACTCACTTCCCAACCACTGCTTCCCTTTCATGTCCCTCGACTCTTATAACTGCCATCTGGTTTCTGTACAAATTGTAAATATCCTTTCGCTCTCTGTGTTTTACCCCTGCCACCTTCAGAATTTGAAAGTGTGTGTTCCAGTCAACATTGTCAAAAGCCTTCTCTCAGTCTACAAATGCTAGGAACACAGGTGTGCCTTTGCTTAATGTTTCATCTAAGGTAAGTCGTAGAGTCAGCATTGCCTGACGAGTTCCAATATTTCCACGGAATCCCAACTGATTTTCACCGAGGTCGGCTTCTACCAGTTTATCCATTCGTCTGTAAAGAATTCGTGTTAGTATTTTGCAGCCATGGCTTATTAAACTGATAGTTCGGTAATTTTCACATGTATCAACACCTGCTTTCTTTAGGATTGGAATTATTATATTCTCCTGCGGTATTTCGCATGTCTCATACATCTTGCTCACCAGATGGTAGAGTTTTGTCAGGAGCGGTTCTCCCAAGGCCTTTATCAGTCTTAATGGAATGTTGTCTACTCCCGGGGCCTTGTTTCGACTCATGTCTTTCAGTGCTCTGTCAAACTCTTCACACAGTATCGTATCTCCCATTTCATCTTCATCTACATCGTCTTCCATTTCCGTAATATTGTTCTCAGGTAAATCGATCTTGATTAGACCCGCTATATACTCCTTCCACCTTTCTGCTTGCTGTTCTTTGCTTAGAACTGGGTTATCCCTAGGTATTTTAATGTGTTAGTTGATACGGTGCCAGGTAGTTGTTGACTAGTGTGATTTGGAGCAGCAGAAGAGTGGGTGTGGGTGGTGCGCAGGTCGCTGATGTGGATGTCGGTGCTGGTGTCTCTGGCGGCGGGCGCGGCCGCGCTGCAGTGGGTGGGCGGCGGCCGCGTGGGGGCGCTGTCCGCCGTGGGCGCGCTGCTGCTGGTGCCGGCGTCGCAGCCGCCAGGGCGGCGCCACTGGCGCGCCAGGCTAGTGCTGGCCTGCTGGTGGCTGCAGTGCCTGCTCGTCGCCGTCGCCTACCGCGCCAGCCTCACCGCCATACTCGCCAACCCGGCGCCCAGGTGCGCTGCTCTCTCCACACCTTCCCTTTGCAATTTTTTTTTAGTTATTTTGAAAGTCTCCTCGGCTTTGCTGCCGGATCCTAAAATCAACTTGACTCGATGTTTCGACGATCCATCTGTTCGTCATCTTCAGGAAAATGCGGTTTCTTCTGATGAGTCCCGCTGAGAACTGACGCCGGGCTGCAAATCGACGTCCTATATAGGCCACCGTTCAGTACACGACGCATGCGTCGCCCGTCACAGTTGCTGCCCTCCGAGACAGTTAAGTGGCGCCGCCCTTAGTGGAACACTGCTGGCAACGATACAGGGTCTTTCAAAAAGGTACGGCGAAACTTTCAAGAAACATTCCTCACACACAAATAAAGAAAAGATGTTATGTGGACATGTGTCCGGAAACGCTTAATTTCCATGTTAGAGCACATTTTAGTTTCGTCAGTATGCACTGTACTTTCTCGATTCACCGCCAGTTGGCTCAATTGAAGGAAAGTAATGTTGACTTCTGTGCTGGTGTTGACATGCGACTCATTGCTCTACAGTACTAGCATCAAGCACATCAGTACGTAGCATGAACAGGTTAGTGTTCATCACGGACGTAGTTTTGCAGTCAGTGCAATGTTTACAAATGCGGAGTTATCAGATGCCCATTTGATGTATGGATTAGCACGGGGCAATAGCCGTGGTGCGATTCGTTTGCATCGAGACAGACTTCCAGAACGAAGGTGTCCCGACAGGAAGACGTTCGAAGCAATTGATCGGCGTCTTAGGTAGCACGGAACATTCCAGCCTATGACTCGCGACTGGGGAAGACCTAGAACGACGAGGACACCTGCAATGGACGAGGCAATTCTTCGCGCAGTTGAAGATAACCCTAATGTCAGCGTCAGAGAAGTTGCTGCTGTACAAAGCAACGTTGACCACGTCACTGTATGGAGAGTGCTACGGGAGAACCAGTTGTTTCCGTACCATGTACAGCGTGCGCAGGTACAATCAGCAGCTGACTGGCCTCCACGGGTACACTTCTGCGAATGGTTCATCCAACCATGTGTCAATCCTCATTTCAGTGCAAATGTTCTCTTTACGGATGAGTCTTCATTCCAACGTGATCAAATTGTAAATTTTCACAATCAACATATGCGGGCTGACGAGAATCCGCACGCAATTGTGCAATCACGTCAACAACACAGATTTTCTGTGAACGTTTGGGCAGGTATTGTTGGTGATGTCTTGATTGGGCCCCATGTTCTTCCACCTACGCTCAATGGAGCACGTTATCATGATTTCATACTGGATACTCTATCTGTGCTGCTAGAACATGTGCCTTTACAAGTACGACACAACATGTGGTTCATGCACGATGGAGTTCCTGCACATTTGAGTCGAAGTGTTCGTACGCTTCTCAACAACAGATTCGATGACTGATGGATTGGTAGAGGCGGACCAGTCACAGGGCCTCCACGTTCTCCTGACCTCAACCCTCTTGATTTTCATTTATGGGGGCATTTGAAAACTCTTGTCTACGCAACCCCGTGCTCGTATTGTGGGCGGCTGCGATACAATACGCCATTCTCCAGGGCTGCATCAGCGCATCAGGGATTCCATGCGGCAGAGGGTGGCTGCGCGTATCCTCGCTAACTGAGGACATTTTGAATATTTCGTGTAACAAAGTGTGTGAAGTCACGCTGGTACGTTCTGTTGCTGTGTGTTTCCATTCAATGATTAATGTGATTTGAAAAAGAGTAATAAAATGAGCTCTAACATGGAAAGTAAGCGTTTCCGGACACATGTCCACGTAACATATTTTCTTTCTTTGTGTGTGGGGAATGTTTCCTGAAAGTTTGACCGTACCTTTTTGTAACACCCTGTATATCGCACTCGAGGCCGCACCTTCGACCATAGATACTTGTAGACTGGCCTTGCTGTGCAGAAGCTATAGGGCTGGTGTGGCTCCAACATAAACCACGTGACTGTTGGCAAAAGGTAGCGGGATTTCAAATCAGCGGTCTGCCATCCTATGTTTGTATCGTATTTGCCCCACATTTCTCAACTGACTGCCAAACGCTTCCAACAAAAATTACTTTTTTATTTGTGAAAAATTATGCCAGAACTACATTTGTCCTGGATTTGTTCACAGTACCCAATACACCTGAAACTTTTGTTTTTCGGGGTGTTAGTTTCCATATCGCACAACGTCACTGTAAACAATACAAAACTGCATGTTTTGAGGTATAATTTGTGGGCGAAGCATGTCCGAAATGGCACTTAACGTAACGTGCTACAGTTCTATTCTAATACAAAATTTTAGTAACTCGCAGTTACCACACACATTCTAACAACATTCAGACTTACAGGCATTGGAAGCACAGATTTCAGAAGTCAACATGTAGCATCATCTAACGAACGCCTTCTAGTGTGTGATTTACAGAGCTTAGGCCTCTTCGACTTCATATGCTCCGGAAAATCAATAAGTGTTGGGATAGCATCGCTACTTAGCCAATTCCCTCCAGTCTTAGCCCTATAAAAACATCAGGATTAAAAACGACAGACACTGTAAATATAAATTATAAAGCGCGTATGTGCAGATGGCTTTAAGTTTTTCTGTTTCAGGGCCTGTATCCACAGTTGCCTTTGGTTTTTATCCTTTGGGAACCTATGAGTAGGAACGAGAAACAATTATACTTACTTCTGTAACCGAATTATGACTAATACTTTCCAAAATGTAGTATGAGCCTGACTTCACAGGTATCACTTTCAATACTTTAATTTACGTGATACTCTATTTCAAGTGTACAAAATATATAAAAGTCACTGCAACAGATTTCAATAAACGCATCTGCACTATCATAGAAACACAAGTGAAATGTAATGCCATTTCCCCCGACAAAACGCTGAGTACAGACATAAGCGCAACACGAAACAACCATGTTTTGCCAACATTCACGTAACTTCAGCCCAGAGATGTTGGAGCCATGAAAATGACTCAGGGCCAGTCTATTATATTTATGGCCGAAGGGCCGCACCGAAGAACGTTCAATTCTGATGAGAGACAATACAGGATTCCATGTCTTGCTAAGAGGAAACCCTTTGTCTCTGTTGATGAAATTATCCGCCAACCTAATTTCAGTAGCCTCTTTATAGACACTGTTCCAGAAACCAAAATTGTTGGCAACTACCACAGTTTCATCAAATTTCATACTGTGTTCCTCATTTAAGCAGTGTTCTGCTACTGCTGATTTTCCGGCTGTTGTAGCCTCGTATGACGGCGATGTTCTACACACCTGTCATGCACTGTGCGAATCGAACGGCCAATGTAACCTCTCCCACATTGACACGGAATTTTGTACACACTGTGTTTCCTAAGCCCCAAATCGTCTTTCACAGAGCCGAGCAGTGCCCCAAGCTTAGAAGGTGGAGGGAACACACTCTTAATGTTAAAATTCCTTAAAATTCGACCAATCTTAAACGATAAGCCTCCAGCATAAGGAAGAAAGGCCACCGATCTATGTTTCTCTTCATACACCTCCGGAGATGCTCCAAACTCCATAGCCCGACGAATCTGCTTCTCGCAGTATACATTTTCCTTAAAAACAGCCATCAAATGCGCAAGTTCTTGGGTTAAGCTGTCCGCGTCGGAAATGGCTTATGCTCTCCGTACTAATGTGCTAAGTACGCCACCCTATGTTGTTCTTTTCTTCCTTCTGCCATTATTGTGCCTGTTTTGTCTTCATGCATTTACTTGCATGCCTTGTCTGTGCCTTCCTGTCAGTTAATTTAACTGTGTACTTTAAAGAATGTGGATCCATGATGTATTTAATTCGTCATGTAAATGTAAACATGTGCGTGAACATGCACTGTTATGCAGGTCAACATGTAACATCCATTAGTGGAATGTTATGTGTATGATCATCCCTAATTACTCAAGGTGCTTTTTAACTATAATGTTTTTACTTGTGACAAATCTATTTTTAGATTAAGAAACCCGTGTGAAATGTGCTACATGCTACACACTAAAAAGACAACATGGTAAAGGGAGTACCAGAAATAACACAGTTTTTAAATTCAGCAGTTCTTTCAGTTTGTTAGGTTGCTGGACCTGAAATTTAGATGACTGTCATCTGCCGACATTGCGATTACTGATTCTCATTGTCACTTGGTATTTTTGCTTACTGTTATCACCTAAAACGGAACGATACACGATGGATCAACGCATCCCGATTTTGAAAGTGTATTTCAAGTACGGTGAATGCTATAAAGTGATCGTTCGAAGATTTCGTGAACTTTTTGGTAGGTGAAATTCGCCTAATGTTTCAACAGTGCAGACACAAGTAAGGAAATGTGAAAATACAGGATCAACAGTGAACATCAAATCACGTGGGAGAGAATGTCGCTCTCCTCAATGTGAGCTCGCTGCCGTTTTCAACAGTTAGCCTTTCCGAGAAGCAGTTTGCGACGAATCTTAACAAAAGATCTGCGTTTGCATCCTTTTACGATTCAAATCTTCTGTTTGAAGAATCGAACGTCTGCCGATTGGGTGTTTACAAAACACGAAATCGATAGTGATTTTCATAAGAAAATAATCTCCAGTCACAAGATACACTTCCAGCTTAATGGTTATGCGAAGAAGCAAAACTGCCAGATTTGGGACCCAAAGAGGTCTCGCATGGTCCATGAGAAGTGTCATCATCCAGAATGAGTCACTGTTTGGTGTAGGTTATGGGCTGGTGGACTAATTGGGCCATACCTTTTTGAAAACGATACTGAGTCTTTACGGTCGTAATTGCAAAAATTGAATGTTGAACACAGGAATTGGCAATCTGCCACGCTGCCTTTCCGAGAGAAAGATTCTCTTCTCGTCTCATCTCTCGCAATGGCGATCAGAACTGGCCACCGAGATCGTGTCATTTGACACCATGTGGCTTTTTTGTGGCTGTATGTCAAATCTCGTATTTCTGTCAGCTGTCCACGAATCATCCCTCAACCCAAGGCAGAAATTAGACGCGTCATGGGTCAGATTCAATCGGAACTTTGCTCTAGATTCGTCGAAAATTTTGTTCACAGAGTGGACGTGTGCAGACGAAGCTGTGGAGGACATTTGTGGTCTAGGTTCATGCTTAATCGCAGTCTTTGCGTTTCATACTGAGTAATAATACTAGCAATTTTACAATAAATTATGTGGTTAGTTATTAATTTAAAAACTGCGTACTTTATGGGACACCCTATATGTGTGTTGCTGTCTTAATGAAACAGGGCATATAACAAGTTGAAGATCGGAGGACGACAGACTTAAATGTTGAAACTGGTCAACAGAAATAAATAGAACTGAATACGATCTTGACTATTAAAGATTTCTTCAGTGTAAGTACAGATAGCTCCTTTCAGTCTCTAGTCACCACAAATTTCAATCCGTTTTTATTATACCGTCACCATTTTCGAGTCCTCTAGTGACTCATGATCAGATGGTATATACTTCTAATGATTGTTTGTAGCATTGTTAGGGGTCTTGTAGCTGTGATAAGGCAGAATAAAACAATGAAGTAAGCAGTGAATGTCGTGTATCTCGCCACATTCAGTGGTTACTTGTTCCGACGTGAAGGCACTGAATGTGCCACGGATACGTGAAGCTCTCGGTGTTATAGTCTTTAAAACTGTGTACGACCTGTTGATGAATTGGTTAACAATTCAAAACCGGTCGTGGTATAATAAAAATTGAAAAATCACAAAATGCGACGAGTTGAAATTTTTTTGAAAACTTTAATTCATCAAACATTGCAGTGTTCCACATCCAAAATAGACAAAAATTTCAAAGATTTTTACTATAAAAGTATCTTTTTAATTGGAAAGCTACTTCCATTTGCAAAGTAAGTTTCTGTGCAGAGCATTTCGTTGTATTTTTTCATACAGATATTCAAATTTTATAGCGTTTTTTATTCTTCCATAATCGTTATCCACATATTTCGGTGTCTTCTTCGTCGTTTTATGTTTTCTTATAGGAAATTTATCTGTATTGCTGCATCTTCTGTACATTCAGCAGAGATGGCAAGATCATCAGCAAAAGGAAAATACCACTTCTCTGATTATTCCCGTTTCTCCAAAACTAGCTGAGAAACCCGACATTGCCCTTGCATTTATTTACAGCTCTGCCTGAGATTTCGTGTATGCCAAATTTATTTTTGACTTATAAAGCTTACTTGTAACGTTTGAAGTAGTGTGATTATGGCCATCAACAAAGAGCTAATTTGCTTCACAAACACTGGAGAGAGCCATGTACGAGGTTGAGTAAAATGAAAACCTTAAATTTGTAATAACAAATTGAAATTTCGCGACTTTATCCTGTAAGTTGGTAAGAGTGCTACAAACAGCGTGCATAATGGCCTGTAGGTGGCAGCATATTGCAGATGCACACATACTGTCGCAGTATCAGTATGAACAACGGAGTAGGTATTAAAATCCATGGAGAAGAAATTAAAACTTTGAGGTCCGCCGATGACATTGTAATTCTGTCAGAGACAACAAACGACTTGGAAGAACAGTTGAACGGAATGGACAGTGTCTTGAAAGGAGAATATAAGATGAACATCAACAAAAGCAAAACGAGGATAATGGAATGTAGTCGAGTTAACTCGGGTGATGCTGATGGAATTAGATTAGGAAATGAGACACTTAAAGTAGTAAAGGAGTTTTGCTATTTGGGGAGCAAAATAACTGATGATGGTCGAAGTAGAGAGGATATAAAATGTAGACTGGCAATGGCAAGGAAAGCGTTTCTGAAGAAGAGAAATTTGTTAACATCGAGTATAGATTTAAGTGTCAGGAAGTCGTTTCTGAGAGTGTTTGTCTGGAGTGTAGACATGTATGGAAGTGAAACATGGACGATAAATAGTTCGGTTAAGAAGAGAATAGAAGCTTTCGAAATGTGGTGCTACTGAAGAATGCTGAAGATAGTTGGGTAGATCAGGTAACTAATGAGGAGGTATTGAATAGAATTGGGGAGAAGAGGAGTTTGTGGCACAACTTGACAAGAAGAAGGGACCGGTTGGTAGGACATGTTCTAAGGCATCAAGGGATCACAAATTTAGCTCTGGAGAGCAGCGTGGAGGGTAAAAATTGTAGAGGGAGACCAAGAGATGAATACACTAAGCAGATTCAGAAGGATGTGGGTTGCAGTACGTACTTGGAGATGAAGAAGCTTGCATAGGATAGAGTCGCATGGAGAGCTGCATCAAACCAGTCTCAGGACTGAAGACCACAACAACATCAACACATCAGTATTAAGATGGCCGCCGCACTTGCGACTTGCAGCAGGGAAGAACAGCGTTCTGTTATTCGGTTTTTGCGTACTGAATGTGTGAAACCTACAGAAATTCATCGACGAATTAAGTTTCAATACGGTAATGCATGTTTGTAACAGCAGCAAGTCTACGAATGGAGTAGAAAGTTCGCAAATGGTGTGACTTTAGGAAGATGCTCCTCGTTCAGATCAGGCACAACGAGTTGTGACTCCACATAACTTTGCAGCAGTTGAAGCCATAGTGAAGGAAAACCGCCGAGTGACACTGAATGACATTGTAGCATGTTTACGGGTTAGTCATGGGTCAGCACACCACATTGTGCATGATGTGCTCCAGTTTCACAAAGTGTGTGCAAGATGGGTGCCACGGCAGCTGACTCCTGAAATGAGAGAACGACGTGCTGATGCTTGTGAAGAACTTCTTCGGCGCTTTGAACGGGAAGGTGATGGCTTCCTTGCAAGAATCATTACTGGGGACGAAATCTGGGTTCAATTCCACCAACCAGAAACGAAGAGAGCGAGCAAGCAATGGCGCCATTCCTCATCGCCAAGTGATTTCCATATTTCTGGGCCACTCAAAGACGCAATGGGAGGAAAGAAAAAATGTTCATATGTGTGTGAAATGTTTTGGGACTTAACTGCTAAGGTCGTCAGTCCGTAAGCTTACACACTACCTAACCTAAATTATCCTAAGGACAAACACACACACCCACGCCCGAGGGAGGACTCGAACCTCCGCCAGGATCAGCCGCACAGTCCATGACTGCAGCGCCGCTGACCGCTCGGCTAATCCTGCGTGGCACGAGGAGAGAAGTTCCGTTCTGATGAAGAGGTACGCCACCCAGTGCATGGGTGGTTGCGCGGACTACCAAAAGAATTTATTTCCAAAGGAACTGGTGTACTTTGTAAGCGCTGGAGGACTTGCATTGAGCGTGGGGGAGATTATGTTGAAAAGTGATACAGCTTTGTACCACTTCTACATCTACATCTACATCTACATCCATACTCCGCAAGCCACCTGACGGTGTGTGGCGGAGGGTACCCTGAGTACCTCTATCGGTTCTCCCTTCTATTCCAGTCTCGTATTGTACGTGGAAAGAAGGATTGTCGGTATGCTTCTGTGTGGGCTCTAATCTCTCTGATTTTATCCTCATGGTCTCTTCGCGAGATATACGTAGGAGGGAGCAATATACTGCTTGACTCTTCGGTGAAGGTATGTTCTCGAAACTTTAACAAAAGCCCGTACCGAGCTACTGAGCGTCTCTCCTGCAGAGTCTTCCACTGGAGTTTATCTATCATCTCCGTAACGCTTTCGCAATTACTAAATGATCCTGTAACGAAGCGCGCTGCTCTCCGTTGGATCTTCTCTATCAACCCTACCTGGTGCGGATCCCACGCTGCTGAGCAGTATTCAAGCATTGGGCGAACAAGCGTACTGTAACCTACTTCCTTTGTTGTCGGATTGCATTTCCTTAAGATTCTTCCAATGAATCTCAGTCTGGCATCTGCTTTACCGACGATCAACTTTATATGATCATTCCATTTTAAATCACTCCTAATGAGTACTCCCAGATAATTTATGGAATTAACTACTTCCAGTTGCTGACCTGCTATTTTGTAGCTAAATGATAAGGGACCTATCTTTCTATGTATTCGCATCACATTACACTTGTCTACATTGAGATTCAATTGCCATTCCCTGCACCATGCGTCAATTCGCTGCAGATCCTCCTGCATTTCAGTACAATTTTCCATTGTTGCAACCTCTCGATACACCACAGCATCATCCGCAAAAAGCCTCAGTGAACTTCCGATGTCATCCACCAGGTCATTTATGTATATTGTGAATAGCAACGGTCCTATGACACTCCCCTGCGGCACACCTGAAATCACTCTTACTTCGGAAGACTTCTCTCCATTGAGAATGACATGCTGCGTTCTGTTATCTAGGAACTCCTCAATCCAATCACACAATTGATCTGATAGTCCGTATGCTCTTACTTTGTTCATTAAACGACTGTGGGGAACTGTGTCAAACGCCTTGCGGAAGTCAAGAAACACGGCATCTACCTGTGAACCCGTGTCTAAGGCCCTCTGAGTCTCGTGGACGAATAGCGAGAGCTGGGTTTCACACGACCGTCTTTTTCGAAACCCATGCTGATTCCTACAGAGTAGATTTCTAGTCTCCAGAACATAATACGTGTTCCAAAATTCTACAACTGATCGACGTTAGAGATATAGGTCTATAGTTCTGCACATCTGTTTGACGTCCCTTCTTGAAAACGGGGATGACCTGTGCCCTTTTCCAATCCTTTGGAACGCTTCGCTCTTCTAGAGACCTACGGTACACCGCTGCAAGAAGGGGGGCAAGTTCCTTCGCGTACTCTGTGTAAAATCGAACTGGTATTCCATCAGGACCAGCGGCCTTTCCTCTTTCGAACGATTTTAATTGTTTCTCTATCCCTC
Source organism: Schistocerca gregaria (assembly GCF_023897955.1). NCBI lineage: Eukaryota > Metazoa > Arthropoda > Insecta > Orthoptera > Acrididae > Schistocerca > Schistocerca gregaria. The sequence continues at coordinate 258,871,719 of NC_064920.1, read as the reverse complement.
TGTCATCTATTTCGATATCTACCATTTTGTCAACTGTGCGACAATCTAGAGAAGGAACTACAGTGCAGTCTTCCTCTGTGAAACAGCTTTGGAAGAAGACATTTAGTAATTCGGCCTTTAGTCTGTCATCCTCTGTTTCAGTACCATTTTGGTCACAGAGTGTCTGGACATTTTGTTTTGATCCACCTACCGCTTTGACATAGTACCAAAATTTCTTAGGATTTTCTGCCAAGTCAGTACATAGAACTTTACTTTCGAATTCATTGAAAGCCTCTCGCATAGCCCTCCTCACACTGCATTTCGCTTCGCGTAATTTTTGTTTGTCTGCAAGGCTTTGGCTATGTTTATGTTTGCTGTGAAGTTCCCTTTGCTTCCGCAGCAGTTTTCTAACTCGGTTGTTGTACCACGGTGGCTCTTTCCCATCTCTTACGATCCTGCTTGGCACATACTCATCTAACGCATATTGTACCATGGTTTTGAACTTTGTCCATTGATCCTCAACACTGTCTGTACTTGAGACAAAACTTTTGTGTTGAGCCACCAAGTACTCTGAAATCTGCTTTTTGTCACTTTTGCTAAACAGAAAAATCTTCCTACCTTTTTTAATATTTCTATTTACGGCTGAAATCATCGATGCAGTAACCGCTTTATGATCGCTGATTCCCTGTTCTGCATTAACTGATTCAAATAGTTCGGGTCTGTTTGTCACCAGAAGGTCTAATATGTTATCGCCACGAGTCGGTTTTCTGTTTAACTGCTCAAGGTAGTTTTCAGATAAAGCACTTAAAAATATTTCACTAGATTCTTTGTCCCTGCCACCCGTTATGAACGTCTGAGTCTCCCAGTCTATATCCGGCAAATTAAAATCTCCACCCAGAACTATAACATGGTGGGGAAATCTACTCGAAATATTTTCCAAATTATTCTTCAGGTGCTGAGCCACAACAGCTGCTGAGCCCGGGGGCCTATAGAGACATCCAATTACCATGTCTGAGCCTGCTTTAACCGTGACATTCACCGAAATCATTTCACAATTCGAATCTCCGTCAATTTCCTTCGATACTATTGCACTTCTTATCGCTATAAACACGCCTCCCCCTTCACTGTCCAGCCTATCTCTGCGGTATACATTCCAATCCGAGTTTAGCATTTCATTACTGTTTACGTCTGGTTTCAGCCAACTTTCTGTTCCTAGTACTATATGGGCGTTGTGACCGTTTATTAATGAGAGCAGTTCTGGGACCTTTCTATAGACGCTCCTGCAGTTTACTATAAGCACATTAATATTGTTATTCCTTGTTGCATTTTGCCTACTGCCTTGCCGCGTCTCAGGAGGCGTCTTGTCGGGCCTAGGGAGGGAAATCTCTAACCTAAAAAAACCCCATGTGCACTCCACACGTACTCCGCTACCCTCGTAGCCGCTTCCGGCGTGTAGTGCACGCCTGACCTATTCAGGGGGACCCTACATTTCTCCACCCGATAGCGGAGGTCGAGAAATTTGCACCCCAGCTCTCCGCAGAATCGTCTGAGCCTCTGGTTTAAGCCTTCCACTCGGCTCCAAACCAGAGGACCGCGATCGGTTCTGGGAACGATACTACAAATAGTTAGCTCTGATTCCACCCCGCGAGCGAGGCTTTCCGCCTTCACCAACTCCGCCAGCCGCCTGTACGAACTGAGGATGACCTCTGAACCCAGACGGCAGGAGTCATTGGTGCCGACATGAGCAACAATTTGCAGTCGGGTGCACCCAGTGCTCTCTATCGCCGCCGGTAGGGCCTCCTCCACGTCTCGGATGAGACCCCCCGGCAAGCAGACAGAGTGAACACTGGCCTTCTTCCCCGACCTTTCCGCTATTTCCCTAAGGGGCTCCATCACCCGCCTAACGTTGGAGCTCCCAATAACTAATAAACCCCTCCCCCCATGTGCCTGCTCGGACCTTGCTGAAGGAGCAGCCACATGTCCACTCACAGGCAGAGCGGGCGATGCCACACGGCCAGCCTCCACATTGACCCTCCGCCTCGTGCGCCGCGAACGCCGCTGAACCCGCCACTCCCCTTGGGGAGAGGGTGGCCCAACCGCGCCCGGTACCCGCGAAGATGTCTCAACAGCAGGGACAGTGGGTGAAGCATGTAACACCTGGGGTGTACCTTGCGACGCACCAGACTCCCCACTGCCGCTACACTCCGAGGCAGCAGCCTGAAGACGGCTGATCGCGGCCATCAACACGCTCAGCTGTTTGCGAAGAGTGGCCAGCTCCTCCTGCGTCCGTACACAGCAGCCACACATCCTATCCATCCTAAGAAGTCAATTTACTATAGAGTGTTAATAAACTTTTAAATAGACTGCTAATTCACTAAAGGCGGTTGATTATTGACTAAAGTGTGATTGCTAACCACTCCTTGTAGAAAACAAGGAAAATAGCACTACCTGTCTCTGGACTGTATTCAAAACAAACACTAGCACTACTAGCACTATGGCTGACTAAAGGGACTCTCTGACTGTATTCAAAACAAACACGAGATCTATGGAACACTTAATAGCACTCGACTATTAAAGCTTCCTAAAAGCAAAAACACGCAGAAGAAGAAGTGACAAGTAAGAAAAATACAGTTAATACTTAAATTAAGGTAGCTCGCTGCACAGCAGACGTGAAGCAGACGGCGGTTAGGGCGAATAGATAATATTTTAAAAAATATTAAAAATATATTAAAAAAATATGTTTAAAAAAAAATTTAAGGTTTTCATTTGATTCACCCTCTTAGAAGCTGTCTGCGGGGAAAGCAACTGACACTAAAACCCGTGCCTGCAGCACGTTGTGTCTGGTCTTGTGCAAATTCGAAATTGTTGGGAATAAACGAGATTAGGGATGTAAAAACTCTCCCACCTATGGGACTTCCCATTGAAATTTCCACTTCTATGATATTACGTTGGAGAGCAGGAACTTTAAGGTAGGATTCCTATGCAGCGTCTGACGCATGCGGCCGCCCTTGTGCGTCTGCCTCACGGTACTGCTACAGATGGTGTTAAACGGGACTGTGTCCCATGTTGCGTCAGCTGCATGCAGAATCGGCCCAGCCGGTCTGAGAGCAGTCTGGACGCACCCGCAAAGGAGAACACCACAGCATGCCGAGGGAAAAGTACTGTTCATAGTGGTGGAAGATGAGAAACTGGTAGAAATGGTTTCTAAATTTCCTTGTATCTACGATGTATCGTTATCAGTATACAAGGACCAAACTGTGAAGAATAATGCTTGGAGAGAGATGGCGGAATTTGTGGAAAGAACAAATAAGAAAAGTACTATATACTTTCTGTTTCTTCATAATGTTTATTACTTATTTGCCAGGCAAATACTGCATATTTTAATAAACAAGAATGCGTATTATCGTCCCACATAATAATCAGTTATAGTAATAATAATAATGAAGTGTACACAGAGTGAAAACCAAAAGCTGATGTATGTCAGAAAAGTTCAATTTATTGTAATGTGCGTACAAATTTTTAAAGATAATTCAGTAACGCTAGGGAGTTCAAAGCCTACTTAATTCTGCTAACGTGATCACTTTGCCACGGTGTCATCCCTGCACCTGCTCCGCTGTTGAAGTATTCTGTAAATGAATCTCGCACAGAAAATCCATCAGCATCTGCATAACCGCCACTCCTTGCAAATGCTCCAAGATTTTCAGTAGGTAGTGGTTCACTTCTGTTTAATTCAAAATGAGGCTCGTTATTTTTCTCTAAGAATGTATCTCTAAGTAAATTGTGTAAACAGCAAGCAACAATAATCAAATTATCAGTCGCTTCTGGCTTCAGACTGATCGGAGAATAAAATATGCGAAATACTTGACTTAACAGAGCGAAGGCATTTTCAGAAACTCTACGAGCTCGTCAAAGACGGTAGTTAAAAATAGCTTTTTTGGGTCAGTACGTACTAGCAACTCGAGGAGAGAAAGGTTTCATTCTGTTTGGATGTAATCGAGATGCCTCGTCGCCTACAAATACATATGGCACTACTACGTCCGAATCCGGCAGCTTTGTTAGCGGAGGAAACATCTTACCACTTCAAAACATTTTCCCGATATTACTTTTATAAAAAATTCCACTGCCACCTTCTTTCCCATATGACCCAACATCAGATGTGTTTCAGCATTTCTCTCACATAGCTCAGGCTGAATTCCTTCATCTTCAACGTCTTCTGACATTAGATAAAACAACAAATCGCGCCAAATCATCCTTTCGGCACAGACGCAGCAGATCAACTAAACACTAGAGTTTTGGCGATTCGTGAATGAGTCGTTCATTTGAACGACTCTAAGTAAAGAATCGTAAGAATCGAATCGTGACACGGACGAATCGTCGTTCAAAAGAATCGTAAGAACGATTGCGTGTTTCCGAGTCGTGACGATTCCAAGTTCCTTCGATTCATCGATTCTTAGTACGCTATGCTTCGAAGGCAACTTCCGAATCATGCCGTGCCGAATGATTACGACCGCCAGATGGCAGTTAAGTGGAGGATGCGTCTGAACTGTGAACAAAGGAAGCTCGGAACGAACAAACGAAGTTCGTGGGCCGTAATATTACTCGTGAAAACCAAGCTGACACTTGGCAGTGGCTGACGGGAACGAGAGTAAAGGCATTTTCCATTTACTGTCGCTACCATCAGCCACAATCGTATACAGCGACATTACTTCACTGGTAATTTGCTAATTCTGTTAGTTCCACCAGTGCTGCCAGTAAATGGCTGTCGCACTGGACCAATATTACAGAGCCTATATAGAGAAAATATAGGCTCTCTAACCAATACCTTTCTTGGCGGATCGCCGTGTAATACCGTCTTTAAACAAAAGCTTTTTAATTAATAATTTAAAGTTCGAGTTTTCGAATGTTATCGTGTTCAGATTCATATTAAATTTTAGTGAAGTAATGTCGCTGTATACGATTGAATCCTACTGTTTAGACGTATGTCGTCTTCTCACGTAAATAGTAGTGACAGCGGCAAGTTCTCAGACAAATTAAAAGCAGAATACCTATGCTTTGTATTTAGAGGAAATGAAAGTTAAGCTAAATTTGCTGTGAGGGAGGGCTGTGAGCTGCGTTATGAATTACAAGGGTCATGTGGACCTGGAAAGACATCTTAGCACAGAAAAACATAGGATGATATGAGCCAAACCACGTCTGCCTCACTGCTAGACTTTTTTACAATAAAACAGACGTCTGTAGTTAGATACGTTCAATCCACACAACCAAACTGGCATACCACGTAATTTTGCACCACCTTTCGCACAAATCGACTTCTCTTTCCTGGCATACTGAAATAAAACAATAGATGCAATCAAATCAAACGTGACCTTTCATCAATTAAGGCATTACGGGTATAAATCGAGAGTCACACTTCTACTCATAAATAAACTATTTCTGGCATATCTTATCATTACACAGTTCGATTCTAATCCCATTGACAATTTCAAACATGTCCTGCCATCTGTGAGTAAGATGTAGACCTTTTTGCGTTCCGTAATAATCGTGCCATCGCAAACTAGAATGAATCGTGAAAGAATCGTGAACGAATAGTAGAAATCGATTCGCAATGTAAGACTGAATCGTAGGAATCGAATCGAGAAAAAGTATCGTGTTGCGCAACTCTATTAAACGCTGTGCGGCCGCCGCTCTATAGGAATGGCCAGATATGCGTCAGTCGCACTAAGTCAGACGCACAACGGCTGCCTCATGGCGTCAAACGCGGCATAGAAATCCCATCTTAAGCATCTTTGAGTGAAGGAATTTCAGGAGGCTATGCTTAGTAACTCTGCTTTAGCAACACCGTCCTCGATATTATTTCCATAGCTACAGCGAAGCTAAGGCATTGATTTTGTCTTGCCGCTAGCATACTTTACATGTGTCCAGAATCTCTTTGGAGTTTCTGCAAGGTTTCGAGACAAAATTTTGTTGTGGAATCTATTATAAGTATCTCGAATTGATGTCCGGGCTAAGTTTCGGCCTTCTTGAGGCATTACTGACCTTACGACTTATCTTAGAAGAAAGATTAAGGAGAGGCAAACCTACGTTTCCATCATTTGTAGACTCTGAGAAAGATTTTGACAATGTTGACTGGAATACTCTCTTTCAAATTCTAAAGGTGGCAGGGGTAAAATACAGGGAGCGAAAGCCTATTTACAATTTGTACAGAGACCAGATGGTAGTTATAAGAGTCGAGGGGCACGAAAGCGAGGCAGTGGTTGGGAAAGGAGTGAGACAGGGTTGTAGCCTCTCCCCGATGTTATTCAATCTGTATATTGAACAATCAGTGAAGGAAACAAAAGAAAAATTCGGAGTAGGTATTAAAATCCGTGGAGATGAAATAAAAACTTTGCGCCGGCCAGTGTGGCCGAGCGGTTCTAGGTGCTTCAGTCTACAACCGCGAGACCGCTACGGTCGCAGGTTCGAGTCCTGCCTCGGGCATGGATGTGTGTGATGTCCTTAGGTTGATTAGGTTTAAGTTGTTCTGAGTTCTAGGGGACTGATGACCTCAGATGTTAACTCCTATAGTGCTCAGAACCATTTGAACCATTTTTAAAATAAAAGCTTTGAGGTTCGCCGATGACACTGTAATTCTGTCAGAGACAGCAAAGGACTTGGAAAAAAAGTTGAACGGAATGGACAGTGTCTTGAAAGCAGGGTGTAAGATGAACATCAACAAAAGCAAAACGAGGATAATGGAATGTAGTCGAATTAAGTCGGGTGGCGCTGAGGGAATTAGATTAGGAAATGAGACACTTAAAGTAATAAAGGAGTTTTGCTGTTTGGGGAGGAGAATAACTGACGATGGTCGAAGTAGAGAGGATATAAAATGTAGACTGGCAATGGCAAGGAAAGCGTTTCTGAAGAAGAGAAATTTGTTAACATCGAGTATAGATTTAAGGGTCAGGAAGTCGTTTCTGAAAGTATTTGTGTGGAGTGTAGCCATGTATGGAAGTGAAACATGGACGATAAGTAGTTTGGACAAGAAGAGAATAGAAGCTTTCGAAATGTGGTGCTACAGAAGAATGCTGAAGATTAGATGGGTAGATCACATAATGAGGAGGTATTGAATAGACTTGGGGAGAAGAGGAGTTTGTGTCACAACTTGACAAGAAGAAGGGACCGGTTGGTAGGACATGTTCTGAGGCATCAGAGGATCTCAAATTTAGCATTGGAGGGCAGCGTGGAGGGTAAAAACCGTAGAGGGAGACCAAGAGATGAATACACTGAGCAGATTCTAAAGGATGTAATTTGCAGTAGGTACTGGGAGATGAAGAAGCTTGCACAGGATAGAGTAGCAGGGAGAGCTGCATCAAACCAGTCTCAGGACTGAAGACCACGACAACAACAACAACATAACCTTGATGACACGGCGCGAGTCGGCAGCGCTTTGGACGTCTGTCCGCAGGGTGACCATCGACACGATGGAGCAGCTGGCGGCCAGCGCGATCGCCGTCGGCGGCTGGAGCGAGCAGCAGCGCGAGTTCTTCGAGACGGCCCTGGACGCCGCGAGCCAGCGCGTGGGCAGGCGGTTCCAGCTGGTGCGCGACGCGGACCACGCCGTGCGCCGGGTGGCCAGCGGGCAGTTCGCGCTCTACGACAACGTGCACGCGCTGCGGCACGCCAGCGTGCGCTACCAGGTCTCGAGCCCTCCCTACTAAGCACGCCTTGCAAGGCACTAGTACCCCTCTAGAGACACCACGCTGAGGCCGTGTAGCACACCGCCACTTAAGCCTTGATAATGGCTTCAGTTCCGCAGGGAAGGGAGTCCGCGAGCTTCTTCAGCTGAGCCATATCCAGCCCGAGTTCTCATTGGCAATTACATCCCGTAAAACTTCCAAATTACGGGGATTTTATTGCTAAATTTCACCCGCTGTTACAAACAGCCCCATACACTCTCAGTGAGATTAAGAGGGGGTGTTTAGTCTGCCAGCCGCAGTGTGATGGGAGCCCGAATGTTCGTAAAAAACCAGGAATGTGTGTGAGCAGCTCTCTGAATACGGATGTTGTCACCTTGGAAGTCAGGAGTGTCCACAGCATACTCATCATGAAGATGTTACACATATTTCCAGACACTTACTTTGAGATTGAGCTCAGGTCCACTACTGGCCATCAAAATTGCTACACCAAGAAGAAATGCAGATAATAAACGGGTATTCATTGGACGAATATACACTCCTGGAAATGGAAAAAAGAACACATTGACACCGGTGTGTCAGACCCACCATACTTGCTCCGGACACTGCGAGAGGGCTGTACAAGCAATGATCCAACGCACAGCACAGCGGACATACCAGGAACTGCGGTGTTGGCCGTCGAATGGCGCTAGCTGCGCAGCATTTGTGCACCGCCGACGTCAGTGTCAGCCACTTTGCCGTGGCATACGGAGCTCCATCGCAGTCTTTAACACTGGTAGCATGCCGCGACAGCGTGGACGTGAACCGTATGTGCAGTTGACGGACTCTGAGCGAGGGCGTATAGTGGGCATGCGGGAGGCCGGGTGGACGTACCGCCGAATTGCTCAACACTTGGGGCGTGAGGTCTCCACAGTACATCGATGTTGTCGCCAGTGGTCGGCGGAAGGTGCACGTGCCCGTCGACCTGGGACCGGACCGCAGTGACGCACGGATGCACGCCAAGACCGTAGGATCCTACGCAGTGCCGTAGGGGACCGCACCGCCACTTCCCAGCAAATTAGGGACACTGTTGCTCCTGGGGTATCGGCGAGGACCATTCGCAACCGTCTCCATGAAGCTGGGCTACGGTCCCGCACACCGTTCGGCCGTCTTCCGCTCACGCCCCAACATCGTGCAGCCCGCCTCCAGTGGTGTCGCGACAGGCGTGAATGGAGGGACGAATGGAGACGCGTCGTCTTCAGCGATGAGAGTCGCTTCTGCCTTGGTGCCAATGATGGTCGTATGCGTGTTTGGCGCCGTGCAGGTGAGCGCCACAATCAGGACTGCATACGACCGAGACACACAGGGCCAACACCCGGCATCATGGTGTGGGGAGCGATCTCCTACACTGGCCGTACACCTCTGGTGATCGTCGAGGGGACACTGAATAGTGCACGTTACATCCAAACCGTCATCGAACCCATCGTTCTACCATTCCTAGACCGGCAAGGGAACTTGCTGTTCCAACAGGACAATGCACGTCCGCATGTATCCCGTGCCAGCCAACGTGCTCTAGAAGGTGTAAGTCAACTACCCTGGCCAGCAAGATCTCCGGATCTGTCCCCCATTGAGCATGTTTGGGACTGGATGAAGCGTCGTCTCACGCGGTCTGCACGTCCAGCACGAACGCTGGTCCAACTGAGGCGCCAGGTGGCATGGCGAGCCGTTCCACAGGACTACATCCAGCATCTCTACGATCGTCTCCATGGGAGAATAGCAGCTTGCATTGCTGCGAAAGGTGGATATACACTGTACTAGTGCCGACATTGTGCATGCTCTGTTGCCGGTGTCTATGTGACTGTGGTTCTGTCAGTGTGATCATGTGATGTATCTGACCCCAGGAATGTGTCAATAAAGTTTCCCCTTCCTGGGACAATGAATTCACGGTGTTCTTATTTCAATTTCCAGGAGTGTATTATACTAGAACTGACATCTGATTAAATTTTCACGCAATTTGGGTGCATAGATCCTGAGAAATCAGTACCCAGAACAACCACCTCTGGCCATAATAACAGCCCTGATACGCCTGGGCATTGAGTCAAACAGAGCTTGGATGGCGTGTACAGGTACAGCTGCCCTTGCAGCTTCGGCATTGAGTCAAACAGAGCTTGGATGGCGTGTACTGGTACAGCTGCCTATGCAGCTTCAACACGATACCAAAGTTCATCGTGAGTAGTTCAAATGGTGCAAATGGCTGTGAGCACTATGGGACTAAACATCTGTGGTCATCAGTCCCCTAGATCTTACAACTACTTAAACCTAACTAACTTAAGGATATCACACACATCCATGTCCGAGGCAGGATTCGAACCTGCGACCGTAGAGGTAACGCGGTTCCAGACTGAAGCGCCTAGAACTGCACTGCCACACCGGCCGGCCATCATGAGTTGTGACTGGCGTAATGTGACGAGCCAGTTGCTCTGCCACCATTGACCAGACATTTTCAATTTGTGAGAGATCTGGAGAATGTGCTGGCCAGGGCAACAGTCGAACATTTTCTGTATCCAGAAAGGCCCGTACAGGACCTGCAACATGTGGCCATGCATTATCCTGTGAAATGTAGGGTTTCGCAGGGATGGAATGAAGGGTATAGCCACGGGTCGTAACACATCTAAAATGTAACGTCCACTGTTCAAAGTGCCGTCAATGCGAACAAGAGGAGACCGAGACGTGTAACCAATGGCACCCCATACCATTACACCAGGTGATAGGTCAATATGGCGATGACGAAAACGCACTTCCAGTCTACGTTCACCGCGATGTCACCAAACACGGATGCGACCATAATGATGCTGTAAACAGAACCTGGATTCATCCGAAAACTTGACGTTTTGCCATTCGTGCACCCAGGTTCGTCGTTGAATACACCATCGCAGGCGCTCCTGTCTGTGATGCAGCCATAGTCTCCGAGCTGATAGTCCATGTTCCTGCAAACGTCGTCGAACTGTTCGTGCAGATGTTTGTTGTCTTACAAACGTCCCCAACTGCTGACACAGGGATCGCGACGTGGCTGCATTATCCGTTACAGCTCCGCAGATAATATGTCTGTCATCTCAGCTGTTAGTGATACGAGGCCGTCGGGATCCAGCACGGCATTCCGTATTACCCTCCTGAACCAACCGACTCCATATTCTGCTAACACAATTGGATCTCGATCAGCGCGAGCAGCAATGTCGCGATACGATAAACCGCAATAGCGATAGGCTATAATCCGACCTTTATTAAAGAGGAAACGTGATGGTACGCATTTCTCCTCCTTACACGAGGCATCACAACAACGTTTCACCAGGCAATGCCGGTCAACTGCTGTTTGTGTATGGTAAATCGGTTGGAATTTTTCCTCATGTCAGCACGTTGTAGGTGTCGCCACTGACGCCAACCTTGTGTGGATGATCTGAAAAGCTAATCATTTGCATATCACAGCATCTTCTTCGTATCGGTTAAATTTCGCGTCTGTAGTACGTCATCTTCGTGGTGTAGCAATTTTAATGGCAAGTAGTGTAATTTACACTATATGATGCCTAAGTGTTAGCCTGGAAGAGCGTCACCTAGAATGTTCAATTTAATGTCCTGGTTCATATTCATGGTAAACTGAATGAGTGGGCCCAAGTCATGGTAGTAAAAACACCCAAAACCGCCAAAGTACCACTTGCAGTCGGTATTATAACTTCTGTGTACTGCAAGTTAACCACCAGACAGGACCGTCTGTGCTCTCGACACTTTGCATCATTTTAAAAGAGGCAAAATCCTGTTGTAGAGAACCCTACTATACACCTCCAGTCGGCTACTGTCCAGTTTCTATGGTAGTTGGAGCACTGAAGATGCGCGAGCATCTGTGCCCCTATGAGTAATGGTCTTTCACAAGATAAACAACGTCCGTTGCAGTACAGTTCCCTTCGCAGTGATAGTTCGGATACTAGAGGAGATGAACGAGCACTCATTGACATTGTCATTGAGAAAGAGTGACAATCCTGTCGGTTAGATTGTTTTTACGATCACAGTTCTTACGCAATGTTACATAGCTGCGATTGGTGCACCGTTTTCTGTAGACGCGTTGTACAGCCCGCGTTGATAACCAGAAAATCGCGTAACAGCATCCACGGTGTGGCCATGGATATGTGCAAACACGACAGCTTGTTTCTGTCATTTTGTCATGTCTTCGTGTCGATCCAGCTAACTGTGCTGATTCCATACAACCGTCTGAGACACACACACTGCTCTATGACTTACTTCCTCTGTCGAGGGTGGAGAGTCACATGACTGCCAGGTACCGGTTCTGTACAATCTACAGCGCTCCAAAGCCACCAGTATGTTCATATAAGAGGGTAGGTAACATTTTATCCGGTGAGTTAGTGATTCATGCGTTGCTTATGTGACATTACCAGCAAATATTGGGTCGTGGAGTGTGACACCTGTCACACACATTTTAGAAAACAGAGATTGATCGAAATGAAACAGTCCCAGAAATTTCTCACCACTGGCTCATAAGAGATCCTAAATCTTTTCAAAAACTAGAATACCTATGTCAGTCCTACGTATCTCGCAAAATCTGTTCCTAGCGATGCATTTTACTCACAGTCCTTGAGCATCATGGCTCCTGTATCAATACGATCCAAATTCCTAACTTGTCCCCAATCTGTGGGTCCTTCCCAGAGGAAAGTCAGTGGACTTTCCCTTCCAAAACATGAAATAAATCATGAAATAGGCTCATCCTACCAACTACAGACTAACCTATCTGTTTCATTTCCAGATGCAGGTTCCAGTTTACACTCTCGCTGCAGACAGCAATCCTGCTCGCCTCCTAGCACTACACCCAACCTCTTGACATTTCCCAATATTCACATCGCATCCCCCCTCATTACGCTTCCTTACCAATCCTATATGCATCCAAATTCCTCACCTGGGAAACATTACCAGGAGGCTATAGCACTGTCACGCTTGCTAGTTTCAGACACCTCGTTAAAAATAAGATAATTGTTTCCTTCTTATATAGGCACACTGCGTGAGCAAAAGTGTCCAGACAGCTATTAGTGGACATTAATATGGCGTGAATCTATTCTTTGTCTGTACGACGGCTTGAACTCCGCTGGGTACACTTTCAGTGATGTGTCTGGATGTCTGTGGAGCAATGGCAGCCTATTCTTCTTCAAGAAGAGATACTAGAGAAGATAGTGACATTGAATGTTGGGGTCTGGAGCGGAGTCGACGTTCTAACTTAACCCAAAATTGATCCACTGGGATCAGGTCGAGACTGTGGACAAGCCATTCAGTTTCAGGAATGTTATTACCCACAAGACATTGCCTCGCAGATGCTGTCTTATGACAGGGTACAGTGTCATGCTATACAAGTAATTGTCGTCTCCGAACTTTCGACGTTACCTAATGGGATATTGTGTTGAGTAATTGCTCTCTCACCACCATTCCATACGAGCAAACCAATTGCGACTTTGCCCGATGTTGCTCTTGCCTTAGAGAACTGGACTATGCACGGCTCGGCTTAAAAAGGATAGCTCGATAATACCGCAGGGTCGAGCCACACATGTCTGCTTTCATCCCCAGCGGCTAACTCGCTGCAAATAATGAGTTCTAACTGCAATCCTGGAGTCAAATTGTCTACCCGTTGGCTAGAATTAGTCACTAATAAAGACACCGTAAATAAATATGAATTAATAATTAATGCAGTGGATTCTATTATAATGTCTTTACTTGATCTAGATAACAGAGAACTATGCTCAATGATATTCAGCCGGGAATCGAACCCGGGCCACCTTGCATGGCATTCCGCGGGGCTGACCACTCTATTTTCTTTACCCTCTCACTTTCCTGATTATAAAGGAACCTACACAAAAAAGGCCTTTTTGGCACGAGCACTTTGGACCCTAAAATAGTAATACCTGTGCCACTTCAAGCGTTGGCTGGCCTTTAACTACGCCTATCCCGATAATTCTACATAATCTAAGAAACTAGGGAAGAAATGGGAGAGAGAGGGTATCAAATGGATGTAACAAATTTTTTTTACCATGGAGTGGAGTCCATGAAACCGCTCGTAGCTGTGGAGAAATCTATGCACATCTTCTAGAAAATAAAACGGAATACCATTAGAGATCATATAGAAAATCGAAAAATAGTATATCAGGTCAGCGCTGCTTCTCATTGCGGGAACATTCCAATTACATGGCGGGTAGTAGAAAGCACTCCAAAAGAAGTTGGAAAAGTATTGCCTGTACTTTGGATTGCAGACAATGGCACAATGTCGTTCCGTCGTGTACGTCCAGAAATCGAAAACGTTCTTTTCGCCAATTGCAAAAAGATATTGAACTGCAAGGCCACAGAACCAATTTACAGAGTGAGTCTTCCTCTGCAGGTAGTGTACGTCATCCGGGAACAACATCATGTGCAGTGCAGTTCGGTCAGGAACGGTACGTGTGAGGAAGGCCAGAATTCACCGGACCAGGTGCCAGACATCTACTGTTGGGCCACAGAAGAAGCAACAATCATCTGTGTCCGGTACCAGGCCTACCAAGCAAAACGGAGATTTGGAGAGGTGAACTTGATGGAGACGAGATGGGTAGTTTCCCGTTGACAGTGACATACCATACGGAGCGTGCAGTAGTGTCAAGAAAAGGGGCTTTCATCGCCCGCAGTATATTGCCCCACCTAGAGTGTGGGTACTTCAGTCACACTGGCAGCGCGGGCCAGTCGCATCTCAGTGTAGACCACTTTTGTCGACAACAAGCGCACAAGTGGCAAAGAGGCAGGAATACAGAAATATACCTCTTCTCAACAAAAAAAAAAAAAACAAAGAGAGAGAGACAGAGAGTCCGATGTGATAGAAGGAGGCCGTGGCATATGCGTCAAGCAATAAGCTGGTGAGCCACGTAGGGCAACGCCGCCAAGTCACCGACTGTGAACTGACAGACAGGGCCCGAGCTCTATCTGGAACATGCTAAAGACTCACTCCCCCCCGAGCCTGGGGAAGGGTGAGGGACTCATAGCGGACTTCAAAGCTCATCCCCTGACTAACAAAGGAAACCATTGCAGCTAACATGGGGCGAGCCAGCATTTGCAGGATCGGAAGAGTCTGCGCCGCGTGAGGGATCCGCGGTGCTATGTATTGACAAAGTGCGCACGTCGCAGGAGGTCAAGGGAGCGGAGGCGATGTTCAGTAAGACCAATCCTCATCCGTTGCTGCAGGCGTCTGCAGTTGAGCGCCATAGTACGAAACAGGTCAGCAGTAAAGTCGATGCCAAGACAGCGTATCAGTCACGTTGAGCGAATGGACTTTCCCCTGAGGAAGGCGTGTACCGATAGACATTGCTAGCGACTTACGTACTTTAAGAGAGCTGTCCGACACCTCTTCATAGGTCGCCACCCAAGCAAACGGGTATCGTCGGCAGTTCGTAGGCAAAGGGCAAAATCGTCCGCTTAGGGGGTGCAGCACTTGGTGACATCTACGTCAGTCGCTGTCGCAGACCACATAAAAATGGTTCTACGGCGAAGGCATACAGTGGCGCCGACAGGGGGCACCTCTGTCGCATTCAGCACCTGATCAGGATAGGTTGTGTGCGCCTACCATTATACAGCACCCGGGATATCGCTCCACGCAGGAGGCGGGTAACCACCTCGACGATAGCTTCTGGATAACCCATACGGCGGAGGACAGCAGTAAAGAAAGAATCATAGACCCGGTCAAACGCCTGGTTGAAATCTAAGGTCGTCAGAACTGCAGTCAAATATTGACCTCGAACCACTCAACACCGGAGGCGGACGCCGGCAAGGTGCGGCAGGGGCTGCGGCGACACAGATTACAGGCAAGGATGACAGTGGCTGAGACTCTGACGATGACAAAGGCTTCTGAGATGCGCGACTGGCTGAACGCAGCCCTAGATAGTCACTGTAGGCGCGATAGCGCTTCAGAAAGCAGCACCTTACAGCACTATTGTTAAAGCTGCATTCATGTTATCCACAAGCCGTATTGTGGACGAATTAGGCTGGAGTGTCTAAAATGAGTCGCCTCAGAAATCGTCGACACGCTATGGTGTTTCCGGAGCTTCGAGCAGATATCTCTATCTTGTCTATTGCTTTCATTACAGCTTGAGTACTTATCGCACAGCTCCTGCTATCTGTTGTTGATTGTGAGAAACTAGAGCGTTAAACTTTTCAACGAAAGAGTTCGTGAGTTGTATATCTGTAGCGCTCTATTTTCGTCCAACGTGTTGGTATTTCGCAATGTGTTGCGTGTAACAGAAGGAAGGAATGCTAGTGTTTATAGTTCCCTTGACATCAAGTTTACTGAAGACAGAGCTTAAGCTCTGGTTGTAGAAGTGTAATAGATAGATTCGGGAGGCCTTGTCGAAACTACCCTGAGCTTCACCTACAGCGTATCATGAATAGGTTGGTGGTTGTTTAAGAGAGATCAGTGGCGATATTACTACCACATGAATAGAATATCGCCTTTTTTTTCCTGAGCAAATGGAAACGAAAATTGCCTTCTATGTATTCGCAAAATAATATTTATGACACCTTCTCGAAAGTTTGATTTAATTGGCATTATTAGCATCTGTTGTAAAGAAATCTGTTTGCCAGCAATTTTCATCCCGTATTTCATGACTTTTCGATAATAACTTGCTTAAAGCGAGAGATAACATGGGAATGGTAGAAATTTCGTAGGTAATTTCAAACATTTTTATGCGATATATACATGCACTTGGTTTGTAACTGGTCAAAAAGTGCCCCTTCTTTCAGCATATTCTGTCATCTCGAAGGCCTGTGTTAATTAGTATCGTATGATGTATGGTTTCTAGCTGAGATATGCTCAAGCATACTAGGAGGATCTTGGCGGAGACGTTGAGGTGGATGGAGTCTAAGCAGTGAAAGCTGGTACAAAACATAACACTGTCTGGCCCGTTATGCATATTAATTGAACAACCCATTGAGTAAGCCAATACCTTTTTCATCTTGTACTTCTCATTTAGTTTTACGTACTAACAGTGGTATACATCTTAGTCTGACATTATCATTTGTCAAACAATATTACACACTGCGATTTAATGAATTTTTTCAGTCGAGAAATATAATTCAATACACTTCAACAATTCATTGTGATCTAACGTGGTAGTTTGAAGGCTAAATGGTTCAAACGGCTCTGAGCACTATGGGACTTAACATCTGAGGTCATCAGTCCCCTAGAACTTAGAACTGCGTAAACTTAACTAACCTAAGGACATCACACACATGGATGCCCGAGGCAGGATTCGGACCTGCGACCGTAGCAGTCGCGTGGTTCCGGACTGAAGCGCCTAGAACCGCTTGGCCACCGCGGCCGGCCATTTGAAGACTATTGACTTTTTATTACACCTTTTCCCACTAACATGCTGTCATCCGTTTCCTAAATTCTTACATCCACTACATCAAACAATCTATTGGAACACGCTCGAATTTCTGCTGCTTACCATTCTGTATAATTAGAAGACCCATGAAATAATATACGTCAGAAGACACGTGCATTTGACTGAGTGTCCATCCTCCCATCCTCTGTAACGCCGAGAAAGTTTCGCCTTACCTTTGATCTGCCTTCAGCAAACGCCTCAAGCCAGAAGGATTGGACGAAAGTATGGAAACGCGGGGGGAAATTCATGCTTGAACATACATGCAGATGCAAGCCGATCCTGCAGGTTGCGCTGTTGTACTTCACCACGAACAGCACCTGTCCAATGTAAATACGTTGCAAGCGTCAGCCGCGGTCAGAACAGTGTTCTGTGTATTTGTGAGTGGATTATGTCAGAGCTAAGAGAATTCGAAAGTGGGCAAATTATTGGTGTTCGTATGGTGGATGCATCGGCAACCATGAGAGCCGAAGTGTTTGCTATTTCAAGCGGCACCAATCGAAGAATTATACCGCACTCAGGGGAAGAGGGAAAACACCATCCGCTGAGTCACAATGGGGACGAAAGTGTGTGTTGAGTGATCGAGACGGATGGTCATTAAATGCGATTCTAACGAAAATAAGAGGGGAACAGCTGCAAAAGAATTGCAGAACCGAATGTCGCAATATCCAAATCTGTCAGCACCAAAACAACATGAAGGGAACTCCGCAAGCATGGAATTGCTAGGCTAGCGTGAATCACAAACCCACTCATCAGTAATGCAAATGCCCGTGATACGAAAGTAGGTTACCAAAGCCATACAGATTTGACTATGGACAATGAAAGAAAGGCATTTAGTCGGATAAGTCACACTGTTTCCATCTTTTGACTGAGATTAAGTCTTAAGAGTGAAACATGGCGGGTGTTGGAAATTTGTGGTAAGGTCTTACGGAACCAAACTGCTGAGGTCATCGGTCCCTAAGCCTATACAGTACTTAATCTAATTTAAACTAACTTACGCTATGGACGAAAATTTTAGAAAAAGTATGTACAGGCAGCTTCTCAACCATCTGACCACAAATAACATATTATCAAGAACACAGTTTGGATTTCTGAAGGTTTCTGATATCGCTAAGGCTATTTACACCTACAGTGAAAATGTACTTAATTCATTAAATAACAAATTACAAGCAGCAGGTATTTTCTGTGATTTGTCAAAGGCATTTGATTGTGTGAACCACAACATCCTTTTAAATAAATTAGAATTCTATGGTGTCATGTGCAGTGCTGCAAAATGGTTCAAGTCATACCTCACTAACAGGAAACAAAGGATGTCAGTTCAAGGGACTAGTGAATTAAGTCATCAGTCATCATCAGAATGGAAAGAAATTACATGTGGTGTCCCACAAGGATCCATCTTAGGGCCATTGCTTTTTCTTGTGTACATTAATGATCGCTCATCAGTTACACTGCCAGAACCAGAGTTCGTTTTGTTTCCAGATGGCACAAGTAGTTCTAGAAAGATCTGCTAACGATATTTTCATGGATATTAATAAACGGTTTAAAGCCAACTCACTGACATTAAACTTCGAAAAGACTCACTATATGCAATTCAGAACCTATAAGAGGTTTCCACCCAGCATATGCAAAAAGTATGAAGAAGAGCAGATAGAAGAGGTTGACAGTCTTAAATTCTTGGGATTACAACTTGATAATAAATTCAGTTGGGAGTAGCACACCACAGAACTGCAGAAACGCCGTAACAAATCTGTATTTGCAGTTCGAGTGTTTGCAGACATAGGCGACATAAAAATGAAAAAGCTTGCATACTTTGCCTACTTTCATTCCATAATCTCATATGGTATAATATTTTGGGGTAACTCTTCAAGTCAAACAAAAGTTTTCAGAGCCCAAAAGCGTGTAATACGTATTATTTGTGGAATAAATTCACGGACGTCCTGTAGAAACCTCTTCAAAGAACTGGGTATACTAACTACTGCCTCTCAGTATATTTACTCCTTAATGAAATTTGCCCTAAATATCTCTTTTTCCAACAAACGGCTCAGTTCATACATACAATACCAGGAACAAAAATAATCTGCACAAGTACTTAAAAGCACTTACTTTAGTTCAAAAAGGGGTCCACTACTCAGTAACACACATCTTCAATAATTTGCCAGCAAACATAAAAAAAATTAGTTACAAATAACGATCAGTTTAAAAGAAGCCTGAAAGGCTTACTTGTGGCCAACTCCTTCTACTCCATTGATGAGTTTTGTTAATAGAAACAGATGATTTGTAGTATTTACTCATACTATTAGTATTGTTATTTCAGCCTTAAAAAAATTGACATGTTCCACATCCACAAGGATCTTCTCAGCACGGATCTATAGAACGAGAAACTAATCTAATCTAATGTAATCACACCCATGCCCGACGGATGACTCGAACCTCCGGCGGGGGTAGCTGCACAGACCGCGCGGCAACCCCAAGCGGGAAGGCGGGTGTTCGGTGAAGATATGGGCAGCCATATCGTGATATTCCATCGGTCCCTTGGGTAGTTTGCAAGGTCGTATTTCTGCTAAGGATTATGTGGCCCCCTTTTTTTTTAAGCACGTCTGTACGATGGCACAATGTTCACTGCCTATTGGTTATGCTCTGTTTCAAAACGACAGGACCCCTGCTCAGACAGCTGTCACCGCCCAGGACTGGCTCTGTGAGCACGAGGGTGAATTGCTGCACCTCCCCTGGCCTCCGTAGTCAGCAGATCTCAATGTTATTGAGCCATTGTGGTCTACTTTGGAGAGAAGGGCGCGGGATTGTTAGCCGCTTTCATCGTAGTTATCTGAACTAACCACCATTTTGCAGGAAGAACAGTATAAGATTCCAACGAAAACGATACAGAGTCTGTATTTATTCTATCCGAGACGGATGGAAGCTGTTTTGATTGCTAGCGGTTTTCCTACACCGTATTGTGTATTTGCGATACCATACAAGGTGGTCCATTGATAGTGACGGGGCCCAATATCTCACAAAATAAGCATCAAACAAAAAACTAGAAAGTACTAAACCCGTCTAGCTCGAAGGGGGAAACCAGATGGCGCTATAGTTTACCAGCTAGATGGCGCTGCCATAGGTCAATCGGATGTCAACTCCTTTTTTTAAATAGAAACCCCCATTTTTTATTACATATTCGTGTAGTATGTAAATAAATATGAATGTTTTAGTTGGACCACTTTTTTCGCTTTGTGATAGATGGCGCTGTAATAGTCACAAACGTATAAATACGTGGTATCACGTGACATTGTGCCAGTGCGGACGATATTTGCTTCGTGATACAATGGACCGTTTACCAATTGCGGAAAAGGTCGATATCGTGTTGATGTATGGCTATTGTGATCAAAATGCCCAACGGGCGTGTGATATGTATGCTGCTCGGTATCCTGGATGACATCATCCACGTGTCCGGACCGTTCGCCGGTTAGTTGCGTTATTTAAGGAAACAGGAAGTGTTCAGCCACGTGTGAAACGTCAACCACGACCTGCAACAAATGATGATATCTAAGTAGGTGTTTTAGTTGCTGTCGCGGCTAATCCGTACATCAGTAGCGGAGAAATTGCGCGAGAATCGGGAATCTCGAAAACGTCGGTGTTGAGAATGCTACACCAACATATATCGCACCCGTAATATATTTCTATGTACCAGGAATTGCATGGCGACGGCTCTGAACGTCGTGTACGGTTCTGCCACTGGGCACAAGGAAAATTACGGGACGATGGCAGATTTTTTTCCAAGCGTTATATTCTGCAACGAAGCGTCATTTACCAACAGCGGTAACGTAAAATGGCATAATATGCACTCACTATTGGGCAATGGAAAATCCACGATGGCTGCGACAAGTGGAACATCAGCGACCCTGGCGGGTTAATGTATGGTGCGGCATTATGGGAGGAAGGATAATTGGCCCCCATTTTATCGATGGCAATCTAAATGGTGCAATGTATGCTGATTTCCTACGTAATGTTCTACCGGTGTTACTACAAGATGTCTCACTGCATCACAGAATGGCGATGTACTTCCAACATGATGGATGTCCGGCGCATAGCTCGCGTGCGGCTGAAACGGTATTGCATAGCATATTTCATGACAGGTGGATTGGTCGTCGAAGCGCCATACCATAGCCCGCACGTTCACTGGATCTGACGTCCACGGATTTTTTTCTGTGGGAAAAGTAGAAGAATATTTGCTATCGTGATCCACCGACAACGCCTGACAACATGCGTCAGCGCATTGTCAATGCATGTGCGAACATTACGGAAGGCGAACTACTCGCTGTTGAGAGGAATGTCGTTACACGTATTGCCAAATGCATTGAGGTTGACGGACATCATTTTGGACATTCATTGCATTGATGTGGTATTTACAGGTAATCACGCTGTAATAGCATGCGTCCCCCCCCCCCACGAAAAAAGAAAAAAATGGTTCAAATGGCTCTGAGCACTATGAAACTTAACATCTGAGGTCATCAGTCCCCTAGAACTTAGAACTAAGGACATCACACGCATCCATGCCAGAGGCAGGATTCGAACCTGCGTCCGTAGCGGTCACGCGGGTCCAGACTGAAGCGCCTAGAACCGCTCGGCCACCAAGGCCCGGCTCACACGTTCTCAGAAATGATAAGCTCACAAAGGTACATGTATCCATTGGAACAACCGAAATAAAATGGTCAAACGTACCTACGTTCTGTATTTTAATTTAAAAAACCTACCTGTTACCAACTCTTCGTCCAAAATTGTGAGCCATATGTTTGTGACCCCCCCCCCCCCCTCCACGAACCATGGACCTTGCCGTTGGTGGGGAGGCTTGCGTGCCTCAGCGATACAGATAGCCGTACCGTAGGTACAACCACAACGGAGGGGTATCTGTTGAGAGGCCAGACAAACCTGTGGTTCCTGAAGAGGGGCAGCAGTCTCTTCAGTAATTGCAAGAGCAACAGTCTGGATGATTGACTGATCTGGCCTTGTAACAATAACCAAAACGGCCTTGCTGTGCTGGTACTGCGAACGGCTGAAAGCAAGGGTAAACTAAGGCCGTAATTTTTCCCGAGGGCATGCAGCTTTACTGTATGATTAAACGATGATGGCGTCCTGCAGGGTAAAATATTCCGGAGGTAAAATAGTCCCCCATTCGGATCTCCGGGCGGGGACTAGTCAAGAGGATATCGTTATAAGGAGAAAGAAAACGCGTTCTACGGATCGGAGCGTGGAATGTCAGATCCCTTAATCGGGCAGGTAGGTTAGAAAATTTAAAAAGGGAAATGGACAGGTTAAAGTTAGCTATAGTGGAAATTAGTGAAGTTCGGTGGTAGGAGGAACAAGACCTCTGGTCAGGTGACTACAGGGTTATAAATACAAAATCAAATAGAGGTAATGCAGGAGTAGGTATAATAATGAATAGGAAAATAGGAATGCGGGTAAGCTACTACAAACAGCATAGTGAACGCATTATTGTGGCCAAGATAGATACGAAGCCCACACCTACTACAGTAGTACAAGTATATATGCCAACTAGCTCTGCAGATGACGAAGACATCGAAGAAATGTATGATGAAATAAAAGAAATTATTCAGATAGTGAAGGGAGATGAAAATTTAATAGTCATGGGTGACTGGAATTCGAGTGTAGGAAAAGGGAGAGAAGGAAACGTAGTAGGTGGATATGGATGGGGGCTAACAAATGAAAGAGGAAGCCGCCTGGTAGAATTTTGCACAGAACACAACTTAGTCATAGCTAACACTTGGTTTAAGAATCGTGAAAGAATGTTGTATACGTGGAAGAACCTTGGAGATACTAAAAGGTATCAGATAGATTATACACTCCTGGAAATTTAAATAAGAACACCGTGAATTCATTGTCCCAGGAAGGGGAAACTTTATTGACACATTCCTGGGGACAGATACATCACATGATCACACTGACAGAACCACAGGCACATAGACACAGGCAACAGAGCATGCACAATGTCGGCACTAGTACAGTGTATATCCACCTTTCGCAGCAATGCAGGCTGCTATTCTCCCATGGAGACGATCGTAGAGATGCTGGATGTAGTCCTGTGGAACGGCTTGGCATGCCATTTCCACCTGGCGCCTCAGTTGGACCAGCGTTCGTGCTGGACGTGCAGACCGCGTGAGACGACGCTTCATTCAGTCCCAAACATGCTCAATGGGGGACAGATCCGGAGATCTTGCTGGCCAGGGTAGTTGGCTTACACCTTCTAGAGCACGTTGGGTGCACGTTGGGTGGCACGGGATACATGCGGACGTGCATTGTCCTGTTGGAACAGCAAGTTCCCTTGCCGGTCTAGGAATGATAGAACGATGGGTTCGATGACGGTTTGGATGTACCGTGCACTATTCAGTGTCCCCTCGACGATCACCAGAGGTGTACGGCCAGTGTAGGAGATCGCTCCCCACACCATGATGCCGGGTGTTGGCCCTGTGTGCCTCGGTCGTATGCAGTCCTGATTGTGGCGCTCACCTGCACGGCGCCAAACACGCATACGACCATCATTGGCACCAAGGCAGAAGCGACTCTCATCGATGAAGACGACACGTCTCCATTCGTCCCTCCATTCACGCCTGTCGCGACACCACTGGAGGCGGGCTGCACGATGTTGGGGCGTGAGCGGAAGACGGCCTAACGGTGTGCGGGACCGTTGCCCAGCTTCATGGAGACGGTTGCGAATGGTCCTCGCCGATACCCCAGGAGCAACAGTGTCCCTAATTTGCTGGGATTGGTGGTGCGGTCCCCTACGGCACTGCGTAGGATCCTACGCTCTTGGCGTGCATCCGTGCGTCGCTGCGGTCCGGTCCCAGGTCGACGGGCACGTGCACCTTCCGCCGACCACTGGCGACAACATCGATGTACTGTGGAGACCTCACGCCCCAAGTGTTGAGCAATTCGGCGGTACGTCCACCCGGCCTCCCGCATGCCCACTATACGCCCTCGCTCAAAGTCCGTCAACTGCACATACGGTTCACGTCCACGCTGTCGCGGCATGCTACCAGTGTTAAAGACTGCGATGGAGCTCCGTATGCCACGGCAAACTGGCTGACACTGACGGCGGCGGTGCACAAATGCTGCGCAGCTAGCGCCATTCGACGGCCAACACCGCGGTTCCTGGTGTGTCCGCTGGGCCGTGCTTGTGATCATTGCTTGTACAGCCCTCTCGCAGTGTCCGGAGCAAGTATGGTGGGTCTGACACACCGGTGTCAATGTGTTCTTTTTTCCATTTCCAGGAGTGTATAATGGTAAGACAGAGATTTAGGAACCAGATTTTAAACTGTAAGACATTTCCAGGGGCAAATGTGGACTCTGACCACAATCTATTGGTTATGGCCTGTAGATTAAAACTGAAGAAACTGCAAAAAGTTGGGAATTTAAGGAGATGGGACCTGGATAAACTGAAAGAACCAGAGGTTGTACAGAGTTTCAGGGAGAGCATAAGGGAACAATTGTCAGGAATGGGGGAAAGAAATACAGTAGAAGAAGAATGGGTAGCTTTGAGGGATGAGTAGTGAAGGCTGCAGAGGATCAAGTAGGTAAAAAGACGAGGGCTAGTCGAAATCCTTGGATAACAGAAGATATATTGAAATTAATTGATGAAAGGAGAAAATATAAAAACGCAATAAAAGAAGCAGGCAAAAAGGAATACAAACGTCCCACAAGTGAGATCGACAGGAAGTGCAAAATGGCTAAGCAGGCATGGCTAGAGGAGAAATGTAAGGATGTAGAGGCTTATCTCACTAGGGGTAAGATAGATACTGCCTACAGGAAAATTAACGAGGCCTTTGGAGATAAGAGAACCACTTGTATCAACATAAAAGTTCAGATGGAAACCCAGTTCTAAGCAAAGAAGGGAGACTAGAAAGGTGGAAGGAGTATCTAGAGGGTTTATACAAGGGCGATGTACTTGAGGACAATATTATGGAAATGGAAGAGGATTTAGATGAAGATGAAATGGGAGATACGATACCGCGTTAAGAGTTTGACAGAACACTGAAAGACCTGAGTCTAAACAATGCCCCCGGAGTAGACAACATTCCATTGGAACTACTGACGGCCTTGGGAGAGCCAGTCCTGACAAAACTCTACCATCTGGTGAGCAAGATGTATGAAACAGGCGAAATACCCTCAGACTTCAAGATAAATATAATAATTACAATCCCAAAGAAAGCAGGTGTTGACAGATGTGAAAATTACCGAACAATCAGTTTAATAAGCCATAGCTGCAAAATACTAACACGAATTCTTTACAGACTAATGGAAAAACTAGTAGAAGCCGACCTCGGGGAAGATCAGTTTGGATTCCGTAGAAATACTGGAACACGTGAGGCAATACTGACTTTACGACTTATCTTAGAAGAAAGATTGAGGAAAGGCAAACCTACGTTTCCAGCATTTGTAGACTTAGAGAAAGCTTTTGATAATGCTGACGGAAATACTCTCTTTCAAATTCTAAAGGTGGCAGGGGTAAAATACAGGGAGCGAAAGCCTATTTACAATTTGTACAGAAACCAGATGGCAGTTATAAGAGTCGAGGGACATGAAAGGGAAGCAATGTTTGGAAGGGAGTGAGACAGGGTTGTAGCCTCTCCCCTATGTTATTCAATCTGAATATTGAGCAAGCAGTAAAGGAAACAAAAGAAAAATTCGGAGTAGGTATTAAAATCCATGGAGAAGAAATAAAAACTTTGAGGTTCGCCGATGACATTGTAATTCTGTCAGAGACAGCAAGGGACTTGGAAGAGCAGTTGAATGGAATGGACAGTGTCTTGAGAGGAATGTATAAGGTGAACATCAACAAAAGCAAAATGAGAATAATGGAATGTAGTCGAATTAAGTCGGGTGATGGTGAGGGAATTAGATTAGGAAATGAGACACTTAAAGCAGCGAAGGAGTTTTGCTATTTGGGGAGCAAAATTACTGATAATGGTCGAAGTAGAGAGGATATAAAATGTAGACTGGCAATGGCAAGGAAAGCGTTTCTGAAGAAGAGAAATTTGTTAACATCGAGTATAGATTTAAGTGTCAGGAAGTCATTTCTGAAAGTATTTGTATGGAGTGTAGCCATGTATGGAAGTGAAACATGGACGATAAATAGTTTAGACAAGAAGAGAATAGAAGCTTTCGAAGTAAGGTGCTACAGAAGAATGCTGAAGATTAGATGGGTAGGTCACATAACTAATGAAGAAGTATTGAACAGGATTGGGGAGAAGAGAAGTTTGTGGCACAACTTGACCAGAAGAAGGGATCGGTTGGTAGGACATGTTCTGAGGCATCAAGGGATCACAAATTTAGTATTGGAGGGCAGCGTGGAGGGTAAAAATCGTAGAGGGAGACCAAGAGATGAATACTCTAAGCAGATTCAGAAGGATGTAAGTTGCAGTAGGTACTGTGAGACGAAGAAGCTTGCACAGGATAGAGTAGCATGGAGAGCTGCATCAAACCAGTCTCGGGACTGAAGACCACATCAACAACATGTTTATGACTATTACAGCGCCATCTATCACAAAGCGAAAGAAGTGGTCCAACTAAAACATTCATATTCCTTTACGTACTACGCGAATATGTAATAAAAATAGGGGTTAATGTTTAAAAAACGTAGTTGATATCCGTTTGACCTGTGGCAGCTCCATCTAGCGGGCCAACCATTTCGCCATCTGGTTTTCCCCTTCAAACTAAAAAAGTTTCGTTCTTTGCAGTTTTTCGTTTTCTTTTATTTCGTGAGGTATTAGGCCCAGTGACGATCAATGGACCTTCCTGTATATTCCTGACAGGAAAGCGTCTACTAGAAGCTATCTTGGTAGCAAAGGGTGTATGTGTGTTACTGTTTGGACATACATTGGCTGTGATTATTTGGGGGACTGACAGTAAGATTTCTTTGTCGATTTTTTTCAAACATCTGCAGACTGAAGAGCAAGCACCATAAGGACACAGCTGCAAGACTTCATCCACACATTTTTTGAATCGATATAGTAGAGCAAGATGGTTTTTATCTCATTTATACTTCGTCTGAGAGTCTGCTAATATCATTTTTACCCTATAAATCCAAAAACCAAACCATTTTACCAATTTTAAGCCGTAAACAAACAGCAAAATATGCGGATAATGCCTCATCGTTTTTCCGTTGTTTCTGTTTCGTTCTCTATAGCTTCATTTAGTCACTTAACACATTTACTACCGCACATAACTCCACTTCATCATTTTAATCATTTCAGAATGTACAGATCTGTGATCTCTCTTCAGTTTTTTTGTGTACTATCAGAGACTTGTCAGAATTCAATCCTCCTCTTTTTTCTTCTTAGATACCTATACGAGCTGATAAAGAGGTATACTTGTGGGTCTCTTAGCTATGCGTAAGCATAAACAGCACGAATTCATGACCACTTATCATCGCGAGATTGAATGCCATGTGGTGACGTTGCGGGCACGTGGAAGTCAGAGCTGTCCGCCCTGTAAAGCAAGACACGTGGTGATCTGCAGCAGATCTGAGGACAGGGTACACAGTCACAATTGCTACAGTGAGGATTACGTCATCGAGGCTGGACCGTGGATCTCTGGAAACGTGTCACCTGATCGAATGAAGCATGTTAATTGTTACACCACGTCGATGATCGTGTGCAGATTCGCCGTCATTCAGGCGAACAGCTGCTTGAAACGTGTACCATACGACATACGTACGCCGGTGGGGGCTGTATTATACGAGTGTGAGTCAAATGAAAACCTTAAAGTTGTAATAACAAATTGAAATTTTGCACCGTTATCCTGTAAGTTGGTAAGCGTGCTACAAACAGCGTGCACAATGGCCTTGAGGTAGCAGCATAGTGCAGATGCAAACATACCGTCGCAGTATCAGTATTAAGATGGCCGCCCCACTTGCGACTTGCAACAGGGAAGAACAGCGCTCAGGTATTCGGTTTTTGCGTAGTGAAGGTGTGAAAACTATTGAAATTCGTCGACGAATGAAGTTTCAGTACGGTGATGCATGATTGTAACAGCAGCAAGCCTACGAATGGAGCAGGAAGTTAGCGAATAGTGTGACTTCAGTGGAAGATTCTCCTCGTCCAGGTCAGGCACGAGTTGTGACTCCACAGAACATTGCAGCAGTTGAAGCCATAGTGAAGGAAAACCGCCGAGTGACAGTGAATGACATTGCAGCATATTTGCAGATTAGTCATGGGTCAGCCAGCACAGCACATTGTGCGTGATGTGCTCCAGTTTCACAAAGTGTGTGCAAGATGGGTGCCACGGCAGCTGACTCCTGAAATGAGAGAACGACGTGTTGATGCTCATGAAGAACTTCTTCGGCGCTTTGAACGAGAAGGTGATGGCTTCCTTACAAGAATCGTTACTGGGGACGAAACCTGAGTACACTTGCACCATCTGGAAACGAAGATAGCGAACAAAGAATGGCGCTATTCCTCATCACTAAAACCAAAGAAGTTTCGAACAGAACTATCAGCAGTGAAGGTTATGCTCTCTTTTGGGACGAAAAAGGCGTCATTTTGGAGCATTACGTACCTAGAGGTACGACTGTCGCCAGTGCATCATACACGAATCTCCTAAAAAATCGTCTGCGGCCTGCAATCAAATCAGAGCGACGTGGATTGCTGTCAACAGGTATCCTTTTGTAACACGGCAATGCGAGGCCCCACACTGCCCATACAACAGTTGCAACAATCACAGACATGCATTTTGAGTGTCATCCTCATCTCACCAGACCTTGCCCCAAGTTATTTCCATACTTTTGGACGACTCAAAGACGCAATGGGAGGAAAGAAGTTCCGTTCTGATGAAGAGGTACGCCACCCGGTGCGTGAATGGTTGCGCGGACTACCAAAAGAATTTTATTCTAAAGGAATTTATGCACTTTGTAAGCCTGGAGGATTTGCATTGAGCGTGGGGGAGATTATGTTGAAAAGTGATACAGCTCTGTACCACTTCTGCATAATAAAAAATATTTAAAAAATAGTTGAGGTTTTCATTTGACTCACCCTCGTACTATGTGGGATATTCACCTGCGCTTCCAAGGGACCTGCGGCCATAATAGAAGGTACTATGACAGCTGTGAACATTATTATGGACCACCTGCCTCCCTCCATGATTGAAGACTTTACCGAAGTTGATGGCATTAAGGGAATACGTGACATGTACGTAAATATCTGGTGTCACATTCCGTCGGAAACCAACCCAGGACTTGACGAATCATGCCATGCAGTACACCTTTAAATACATAGACATAAGTTTTCGGCTCGTCAATGTACATTCGTACGTCACCAGCAGTTTTACTATTTAAAAAAAGCAGATAAAAATTCGCTCGACGCCTCCCTAACAGACAATATTTATTCCTTCCCAACTCACTATGTACGAGTAGACCAGATCGGCGGAAACTGAGAGATTTATGCCGAATACATTAACAAAATAGGGTATTGATTCCTCCTGGTAGACAAAAAAAAGATCAAAAAACCATTGCAGAAGCAACGAGAAAAGCATTCGAAATTTGGAAGAACACAAAATCTCCATGATTGGCGATATCTTCGAAACTTAGCGCAGGTTTCAAAGCGAAATGCTTTCAGTTGCTCCCACAAGGAAACTCTCTCTCGAAATATGACAGAAAATCCAAAGACTTTCTGGTCGTATATCAAGTACACCTGCTGCAAGACATAACAGATACCCTCACTGTGCCATACCAATCGAAATACAATCTAAGAAAGAAAGTGACGCATCACGAAGGAGTTATGCAAACTGGTCACAAACTGATATTTGCAGAGGCATCGACGGAAAATGCAAAACTGTAAACTTTGGCGGCCGGTGGATGAACATGTGGCGCTGCAGCGCAATTTCTTCAAGTAGCTGGCAGGGGCATATCGATACCAACGCACAAAGCCTTTGCGAATTTCATTCCGTTTACTAAGTTGGACAGTAACTAAAAAAATGGTTCAAATGGCTCTGAGCACTATGGGACTTAACTGCTGTGGTCATCAGTCCCCTAGAACTTAGAACTACTTAAACCTAACTAACCTAAGGACATCACACACACCCATGCCCGAGGCAGGATTCGAACCTGCGACCGTAGCAGTCGCACGGTTCCGGACTGCGCGCCTAGAACCGCGAGACCACCGCGGCCGGCGGACAGTAACTGTTCTTCGTAGATGGGCGCTTGAACAATATGAGTAGATGTCAGGATTTGAGACAGGACGTGACGTTGGGCTCAAAGAAGCCGGTTGAAATAATAGGCGAATCGCACGACATTTGAATAAGAGCAATGCCACCATTCGACTATGTTGGCAGGAATTGATGAACCATGGCCGAACAAGGGCCAGGAAGGAAGCGGTCGACCTAGGGAGACCACAGAAACGTGAGGACCGAGCAATCGTCGGAGAGGCACTCAGACCCTCGGATTCATCATTATCATCGACCTAACGTGTAACTGGTGCTTCAGTGGTCACAAGGACCGACAATAAGCGGCTCATGGAATGGAGACTGAGCTCATCGACCTCTGTACACCAAGAAGTACATTTCCGGTGCTACTGGGCACATTCGGCCTGGAATATCATTGAGTCCCACTTCGATTTGGGCCCCGATGATCAACGAGGACGTGTCTGCTGGCGCTCTGGATAGCACTGGGATGCCAACCTGACTGTCGCACGCTTTACGGCACAACTATGAGTGATCTGCTGGGGAGCCATTGTATTTCATAGCAGGACCACTTCGGAAGTCATCCGGGGCACCCTTACAGGACAGCCGGTACGTCAAAGATATCCTGTGCCCTGTTTTATTTCCCTTCGTGGCAACCCATCCTGTTTATTACATTTCAGCAAGATAATGCCAGCTCGTACACGGCGAGAGCTTCTACTGCTTGTCTTCGTTCTTGCCAGACCCTACTTTGGTCGAAAAGGTCGTTGGATATCTCCCCCATTGAGATCGTTTGGAACAATACGGACAGCGCCCTCCAACCAGCTCGGTATTTTGGCGATCTAATGCGCCAGTTGAACAGAATTGGGCACGATATCCCTCAGGAGGACACCCAACAAATCCATCAGGCAATGCCAAGCAGAATATTGCTTGCATAAAGGCCAGAGATGGACCATCGCGGTAATGACTCGCTCAATTTGTGGAGCTCCACGCCTTGAATGAATCAGCCAAGTTTCATGAAATTGTAATCACTTGTGTGTCTGTACATGTGCATCACATTACCGATGTCCCTTCCACTCGAATATTTCCTTCGTGGTGCGTCTTTCTTTTGTTTTAGAGAGTATTTTATTGATGACAATCTACATAGGGAGGAACTATCATAGAAATAATATAATTAGAAATCAGAGCTCGTACAAAACGACGTATGTGTTCATTTTTACCACAAGCTGTTCGAGAGTGGAACAGCAAAGAAATAGTCTGAAGATGGTTCGAAGGATCCTCTGTCAGGCACTTAAGCGTAAATTACAGAGTAGTCAGTTAGATGGAGATGTAGCGGTATAAATAGTGGGACACTCTAAAAGGTTAAGTTTTATTTTATATTTTTCTTCTGTGATCAAGCTGCAATGATCATGACCAGTTTAAAGTGCTTCAATACGGCTTTAATTTTGTGTCATGTTTCAGTTCATGCTTTGGAAACCAAAGTGTTATATGTGCTATTCTGATTTATAAAATATACGCTGGGATTTGAATTTATAGGATACGTAGTTTTTTTTGTTGGGTTCAAGATATTCTATTAATTCATTCAGCTGGGCGCATTGTTGGTTACTACATGCCAATCAAAACCTGCTACAGCCTCCACACAACCATGCTACTCTATCCTGTGCAAGCCTCTTCATCTCCGAGTAACTACTGGAACCTGCATGAAACTTCCTGGAAGATTAAAACTGTGTGCCGGACCGAGACTCGAATTCAAGACCTTTGCCTTTCGCGGGCAAGTGCTCCACCGTCTGAGCTACCCAAGCACTACTGACGTCCCGTTCTCACAGCTTTTCTTCTGCCAGTACTTCGTCTCCAACCTTCTCGGTTCGGCACACAGTTTTAATCCGCCAGGAAGTTTCATATCAGCGCACACTCCACTGCAGAGTGGAAATTCTCATTCTGGAACCTACATCCTTGTCAATCCGCTTACTGCATTCATCTTTAGGTATCTCTCTACGATTTTTACCCTCCACGCTTCCCTCCAGTACTAAACTGGTGATCCTTTGATGCCACAGAATTGTCCTACCAACCGATCCCTTCTTCTCGTTAAGTTGTGCCACAAATTCTCCTTCTCCCCAGTTCTGTTCAGTACCTCCCCAATCGGTACATGATCTTCCCATCTAATCTTCAGCATTCTTCTGTAGCACCACATTTCAAAAGCTTATGTTCTCTTCTGTCTAAATTGTTTGACCTCCACATTTGGCTACACTTCATTCAAATGCTTTCAGAAAAGACTTCCTGACACTTAAATTACTACTAGATGTTAACAAATTTCTCTGCTTCACAAATACTTTTCTTGCCATCTCCAGCCTACATTTTATATCCTTTCCACTTCGACCATCATCAGTCACTTTGCTGCTCAAACAGCAAAACTCGTTTACTACTTTAAGCGTCTCATTTTCTAACCTAATTCCCTCAGTATTTAATTCGACTACATTCCATTATCCTCGTAATGCTTTTGTTGACGTTCATCTTATATCCACCTTTCAAGACACTGTCCATTCCGTTCAACTGCTCTTCCAAGTCCTTTTGCCATCTCTGACAGAATTACAATGCCATCGGCAAGCCTCAAAGTTTTTATTTCTTGTCCCTAGACTTTCATTCCTACTCCAAATTTTTCTTTTGTTTACTTTACTGCTTGATCAATATGCAGTCTTCACAGCTGAGTGACTGATTGAGAACAACAAGTATTTCCCAATGGCTGAGAGAACAAGATTCTCACAGCACATTTTGCCTTGGTAGTAAAGGACAGGACTCCATAAAAGAGGCAGCGAGTCGATGGCGAGCTGACAGAGGCAAGTAACGGCCAACCGGAGCTTGGGCGATTACTTTCTCTCGTCTCTGTTTATTGGGAAGGGAACACCTGCACCGCCGCCAGTAAGGGCACATGGACCAGATAATAATGGCAGATATCGGTAAGGCTACCATCCCTAAGTTACAGCATCATCGCCATGGTTAGTGAAGCATTTTGATTCCTGCAAAACTCCAATACACGAGCCCTGTCCAAGTGTTCTTCTCTAGCGGTGTAGCCGCGCGGTATAGGACGTCTTGCATGGCTCGCGCGTCTCACCCCGTCGGAGGTTCGAGTCCTCCCTCGGGCATCTGTGTGTGTGTTGTTTTTAGCGTAAGTTAGGTTAAGTTAGTTTCATTAGTGTGTAGGGACCGATGACCTCAGCAATTTGGTTCCATAATCCTTACCACAAATTTCCAATTTCCTCTAACGCTCCACTCGAACAACTCTGCCTCGGAAAGTACGTTACTTCTCTTTACTATGGCTTACTCTTATTGGGTGTTTCGTTGCACATTCACCAGCTAACAGCGTGCAGCTGTAACTTTGTTCATCCACCAAACAAATTTCACCAAAAACAGTTTGCGATCGGAATTTCCAAGTTTGGTTGCAAAGTGGCTCTGCCACAAGTAAGTTGTTCTACGATGGCCAGGTTCCTGATCGAGTTGCGTCTTTGGTGTAGTTTTCCGCACGATTCAGTGGTTCTCCAGGGATAGACTGACAAAGTGACCGGCCTAGAACGTAAGAGCTTCTATTTATGCGGGTTGTGTGCTGAATCTTACTGAAACAAAAAAGCGAACTTTTGAAACACCCAATAAAAGTAGAAAAATATAATAATAATTTTTATTGTCAGCAATTGAACCACTAGTTAACGGCCTTGCCGCTGTGGATATAACGGTTCCCGTGAGAGCACCGAAGTTAAACTCTTTTGGGAGCGGTCGGCACTTGGATGGGTGACTATCCAGGCCGCCATGTGCTGTTGCCATTTTTCGGGGTGCACTCAGCCTCGTGATGCCAATTGAGGAGCTACTCGACCGAATAGTAGCGGCTTCGGTTAAGAATACCATAATAACGACCGGGAGAGCGGTGTGTTGACCCCACGCCCCTCCTATCCGCATCCTCCACTGAGGATGACACGGGAGTCGGATGGTGCCGGTAGGCCACTCGTGGCCTGAAGACGGAGTGCTACATTTAATCACTACAGCTTGTCTTTTAAGAGATAGAAATCAGATTATCAGTGTTTGAAAATTACATCCTGTTGATTGCGACTTCATCTACGTATGCATTCTTCCTATCTGCTTTTGACCGACTGCTGCAACGTCTCTGCATAAATACCATGAATTTCGTCTTGAATTCTTTGTTTCAGTTCATCCAGTGTTCTGGCCAAGTCAGGACAAATCTGGTGATTTTGGGGGCCAGTTAATGTCATCGAATCTTGATATGACATGCTAACCGACAATTCTCACACAGTTACCATTGATTGATTTGCAATATGTGATGTCGCACAATCCTGTTGAAACCATGTTTCATGCATTTGTAGAATATTCTTCAGTGCAGATGCAACAAAAGATTGCAACATCTCAACATATCGATCCGACATGCGGCGCTGTGATCCGCTTTTCATTTTTCGAAAAATTAAGATCCGATGACACCGCGTGAGAAAAGTGCACACCATATTGTCACCTTTCTGACGTGTAAAGGGCGTTCTTGAACTTCCTTTAGGTCGCTGTCTGCCCAGTAACGACAGTTACGGACATCCGTAGCGTGTCTAGAAATACATTGCCCTCGTTTACGTCATAATTTGTTGAGAAAATTTCTGATCTCAACTGCTAATCTTTCTCCTTCAGTTGGTGCACGGTTTTGCAAACGGTACAGATGAAATATTGAATGGAAAAGCAGAATTCGGCGAACAGTATCGGGACACCCTGTCCGCAGCTGCTTCCTTACGATCTGAAAGCCATGGCCTCTGTAAGACAGAAATGCGTACAGTTTCGATGTTCTGTGGAACTTAAGATAAAAAATAGTCGGAACTCCCTCTGCGCCCTTTTCAAACTACATTTCTTTGTAAAATGTTTTTATGGCAAAAACACATTGTTGATCTCTCCACTGATCAATGATTACTAAATGGCGATAATGTTTACAGATCAAGGTCCCTGCTACGCATTGCTCCCAACTGTATATGGCTGCCAGTACTACACTACTGGCCATTAAAATTGCTACACCACGAAGATGACGTGCTACAGACGCGAAATTTAACCGACAGGAAGCAGATGCTGTGATATGCAAATGATTAGCTTTTCAGAGCATTCACACAAGGTTGGCGCCGGTGGCGACACATACAACGTGCTGACATGAGGAAAGTTTCCAACCGATTTCTCATACACAAACAGCAATTGACCGGCGTTGTCTGATGAAACGTTGTTGTGATGCCTCGTGAAAGGAGGAGAAATGCGTACCATCACGTTTCCGACTTTGATAAAGGTCGGATTGCAGCCTATCGCAATTTCGGTTTATCGTATCGCTACATTGCCGCTCGCGTTGGTCGAGATCCAATGACTGTTAGCAGAATACGGAATCGGTGGGTTCAGGAGGGTAATACGGAACGCCGTGCTGGGTCCCAACGGCCTCGTATCACTAGAAGTCGAGATGACAGGTATCGTATCCGCATTGCTGTAACGGATCGTGCAGCTACGTCTCGATCCCTGAGTCAACAGATGGGGACGTTCACAAGACAACAAACATCTGCACGATCAGTTGGACGACGTTTGCAGTAGCATGGAGTATCAGCTCGGAGACCATAGCTGCGGTTACCCTTCACGCTGCATCACAGACAGGAGCGCCTGCGATGGTGTACTTAACGACGAAACTGGGTGCACGAATGGCAAAACGTCATGTTTTCAGATGAATCCAGGTTCTGTTTACAGCATCATGATGGTCGCATCCGTGTTTGGCGACATCGCGGTGAACGCACATTGGCAGCGTGTATTCGTCGTAGTGGCGTATCACCCGGCGTGATGGTATGCATTGCCATTGGTTACATGTCTCGGTCACCTCTTGTTCGGATTGACGACACTTTGAACAGTGGACGTTACATTTCAGATGTGTTATAACCCGTGGCTCTACCCATCATTCGATACTTGCAAAACCTTACATTTCAGAAAGATAATGCACGAGCACATGTTGCAGGTCCTGTACGGGCCTTTCTGGATTCAGAAAATGTTCGACTGCTGCCCTGGCCAGCACATTCTCCAGATCTCTCACAAATTGAAAACATCTGGTCAATGGTGGCCGAGCAACTGGCTCGTCACATTACGCCAGTCACTACTCATGATGTCCGGCCGGTGTGGCAGTGCGGTTCTAGGCGCTTCAGTCTGGAACCGCGTTATCGCTACGGTCGCAGGTTCGAATCCTGCCTCGGGCATGGATGTGTGTGATATTCTTAAGTTAGTTAGTTTTAAGTAGTTCTAAGATCTAGGGGACTGATGACCACAGATGTTTAGTCCCATAGTGCTCAGAGCCATTTGTACCATTTGAACTACTCACGATGAACTGTAACTGTGAAGCTGTACCAGTACACGCCATCCAAGCTCTGTTTGACTCAATGCCGAGGCGTATCAGGGCTGTTATTATGGCAAGAGGTGGTTGTTCTGGGTACTGATTTCTCAGGCTCTATGCACCCAAATTGCGTGAAAATGTAATCACATGTCAGTTCTAGTATAATATATTCGTCCAATGAATACCAGTTTATTATCTGCATTTCTTCTTGGTGTAGCAATTTTAATGGCCAGTAGTGTATTTTCAGAAGTTCCCGTTTTTCTGTGTCGCCCTGTAAGTGACCCTCACGTCAAATGACTTGCACTACTACATTCACGACCACGTACACACATTTCTTTCACGGAAACACAGAATTACTGCTCTTTGAGTGCTTGTTCGGCATACGTTTCCGTGTAGCTTTTCCAGCTTGTACAGCGTGGCGCTGACGCCGCGGTGTTGGCAGAGCGGGGTGAACGGCTCGCAGCTGGACGGGCACCGGCTCCACGTGATGCAGGACTGCGCCGTCCACATGCCCGTCGCTATCGGCCTGGAGCGCAACTCGCCCCTCAAACCGCGCATCGACAGGCAGGTACCGCTCGCTGACAATCGCCTGCTCACTTTACAATCACTCATACGGTGTCCAAAAGCATATCCATATAAAACACATCATTTAAGATGTAGAATGAGAAGAATGGCCCTCCGGGGTGGCCGAGCGCTTTTAGGCGCTACAGTCTGAAACCGCGCGACCGCTACGGGCGCAGATTCGAATCCTGCCTCGGGCAGGGATGTGTGTGATGTCCTTAGGTTAGTTAGGTTTAAGTAGTTCTAAGTTCTAGGGATAAAAGGGTACCTGTGGTCTAGGGGTAACGTCTTTGACTCATAATAAAATCGCCTTCGGTCCCGGGTTGGATCACAGCCACTGTCTAAATTTTGATTAATAATCAGCATTGGCGGCCGAAGACTTCCGGTATAAGAAGTTAGCCTCATTCTGCCTTGTCAAAGAGGGCGGAGGAGCGGATAGAGGTTCAGGGCACTCTCTTGTCCTAGGGGTGGGAAATTGCCCCTAAAGGCGGAAGAATCAGCAATGATCAACGACATGAGGATGCAGAAGGCAATGGAAAGCACTGTATTAAAGACACGTAACGTGTATCCACAGGACATGTGGCCTGTAGTTGAAGAAGTGTCATGATGATCTCTCCATTGGCAAAAGATTCCGGAATAGTCCCCCATTCGGATCTCCGGGAGGGGACTGCCAAGGGGGAGGTTACCATGAGAAAAAGATTGAATAATCAACGAAAGGATAATGTTCAGTCGGCCTTTGGCTGTGGAGCGGTGCGGTACGTCCCCGCCGCTCCGTGTCGCGTTTCCGGGTGTGTTGTTGTTTACCGCGCCGGCGCGCTAGTGTTACGTATTGCCGTCACGTTCCTGACACACGATGGCTCTTTCGTATCGGAAAGCCACGATCAAGCTGCAGTTCGACACTACGTACTCTAGACCCAAGGCCCACGAAGTAGAGCGTTTTTTACGCGATGTGGTACATGTTGATCCTAACGAGCTGATCGGTATCCACTTATCTATTGTCTCCAGCGTCGTATATCTTAAGTTCACTGACGACGAAGCATGTGACAAACTTCTCAGACGCTCGACGGCAGGTTATCGGTTCTGCCACTCAGACGGAAACGTGGGTGTGGTGACGCTTGAACGTGCTGGATTGGGAATCCAAAATGTGCGCGTGTTTGAGCTCCCTTTTGAAGTTCCAGCGGATTTGGTCACCCTTGCTCTTCGACCCTATGGAACAGTTCTCGGCCACACGGCCGAAAAATGGAAGACCTTCGACACCTACCCTGTCCTTAACGGGGTGCGACAAGTCCGTATTGACCTGCATCGCCATATTCCTTCGTATCTCACGATCGCTGGTTGCAGGGCAATAATTATTTACGACGGTCAGCCGAGAACCTGCTCCGGTTGTGGCCAGACGGGACACATGCGTACCGAATGCCTGCAACGCCGTCTCGTGCAGACACCCTCGACCGACCAGATTCGTCCGTCGACACCGACCTCTCTGCCGATTACGTATGTTGCGGCGGCGAGACGGGAGACGCCAGCTGTATATGACGACCCCACTGTATTGGTGCGAGCTTTGGAGGACCCTGCAGTAGCTTCCACGGAGCCCCAAGCGTCTTTCAGTGCTGATGCTACTGATGTCCTTTCGTCGGACCCCGGCGCACCGTCACAACGGCTCGCCGACGGTGCGATGGAAGTTGAAGCACAGGATGCAGCGTCCTCCCCTTGCCCTACGTCGGAAACAGAGGCGCGGCAGCGTAAGCAGAAATCACCCAAGCGTCATAAGAAGCGGCGCAAGACAACCGACGACGTAGAACAGCCCGAGGCGACACCGCTGGATGACGAGGTGCCTCAACCGCTCCACCGCGCCGACACAGGCGACCCTACCGTCTCACACTGTTCGACGTCTTCTCCCACTACCGCTGGGTCTGGACCACATGGGGATGCGGGAGATCACCGCAGCTCCGACACCGGGGATGCACCCTTGCCTCCGTCTGCCTCTCGAGATCCAGTGGTGTCAACGTCCCTGGGCGACTGGGCGCAGGAGATGGAGTTGCAGGATGCGTTTCAGAACCAAGACGATGCACCGATGCCGATGGCAGCGTCTACGCGGCCGGCGACAGACGCCTAGGGCGGCATGAGCACCTCTCGTCGCTGCCTAGCACTTCGCAAGACCGGCGCTCCACGTCACGACTACTGCCCCCCTGTCATACCATGGTCACCTCCCGAGACTTGATGGACCAGGCATACCGCCTCGCCACGATCAACGTCAATGGCATTACATCTGATGTCAAGACCCGTATGCTGAAGGATACGTTACGCGCTGCGGATCTGGACGTTGTTTTCCTTCAAGAAGTCCGATCAGGACTCTGTCTCGATGCCTACGGATATGACGCCTACACTATGCCTGCAGATGTGGGCGGCGGAGGTACGGCGATTCTACTGCGGGAAGGGATAATGGCCACTGATGTCTCCTATTTACCGTCGGCCCGGGGGGTCGCACTCACGATTGGTACACTACGTCTGGTGAACTTATATGCTCCTTCAGGCACCGGCAAAAGGAGAGAACGGCGCACCTTTTTTGCCGAAGATATAGCCCCGCTCTTCCAGGGCAATACCGACCACTTGGTAGTAGGCGGCGATTTTAATTGTGTGCTCCGCCCATCCGACCAGGAGCCACACTATACCACCTGTCCGGCACTCCAGGCACTTGTACAGGACTTGGCCTTGTTGGACACCTGGATCATCCAACACGGCGACCGTCGAGCACACACCTACTTTACTAGTCACTCCGCGAGCCGTTTGGATCGAGTCTACGTCACCCGCCGCCTTCGATCGGCCGTTGTCGACGCTGAGATGTGGCCGGCAGCGTTCACGGATCACCTCGCATATGTGTATACTCTCACCCTTCCCCGCCAGCGCGTCCGCCGAAGTAGGGGTCCGTGGCGCCTCAATGTGGCCCTTCTTGATGAGATAAATTGCAGACGCGCAGTCGAGTCCACATGGAGCAATTGCCACCGGCGTTTACCCGCCTACCGTTCTGTACTTCAATGGTGGTTACGGTGTGCAAAACCCGCACTGTGCCGAACATTAGTCAGCTATGGACGCGACCGAGCGCGCTGGTATACTGCGACTACTGATTTTTACTATACTGCGCTCCGCGAACTGGCTGTACAACCGCCGTCGCCAGAGCGAAAATCAGCAGTACAACGCGTCAAGGCACAATTGCTTCGTATCAACGCCGTACGTCTTGCGGGTGTGCGGGTGCGAGCGAGGACGACTGATGATGTTCGTGGTGAACGACCTTCCCTCCGCCATATCATTCAAGAACGCCGAAGACGCAAGAGGCAGCTCATTACCGAGGTTGAGACGGAGGACGGGCGACGCGTTGACGCACAAATGGATATCGTCCGAGCGTTCACACAGTCATATAAACTTCTTTACGAGAGGGAGTCCCACATGAATGTAGGGGTCAGGGAAGTCCTATCTGACCTACCAGTCTCTCGGAACCTACAAGATGATGCTACGCTCTTGTCGGCGGTGACTTTGGAAGAACTGCGAGAGGCTCTGTTGCGTGGCTCTCCCAACAAAACGCCTGGCCCTGACGGCCTCCCTCTTGAATTTTACAAGCGGTTCTTTGATCTCATGGGCCCAATGTGGGTCAGGATGTACAGTGAACTCCTGGACGCCGATTTTCAGGTACCATCTGACTTTACTGAGGGTCTCTTGATCCCTGTGCCCAAACCCGGCGGAGGCCGTCGCCCTCTTGATTTTCGCCCGTTGACAATGCTAAATACTGACTACAAGCTGTTGACACGCATGCTCCGTGAGAGGCTCAAACCTACGGTAATGGCGGCCCTTCACCCTGATCAAACCTGCCTCGGGGGCGACACTAATGTGTTTACGACTTTAAGCACCTATAGAGACGTGGTGGCGCTCATGCAAACTTGCCGCCTCCAAGGCGCTCTTGTTGCGCTGGACTTCGACCATGCTTTCGACCGCGTTAACCATGGTTTCCTGCGTGCTGTTATGGAACACATCGGTGTCCCGCGTCTGACGACGTCTGTTGTGCTTCGATTGATCCATGGGGCTGTCACGAGGATTATGATCAACGGCTGTCGGTCCACCCCCCTCCGTGTCAACAGGTCCGTCCGGCAGGG
This sequence comes from Schistocerca gregaria, assembly GCF_023897955.1. NCBI lineage: Eukaryota > Metazoa > Arthropoda > Insecta > Orthoptera > Acrididae > Schistocerca > Schistocerca gregaria. Next base: position 258,830,378 of record NC_064920.1, on the reverse strand, counting down.
TTGTCCTCTTTCTGCCATGCTCTTCGCCGTTGCCCTCGAACCAGCTCTTCACGGACTACGGCGACGCTTAGAAGGACTTACCCTCCGTTCCGTAACCTTTCGATGTGGTGCATACGCCGACGATGTGATGTTCTTAGCACGGTCTGGTGACGAAATACACACGGCGTTTTCCTGGCTCCACCAGTATGGGGCGGTGGCAGGCAGTGTGCTCAACCTTCGGAAATCACGCTACATGGAGGTAGGACGAGGAATGCCTGCAGGTCTGGCCGTACCTCTGACAAAGGTCCCGATGCTCAAGTGTTTAGGGATATCACTCCATCGACAAATACAACGCACGGCGGCCTTTACGTATCGTATGGTCTTATGACGACTCCGTTTAGAGGTTCGTCTCAATAAATTCAGATCATTGAACATTTTGCAACGCGCCCGATACGTTAATGTGTACATGGCTTCTCACCTTAACCATTACGCCCATGTACTGCCGATAACGGACACGATGGCTTCCAGGATACAGGCAGTGTTTGGACACGTGGTGAACGATGGTGCTGTTTTCAAGATCCGTTTTGTTACGCTTACTTTACCCTTCGACAAAGGCGGTGTTGGACTCACTCACGTCAAGCACAGAGCGCTGGCACTGTATCTCCGTTCCATGAGGCGACTCTGGCTTTCACCAACAGCCAGTCTCCCAGGCCTACTGATTGAAGAAGTGGCCCCACGTACGCTGTACCCACCGGTACCAGTCGGACATTTATCGCCCTCGCTGTCACACATTAGAACGTTTTTCGTAGAGCATAGCTATGTGTTGCGGGTTATATCGGAGACACGGAATCCGACAGCGAAGACTTATTATAGTGCTCTCCAGCACTGGACTCCGGATAACGACATTGTACGGCGCCACCCTACGGTCGACTGGCCACGAGTATGGCGAGCTATCCACGCGCCGTTCCTGTCTACTTTCGTGCGGTCGACGTGGTATGTGGTCGTTAACGAGAAACTTCCAACCCGACAACGGCTGCATGCCATTCACCTAATTGACGACCCTGTGTGCCCCCGTTGCACGACGTTAGACACGGACGAACATAGACTGAACTGTGGCCCCGCGCGTGAGTGCTGGAAACTGATCCGCCAGATCCTGGCTTTCCTGCTCCGCCGCCCCTACGTTTCGATTTTACCCCAAGAACTCTTTCATCCCGACGCTGTCTATTTCCCTATGACCCGGATGAATGCGGTTAATTGGGTACGAGGAATGGCGATACACTACATATACCGCGATGGAGACAAAGACGTCCTCGATTTATGGTACTATATGATCGACGAGTTTCTGGTCTTAACGAACAGACAGGATTACCGGAACCTTTTTGCGAACTATTTGGGTTCGTCATTCATGGACCCACCACCCAGCTGGGGTGTGCCGGGTGTGAGAAGACATTAACTTGTAGATGTGATCTTTCCACGATTCCCCTATGGTAACAGAAACAGTCTCTGACTGTGTGCAGCGGCCCCGGGCGCTCCAACGATTGGTGGCTGGTGATGTCCAATGCAATGACGACCGCCCGTTCCTGGCCGCCCGCCTAGCAATGTGACCGCGGCGAGCAAGATGGCCCTTTTTAGTTCACTTTATTGGCAACTTTTTGCGCATGGCTGCCTTGTTTTTTTTATGCATTCTAAAAAAAAAATGTAGTTAGTAGTTTGTGAAATAAGCATTGTAGGCTGTGATTATATTTTTGTTGAGCTTAATAATTAGTGTGTGTCGAAACACCATTTTCTTTAAGTATTCATTGACATATTTCTGTACATATTATTTGCATAAGTGCCTTAGTACAACTTCAGTTTTGTGGCTTTTTCATCGCATTAAAAAAAAAAAGGGGTAACGTCTTTGACTCATAATAAAATCGCCTTCGGTCCCGGGTTGGATCACAGCCACTGTCTAAATTTTGATTAATAATCAGCATTGGCGGCCGAAGACTTCCGGTATAAGAAGTTAGCCTCATTCTGCCTTGTCAAAGAGGGCGGAGGAGCGGATAGAGGTTCAGGGCACTCTCTTGTCCTAGGGGTGGGAAATTGCCCCTAAAGGCGGAAGAATCAGCAATGATCAACGACATGAGGATGCAGAAGGCAATGGAAAGCACTGTATTAAAGACACGTAACGTGTATCCACAGGACATGTGGCCTGTAGTTGAAGAAGTGTCATGATGATCTCTCCATTGGCAAAAGATTCCGGAATAGTCCCCCATTCGGATCTCCGGGAGGGGACTGCCAAGGGGGAGGTTACCATGAGAAAAAGATTGAATAATCAACGAAAGGATAATGTTTTACGAGTCGGGGTGTGGAATGTCAGAAGCTTGAACGTGGTAGGGAAACTAGAAAATCTGAAAAGGGAAATGCAAAGGCTCAAACTAGATATAGTAGGGGTCAATGAAGTGAAGTGGAAGGAAGACAAGGATTTCTGGTCAGATGAGTATCGGGTAATATCAACAGCAGCAGAAAATGGTATAACAGGTGTAGGATTCGTTATGAATAGGAAGGTAGGGCAGAGGGTGTGTTACTGTGAACAGTTGAGTGACCGGGTTGTTCTAATCAGAATCGACAGCAGACCAACACCGACAACGATAGTTCAGGTATACATGCCGACATCGCAAGCTGAAGATGAACAGATAGAGAAAGTGTATGAGGATATTGAAAGGGTAATACAGTATGTAAAGGGGGACGAAAATCTAATAGTCATGGGCGACTGGAATGCAATTGTAGGGGAAGGAGTAGAAGAAAACGTTACAGGAGAATATGGGCTTGGGACAAGGAATGAAAGAGGAGAAAGACTAATTGAGTTCTGTAACAAGTTTCAGCTAGTAATAGCGAATACCCTGTTCAAGAATCACAAGACGAGTTCTAGGGAACTGATGACCTCAGGAGTTAAGTCTCATAGTGCTCAGAGCCATTTGAACCATTGGAGAAGATTGATCCGCCAATTCTATACTACCGCTCTAAACTTCTCTAGTCATACCAGTCCTGCATTTGGGCAGTTATTTAAGTTTGACTGGTTTCTGTCCACGCCGCATATGTCGCACTCCAGTAACAATTCCATGGATTGCGCCTGTCCACAGTCACGTACGGGTCTGTCACTGCCGTCATCCACATCTGCTCTAGTGATGGGGAGCTCGTGAATGAGTCGTTCAAATGAACGCTTCACTCTAGTGAAGTGTGAACTAACCACTCAATTTCAGTGGACTGGTACTTCAAACTCTTCACAGATAGCACACTCCACACTTTCTTCTAGTTAGTTCACTCACTCTCTTCCCCTCTCCCTCTCCCGCTACATCGACGCTACGTCACTCATTCACCCTTCGCTTCGGTCCTCCCTCTACTGCCTGTCGACGAATCGCGCGGTGTTTGTGAGGAACGATAGGTTTACGAGCGGTTGGGGCGGTGAGGGGCGAGGGGAAGGCAGCGTCAGTTGCTTCCTGCAGTGCTGACATCATTACCCGTGACTATTGGTGCAATTAAACTTCACGTCTACGGATAGCCTACCGTTGGCAGCGCTTGCAGACAAATGAATATTACAGATACCATGAAAATAAAAGGTTTGTTAATGACACTGAAAGAGGGATTTTACTCGAAATCTTACCGATGACTACAGGTGACAGTTTACGTTTTGAATCTGGAGGGTTATTATTGTTAACAAAAATAAAATCTACAGGAAAAGTCCCGAATAATTACTTAACGTAGGTATATATACCTTGTAACAGTTGTAAACATACTCATTATATTTTGCATTAAATTTTAAAAGGATCATAAAATTGGACTGCATTTCGTTGGTAACCCTAGTTTTCAGTCCATGAATACAACAAATAATGTTTCATTTGGCAGATAAAGACTTTTTTGGGCGCTTCATGAGAAAATGTCGAGCAAGATTAAATGTAATACCTTCTTTATATGTGACAGGCTTCTCTGTTTATCTGTTCGTCCCCTTCGACCATGTTCTATTTAACTCAGACGCTATAAGAGCGTAAAACGCTGCGTTCACGTTACTGCATAGTTCGGCCACCTGTTGGTAAAATTATGAAGTATTACGAAGCTTTATTGTACGAGCGAGGCGAAGCGAGCGTAGCCGCGGCTGAGCGGCGAACTGGGCAACTTCGCCAGGCTTCCGTACTTCATGAATGAACTACTTCATTTGAACGCTTCACAGCAAAGAGTGAAATGAATGAAGTAGTTCACGGGAATGAACGAGTTCGACCCATCTCTAATCTGCACTGCCAGACAAAAAAGGATGAGAAAACGAAATTAAACTCCACGAGTTTAGAGGGTACATGATTTCATCTAGCGATTACAAAATCAGGTCAAATTCTGCAAAGAACTAGACACTCTGAACCTACTTGATAGTGGCGCTGGGACCGAGCTGACACACGAGCTGGTCCCGCCGATCTTCTGTTGGCCACAGGTCTGGCGACTATGACGGCCACGGGCGTGCCTTAACATCAAGCAGATAGTTCATAGAAATACACTGAAGCGCCCAAGACACTGGTACAGGCATGCGTATTCAAATACAGAGATATATGAACAGGCAGAATGCGTCGCTGAAGTCGGCAACGACTATATAAGAAAACAAGTGCTGGCACGGTTGTTAGAGCAGTTTCTGCTGCTACAATGGCAGGTTATCAAGATTTAAGTGACTTTGAACGTTGTGTTATACTCTGCGCAGGAGCAATGGGACACAGCGTCTCCGAGGTACCGATGAAGTGGGGATTTTCGCGTACGACCATTTCAGAGTGTACCGTGAACATCAGGAATCCGGTGAAACATCAAATCTCCGACATCACTGGGGCCGGAAAAAGATGCTGCAAGACCAGGACCAACGACGACTGAAGATAACCGGCCAACGTGACAGAAGTGCAACCCTACCGTAAATAGCTGTCTCTTTCAATGCTGGGCGATCAACAAGTGTCAGCGTGCGAACAATCAACGAAACGTCGTCGATATGGGCTTTCAAAGCCAAAGGCCCACTCGTGTACTCTTGATGACTGCAGGACAGAAAGCTTTACGCCTCGCCTGGCCGCGTCAACACCGACATTGCTCTGTTTATGACTGGAAACATGTTGCCTGGTCGGACAAGTTTCGTTTCAATTATATCGAGCGGATGGACATGTACGGGTATGGAGACAACCTCATCAATCCATGGACTCTGCATGTCAGCTGGGGACTGTTGAAGCTGGTGGAGGCTCTGCAATAGAGTGGGGCGTGTGCAAGTGGACTGATATACGACCACTGATACGAGGGTTGACTGAAAAGTAATGCCTGCACCTTCGTAACTCTTCGACAGTTGGCAGTATTGGTATTTGGCAGGTACTGGCTTGTTTCGTAGCCTCTTCTGTACAGCTCCAGTTGGCGGGAAGCCGTAGCATTGAACGGTTGCGTTGTTACAGTGTAAAGTGTGGAATCCTGCGCAGACGGTCGGTCAATGCGATTTAAGCAACGTGCAGTCATTGAATTCTTGACAGCAGAAGGTGTCACCCCAAAGGAGATTCATCAGCACTCTGCGACATTTTTCTGCTAACAACATCTGCGAAATAATATTCCCCTGGTGAAAAGAGGATTTGGGAAACAACTTGGCCACTATTTTGAGCCATTGTTAAGAGAAAGCTTTCTAGGGGAGTTACTGATCTCGAAAACTTTCTAAAAGACACAGGGAGTCCCTGGAAATGACGGTCACAGGCTTCGGCCACCTGCTCTGCATCTAAACGAACATTTTTTCCTTTTCTTTTCTTTTTTCCCGCGCCAGAAAATGGCGGAGAAAAGGCGCCTAATATAAGACATCTGCGCTGGCTGAAGTACCGTAACGAAAAATTTTTAAACGCAAGTTTCTGGAAGAGGAGTCTGAGTGCACTTGATCGGAAGGCCGCATTTTTTCTACGCTGGTCGGCACACAGCGGCGTCTGCTTAATTTTTTTTATTGGTGGAACAAATATGCTACATTCTGATTGGCAGTTACTGCTTCAGACGCACGAAAGGTCTACAGAACTGACGGGTTCTGCGTTTTTAACTTCGCTTCGGATTTTGCTCTGGGTAGAGCGACTTCAGGCGCTTCTTACAGAGGAGATACTTCCACTTTAGATTGCAGTAGGTTCTCTTCGCGCCTTACACTCGGTAGAGATAGTTTGGGTTCCGCTGGGACACTTTGCGGTCACAACGCTCTACACCAGCAGACTCCCCGATTAGGAATCAGCATGGGTTTCGAAAAAGACGATCGTGTGAAACCCAGCTCGCGCTATTCGTCCACGAGACTCAGAGGGCCATAGACACGGGTTCCGAGGTAGATGCCGTGTTTCTTGACTGCCGCAAGGCGTTCGATGCAGTTCTCCACAGTCGTTTAATGAACAAAGTAACAGCATATGGACTATCAGCCCAATTGTGTGATTGGATTGAAGAGTTCCTAGATAACAGAACGCAGCATGTCATTCTCAATGGAGAGAAGTCTTCCGAAGTAAGAGTGATTTCAAGTGTGCCGCAGGGGAGTGTCGTAGGACCGTTGCTATTCACAATATACATAAATGACCTTGTGGATGACATCGGAAGTTCACTGAGGCTTTTTGCGGATGATGCTGTGCTATATCGAGAGGTTGTAACAATGGAAAATTGTACTGAAATGCAGGAGGATCTGCAGCGAATTGACGCATGGTGCAGGGAATGGCAATTGAATCTCAATGTAGACAAGTGTAATGTGTAGCGAATACATAGAAAGAAAGATCCTTTATCATTTAGCTACAATATAGCAGGTCAGCAACTGGAAGCAGTTAATACCATAAATTATCTGGGAGTACGCATTAGGAGTAATTTAAAATGGAAAGATCATATAAAGTTGCTCGTCGGTAAAGCAGATGCCAGACTTAGATTCATTGGAAGATTCTTAAGGAAATGCAATCCGAAAACAAAGGAAGTAGGTTACAGCACGCTTGTTCGCCCACTACTTGAATACTTCTCACTGGTGTGGGATCCGTACCAGATAGGGTTGATAGAATACATAGAAAGGATCCAACGGAGAGCAGCACGCTTCGTTACAGGATCATTTAGTAATCGCGAAAGCGTTACGGAGATGATAGATAAACGCCAGTGGAAGACTCTGCAGGAGAGACGCTCAGTTACTCGGTACGGGCTTTTGTTGAAGTTTCGAGAACATACTTCACCGAGGAGTCAAGCAGTGTATTGCTCCCTCCTACGTATATCTCGCGAAGAGACCATGAGGATAAAATCAGAGAGATTAGGGCCCACACAGAGGCATACCGACAATCCTTCTTTCCACGAACAATACGAGACTGGAATAGAAGGGAGAACCGATAGAGGTACTCAAGGTACCCTCCGCCACACACCGTCAGGTGGCTTGCGGAGTATGGATGTAGATGTAGACAGATCATTGTCGTTGCATCTTGAGTAACTTTTAATGAATTACAAGGTGTCCGCAATGAGACTTCAACATTTGAACTCATAAAACCAGAGAGGAAACACAATTTATTGACGAACAAATACAGGGAAATCATACAGCAGCTCATCAAGTTTTCATACACTTGAACATGGGCACCACGGTAGCGCGAAGAATATCAAGACTATAATCGATTTCGTGCCATGTGTTGCGGAGCATCTGTTCTGTGACAGAGTTGATGACAATTCATATGCGCTGTTTCAAGTCTTGCAGGTTCTTTACTGGTGTAGCGTATACCCGGTCTTTCACATAACCCCACAAGAAACAATCGAGAGGAGTTATATCGGAGGAATTGGACCTCCACGGCCTATCCATCGTTGCGGGAATGTGTCATTTAAAAATTTTCGGACATCAAGGCTCCAACAATGAGGTGGTGCACCGTCCTGTTGAAACATCACTTTTGGCTGCAGGTATGTTATCTGTGGCACTGCAAATTGTTCCAACATGTCCAGGTAGATGACTCCATACACAGTCGGCTCCTGAAAGGAAAACGGCCCAACAATGCGATTTATCATCAAACCGCACCACACATCAACTTTTGGACTGTCGCGCATGTGTTCCCTAGGTGTACGTGGATTCTCGGACCCCCAGATTCGCACATTGTGACGATTGACAGCCCCTGACACGTGAAAGGTTGCCTTGTCAGTACACATCACGCGTGATAAAAATGTCTCGTCCGCGGCAATGCGATGTGACATGACACATGCAGATTCTTCTCGCTTTGGTCGATCATCAGGCTTGATTTCTGCCACAACCTGCACTTTATATTCGTGCAAACGTAATCGCTGATGAAGCACTTTGCGCACTGTTGAACGTTTCATACGAAGTTCTCGTGCTGCCTGTCGCACTGACTTCTGTGGACTTTGTTCGAATGTCCGCCGCACTTGTTCCACATGATGTTCGCTGATTCCAGGCTTACCACCACTGTGCCCTTTCGCAACACTCCCAGTAGCCAAAAACTGATCACATCACTTCTTTATAGTCTTGAACGACGGGGGCGCTTTGTTGTAAACTCGACGAAAGTTTCTTTGCACTTGGGTCGCCGATTTTGTCTCTGCATACCACCAAACCACTTGTGCACGCTCCTTCATATCTTCCATTTCGCTAAAACAATTGATTGCAGCTCCACTACGGCCACTTGGCATATCAAATTTGCACACCACAAACTTGTTGAGTTTTTCTGTCTGTCCTTTCAGGATTCACAGGTCCACCATCTGAAATGAGAAAGATATACGATATTAAAATGTTGGCGTCTCATGGTGGACACCCTGTATTTGGCAAAGTTTTTAACTGACTTCAGCTGTAACTAATAAACTCAAGAATTTGTCGTACCTTTGAATTTCGTTTCACAACTAGTCATTCCTGTGCATAATTAAGGAAACTAAAGGATTATCCTCACCCATTTATCCACTGCTGCGGCAAAAATCACCGTCATTAACTCCACTGCGTACAGTTTAATTAGCGTGTTTCATTGGGTGAGAGATGTAGATGGAAAACTAATTAGCATCATTTCTCACTCTCTTTAATAATGTGGGAGGGTTTTCGAAACATTACTTTAGTTGATGGTAGTAAGAGAGAAATTCGGTACTGACATATAGGTTACTCCTCTGAAATAGCACTATAAGGATCGCCAGGCTTAACGTCTCCATCAGACGAGCCGGCCAGTAACACATGTTTTTTCCGTCATTAAGCTCTGAATAGTCTGGGGTCAGCGTTTTTTAGTATTAATCAAATGCTCCTGCGCTGTGTCCCAGACACTGCTCAAAATTTCAATTAAAATCGTTACCAATGCCAGCCGAAGACTTCCAGTTTAAGCAGTCGACTTAAGTTTTCTAGTGGCTTTGTCGAAAAGGGCGGAGGAGTAGCTTGATGTTCAGCGCACCCTCTTCATGTTTGGATAGGAAACTGCTGTTAAAGGGAAAATAATCAGTAATGATCAACAGCTGGAGAAGGCAGAAGGCAGTAAAAATCACTGTGTTAAAAACAAATAATGTGTCCACAAGAAATGCGGCCTGTAGTTGAATCCATGTTGACTCGCATCAAACCAGCTGTAAGATTGACTACCACAAAAAATTCCCTGCGTTAAGGCTCGAAACGTAACCCAGGTCATCAGTTCACAGTCTGGTAATCAGGATCTGAATACTATTAATTACCTACGTCTTGCAAGCCACATATCGTTAGCGAAAGTTTCTTCCGCCACAAGAGTACGAACAGGCTACCTCCTGGTGGAGCGTTACAGCACTAACGCACCGTTATGTCATTAGCTGTGGAGGCGAGTTTTTTTTTTTTTTTCACCGTCAAATCGTCTGACGCGCTGTGCGCGTCTGCTGTAACAGCCAATAAACGTGGAAGAGTGTTATCAGTGCTATCACTTAGAGCAGGTCGCTACTGGGTGATCAGCTGCCCGATGGTATCGTGGCAGTTCACACGACAACAAGTACGAAATACACTGTGTGCTTCCAAAGTCACTTTCGCGTCACTAAAGTCCGCAGTTTTGCTAATAGTTCTTCTTTCTCCAAGTTGGCAACGATCTAGACGCCCAGCAATATACAACAGCAATATATCCATTGATCGTGACCGGGCCAAAATCTCACGAAATAAGCGTCAAACGAAAAAACTACAAAGAACGAAACTTGTCTAGCTTGAAGGGGGAAACCAGATGGCGCAACGATTGGCCCGCTACATGGCGCTGTCATAGGTCAAGCGGATATCAACTGCGTTTTTTTTTTATAATAGGAACCCACATTTTTATTACGTATTCGTGTAGTACATAAAGAAATATTAATGTTTTAGTTGGATCACTTTTTTCGCTTTGTGATAGATGGCGCTGTAATAGTCACAAACATATGGCTCACAATTTTAGACGAACAGTTGGTAACAGATAGGTTTTTTAAATTAAAATACAGAACGTAGGTACGTTTGAACATTTTATTTCGGTTGTTCCAGTGTGATACATGTACCTTTGTGAACTTATCATTTCTGAGAACGCCTGCTGTTAAAGAGTGATTACCTGTAAATAACACATTAATGCAATAAATGCTCAAAATGATGCCCGTCAACCTTAATGCATTTGGCAATACGTGTAATGACATTCCTCTCAACAGCGAGTAGTTCGCCTTCCGTAATGTTCGTACATGCATTAACAATGCGCTGACGCATGTTGTCTGGCGTTGTCGGTGGATCACGATGGAAAATATCCTTGAACTTTCTCCACAGAAAGAAATCCGGGGACGTCAGATCCAGTGAACGTGCGGGCTATGGTATGGTGCTTTGACGATCAATCCACCTGTCATGAAATATGTTATTCAATACCTCTTCAACCGCACGCGAACTATATGCCGGACATCCATCACGTTGGAAGTACATCGCCATTCTGTCATGCAGTGAAACATCTTGCAGTAACATCGGTAGAATATTACGTAGGAGATCAGCATACATTGCACCATATAGTTTGCCATCGATAAAATGGGGGCCAATTATCCTTCCTCCCATAATGCCGCACCATACATTAACCCGCCAGGGTCGCTGATGTTCCACTTGTCGCAGCCATCGTGGATTTTCCATTGCCCAATAGTGCATATTATGCCGGTTTACGTTACCGCTGTTGGTGAATGACGCTTCGTTGCTAAATAGAACGCTTGCAAAAAATCTGCCATCGTCCCGTAATTTCTCTTGTGCCCAGTGGCAGAATTGTACACGACGTTCAAAGCCGTCGTCATGCAATTCCTGGCGCATAGAAGTATGGTATGGGTGCAATCGATGTTGGTGTAGGAATCTCAACACCGACGTTTTTGAGATTCCCGATTCTCGCGCAATTTGTCTGCTACTGATGTGCGGATTAACCGCGACAGCAGCTAAAACACCTACTTGGCATCACCATTTGTTGCAGGTCGTTGTTGACGTTTCACATGTGGCTGAACACTACCTGTTTCCTTAAATAATGTAACTATCCAGCGAACGGTCCGGGCACTTGGATGATGTTGCCCAGGATACCGAGCAGCATACACAGCACACGCCCGTTGGGCATTTTGATCACAATTGCCGTACATCAACACGATATCGACCTTTTCCGCAATTGGTAAACGGTCCATTTTAACACGGGTAACGTATCACGAAGGAAATACCGCCCGCACTAGCGGAATGTTACGTGATACCACGTACGTATACGTTTGTGACCATTACAGCGTCATCAGTCACAAAGCGAAAAAAGTGCTCCAACTAAAACATGCATATGTCTTTACGTACTACACGAATATGTAATTAAAAATGGGGTTTCCTATTTTTTAAAAACGCATTTGATATCCGTTTGACCTATGGAAGCGCCATGTAGCGGTCCAACCATAGCGCCATCTGGTTTCCCCCTTCAAGCTAGACGAGTTTCTTTCTTTGTAGTTTTTTCGTTTGATGCTTATTTCGTGAGATATTTAGGCCGGTCACTATCAATGGACCACCTTCTATAAGCGCTTTTCAAATGCAGGAGGACAACGGTTCAATCCCGCGTCCGGCCATCCTGATTTAGGTGTTCCGTGATTTCCCTAAATCGCTCCAGGCAAATGCCGGGATGGTTCCTTTCAAAGGGCGCGGCCGACTTCCTTCCTCCTCCTTCCCTAATCCGATGAGACCGATGACCTCGCTGTCTGGACTCCTTGCCCAAACAGCCCAACCCAACTCCAAATGCACGACGTTTCGAAATCGAGGCTTAGTTATCCGGTCCATCGCAGCCCTTCTTCTATAAATATCGAAAATCGTTTCGTTTTCTCCGTAAAACTCCTTACCAACAACTACACCCATCGCTGTGCACTTCTTTGTGGACAGTTCTTTTCGAACACCGTGTGGTCATATGACAAAGAGCACTACTGCGCCATATTCTCATAACTCACTAACCTTTCGCTATTAAATCACCTATAAATAATATACACTTTTGACTTTTGTAGTGTCAGTTGCATTCGGGCCTCAAATGAGTGTGGAAATGACATTTCATCTACTTAGTTAATCATTAAATACTTCGTTAAAGCTTTGCTAGTAATGAGCATAAACTTTTCATCTCTGCTTCCTCGTTTTATTTTCTGCTTCTAAGTAAACTCCTTGGAATAGTGCTTTCGGTAGTAACCGAGTCACACACACGTTTGTGACTTGGAATGAAAATGAAATGAACGTGGGCATGACGTGTAGCCAGGCGACTGGAGAGTCGATGGAAGTCAAAGTCGAACGAAATTCTTTGCTGGATCTTTAGACACATGAAACGACCAAGTACACGACCTGGAAGTCGGGTAGATGGCAGGAAATATGCAGGACCAACAAGGATGACTGCAGGTGAAGATTGTACTGTGTGGGAAAGTTTGGAGGAGTCATTTATCTATGAGTAGGTGTCATATGGCTGAGGTTGATATTGATGATTTCTTTTTCAATAGGAGCCCACCGATACACACGCATTTACGCTTACCATTCGCTGTCGAACCTCTCACGTTGCGTTTATCACCCCCCACTCCACCCAGCAGCCCAATGATATATTTACAGCTAGATGCACCAAATTAGTTTTTGGTAACAGTGCTAGGTAAACAGAGTAAAATAATGAGCCTTGCAGCAGTATTTTCTTCATCGTATTTTCACTGAGCTGACGCTGCTCTCTACGAGATGGTTTATAACAAGTGGGGCGACTGGAGGCTACACAGCCCATTACGTCCGATGTTTGTTTGTGCCGTCGTTATCTAAAGTCTATCGGTCAAACTTATGCTTATCGTTCATGGAATCTGGCGTGCGAGTAAACAGAAATCGTAACTCTAGGTCCTGTCTCGGTGGCTTATCTCCCGCGCTACATGCGGGCACCTTCTTGAGGGAATATCACTTCTCGATGCATTGTCATTTCTCGATTCGACAATTACAATGTGTACTGACTGAGAAATGCAAGATCTGCAGATTGCGCCGAAGTGAACTAGGAATAATTTATGTTCTTCCCCTGCCGTTCCTAGCTCCCTCCACTTCCCTCCATTAGCGATCAACAGTTCCTTGACGTCTCCGGATGTGTCCTACATTTCTCCTGTTTGATTTTTTGTTGTTGATAACACGATTACAGTGTCCTTTGGTGAAATGTAAAGTGCTTTTTGCGACAAAATCTCTGAAAATATATGTTATATTTACGTGTGCTTCACAACGCCTCATCAGGATGCTGAGAAATAAGGGCTTGCCACACAAAAACGTGACGAGCTACCAGTACAAAATAATGCGCAAATGGGCTTGCAAAACCATGCAAACCGAATGTAAAGATTAAATACAGCGGAAACCCACTGACCATGGCACAGAGGTGTTGAAACATGTTTGAGAACTTTGGAAAAACGGTGTTTTGCAAACACGAAAGATACAAGAGCTGCGAATCCAAATGATGTGGTTGGGTTGGGTTGTTGTGGGGGAGGAGATCAGACAGCGAGGTCATCGGTCTCATCGGGTTAGGGAAGGACGTGGAAGGAAGTCGGCCGTGCCCTTTCAAAGGAACCATCCCTGCATTTTCCTGGAGCGATTTTGTGAAATCACGGAAAACCTAAATCAGGATGGCCGGACGCGGGATTGAACCGTCGTCCTCCCGAATGCGAGTCCAGTGTGCTAGCCACTGCGCCACCTCGCTCGGCACTCCAAATGATGAATTCGAATCAACTGTGAGTGAAGAGTCCATTCATATATTCTCATCTTAGAAAACTATGGTTTTCGTTAGAATAGTACTTTTATTGTTGTCCCAGCATCAAAATAAAAATAATTTCGAAATCCGGTGTCTGTCAAGGCTTCCCAAAGATCTTTTTAATTTTTTTAAAAAATTGCCCTACGTGTCAGAGCCGGTGAAAACTTCCCGTAATATTAATTGGGGTTTATGCTGTAGCCCACAGTATTCTATAAACGCAGGGTATGAAATATGCGAAATAACTGCACAATCGAAGACTAATGTGTTCCGTCTTTCTTATAAATTACTTGCCGGAATTTGAATTCTGGTACACTGGGGCATCTGTCTTGTTTGGAACGTGACAGATAATGTTATCTCAGTAATAATTATTGACACGATAAAAAGAAGCACGTCGTTTAATGTTGACTTTGTTCCTCTTTATCATGTGTTCAAAGGGTATTCCAGGCGAAAAAGCCAAGTGACTCAATCTGTATATGCCACTATGTGTTTATGACCGCAGCTGTCACATGACATTATTAATTCATGCGATGTTATTGCTTATACTTGCATATCACTACGTGTTTCGAACTTTCGTCTATCATCTTGTGTCTTGTTATGGTGAAATCTAATACAAAACATACATACACACTACAACATAAAATAAAAGCTATTCTATGCCAACCTATTATAGGAGCCTGTTTCCTTTCTTGATGTCTGTCCTTTGTTTAACAGCAACTGGGTAGCATCAACTGGTACAGCAACAACATTGCAGTGATATTTCACTGTAACGTCTGTAAATTTCTCCGGCTGGAGTGCCCGAGCGGTTCTACGCGCTTCAGTCTGAAACCGCGTGACCGCTACGGTTGCAGGTTCGAATCCTGCCACGGGCATGGATGTGTGTGATGTCCTTAGCTTGGTTAGGTTTAAGTAGTTCTAAGTTCTAGGGAACTGATGACCTCAGATGTTAAGTCCCATAGTGCTCAGAGCCATTTGAACCATTTTTGTAAATGTCGCTGGCATCGTCACATCGTGATGAAGCAAGGTCTGGTGTTGTGCGAACGCAATCTTTATCGTCTGTGACATTATTCTGTGGCAAAATATTGACTTTTTGTAGTCACTGCTTAAATAGTACAGCGCGCATTTGGTATACACTCTTTGTACGCACCTGTCCAAAGGCAATACTATAGCGTGTTCACAGACAATGAGGAAAACGTTAGTAAAACCATATATTTTCAATAAATCTTATAGGACCGTACATCGAGATTCCAAGATAAACTGATGAAAGACTAAATACTGTAAGATTATATTCACCAGCAAAGAAAACCAGACAATGTTCACAATGAACTACATTAAGAGCACAACCAAAGATACATAAAGAGGATGCACAAATTAGAACTGTACTAAATTCCACAGCTAGCTCAGCATATAAGGTAATGATAAAGCTACAGGCAATATAGACAAATACAGCTGTGAAACAACTCACATGATACATACCGCACTGGTATGTAATGTTAACATTAAAAGACAACGATGTGATGGACTTATAACTTTTGTAAATCACATTGTATTTGTTTTAGCATTGTTTCTGTATTTGTTTTAGCATTGATAATGACCTGACACAGGTCGAAATCTGATCTGCGTTGTGACTATAAATGTCATATTAAAGCAACTTAATTCCACGACTGATTGCTGCTCTATCTAACCCAATATAACCACAGTCGTTGCGTGTACGCACCCCATGGAGGGCAACCTGATGAAAATAAGAAAGATTCGTAGCGATGGTGATTTCTCTAAGTGGCTTCCCGGCAGATATTTCATTAATTTCCTAGAAAATAAAGTGATGGACAACAACAAATGTTATGGCGCCAAAACAGTCTTACGCTCAAGATATGTAGAAGACACATTACATATTTTTAAAAGCTCCACTGAAGGACTTAAAATGTTACATGTGGAGTTAACAAACTGCACAAAACATTAATTATTTGCGAAAATATTAATTCTATACAAAAATATTAATTTCACAATAGAACATAAAGAAAACACAGCCATTAATTATCTGGCGATGACAAGACCCATATTTAAAAGTGTACCCTCCCTTAAACTCTACACTTTACTTTACTTTTTCGTGTCCGGAGATTTGTTTCAAAGCCTTTCAGCCAAATGTCGGGCCAAGTCCAATGTTTCTCTCTTCTCAAGCCATAGTTCGTCAAGGGTACACCTTGTGGCGCAGATGGTACACTGTAGAAGGTGTTCCATATCCTGAACTTCACCACAGTCGCATTTGTTGTCTCCTTCGTCCTTGAAGCCTCATTTGACTAGGTTTGCTTTAACTGGTGCTACGCCTGTTCTGATGCGGTTCAGTGTTCTCGAAATCTTCCAGCTTGATGTACTGCCGCTGGGTATTTCTCGTGAGGCAGGGTAGTCCTTCGGAGGTTCGTTCAATTCACTAGTGAGAAATCTCTTGCGGGATTTAAGTCTGCTACGTCCACATGAAGAACCATGCAGCGGGTGGCGCTCGTCGAAAATCTGTTTAAATTTTTCTGTATGTTCGTGCGCGATTCTTCGGGATTCAGGAGGTGAGGATCCAGCTGCTTTGTATATTTTCCCAAGTGGAGTGGGTTTCATGCATACTGTTGTTAGCCTGCATGTTTCATTAAGGACTGAAGTGACTTTTTTGGCATGTGTGGATCGGGACCATACAGGGCATGCATATTCTGCCGTGGAGAAGCAAAGTGCTTGAGCAGTTGTTTGTAATACAGTCGGGCAAGCTCCCCATTTACTATTCGTCAGTTTTCTTAAAATATTGTTCCTGGCAGCAACTTTTTGGCAGGTTTTTCATAGTGATATCTGTACGTCAGTGATCTATCCAGCACGACACCAAGGTATGTTGGTTTGTCCGTATGATCCAGTTTGTTACCATTCCAGGTGACGTTAAGCTCCCTGTTTGTCTGTTTTGTGCGGAGGTGGAAAGTGCTAACCTGTGTCTTAGATGGGTTCGTTTTGAGGGAGTACTCTTTGTAGTATTCAGACATTACGTGTAGCGAGCTTTCTAATTTCCCATCTACTTCCTCGAAGCTATTTCCTTGCGCTGTAGTGGCCAGATCATTGGCATACAAGAAATGTGTAGTACATTCTGGTGTTGGTTGATCATTGGTGCATAGGTTAAATAGTAGGGGGCCCAGCACACTGCCCTGGGCGAGACCGTTCTTTTTTCGACGCCATCGGCTTTTTTTTCAGTCCACCATTACATAGAACTGTCTGTTTTGCAGCAGAGATTCAATGATTTTTGTGAACTGATGATCCTTAAATGTACAGTACAGTTTTTCCATGAGCTTTCTGTGGTTGACGGTGTCGTATGCAGAACTTAAGTCCACCAATGCTACACCTGTTATTTGTTTGTTTTCAAACCCTTTCTCTATGTGTTCTGTGAGTGCTAGGATTTGACCGGTGCATGATTTCCCGGCTCTGAATCCAGCCTGTTGGGCAATGAGCTTTTGGTCTGCGATATTTGCTATGCGGTTTAGGATTATTCGTTCGTACAGTTTGTGCAGATGGCACAGGAGTGCTATTGGGCGGTAGTTCTTCGGTTGACCTGCGTCTTTCCCAGGTTTTAGTAGCGCCACTACCTTTGATTTCCTCCACATCTTTGGGATCTTACACGTTTTTAAGCAATGATCAAAGAGCTGCAGGATCCATTGCTTGGCACTAGGTCCGAGCCGTTTGATCTGTTCCACGCATATATCGTCGACTCCCGCTGCTTTCCCGTTTTTCATTGAGTTCATTCCATGATTAAGATCTTTCATGGTAAATGGTAATTCGAACATGGTTGACTCTTGACTCTGAATTCTGCTGATTTTTATTTCCTGACATTTCTTGTTGGGTTTTCCATTTAGTAGGAGCTGATGGGCAATTTGATTGGGTGTTACTGAAGAGCATTGTTTAGCTGTCCCAAAGTCACAATTAAGTTTTTTTATTAAGTACCAAGCGACTTTGCTACTGTGCGTCATATCCATTCTTTCCAGAGTTTCGACCCATTTCCTTTGTCTTGATTCACTAATCATTTCCATTAGTGTTTCTCCACGTTGGACTACTTCTTCACTAAAGGAGTCCTGTTCGTAAAGCATTGCGTACTCCCTCAGGAGGGTCTCTACGAAAGTTTGATAATTTTCTGGAATTGGGTGTAGATTTTTTATTTCTGCATCCAGTTCCACAGCATATTCTGTCCATTTAGCTTTTTTAAAGTTGAAGCGTCTGCGGAATGGTATTTTCGTTGTTCTCAAAGCAGCGTATATTTGGATTCCGTTAGGTCGGTGTTGTGTTTTAGGAAGAGGTGGGTATGCAGTTTTTAAGCATCGGTCTTCAACGTTTGCGCTTACAAAACAAATATCAGGGTTGTATTCGAGCTTCCAGATTTTGCTGCTGAACGAGCATGGTAGCTTGGGATCATGGATCAGGGATAAGTTATTTATTTCCGCCCACTGCTCTAATTTATGTCCGTTGTCGTCTGTATGTTTGTAGCCCCATGATGTGCTGTAGCAGTTGAAGTCTCCTAAGATGAACTGTGTTTTCTGGTTGTTGAAGTTTGGCGGCAAAGTCAAGTTGAACTTCTCTCCGGGCGGCTTGTATACTTACGTTACGGTGAAGGTGCTACACTCGACAGTCAGTAATTATGTTATTGTACGTAGTTCTGTTAGTTGATATTATGGCCATCTCAGGTTTTGTGAAGACAGCGCTGCCATATTTAGGATGCGGATTTTCTATGGCTAATTTCATTCCCTTAAACTCTACAGAAAGTCAACTTCCACAGACACCACCATAGCTATGATTTCTGTACATCCAAACTCACATAGAAAACTTCACTGCCCTTCACCACAGAGCCTGCAAATTGCCTTTAAATAAAAAAATCGTCAAGAAATAAAGACAATTAATAAGATAGTTATAAATAATGGATGCATACAACTGAGATTAAGTTTGTCCAAAAAAATGTAAAGTAAAACATAGATCAATAGGCCTCTAGCAGCATTCAAGAAAATATAAATAAATAAGCAAACAAGCCACATTTGGGAAAAATATCAGATAAAATTGAAAAACTTTAAAAAAAATCTCTTACATTGCTATAAACCAGCCTACAACAGTAACCTTAGGAAAGAATACTAAATAACATCAAGCAAACTCAGAACAAAGATAAACTGACACGAATAAATTCACACCATCTTGACTTGAACTTTAAATGCAGTTCTATATATTCGGTTTCTCTTTCTCATAGACGCTAGGCCTTTTTTCTGTCGTGTTCTATTAAAAGCTATTTCACAGTATGTCACATCATCGATAGCTAAAGCTTAAAAATATAGGAATCTATGGGGCGAAACATAAAACTAGGGTGTCTGGGAAGTGTGCAAACGTGAAAATTAAAAAAATGTTTACTACGTGTGACCTGCGCTATAGTGTTGACACTTTAACAAGGCAGTCGGCCGCGAATGTAGACAAATGAGAACTCAGACCACCTGAGAGCAGAGGAACAAGCCCACCTCTGTCTCGCAGGGCTGGCAGTCTACAAACTGGATCTTTACTTTTGAGCAAGCAGAACTGACTGGAACGATGATCCGTTCTGGTATCATGGAAATCGTTTTGAAACCCCTGATAAATCAGGCTTAGTCTCTTCATTCACTTCATAATTAGCAAAGAAAAAAAAACGAACAACACAAGGTAAAGCGGAGCACATAAAACGTTCGTTGACGGCTACGGCGGAAATGGTTACTGAGTTTGGCAGTGTCGCAAATAGGTAGTTCAGGTTCGATCTCTTCTGGTTTCTCACGTAACTGTAGTTCAAAGCAATGATGTGAAGCTCATACGCGGTCTTCCGGTGACAAGACCTTGATTCGCTGCCAGGCCACTTGGAGCGCTGCATGTTTATCCTTCTGTCATCTCGGTTTCTTATTGGGTAATTTGTTGTCTTCCATATTTGTAGTAAACAGAAACTGGTTTGAAACTTCCTGGCAGATTAAAACTGTGTGCCGGACCGAGACTCGAACTCGAGACCTTTGCCTTTCACGGGCAAGTGCTCTACCAACTGAGCTACCCAAGCACGACTCACGCCCGGTCCTCACAGCTTTACTTCCGCCAGACAAAGGCAAAGGTCCCGAGTTCGAGACTCGGTCCGGCACACAGTTTTAATCTGCCAGGAAGTTTCATATCAGCGCACACTCCCCTGCAGAGTGAAAAACTCATTCTAGAAGCTGGTTTCATCGCACTGTGATCCTGATTGCTTCCTTTTGTGTTACACTGCATATACTGTTGATGCACTTCCACTATACTGTGTCCTCTCCTCTGCGTTTAGTAAACTCTAGTTGTATAGAATTCACAAGTAGATCCAGTGGTGAAAGCATGATGATCTGTAAAATCGGCTTTTAAATTTTCGTTGGGATGGGTGGATGAGTACAGTACATTGTTTTTTGTTGAAATGTATTGTTTGTAGTACCTGTCAGTAAGTGTAAAACATATGCGTAACTAATGCTCCATTTTTAGCATTTGCAGGGAAGAATTCCTTAGTTACGAAGACAACAAAGTCTACTCACTGCAAGAAGCAACACTATCCATAGCAGAAATAGATACGCATTCCATGATAAGATGCAGTTAAGTTGAATATCAGTTCTGTCAAATGCTGCTAACATGTAATTCTCCAGATGCGCCGAAGTACATAAAACGAATAAAATACTTGCAACAAACATAAATCGATCATTGCACACACGATTCTCAAGCAGGAAAATTCTCCAGATGCGCCGAAGTACATAAAACGAATAAAATACTTGCAACAAACATAAATCGATCATTGCACACACGATTCTCAAGCAGGAACAAAAGCACATGGGTTCATAGAACACTGTGCGATAAAACATATTCTGTTTTATATTAAATAAAAAACAAAAATGGAATCGTTTACTTACAAGACAACATCACCAACGCGACCTCGTATTTTAAGGAGTAAAAAGTGCACTTGCAATGTGTCAGTCCTAGCAATCGATCCTGGGCGAAAATTTAGGCCACAGTTCTGAAGTACAAAGTTATGGCCCACTGAAAGTACATATTTTAAACTGTTACGCGCACTGGTTGTTTTGCACTCGCTCCCTCCCACTGCAGCGCCTAATGACCGAGTACTGCACACTGGAGTCACGATCAGGGCTCTCCTATTCTCACGATGTTGAAGGGAATGGAAGAGGAGAGGGGGGGGAAGCAGGTGTACACATCTGCCCAATGTGTTTTGAAATCTTGTTCGAGATCACATATTCATCTACCCAAAAAATAGTAGGTAATATGAGTATGTAATATGTCAACCTCACGCATATGTCCGTTCAATAACATTTTAACAGTATTCTCATACTGATATATTGCACATAATATACGCGTCAAAATCAAAATGAATAAAACTAAACAACTGCATTATTTTTATTAAATGAAGTTAACGATTCTCGATTTAAAATTTAAGCGTGCCAATCACGATAAGACCACCGCTTCACCTGCAAATGTACTTCACATGTACATCTACATGGATACTCTGCCCATCACATTCAAGTGCTTTGTACAGGGTTCAACGAACCACCTCCACAATAATTCTCTATTGTTCTACTCTCGAACATTTCCGTACGAGCTCTGCTTTTCTTTATTTTATTATGACGATCGTTGTCCACTACATACATCGGGCTCAACATAAATATTTCCGTATTCGGAGGAGAAAGTTGGTGATTGAAAGTTCATGAGAAGATCCCGCCGCAACGAGAAACGCCTTTGTTTAAATGATGTCCACCATAAATCCTGTATCATGTCCGTGACACTATCTTCTCTACTTCTCGAGAATACAAAACAAGCTGCTCTTCTCTGAACTTTTCTCTCTGTACTCCGTTAATCCTACCTGGTAAGGATCCCACACCGCACAACAAGCAGCACTCCAAAAGAGGACGAACAAGCGTAGCGTAGACAACCTCTTTAGTAGATCTGTTGCGTCATCCAAGGATTCTGCCAATAAAACGAAGTCTTTGATTACTCTCCCCACATCATCTTCTATGTGTTATTTCCAATTGAAGTTGTTCGTAGTTGTAAGTCCTAGATATTTAGTTGTAATTACAGCCTTTAGATTTAAATTATTTATCGTGTAAGCGAAATTTTACGGATTCCTTTTAGCACTCATGAGGATCAACTCACACTTTTCATTATTTAGGGTCAACTGCCAGTTTTTGCCCCATACAGATATCTTTTCTAAATTGTTTTGCAATTTGTTTCGGTATTCTGATGGTTTTACTAGATGATAAACGACAGCATCATCTGCAAACAACCTAAGACAGTTGTTCAGATTGTCTCCTAATTCGTTTATACAGTTAGGGAACGGCAGAGGGGCCCATAACACTACCTTGGAGAACGCCAGAAATCATTTCTGTTTTACTCGATGATTTTCTTTCTATTATTGTGAACCGTGACCTCTCTGACAGGAATTCACGAAGGCAGTCGCATAACTAAGACGGTATTCCATAAGCAAGGAATTTGATTACAATCCGCTTGTCAGGTACAGTGTCAAAAACCCTCTCGAAATGTAAAAATACGGAATCAATTTGAAAGCTCTTGTCCATATCACTCAACACTTCGTGCGAGTAAAGAGCTGGTTGCGTTGCACAAGAATGATGTTTTCTAAATCCATGTTGTCTGTGTGTTAATGGACCATTCCCTTCGAAGTAATTCATAATATTCGAACACCACACATGTTCCAAAATCCTGCTGCATATTGACGTTAATGATATGAGCCTATAATTTAGTGTATTATTCCAATTGCCTGTCTTGAATGTTGTTGTGACCTGTGCAACTATCCAGCCTTTGGGTACGGATATTTCGTCGGGCAAGCGGTATTATATGATTGTAAGTATGGAGCTATTGCATCAGCATACTCTAAAAGGAACCTAATTGGTATACAGTTTGGACCGGAAGACTTGCTTTTATTAATCGATTTAAGTTACTTCACTACTCCGAGCATATCTACTAAGTTACTCACGTTGGCAGCTGCTCCTGATTCGAATTTTGGAATATTTACTTCGTCTTCTTCGGTGAAGGAATTTCCGAAGACTGTGTCCAGTAACTCTGCTGTAGCAGCACTGTCGTTGACAGTATTTCCATTGCTGTCGCGCAGAGAAGTCATTGATTATGACTTGACGCTGGCATACTTTACATGCGACCAGAATCTCTTTGGATTTTCTGCCAGGTTTCGAGACAAAGTCTCATTGTTGAAACTATTATAACCATCTTGCACTGAAGTCCGCTCTAAATTTCAAGCTTCTGTTCAAAAATGGTTCAAATGGCTCTGAGCACTATGGGACTTAACATCCATGGTCATCAGTCCCCTAGAACTTAGAACTACTTAAACCTAACTAACCTAAGGACAGCACACAACACCCAGTCATCACGAGGCAGAGAAAATCCCTGACCCCGCCGGGAATCGAACCCGGGAACCCGGGCGCGGCAAGCTTCTGTAATAGATCGCCAATCTTACATTGTTTTACGGTGTATAGATATGTTCTGCGTTAGACTTGGTTGAATAAGGCACCATATGATGTACGAGGCTGAAACATGGAGTGCTATGTCCATATAACCAACAGAAACACACGAAGTTATATTACTGGCTGCAGCCATTCACATACTGTGAAGCGCGCAAATGGATAAAACATCTTAACTGTCTTCTCAAGCTCAGAGTGTTAAACAGACATTCTAGATAAATATGAACCTTGCCCTGTAATACAGCTAATATTAGGTGCAATTAGAAATGCTGCTGTCACGTAATTAGAATGCATAAATTAATAATAGTGAAAGGTTGGGATCTATTCTAGAAAGACAAAACAGCTATTCCCTTTTCATTCTACATATAATTTATCACTGTGCTTTCAGTGGTCAAGTGATACACAACAATCATATTCAGTTACTTCCAACACTCAGTAACAAAATATTTAACTCTTGGACATATTGCCTTGGCGATTATTAAATTCGTTATCTCTACAAATGAAAGTTTTTATCACAGGAGAGAATGATTAAAAATCTTCAGCAGATAACTTATGTCTATGATGGCATAGCTGGCCAATGGACTGAGTTGGTGGAGAATAATTTTACTTTTTAAACCAACGAAAAACTCTTATGTACTCAAAGTGAGAGTAGGTTTAGTATCCTAGCTTTTGATATTCAATGACCAAAGTGTACACAAGTTGGAGTGAGCAAAATCTCGACTCAACATTTACTGTGACCTAATGTGTGATGGTACTTTACAATGCAGGATCTGCAACAGCGTTGTCTTCATGCTGGATCTGAAAGTCTAATTCCCTACTCTGGCTTTGACTAAATTCACTCAATCTCAACTTCCCTGCGTTCCACAGAACGTTAATTTTTCCCTAGTCGAAATACTGGCTATTTCACACTCGCTAAAGGTTGGAGAGACATGCACAATTTCTTTGCCAGCAAAAATTGCTCCAGGAATAATTAACTACCTCTTTGCTATCTGTCACCATGATACGTGAAGCATATCGTGCACACTTCGCAGAAGCAAAGCTCTCAATGCCCTCGCTATTTTCCACACATTTGTGCGGTCCGCCGTGAGACGAGAGAGATCTTTCGAAATTTTAGTTCCTAAAATGCTTTTATATAATGGGGACCTCCCCAGCTTGTCGCGTCTGCGTCGCCCAGTATGGCTTCAGCCAATCGCCATCTCGTTAGAGGTGAATTTTATTTTTCTTGCCGGGTCACTACCTACCCCTGTTAAGACCATCCAGCCACTTACCCTTGGTCCCGGCCGTATGTAATGTAAAAAGGAATAATGTATTGTTCTGGCCTTATCCCTCTCTGCGCTGAAGCTTGCCATTCTCTTGTTAAGTGGGGTTTTCCAATGCCATTAACCACGTGCTCGGTTTAACCCGAAAATTTGTTTCACTTTAACTTAAGTGTGCATGCCCCTGTCCATATATTGGTAGATTTTTTTTTTGTTAGTTTTCGGTACATGAGATTACAGCAATTGCTTTTTGTTGATATAATATACTGATTATTTTCTGAAGATGTCATACTGTATTGTATTGTCGTTACGCATCAAGTTCGTGTAAGGTCCATAAAATCCAGATGCCTTACAATACAGCTACATTTTTATCGCAGTCATGGAGAAACAGATATGTGATACGGCTCAAGGTGTCAACTTATGTTGTTATCTCATATGTATTGTTCCCTATTTTTATATGGTCTCACAAATGCTGTCATTATGTAGGCACTATTGCCATATAGCTCTGGCTAAACAGAGAGATCACTACTGTACTCACATCTATGCCTTCTGACACTATACGGTTTTATCATTCCAGTGACACTGCTGTCTTTAAACCTGACTGTTTTAAGTAAATTCATGCACCTTTGTGCTTCAGCAGGTGTCATCCATAGCTAAAATATTTTAAATTTAAAACTTCCTGACAGATTAAAACTAAGTACTGCGTCTACACTAAAACTATGTACTGCATCTGTACTCGAAACCAGACCCTTTCTTTGCGCTGTCATTTGTCTTGTTTCTTTCGTCCCTTTTTTTCCTATTCAGGGTCAGCTCGAAACCTTCTTGATAGCTTCAACTCTGTCGGTAACCCTCTCCTATCTTCCTAACTTCACAGAAGTTTTTCTGCATATTTTATCGTACTGGAAATCGTAGAAGAAAGAATACTGCAAAACTCGAAGTGTATTTGCTTTTACTTGTATAGTTTGTAAGTTTTATCTATAAATTTTAAAAATTTTGTCTGAAGTTCAGTTTAATGCAATTATAGATCGTGAAAGAACTTTGTAAGTAGAGAGCATCTGGTAACAGTCAAACAGGGAAATGTTTATAATCTATTGACTTCATACGATATTACAGTGTCTTTGTTATTCCGAATTACGATGCAATGTTCCTTCGGACATGCATACACGTCTGACGGAACAGGCACTGCAGCGACTATAGTCGTTGTGAAATACATATACAGTGAATGACTTTAATATTCGGACACTGTGATATGTTAATCTTGTAGCATCGTAACTTTATTCATAATGAAACAAACGAAACATATAGCGAAATATTATGTTCCGTTTGTGCCTTGTAAATAATAGCATAAACTTTATTAAGATAACATACATAAGTACTTTTATAACACTATTTAAATACAACTCGGCCCTATATTCACGTTGCTTTAATATTCGGACACTTTACAGTAATAATCATTTCAAGACAAGATTTTGTGGAGCATTAAATGTTTCAGTATCTTGTCAAGTAGCTATTCTGTGTTAACACTTAATTGACGCTTCAGAGTTTCCTTGGAGGATACTGCCATTTTTCTAATAGTCGCTCCAGTTCTTCCCACACATTATCAATGGGATTGAAAAAAATAGTTCAAATGGCTCTGAGCACTATGGGACTTAACATTGGAGGTCATCAGTCCCCTAGAACTTAGAACTACTTAAATCTAACTAACCTAAGGACATCACACACATCCATGCCCGAGGCACGATTCGAACCTGCGACCGTAGCGATCGCGCGGTTCCAGACTGAAACGCCTAGAACCGCTCTGCCACATCGTCCGGCTAATGGGGTTGAGATCTGATGATTGAAGTGGTGGTTGTAAGACTTTGGGATAACTGTATAACAAACATTGCTGCACAATGCGAGCCTCATGTTTCGGGTAATTGTCATAGTGAAACTTGAACGTGTTTGATATCCCCTTGGTTTCAGCACTTTTCTGTAAGTTGTTCTCTAACATGTTTCAATAGACAGATTTGTCCATAATACTGTCGATGAACACCAATTCGCCCAGTCCAAATATCGACACACAGAACGCTGCCACCTCCATGCTTTATAACTCCATCCGAACAGGCTATGAAGGCCCAATGGTACCAACCGGTCGCCGTGCCATCCTCAGCACGCAGGCATATGGGATGTGGATATGGAGGGTCATGTGGTCAGCACATCACTCTCCTGGCCGTATGTCACTTTACGAGACCAGAGCTACAACTTCTCAATCAAATAGCTCCTCAGTTTGCCTCACAAGGGCTGAGTGCACCCCGCTTGCCAACAGCACTCGGCAGACCGGATGGTCACCCATCCAAGTGCTATCCCAGCCCGACAGCGCTTAACTTCGGTAATCTGACGGGAACCGGCGTTACCACTGCGGCAAGGCCGTTGGCCCCTTGCTTGATAGTCGGTTTAATATTTGTGACTGTAAATTCTTCGTTCTCTTCCACCACGCCATGCTTCATCCATCCGACCCAAAAACGATAAATTTGCTTTCGTCGGCGAAAACGACGTCGTTCCACCATATTTCATCCTTTTTAATAAACTCCCTGGCAAACTAAAATCTCTTCTTTCGATTCTGTTCATTCACATACGCTTTCTTCCCGGCCACTCTTCCATTGTAGCCACTTTCATTCAATGCTCTGTGAATCGTTTGAGGATGTACCGACTTGCCAGTCTCGTTTAGCAGCTCACGTGCTAATCTGGGTGCACTGAGTGTAGGATTCTTCTTTATTTTCCATATTAGCTGCCTCTTGTCACGTGCATCCAGCTACGGTGGCTGGCCCTTTTGCGGTATAGTCGATACGGTCCTCATTTTTGAATTGTCTGACGATATCTGCTACAGTACTCTTACTTATATTGAGCGCGGCAGCAATTTTTCTATATGACTTACCTTTTGCTTTGTGAAAAACCACATGCTGTCGTATCTCAAAAATAGTATTAGCTTTGCGTGGCATCGTACCGTCGGGACAGTTGACCGTGCTAGTAAACACACATTGGCCTTCTGACTCGAAGTATTTAGCCCAGTGTGAACGGTGAAAACAAGTGTGGCACTGCCATCTGTCCGGATATTAAAATCTGCCGGACATAAACAGTCACCTTCTCTAAGAACGCTCATATAGGTAATAAAAGGGGTTCGCTAAGCTTTCAACTACCTAGTTTCAACTTCTTTTTCGAGGTCATCCAACCACATTTCCTACATACATTGAAGGACGGATGATTCAAAACACTCACCCTGCGAGCAGTCTGGAGGAGGAATATTGGTGTGAAAAAGGAATCAGCCTGTTCTGGGCTGCTGGAGAGAGGAAGATGTGTACTTTATTTATTTTTTTCAACAATTTATTTAGCCACTGAATATCACTTAATTTATTTACTTATTATGCTGAATCAAAAAAAAAACACACCCTGATGTCATGGAGTCACAATAAACAGTTTACAGACCTGGAAAATACTTGTAAATAATGCATTACGCTGATGTGCAGAGACGCAAACAACTCTAAAATTACTAAAATAATCTAGTACACACCGTGCAGACTTGGAAATTACTCGTAGATCACCGAAATAATGCATTCCAACACGCTCACAAAGCTTAAACACCCACAAATAATTCAATGAACAAACATTCTCTGCAAGTAAAAAAACCCAACTTATCAGCCACTCGAACTCTGATTCTATTTAATGGAAGACCTAAGTCCAACGCCCAACACATGGAAACTGTCCACATGCGGTAGAGTATAGTTAAGATATTGTAATTTATATATTTTACTTGGGAAACTGACTCAATTATCCATCCCAATTACGTAAGTAATCAGAAAGATCGGTCCTAATTTCACAACTATATGCATAGCGCTGCACACGGACGGCTGAAAATCGCAAAAACTAACTATTCCGTCAACTCGTGTTATCCTGCTGGGTATAAGAAATTATACCACGCGAAACCAGCGACAGGAACACTCAAACTCTACCCTAAACCTACAAGCTAAGGGGAAAAACGTTCAACTCACTAGATCCTGGTGTTGGGCAAAGATTAATTTAAAAAAAGTAAACATATAGCATCTATCCCTCTTTGACATCAGAATTGACTACACACGCGTACAAAAAAAAAAAAAAATCACCCTAATCGAATCCATTACACGCTATCACACCATATGGAAAGAAAAGCAAATCATTATCCTAAAAGACAGCGTTCTCATCCACATACAATCACAAACTACGACGTGGAGCTAATACGCCAACGGTCTCGCGACCGGTGTGGCCCCAGCCGAAAGCCTTGTGGCGCCAAGGCGCAAGTCCCGCTTTCCCCCCAAATGCATCCTGTTCGTCTAAAAGTATACTGATGCAACCGCCCCTATCGCCTTCAGTCCTTCAAGCCCCTAACGCTTCGGTTTGTAATATGCTTTTAAGAAGGTTTTCCATTCTCATACAATTTCTTGTTGAGCTGCAACGACTTTTTAAGGTCTCAAATTCACCCTCTCGGTTTGAAACGCATTACACCAGTCTTTTGGTAACTCTGTAGTTACATTCTTTTTCATAGGACCAAATTATCATATTCCATGTTAAAGTGTCCTGTTATTGGAAATGCTATTTTGACACCATGTAATCTCTTAATACACTCCTGGAAATGGAAAAAAGAACACATTGACACCGGTGTGTCAGACCCACCATACTTGCTCCGGACAATGCGAGAGGGCTGTACAAGCAATGATCACACGCACGGCACAGCGGACACACCAGGAACCGCGGTGTTGGCGGTCGAATGGCGCTAGCTGCGCAGCATTTGTGCACCGCCGCCGTCAGTGTCAGCCAGTTTGCCGTGGCATACGGAGCTCCATCGCAGTCTTTAACACTGGTAGCATGCCGCGACAGCGTGGACGTGAACCGTATGTGCAGTTGACGGACTTTGAGCGAGGGCGTATAGTGGGCATGCGGGAGGCCGGATGGACGTACCGCCGAATTGCTCAACACGTGGGGCGCGAGGTCTCCACAGTACATCGATGTTGTCGCCAGTGGTCGGCGGAAGGTGCACGTGCCCGTCGACGCAGTGCCGTAGGGGACCGCACCGCCACTTCCCAGCAAATTAGGGACACTCTTGCTCCTGGGGTATCGGCGAGGACCATTCGCAACCGTCTCCATGAAGCTGGGCTACGGTCCCGCACACCGTTAGGCCGTCTTCCGCTCACGCCCCAACATCGTGCAGCCCGCCTCCAGTGGTGTCGCGACAGGCGTGAATGGAGGGACGAATGGAGACGTGTCGTCTTCAGCGATGAGAGTCGCTTCTGCCTTGGTGCCAATGATGGTCGTATGCGTGTTTGGCGCCGTGCAGGTGAGCGCCACAATCAGGACTGCATACGACCGAGACACACAGGGCCAACACCCGGCATCATGGTGTGGGGAGCGATCTCCTACACTGGCCGTACACCTCTGGTGATCGTCGAGGGGACACTGAATAGTGCACGGTACATCCAAACCGTCATCGAACCCATCGTTCTACCATTCCTAGACCGGCAAGGGAACTTGCAGTTCCAACAGGACAATGCGCGTCAGCATGTATCCCGTGCCACCCAACGTGCTCTAGAAGGTGTAAGCCAACTACCCTGGCCAGCAAGATCTCCGGATCTGTCCCCCATTGAGCATGTTTGGGACTGGATGAAGCGTCGTCTCACGCGGTCTGCACGTCCAGCACGAACGCTGGTCCAACTGAGGCGCCAGGTGGAAATGGCATGGCAAGCCGTTCCACATGACTACATCCAGCATCTCTACGGTCGTCTCCATGGGAGAATAGCAGCCTCCATTGCTACGAAAGGTGGATATACACTGTACTAGTGCCGACATTGTGCATGCTCTGTTGCCTGTGTCTATGTGCCTGTGGTTCTGTCAGTGTGATCGTGTGATGTATCTGACCCCAGGAATGTGTCAATAAAGTTCCCCTTCCTGGGACAATGAATTCACGGTGTTCTTATTTCAATTTCCAGGAGTGTATTTGGGAGTGAAACTAGATCGGACCCTAACGTACAGCTCACACCTCGAAGACACAAAGCAAAAACTAAAATCCCGCAATGCTATCCTTTCGAAACTGGCTGGAACAACATGGGGATGTGGAGCGAGCACTTCGAGAGCTTCAGCACTAGCCCTTGTCTACAGTGTAGCTGAATACTGTTCACCAGTCTGGAGGAGAAGTGCACACGTATCTAAAGTGGATGTCCAGCTGAGGGAGACAATGCGAATAATCTCGGGAACACTCAGGGCCACCCCCTGTGCATGGCTTCCTGTACTAGCGAACATAGAGCCTCTAGAAATCAGGCGCTGACAGCTAGCCCTAAAAACCTACAGGAAAATTATAGACAACCCGGACCTCCCTATCCACCAAGATCTGACACCGACAAACAGGCTTAAATCCAGATCACCTTTTTGTTCACGGTGTTCTATATTTTCCTGTTATGATCCGCTGTTAGCTTACTCTCAAATCAGTTGATTCACTATACGTACAATTACATGAAATACACCTTTGAATTTTGTATACTGATCAAAATCTTCATATATCATTCGCTGCTACTTGAAACGCGCCCTTGAATGAAATTTTGATTACAACTGTGAGATGTTTTTCTATTAAATTTGCTAATTTTCAAAGAAAATGTCAAATTCGCTCTTTGCTTTTGTTATGATTTTGTTATTTAGTATCAAATGAAATGTTCTCCTATTTTGAAGAATTTGTATATTTTCTTCTGATTCGGATGGTGTTTTCGGTTATTGAACACTAAGTGCAGTGGAGAAGGTATCACAACTGTATACTGATATAATACTGAAATGACAGCGTCCTCTGACAGCTTCCAGTGGCAGCCATCAGGTGAAGTCTTGAACGACGAACTTCTGGGAATCCCGGTGGACGCGCTGGCCCAGCATATGCTTAGACAGTGCTAACTCGCACCCCCAGGATTGACGTTTGCTGTCACGTTACTCGGTTAGTCAACCAAGCCCACCTCATCTCCGATTCGTCTATCGTTAATTTGAGACGTGCACCATATTATATGTCTTGTTGACTTCGGCCTATAATGCTCTCTATATTCTTCCAGATTTAGGTTTATATGACAGTAAAATTGAGAATAGTTTGCGCAATATAAGAATTCTGAAGATATACTTGTATTTACATAACTGCTTTGGATACAAATACCTAACGAAGCCATCAAGCTGTACTCCTGTGCCTACAGGATTACAGTAAGAAATATCGGATATCGCACTCTTATACTGAAAAATTGATTGATAGCTCAATATTTGACTAGAAACATAAATACGCTACTGGCCATAAAAATTGCTACAGCATGAAGATGACGTGCTACACACGCGAAATTTAACCGACAAGAAGAAGATGCTGTCATATGCAAATAATTAGCTTTTCAGAGCATTCACACAAGGTTGGCGACGGTGGTGACACATACAACGTGCTGACATGAGGAAAGTTTCCAACCGATTTCTCATACACATACAGCAGTTGACCGGCGTTGCCTTGCGAAACGTTGTTGTGATGCCTCGTGTAAGAAGGAGAAATGCGCAGCACAACGTTTACGACTTTGATAAAGGACCGATTGTTGCCTATCGTGATTGCGGTTTATCGTGTCGCGACATTGCTGCTCCCGTTGGTCGAGATCCAATGACTGTTAGCAGAATATGGAATCGGTGGGTTCAGGAGGGTAATACGAAACACCGTGCAGGATCCCAACGGCCTCTTATCACTAGCAGTCGAGATGACAGGCATCTTGTCCGCGTGGCTGTAACGGATCGTGCAGCCACGTCTCGATCCCTGAGTCAACTGATGGGGACGTTTGCAAGACAACAACCATATGCACGATCAGTTCGACAACGTTTGCAGCAGCATGGACTATCAGCTCGGAGACCATGGCAGCGGTTACCCTTGACGCTGCATCACAGACAGGAGCGTCTACGATGGTGTACTCAACGACGAACCTGGATGCACGAAAGGCAAAACGTCGTTTTTTTCGGATGAATCGAGCTACTGTTTACAGCTTCATGGTAGTCGCATCCGTGTTTGGCGACATCCCGGTGAACGCACATTGGAAGCATGTATTCGTCATCGTCATACAGGCGTATCACCTGGCGTGATGGTATGGGGTGCCATTGGTTATACGTCTCGGTCACCTCTTGTTCGCATTGACGGCTCTTTGAACAGTGGACGTTACACTTCAGATGTGTTATGAGCCGTGGCCTACCCCTCAATCGATCCCTGCGATAGCCTATATTTCAGCAGGATAATGCACGACCGCATGTTGCAGGTCCTGTACGGGCCTTTCTGGATACAGAAAATGTTCGACTGCTGCCCTGGCCAGTACATTCTCCAGATCTCTCGCAATTTGAAAACGTCTGGTCAATGGTGGCCGAGCAACTGGCTTGACACAATTCTCCAGTCATTACTCTTGATGAACTGTGGTATCGTGTTGAAGCTGCATGGGCAGCTGTACCTGTTCAGGCCATCCAAGCTCTGTTTGACTCAATGCCCAGGCGTATCAAGGCCGTTATTACGGCCAGAGGTGGTTGTTCTGGGTACTAATTTCTCAGGATCTATGCATCCAAATTGCGTGAAAATATAATCACATGTCAGTTCTAGTATAATAGATTTGTCTAATGAATACCAGTTTATCATCTGCATTTCTTCTTGGTGTAGCAATTTTAATGGCCAGTAGTGTACTAAAAGTGCTACATACTACAAAAGTACAATTTTCTTTGAGGCTTAAAGTGGGCTGAGTGATCATAACCACAGCACATCCACAGATAGTAACATTAAGATGAACAACTGTAATCAATGGTTGAAAACTACAGAGAAACTAAATTTAGTGTATCAGAAAGCTAGAGAGTGCGCCTTAAAGGTAAAGCAGTTCTCGTCCACAAACTGCTATGAACTCTGACATGTACTGCACCAATGCAAGCAGCTAAGAAGTTAAGCACAGGTAAATAATGAATATCATGTTTGTTAATTAGTGCATGAACTAAAGTCTCCTTCTTTGTGTCAGAGTTACATCCAAAAGAAAATGATAATCTGCTTATCACCAAAATTCACAATATCGGCTTGAAGGACTGAAGGCCAAATTGAATAGTATGTTAGGCTTTGGGTTCATTAACACATCACAGTGACAGGCTAGTACCAATATCCACACAAGTCCCTACGTAAGAGGCCTCTTCTTGGGAAAGTCTGACGACTGCATTAGCTGCTCCACATAGTGGCAGCTTCTGGTAGCAGGACAGGTCTCGAAGAATTTGAAGGCTTGATGGCTCTTAGACTATACTCTGATTTATGAACCGCCGCCGCGGTCGTGCCTGGCACAGAGAGTTCGCTGGGACTGAACTCACCTGGCACTGCCCAGCCGCCGTCCTAAATACCACGGAGGAGCCAGGATACTGCTGGACGTATTTTCGGCCGCATGACCCCACGGAGATCTGTCGAATCAACAAACCCGGAGGGCTACTGTCGACGTCCATTAATGTGAGTACTAGCAACTTGGAAGGACTGGCGTCTGTGCCTTCCCAAGACCACTGATGTGGTGCCAGAAGTTTGCGTCCGTCCTGGCTGTGGAAGTGTCTGACTCTGTAGAAAAAAGCTGTGAGAGATTTCCAGTGTAGGAGGTTGGTGCGCTGCAAGCGCGCACCTGGTCTGTGTGTTTTCATCATCTGGAGCAATCCTGGAGTTCGATCATAATCCTAACCAACAGGTGCATAACACAAACTGGCACCCAGTGGTAGTGACCCTTGGAGAAGATGAGAACCCAGACCACGTCGTGGACGGAGTATCGGTGTTGACTTTCGGCTTGGGCGTCAGGAAGGGGAGCAGGGACTGGCGGTAGGACTAATATAGAAAGATGTGTACGATATGGCCTGCCGTGCAATTTTTCGTCCAGATTAGAGCCGTCTAGTGCGGAACAGCAGTAAGAGGCGACGAATAGTGCGAGCATCTTGTAAAGTGCGTAGTTTTGTTGCCACTTTGCCAATTGCCTTTTGAATATGTGGACAAACGTCTCCACTAGAGCATTAGAATCAGAATAGAATGTTGTTATGTGAACTTGAGCGCTGCTGTTATCTGCACAGAAGGTGCCAAATTCTGCTGACATGAACTGTGGGCTTTTATCTGTAAAGATGGTTTGCACATGCCCTTCAATTGAAAAAATATGAGAAAGTACTTGAGTTATTTTTGTGAATGACACTGAAGTCATTTGTGATATGTATGTAAAACCACTGCCTACATCATTGACGATTAGTGAAGGGTGTTCTAACATTGGGCCCACTAAGTCCAGCAGGTCATAGTGATGGTGTGTCTGGCAGAGAAAATATTAACTAGCTGGAGCTACATTTGCTTTGAAAAGCTGCACAGGCTGCTACTATCTGGGCAGCACCATTGTCAATACCTCTCCAGTAAGCATGTTGATGAACCAGTCATTTGGTGAGGATTATTCCCAATGACCCTCGTGGAGGAACTTTAGGACGTGCTATCTAAGAACTTGTGAAATGACCACGTGAGTATCACCATTGACTCCTTGAAGCAACAGGAAACATCGAGGATGAATAGATCATTCTGACAATACCAGAATGCCTGCGGATCCATCTGGATAGAGCTTAGGAGTCTGCTGGCCGATCCTGATCCACTAATTTCATTATTTTCCAGATGACTGGTTCGTCTGAAGACTGCCAAGTGACGACTGCCAAAGACAATGCTAAGCTGGTCATCAACTCTGTAGCTTTGGTGTCAGTGTTAAAACGGACTTCTAGCAGTGAGGCGAACTATAGGACTTGCCCCAGCGGCAGCCTTGATAGGATATCGGCGTTGGGACTTAGTGCCATGTGTTGGTAATGGATGTCATGGTGGCACCCTTAAGGGAACTGGGCTCAACGCTGAAGGTGGTATGTCGTCCTGGGTGGCGTATTGAAACTGGCAAAAGAGGTTATTATCTGTTAACAATGTGAAATGTCTGTCACATACATATTCATGAAACTTTTTCGCGCAAAAATGATAACTAGAACTTCCTTATCGACTTGGCTGTAGTTTCACTGGGCCTACGCTGGCATCTTGAGACAAATGTTACAGAGCATTCCACACCATCAACCATATGAGAATATGAGAAAGGACTGCCCCCAATCCTTAGTACCGAGCGAGGTGGTGCAATGGTTAGCTCACTGGACTCGCATTCGGAAGTACGGCGGTTCAATCCCGCGTCTGGCCATCCTGATTTAGGTTTTCCGTGATTTCCCTAAATCGCTCCAGGCAAATTCTGGGATGGTTACTTCGAAAGGGCACGGCCGACTTCCTTCCCCATCCTTCCCTAATCCTATGAGACTGATAACCTCGCTGTTTGGTCTCTTCCCCCAAAAAACCAACCAACCTTAGTCTAAGGCATCTGCTGCTACTATTAATGGTATGAAACGATCGTAGGCCATGAAACATATCAGGCAGAGGGGATCTTGTTTAAGATCATTGAATTAGTCCAGTTCAACGTGACATTTTTACATAGAAGCTATTGGAGTGGCTCCATGATGTCTACTACATAAGGAACGAATTTTTTGTAGTAGTTAAGGTGACCAAGCACAGATTCTCGTTGTTATTTAGTGTCTTTGGTAACTGTGAGCTTCTGAATGGCCTCGACATAGTGCAGCATGGTTGATCGCATCCCTGATGCACTGAACGTACGACCCAGATATTCTGCTTGCAGCACAAAGAAACAGCTTTTCTCCTTATTACCCATTACTATTGCCTGCTGCAGCATGGTGAATAAGAAGTCTAAGCTGATGGCCAGGTACTGCGCGCTTTTTTTTCCTGTAACAATAATATCGTCCAAGTAATTGACCATCCTCAGCACGTCTCTAGTGAGATGTTCTAAGTAATGTTGAAAGATGGTCGTTGCCTTGGCAGTGCCAAAGGTTAGCTGACTATGTCGAAAAAGACAACATTGTGTGCTGATGACCAAGTTGTTTCTTGAGGTTTCATCAAGTGGAATTTGGAGATATGTGTCACACAAATCGATTGGCAAACACCTCCCCGCCATCAAGGTGAATAGTGATATCTTCTACCTTAGGTATAGGGTCCGCATCTATGACGGACTGAGAATTCCTGGTGGTCTTCAAGTGTCCACAAATTCGCAACGAACCATTTTGCTTCTCCACCCACCATTGAGGACGGAGGTCAGAATACCTTCATCCTGGAGGCGTTGAAACTCGATCTGAAGCTTATCTCGTAGTGCAAAAGGAACGTTCCATACTTTAAAAAATCTAGGCATTGTCAAGCGAAGTAGCGCGACTTGCTCTTCAAAGCTGGGGACTCTAGTTCAGGGGTGTGAAAACAATAAAGCGTACTTGGAGAAATGGTCTTTCAGGTATGAGTTGGCCACAAATCATTGGACACAGTTAGCAGGATCATGGAACAGAGCCCTAGAATATTAGTGACACCTATCAGGTCAACCAAGAGGATATAAGCTGTTAAGGAAGCTGTATGGCACTGTATCTGGACGCTGAACCGGCCCTTACCCTCGATGATGCCACAACTGTAGCTTTGTAATTGTTTGAAAAATGTTTAGGAGTGGGCATTGGGTGGGGGGCGGGTGGGAAACCTCGTCAGTATTACATTTCCCAGTCGATGATGGTTGTTGAGAATCCTGTATCGATTGGGAATACCATTGGGACTGCGTCGCTAGCCACTATCAAAGTTAATAACCTACCAGGAAGGACAGCTTGCACCTGAAGGACATCGGGATCTGCCTGTACCTGGAAGATGTCGGGATTGTAAATATCAACAACACCATAAACGTCACCTGGCCCGAGATCTGGGTGTTCAAATAAGTGCAATCATTGATCATTTATATTGATGACTTGCATACTTCAACTCTGTGTCCATTTGTCTACAGTTGGTGCACTTGTCTCGACGATAGTAGTATTTTTATTGCTGATGGGTCACAAAATAATTACTGCAGGACGGCGACTGGTGGGGGCGTCGCTGGCTGATGGAGTCCTTGCCAGTGGTTAATGTCTCAGAAGGCCGTGATTAGAGCTGGATCTGGAGAGGCAGGCAGGTGGCAAAAACCTGTGAGAGGTCCTGCAACACCGCCGATGATCTAGTAGACTGTTCAACGGATCTAATTATGGAAAGACACGCTCCAGTGATAGATCCTTAAGCTGAAGGGTGTCATTTCTAAGTCCTTCATCTGGAGAGTTGCATGAGGATCATGCCCCTGACTAGTGAAGCTGCATATTACCGTTTCCTCTGAGAATTTGCACAATGAAAACGGCGGTCTCTGAAAAGACCCTATAACCTTCCTACCCTCTCTCCATGTGACTGCCCATTTGATTTATGATAACTGCAAAATTGGTGGGAGGTCGTCGAGATATGCAGCTGAGATTCAAAGTATTCCAATAACCATGACTTGAAATGTTAATATGGGGAGGGGGCGGATGTACAGTTTGACTTCTGAGTTGAGCTGTTGTGGTAATAGTTACATCTCAGGGTTGTCATAGATCAAAAAGTGCGCACAGTGTTGTATGTCACCTGTAGTAACGTGTGTCAGAAAATGTTGTTCAAGGCGAACTGTGTAGTTGGCCCATGGTTCGACCTTCTACTTAAACGCCTGGAACATATGTGGTATAGTCTGGAATCCTTTCACCAGTGAGTCTCTATGTGACAGGCGGTTGGAGATTTCTGATGGAACCATGGTGATTGCAACCATATTCTCTAGAATCAAGTCATGAGTCTGATGCGTATACTGGAGAAGCAGTAACACTTGTGCAGTCACATCCATTGAAGAGTGATGTTGGAATAAACAAAAAATATCAGTTACATGTTGCAGTGCCTGTGTTATTCTGATTACGATGCAAAAGTTCTTTGGACATGTATGCATGTCCAAAAGGAATTTTCCATCACAAAAAAAATAACACAGACACTGCAGTATAATATTTATCTACCGGATCCGGACAGGCGACTTTCAAGTACAAGGTCTGACCTGTACGGGAATATACATAATGGATGTGCGAGTACAGATCGTAGACGCATGGTTGACGATATAAGGAAGTTTTTGTGTGACCTCGAGGTGTGCACGGATAGCCAAATGGTATGCAGTCGGCCTTTGGCTGTGGAGCGGTGCGGTACGTCCCGGCCGCTCCGTGTCGCGTTTCCGGGTGTGTTGTTGTTTACCGCGCCGGCGCGCTAGTGTTACGTATTGCCGTCACGTTCCTGACACACGATGGCTCTTTCGTATCGGAAAGCCACGATCAAGCTGCAGTTCGACACTACGTACTCTAGACCCAAGGCCCACGAAGTAGAGCGTTTTTTACGCGATGTGGTACATGTTGATCCTAACGAGCTGATCGGTATCCACTTATCTATTGTCTCCAGCGTCGTATATCTTAAGTTCACTGACGACGAAGCATGTGACAAACTTCTCAGACGCTCGACGGCAGGTTATCGGTTCTGCCACTCAGACGGAAACGTGGGTGTGGTGACGCTTGAACGTGCTGGATTGGGAATCCAAAATGTGCGCGTGTTTGAGCTCCCTTTTGAAGTTCCAGCGGATTTGGTCACCCTTGCTCTTCGACCCTATGGAACAGTTCTCGGCCACACGCCCGAAAAATGGAAGACCTTCGACACCTACCCTGTTCTTAACGGGGTGCGACAAGTCCGTATTGACCTGCATCGCCATATTCCTTCGTATCTCACGATCGCTGGTTGCAGGGCAATAATTATTTACGACGGTCAGCCGAGAACCTGCTCCGGTTGTGGCCAGACGGGACACATGCGTACCGAATGCCTGCAACGCCGTCTCGTGCAGACACCCTCGACCGACCAGATTCGTCCGTCGACACCGACCTCTCTGCCGATTACGTATGTTGCGGCGGCGAGACGGGAGACGCCAGCTGTATATGACGACCCCACTGTATTGGTGCGAGCTTTGGAGGACCCTGCAGTAGCTTCCACGGAGCCCCAAGCGTCTTTCAGTGCTGATGCTACTGATGTCCTTTCGTCGGACCCCGGCGCACCGTCACAACGGCTCGCCGACGGTGCGATGGAAGTTAAAGCACAGGATGCAGCGTCCTCCCCTTGCCCTACGTCGGAAACAGAGGCGCGGCAGCGTAAGCAGAAATCACCCAAGCGTCATAAGAAGCGGCGCAAGACAACCGACGACGTAGAACAGCCCGAGGCGACACCGCTGGATGACGAGGTGCCTCAACCGCTCCACCGCGCCGACACAGGCGACCCTACCGTCTCACACGGTTCGACGTCTTCTCCCACTACCGCTGGGTCTGGACCACATGGGGATGCGGGAGATCACCGCAGCTCCGACACCGGGGATGCACCCTTGCCTCCGTCTGCCTCTCGAGATCCAGTGGTGTCAACGTCCCTGGGCGACTGGGCGCAGGAGATGGAGTTGCAGGATGCGTTTCAGAACCAAGACGATGCACCGATGCCGATGGCAGCGTCTACGCGGCCGGCGACAGACGCCTAGGACGGCATGAGCACCTCTCGTCGCTGCCTAGCACTTCGCAAGACCGGCGCTCCACGTCACGACTACTGCCCCCCTGTCATACCATGGTCACCTCCCGAGACTTGATGGACCAGGCATACCGCCTCGCCACGATCAACGTCAATGGCATTACATCTGATGTCAAGACCCGTATGCTGAAGGATACGTTACGCGCTGCGGATCTGGACGTTGTTTTCCTTCAAGAAGTCCGATCAGGACTCTGTCTCGATGCCTACGGATATGACGCCTACACTATGCCTGCAGATGTGGGCGGCGGAGGTACGGCGATTCTACTGCGGGAAGGGATAATGGCCACTGATGTCTCCTATTTACCGTCGGCCCGGGGGGTCGCACTCACGATTGGTACAGTACGTCTGGTGAACTTATATGCTCCTTCAGGCACCGGCAAAAGGAGAGAACGGCGCACCTTTTTTGCCGAAGATATAGCCCCGCTCTTCCAGGGCAATACCGACCACTTGGTAGTAGGCGGCGATTTTAATTGTGTGCTCCGCCCATCCGACCAGGAGCCACACTACACCACCTGCCCGGCACTCCAGGCACTTGTACAGGACTTGGCCTTGTTGGACACCTGGATCATCCAACACGGCGACCGTCGAGCACACACCTACTTTACCAGTCACTCCGCGAGCCGTTTGGATCGAGTCTACGTCACCCGCGGCCTACGATCGGCCGTTGTCGACGCTGAGATGTGGCCGGCAGCGTTCACGGATCACCTCGCATATGTGTGTACTCTCACCCTTCCCCGCCAGCGCGTCCGCCGAAGTAGGGGTCCGTGGCGCCTCAATGTGGCCCTTCTTGATGAGATAAATTGCAGACGCGCAGTCGAGTCCACATGGAGCAATTGCCACCGGCGTTTACCCGCCTACCGTTCTGTACTTCAATGGTGGTTACGGTGTGCAAAACCCGCACTGTGCCGAACATTAGTCAGCTATGGACGCGACCGAGCGCGCTGGTATACTGCGACTACTGATTTTTACTATACTGCGCTCCGCGAACTGGCTGTACAACCGCCGTCGCCAGAGCGACAATCAGCAGTACAACGCGTCAAGGCACAATTGCTTCGTATCAACGCCGTACGTCTTGCGGGTGTGCGGGTGCGAGCGAGGACGACTGATGATGTTCGTGGGGAACGACCTTCCCTCCATCATATCATTCAAGAACGCCGAAGACGCAAGAGGCAGCTCATTACCGAGGTTGAGACGGAGGACGGGCGACGCGTTGACGCACAAATGGATATCGTCCGAGCGTTCACACAGTCATATAAACTTCTTTACGAGAGGGAGTCACACATGAATGTAGGGGTCAGGGAAGTCCTATCTGACCTACCAGTCTCTCGGAACCTACGAGATGATGCTACGCTCTTGTCGGCGGTGACTTTGGAAGAACTGCGAGAGGCTCTGTTGCGTGGCTCTCCCAACAAAACGCCTGGCCCTGACGGCCTCCCTCTTGAATTTTACAAGCGGTTCTTTGATCTCATGGGCCCAATGTGGGTTAGGATGTACAGTGAACTCCTGGACGCCGATTTTCAGGTACCATCTGACTTTACTGAGGGTCTCTTGATCCCTGTGCCCAAACCCGGCGGAGGCCGTCGCCCTCTTGATTTTCGCCCGTTGACAATGCTAAACACTGACTATAAGCTGTTGACACGCATGCTCCGTGAGAGGCTCAAACCTACGGTAATGGCGGCCATTCACTCTGATCAAACCTGCCTCGGGGGCGACACTAATGTGTTTACGACTTTAAGCACCTATAGAGACGTGGTGGCGCTCATGCAAACTTGCCGCCTCCAAGGCGCTCTTGTTGCGCTGGACTTCGACCATGCTTTCGACCGCGTTAACCATGGTTTCCTGCGTGCTGTTATGGAACACATCGGTGTCCCGCGTCTGACGACGTCTGTTGTGCTTCGATTGATCCATGGGGCTGTCACGAGGATTATGATCAACGGCTGTCGGTCGGCCCCCGTCCGTGTCAACAGGTCCGTCCGGCAGGGTTGTCCTCTTTCTGCCATGCTCTTCGCCGTTGCCCTCGAACCAGCTCTTCACGGACTACGGCGACGCTTAGAAGGACTTACCCTCCGTTCTGTAACCTTTCGATGTGGTGCATACGCCGACGATGTGATGTTCTTAGCACGGTCTGGTGACGAAATACACACGGCGTTTTCCTGGCTCCACCAGTATGGGGCGGTGGCAGGCAGTGTGCTCAACCTTCGGAAATCACGCTACGTGGAGGTAGGACGAGGAATGCCTGCAGGTCTGGCCGTACCTCTGACAAAGGTCCCGATGCTCAAGTGTTTAGGGATATCACTCCACCGACAAATACAACGCACGGCGGCCTTTACGTATCGTATGGTCTTACGACGACTCCGTTTAGAGGCTCGTCTCAATAAATTCAGATCATTGAACATTTTGCAACGCGCCCAATACGTTAATGTGTACATGGCTTCTCACCTTAACCATTACGCCCATGTACTGCCGATAACGGACACGATGGCTTCCAGGATACAGGCAGTGTTTGGACACGTGGTGAACGATGGTGCTGTTTTCAAGATCCGTTTTGTTACGCTTACTTTACCCTTCGACAAAGGCGGTGTTGGACTCACTCACGTCAAGCACAGAGCGCTGGCACTGTATCTCCGTTCCATGAGGCGACTCTGGCTTTCACCAACAGCCAGTCTCCCCAGCCTACTGATTGAAGAAGTGGCCCCACGTACGCTGTACCCACCGGTACCAGTTGGACATTTATCGCCCTCGCTGTCACACATTAGAACGTTTTTCGTAGAGCATAGCTATGTGTTGCGGGTTATATCGGAGACACGGAATGCGACAGCGAAGACTTATTATAGTGCTCTCCAGCACTGGACTCCGGATAACGACATTGTACGGCGCCACCCTACGGTCGACTGGCCACGAGTATGGCGAGCTATCCACGCGCCGTTCCTGTCTACTTTCGTGCGGTCGACGTGGTATGTGGTCGTTAACGAGAAACTTCCAACCCGACAACGGCTGCATGCCATTCACCTAATTGACGACCCTGTGTGCCCCCGTTGCACGACGTTAGACACGGACGAACATAGACTGAACTGTGGCCCCGCGCGTGAGTGCTGGAAACTGATCCGCCAGATCCTGGCTTTCCTGCTCCGCCGCCCCTACGTTTCGATTTTACCCCAAGAACTCTTTCATCCCGACGCTGTCTATTTCCCTATGACCCGGATGAATGCGGTTAATTGGGTACGAGGAATGGCGATACACTACATATACCGCGATGGAGACAAAGACGTCCTCGATTTATGGTACTATATGATCGACGAGTTTCTGGTCTTAACGAACAGACAGGATTACCGGAACCTTTTTGCGAACTATTTGGGTTCGTCATTCATGGACCCACCACCCAGCTGGGGTGTGCCGGGTGTGAGAAGACATTAACTTGTAGAAGTGATCTTTCCACGATTCCCCTATGGTAACAGAAACAGTCTCTGACTGTGTGCAGCGGCCCCGGGCGCTCCAACGATTGGTGGCTGGTGATGTCCAATGCAATGACGACCGCCCGTTCCTGGCCGCCCGCCTAGCAATGTGACCGCGGCGAGCAAGATGGCCCTTTTTAGTTCACTTTATTGGCAACTTTTTGCGCATGGCTGCCTTGTTTTTTTTATGCATTCTCAAAAAAAAAAAAAAGTAGTTAGTAGTTTGTGAAATAAGCATTGTAGGCTGTGATTATATTTTTGTTGAGCTTAATAATTAGTGTGTGTC
Organism: Schistocerca gregaria; assembly: GCF_023897955.1. Taxonomy (NCBI): domain Eukaryota; kingdom Metazoa; phylum Arthropoda; class Insecta; order Orthoptera; family Acrididae; genus Schistocerca; species Schistocerca gregaria. The sequence goes on along the minus strand of NC_064920.1, from coordinate 258,786,181 downwards.
GAAACACCATTTTCTTTAAGTATTCATTGACATATTTCTGTACATGTTATTTGCATAAGTGCCTTAGTACAACTTCAGTTTTGTGGCTTTTTCATCGCATTTCCATGAAAGTAACCAAAAAGATGGGAGGTTATTTTATGCACAGACAGATTTTTTTCTTTTCTTTTTTTGTAATATTTTTATTTTCCATTTGAAGTGTAAAATTTGAGCTTAATTGTTATGTTCTGCACCACAAAGGTGACGCTTTGTAAGACTTTTCCCAATAAGTTGTTTTCTTGTGTACTATTTTGTAATTGAATCTCATTTGTATTAAAAAAATAAATTTTGTACAAAAAAAAAAATGGTAGCGCACTTGCCCGCGAAAGGAAAAGGTCCCGAGTTCGAGTCTCGGTCCGTAAAAAAAAAAAAAAAAAAAAAAAAAAAAAAAAAAAAAAAAAAAAAAAAGAGCGCTAATGCGCTGCTTCATGGACTCGGGTGGGCGCGCTGGCCCCGGATCGAATCCGCCCGGCGTATTAACGACGAGGGCCGATATATCGGCCAGCCTGGATGTGGAAAAAAAAAAAAAAAAAAAAAAAATGGTAAGGCGAGCGCACACGAAAAGCGGGAAATCCGGGTTCGAGTCCCGGTCAGGTACAAATTTTCGTTGTCTTCATTCCATTCTACAGCTGATGATAGTCCTTATTTGCAATTGCGAATTCATTTGGTAAAATATCAGTTACTCGAAACTTGGAAATCACACAAATAAACACTGTCTGCCAGGGATGTAGCACATGCCTCAGAACTGAATTCACGAAAAAAAAAAACGCCTTCTCAAATTTATAGAAACTGCACCGATGGAAGTTCCCAAGAAGTAAAGCCTAGGCAAACAATGAATATCAAGTTTATTATTTAACACATGAACTTAATTCTCCTTCTTGAAGGTTAGAGTTACATCGAAAAGAAAATGACAGCGCTTGATTATGCTTATCTCGATACGTCACATTACAGTCTTGGGGGGCTGAACGTCAAATTGAGTATTACGTTAAGCTCTGGATTCGCAAATAAATAGAAAGCTCATCAAGACAATACTGTAACGACACAATACCAATTCTCAAACAAGTCCGTGCAGAAAAAGCCATATCTCGACGAGGTCCGATGACGGCACTGGTTGTTCCATGAAGTAGCAGGTTCTTGTAGATTCAAAGGTGTCGAAGAAATGAAGGCTCGGTGGTTCCTAAGAGAGACACTGACTGATGAAACCTTTTTGCAGTTGATGCCTGGCAAGAGAGCTCAAAAGGAATGAACTCGCCTGGCACTGTCTGGGCGCCTCCCTAAATACTATCGAGCCACCAGGATACTGCCAGACCTATTTTCGGCCACATGACCCCATGGGGGCAAATACCTCTGCGAGGCCAGCGGCCATTCTTTGTGCTCTTTCTGCCGCCTGTTGGCCAGATGGCCATTTGAAGCTTTCTGGCTGTCGTCTGCTGAGGCAGCCCCTGTGGCTTGCTATGTAGCCCACCCAACAATTGCCATTGTATGACTGGTTGCTGTGTGAGAGAGAGAAGAGCCCGGATGTTGAAAAAAATAGCACAATATTTTACTTCTTCCTACATTCTAAACAATTTACCTGGCCTTTTATGGAAGGACTTTCAGTTTAATGGGTGTTCTGTAATGGGTTGCGACTTGTCATTTTTCGCAGTTACCTTCTACATTTCCGTGAGTAGTGTTTTGTATGTTTAAATAATTTCGTTTGTTACTAAGTAAATATGAAAGAGTGCAGTAGAGTAAACGACAGTAATTAGGACAACATATGAAATGCTGAAATACTCTGAAGAGTGAAGTTGGGAAGGAAACAAAGAGAGCGAGAAAACCCTGGATCACCAATGAGATGCTGGAGAAGATGGAGGAAAGGAGGATGTGTAAAACTGTTAATGAAGAAGAATACAGAAGACTTAACAACGCCCTCAGAAGGAAAAGTACCTAGAAGAAATGTGTGACGAAATAGAAGAACTACAAAGAAGAGGAAGGCACGACCTCATGTACCAGAAAACGAAGGAACTGGGAGAAGGAGAGAACAAAAGTACAAGAATGTTCGGAATAGAAGATTCTAGTGGACAAGTGGTTACTGAACAAGTTTAAGTGCTGAAAACACTGGAAGAATATATAAGGAAACTATACGATTCAAAACAGCGCCCAGATGACATCGACATAGAGACAGAGGAAGCTATTGACGGAGATGAAAAAGGGCCCAGTATACTGACAAGGGAAGTAGAGAAGGCGATAAAGGACATGAAGAGTAGGAAAGCTAGAAGGGATGACGACATACCAGTGGATTTGCTTAAAGAAATCGGAAATGAAAGTTTGAAAGTTCTGACACAATTCATAAACAAAATCTATGAAATTGGAGAATGGTCTGAAGACTTTTTGGACGTCACAGTGGTTACTCTTGAGGAGAAGAAAGCAAGCCAAGAAGTGTAGTGATTATAGAACAATTAGTTTGAAATAGCATGTGGCAAAGATCATTGCAAGAATACTAAATAGACGGTTGGAAAACAAAATTGAAGAAGTGATGGGAGAAGACCAGTTTGGCTTCAGGAAAGGAAATGGGACCAGAGACGCCAGTGGCATGATGAGGATATCGTCAGAGAGAGTTTTGCCGTTAGCGAAGAAGTTTGTGCTTGTTTTATAGACGGGCAGAAGGCCTTCGACAGAGTCAATTGGAATATATTGATGAACACCCTTAAGGAAATAGGAATCAAGAGATCGGAGACTTATAAGGAACTTGTACCTGGGACAAAGGGTAAAGGTACGATTGAACTATGGAGAAAGGAACAGTGTGGAAATAGGAGGGGGAGTGAGACAAGGATGTTGTCTGGCGCCAAGTCTCTTCAACCTGTATGGAGAAATGCTGGCGAGAGAAGCGCTGAAAGGATGCGGAAGCTTCGAAGTAGGAGGACGTCTCATCAAGTATGCAGACGACCTGGTAGTGCTCGCCAAAAGTCACAGACAGCTGCAACACATGATGAACAACATGGTGGAAACGGGAAGAAAATACGGCATGGAAATCAACATCGAAAAATCAAAAGTGATGCGCATATCAATACGTAAGAAACACTTGAAGATAACTGTTGACAATCGGGAACTGGAAAATGTGAATCAGTTCAAGTACCTGGGAAGTTTTATCACAAAGGACGCCCACTGCACCAACGAAATCCGAGCAAGAATCGCCGTGGCCAAAGCTGCTTTCAACAAGAAGAGGACTCTGATGACCAGCAAGTTGAGTTTGGCATTTAGGAAAAAACTGATAAAGAGCTACATTTGGAACATTGCACTGTATGGAGCAGAGAGATGGACCATGAGAAAGAAGGAGAAAAAATACTTAGAGAGCTTTGAAATGTGGTGCTGGAGGAGAATGGAAAAGAGCAAGTGGACAGATCGCATAAAAAATGACGATGTACTGCGAAGAGTAGGAGAGAAGAGAAGTATTCTGCGTACAATTCTTCAGAGAAAGGCCAACTGGACTGGACATGTACTTAGACACGAGGGAATCCTACATGATGTCGTAGAAGGGAAACTCAGAGGAGACGCAGGACGAGGAAGAAGAAGAATTCATCTGGACGACATGAAAGATGGAAGGAGATACAACAGACTGAAGGAAGAAGCCGAAGACAGGGAACAGTGGAATCATAAATTCTCCGTACGAAGACATGGACCTGCCACTAGGCAGAATACTACATAATAATGCAACGCAAGAAACAAATTCCATGAAGGCTAAACATATGTGTCTGTTTTATTGTATGCATACAGAATGCCATCACTTTTAAGAGCCGTCAGGCGCACTTCCTCTGGTGTTTCGACAGATATTTGTAATTTATTTTTTGTAATTTGTAGCTGGAGGCAGCCCAAGTAAATACTACACATCATTTCTTTCACGCTACATCCATTGTTGACGGGAAATGTCGGTTTGTTTTCTGTTACAAATAAAATGATGTTTAGAGCGGAATTTTAGGGGCCGATTCGGTTGAGTGGACCCAAAGCAGTCTAGCGCCATATTTGTTTAATCGATACGTACTAACAGGCACAGTCAAACATGCAGAATAACAACGATAGCACCGCCCTGTGCGCCCACTGGCTACTGCTGCCGAGCAGCAATGCTACTCAGTCACCGCTGGAGACTGCTGATTCTTCGTGTTTTATGTCCCTCTTGATACATATCGATGAAGTAAATATCGAACAAGTCGAAATTTGGACCACTATCGAATGGGCACGTAAAATTCCGAATTGATTTGTGACGGGAAAGGAAAAGACGCTTTCTGTCGACAGTGGGCGTTAGATAAAAGATTTGATGAGCACCATATGCTTGGGCTGACTCCAGCTACACATTGCAAAAAATAAATTACAAATATCTGCCGAAATACCAGAGAAAATGCGTCTGACGACTCTTAGTTATATACAGCTTGTAAGAGTGCTGTAGTACAGGTTGGCTGAGGAATAATTAACCGACAGGAAGAAGATGCTGTGATATGCAGATGATTAGCTTTTCAGAGCATTCACACAAGGTTGGAGCCGGTGGCGACACCTACAGCGTGCTGACATGAGGAAAGTGTCCAACCGATTTCTCATACACAAACAGCAGGACCGGCGTTGCCTGGTGAAACGTTGTTGTGATGCCTCGTGTAAGGAGGAGAAATGCGTACCATCACGTTTCCGACTTTGATAAAAGTCGTATTGTAGCCTATCGCGATTGCGGTTTATCGTATCGCGACACTGCTGCTCGCGTTGGTCGAGATTCAATGACTGTTAGCAGAATATGGAATCGGTGGGTTCAGGAGGTCAATACGGAACGCCGTGTTGGATCCCAACGGTCTCGTATCACTAGCAGTCGAGACAACAGGTATCTTATCCGGATGGCTGTAACGGATCGTGCAGCCACGTCTCGATCCCTGAGTCAACTGATGGGGACGTTTGCAAGACAACAAACATCTGCACGATCAGTTCGACGACGTTTGCAGCAGAATGGACTATCAGCTCGGAGACCGTGGCTGCGGTTACCCTTGACGCTGCATCACAGACAGGGGCGCCTGCGATGGTGTACTCAACGACTATCCTGGCTGCACGAATGGCAAAACGTCGTTTTTTCGGTTAAATCCAGGTTCTGTTTACAGCATCAGGATGGTCACATCCGTGTTTGGCGACATCGCGGTGAACGCACATTGGAAGCGTGTATTCGTCATCGCCATACTGGCGTATTACCCGGTGTGATGGTATGGGGTACCATTGGTTACACGTCTCGGTCACCTCTTCTTCTCATTGGCGACACTTTAAACAGTGGACGTTACATTTCAGATGTGTTACGAGCTCTACCCTTCATTCGATCCCTGCGAACCCCTACATTTCAGCAGGATAATGCACGACCGCATTTTGCAGGTCCTGTACGGGCCTTTCTGGATACAGAAAATGTTCGACTACTGCCCTGGAAATCACATTCTCCAGATCTGTCAGCAATTGAAAACGTCTGATCAATGGTGGCCGAACAACTGGCTCCTCACATTACGCCAGTCATTACTCTTGATGAACTGTGGTATCGTGTTGAAGCTGCATGGTCGGCTGTACCTGTACACGCTATCCAAGCTCTGTTTGACTCAATGCCCAGGCGTATTATTGCCATTGTTATTGCCAGAGGTGGTTGTTCTGGGGACTGATTTCTCAGGATCTATGCACCCAAAGTGCGTGAAAATGTAATCACATGTTAGTTCCAGTATAATATATTTGTTCAATGAATACCCGTTTATCATGTGCATTTCTTCTTGGTGTAGCACTTTTAATGACCAGTAGTGTAATTAACCTGCAAACGGCGCAACGTATCGAATCCTTTACTTAAGACTTTTTCCTCAGCAGAACCTACCCTTCAAATTTCTTACAAGCTTTCACGCCTGTTTCTGATCGCCTTGTATGCTACATTACATTGGTATATACACTGACGGGAAAAAAAATCGCAATACCACGATGGAGTTGTGTGACATAAAGGGAAGTTGGCAGGTGTGTCTCTACAACTGAAACATGGTCTCTATTAAAGTCTCGCGCTAGTCGCGTTACTACGAGGATGCCAGTCAAGTTTGAATTAAAGACGCGCTGTAACGGTCTTGAGCGTTAATTACCTTCGAGATTGAACATGGTGAGTTGATGTTAGTCAAGAATGCCTGTAAGGCGACAAAGACGTTATTATCAACACATCGCTGACTTTAAACGAGATCTTGTAATAGGGCTGCAAGAATCTGGATGTTCCTTCTGCGATACTGCGGAAAGGCTTGGCAGGAATGTAGCCATTGTACATGAGTGCTTACAGCGGTGGTCATGGGAATGTACGGTCACAAGAAGACCGGCCTCTAGACGGCTACGTGTCACAACCGAGAGAGAAGACATCCTGTTCGGCGTAGGGCTCTAGCCGTCGTACTGTAACTGCAGTAGCAATCTGAGCAGCAGTTGGCACCACAGCGACACAATGAACCAGTGCTTTTTTTTCTAAGAAAAGTTTGAGGGTACTCCGACATTGGATATAATGCAGGGAAAATTACTTATAACTGAAGCATGGGATACCACCCGTCTGCTTTTAGCCATGACGTCATAAAAATGGTATTGAACTTATCAAATGAAGCAGGCGATACCGAGAAACACACAAACATACAAGAGAATGTGGTCTCGAACACTTCTGTTTGCATCACCTCAATAGAAGCATGCGATTCCCATCAACTGCTGAACAATAAAAGAAAATGGTATCGTACACTTCAATTGACCCATAATACACCTCAAATGAAACAGGTGAGTCCAATCAACCCTCCGACATACAAAACGATACAAGGAAATATTACCGAACAGATATTTTAACCTATAAAACACCACTAAAAGACACAATACAGCAAAAGCCATCCACACGTATCATCAACAGCAATAGAAACTTTCACTACAAAAATCTTTTGTAATCTTGTTCGGCTCCCGAAATGGTATAGATGATGGCCAGTATTCTGTACTTCAACTGACCCAATTTTTAATACAGCTGAAAATTTATATAACTGTAAAACTACAGTGTAACTTACATTAATAACATTACAACAGTTTCCAAAGTGACTTTAGTTCATGGATGCTGTGGTCTTCACGCATTCTTACTTTACTCTTGCTATCAGTAGCAAAATGTCTGCCTTTTTATGAGTCAAGAGCGTACATAGTCCATGGTCTGGAACAACACCAGTGGAGGACCAACCAACTTTATGAACATCAGATTGCTAACTGTGGAAAGATAAAATGAAGCGCGAAAAAATGAAATAAAAAATGTACGTTCGTCAAATAGTCTTTGGCACTCGTCCAAGTTCTAAACATCGTAAAAAAATTACTTTGTCGACGAAAATGTGTAGGGGTACGCATCCCCCAGCGTTCCCCCAGAAAAAAAGCATTGCAATGAACTATTGCAAATCGGTTACTCCAAGAACAACCGCCCTATAATGTCTATACCTGGAGTTTTGTTCTGAATGCGATTTCATATGACAGCAGTAGCTCTCTAGTGGTTATCCCACCTGACTTCAAAGCGGTATGTGATTCGACCTGTTGTGCCGCTATTCATGACCAGTATTCCAGGGGTCTTTCTCACAGGATAACATTCGACCACATACCGCTGTTGTAACCCAACATGTTGGCTGTCTCCAGTAGAGCACATGTGGGACATCACTGGATGACAACTACAGTGTGTCCGGCCCCGGTAGCTGAGTGGTCAGCACGACAGAATGTCAGTCCTAAAGCCCCAGGTTCGATTCCCGGCTGGGTCGGAGATTTTCTCCACTCAGGCATTGGGTGTTGTCCTGATCATCATCATTTCACCTCCATCGACGCGCTAGTCCCTGAAGTGGCGTCAAATTGAAAGACTTGTCACACAACTACAGTGTCATTCACAGAAAACGTTAAACCCTCCCTGAGCTGATCGACTTAGTGCGACACGCGTGGAACTCCATGCTACAAACTGACATCCTGCGCTTGTACAACACAATGCACGTCATTGCGGAATTCAACATTCTGGCTGTTACACCGTTTATTAATGTATTAGCACTTTACATTTGCAACGGCTTAAAAAGTAAAAGTAAAATTCTATGTACCGACTCCACAGAAAATCCTAGGAAGTTCTGGTCTTACGTTAAATCAGTAAGTGGATCGAAACAGCATATCCAGACACTCTGGGATGATACTGGCATTAAAACAGAGGATGACACGCGTAAAGGTGAAATACTAAACACCTTTTTCCAAAGATGTTTCACAGAAGAAGACCGTACTGCAGTTCCTTCTCTAAATCCTTGCACGAACGAAAAAATGGCTGACATCGAAATAAGTGTCCAAGGAACAGAAAAGCAACTGAAATCCCTCAACAGAGGAAAGTCCACTGGAGCTGACGGGATACCATTTCGATTCTACACAGAGTACGCGAAAGAACGTGCCCTCCTTCTAACAGGCGCGTGCCGCAAGTCTTTAAAGGAACGGAAGGTTCCAAATGATTGGAAAAGAGCACAGGTAGTTCCAGTTCTAAAGAAGGGTCGTCGAGCAGATGCGCAAAGCTATAAACCTTTATATCTGACATCGATCTCTTGTAGAATTTTAGAACATATTTTTTGCCCGCGTATCATGTCATTTCTGGAAACCCACAAACTACTCTGTAGCATTCAACATGGATTCCGGAAACAGCGATCGTGTGAGCCCCAGCTCGCTTTATTCGTTCATGAGACCCAGAAAATATTAGATACAGGCTCCCAGGTAGATGCCATTTTCCTTGACTTCCGGAAGGCGTTAGATACAGTTCCGCACAGACGCCTGATAAACAAAGTAGGAGCCTACGGAATATCAGACCAGCTGTGTGGCTGAATTGAAGAGTTTTTAGCAAACAGAACACAGCATGTTGTTCTCAATGGAGAGACGTCTACAGACGTTAAAGTAACCTCTGGCGTGCCACAGGGGAGTGTTATGGGACCATTGCTTTTCGCAATATATACAAATGACCTAGTAGATAGTGTCGAAAGTTCCATGCGGCTTTTGGCGGATGATGCTGTATTATACAGAGAAGTTGCAGCATTAGAAAATTGCAGCGAAATGCAGGAAGATCTGCAGCGGATAGGCACCTGGTGCAGGGAGTGGCAACTGACCCTTAACATAGACAAATGTAATGTATTGCGAATACATAGAAAGAAGGATCCTTTATTGGATGATTATATGATAGCGGAACAAACACTGGTAGCAGTTACTTCTGTAAAATATCTGGGAGTATGCCTACGGAACGACTTAAAGTGCAATGATCATATAAAATTAATTGTTGGTAAGGCGGGTGGCAGGTTGAGATTCATTGGGAGAGTCCTTAGAAAATTTAGTCCATCAACAAAGTGGGTGGCTTACAAAAAAACTCGTTCAACCTATGCTTGAGTATTGCTCATCAGTGTGGGGTCCGTACCAGGTCGGGTTGACAGAGGAGATAGAAAAGCTCCAAAGAAGAGCGGCCCCTTTCATCACAGGGTTATTTGGTAAGCGTGATAGCGTTACGGAGATGTTTAGCAAACTCAAGTGGCAGACTCTGCAAGAGAGGGGCTCAGGTTTCGAGAGGGTGCGTTTCTGCATGAGGTATCGAATATATTGCTTCCCCCTGCTTATAGCTCCAGAGGAGATCACGAATGTAAAATTAGAGAGATTCTAGCGCGCACGGTAGCTTTCCGGCAGTCGTTCTTCCCGCGAACCATACGCGACTGGAACAGCAAAGGATGGTAATGACAGTGGGACGTAAAGTGCCCTCCGCCACACGCCGTTGGGTGGCTTGCGGAGTATAAAAGTAGATACAGATGTAGATGTGGGAACGATCTTGGCAGAAAATCCTACGAAATTTTGGTCTTATGTCAAAGTGGTAGTTGGATCAAAATAAAATGTCCAGACACTCTGTGACCAAAATGATACTGAAACAGAGGACGACAGAGTAAAGGCCTAAATACTAATGTCTTTTTCCAAAGCTGTTTCACAGAGGATGACTGCACTCTAATTCCTTCTCTACATTGTCGCACAGATGACAAAATGGTAGATATCGAAATAGATGACAGGGGGATAGAGAAAAAATTAAATCGCTCAAAAGAGGAAAGGCTGCTGGACCTGATGGGATACCAGTTCGATTTTACACAGAGTACGCGAAGGAACTTGCCCCCTTCTTGCTGTGGTGTCTCTAGAACAGCGTAGCTTTCCAAAAGATTGGAAAACAGCACAGGTCATCCCCGTTTTCAAGAAGGGACGTCGAACAGATGTGCAGAACTATAGACCTATATCTCTAACGTCTATCAGTTGTACAATTTTGGAACACGTATTATGTTCGAGAATAATGACTTTTCTGGAGACTAGAAATCTACTCTGTAGGAATCAGCGTGGGTTTCGAAAAAGACGACCGTGTGAAACCCAGCTCGCGCTATTCGTCCACGAGACTCAGAGGGCCATAGACACAGGTTCCCAGGTAGATGCCGTGTTTCTTGACTTCCGCAAGGTGTTCGATACAGTTCTCCACAGTCGTTTAATGAACAAAGTAACAGCATATGGACTATCAGCCCAATTGTGTGATTGGATTGAAGAGTTCCTAGATAACAGAACGCAGCATGTCATTCTCAATGGAGAGAAGTCTTCCGAAATAAGAGTGATTTCAGGTGTGCCGCAGTGGAGTGTCTTAGGACCGTTGATATTCACAATATACATAAATGACCTTGTGGATGACATCGAAAGTTCACTGAGGCTTTTTGCGGATGATGCTGTGGTATACCGAGAGGTTGTAACAATGGAAAATTGTACTGGAATGCAGGAGGATCTGTAGCGAATTGGCGCATGGTGCAGGGAATGGCAACTGAATCTCAATATAGACAAGTGTAATGTGCTGCGAATACATAGAAATAAAGATTCCTTATCATTTAGCTTTAATACAGCAGGTCAGCAACTGGAAGCAGTTAATTCCATAAATTATCTGAGAGTAGGCATTAGGAGTGATTTAAAATGGAATGACCATATAAAATTAATCGTCGGTAAAGCAGATGGCAGACTGAGATTCATTGGAAGAATCCTAAGGAAATGCAGTCCAAAAACAAAGGAAGTAGGTTACAGTACACTTGTTCGCCCACTGCTTGACTACTGCTCACCGGTGTGGGATCCGTACCAGATAGGGTTGATAGAAGAGAGAGAGAAGATCCAACGGAGAGCAGCGCGCTTCGTCACAGGATCATTTAGTAATCGCGAAAGCGTTACGAAGATGATAAATAAATTTCAGTGGAAGACTCTGCAGCAGAGACGCTCAGTTGCTCGGTACGCGCCTTTGTTGAAGTTTCGAGAACATACCTTCACCAAGGAGTCAAGCAGTATATTGCTCCCTCCTATGTGTATGTCGCGAAGAGACCATGAGGATAAAATCAGAGTGATTAGAGCCCACACAGAGATATACCGACAATCCTTTCCATGAACAATACGAGACTGGAATAAAAGAGAGAATCGATAGAGGTACTCAAGGTACCATCCGCCACACACCGTCAGGTGGCTTGCGGAGTATGGATGTAGTTGTAGATGTAGATAAAAAAAATAAACAATTATTAAGATAGGCAAAACAGTGGTACGTTTGTGTGTGCAGGTGCGACGGTGCGTGGAGGCGGGGCTGGTGGAGAAGTGGCTGGCCGACACGATGCAGGCGACTCGCGCCGCCGAGAGCCGGGCGTCGCGGCCGGACAGCACGCGCGCGCTCGTGGGGCTGCGCAAGCTTCTGGGCGCCGGGGTCGCGCTGGCCGTGGGCTGCGCAGTCGCGGCGCTCGCGCTAACCGCCGAGAGAGCGCTCTGGCGGCGCCGGCCGAAAACTCACCGCCAGCGCTACCCGTTGGGCATCTACTACAGCCGCAACAGGCCCAGGAACCGGCCGCAGCAGAACACGCGCGTCCCTCTTTCGTTTGCTCCATAAAACCAGGATGACCCAACGCAATTGTTTAAAAAGAGGGACAAACAGCTTCAAAAAGTTTTACAGAGGAAGAAAAAAGTGGGCTCATCAAACAGGTCAACTGCACATCAGGATACCATCCGTCAGCTTTAGACAAGTCACGTCACTGCCGGGAATTACCGGTAAAACTAGTAGTTAATTGATTCAAATGACTCTGAGCACTATGGGGCTCTACGTCTCAGGTCATCAGTCCCCTAGAACTTAGAACTACTTAAACCTAACTAACCTAAGGACATCACACACATCCATGCCCAAAGCAGGATTCGAACCTGAGAACATAGCAGTCACGTGGTTCCAGACTGTAGGGCCTAGAACTGCTCGGCCACTCCGACCGGCAGTAGTTAATTGTTACTGGTGGTCAGGGTGGTGATACCCAGAGCAATATTTTTTTATTATAAATTAAAAACTGTGATTCTCACGATAGTATGGCACCAACTGTTTTTATATTTACGCATAGTTTTAAGATTTAACTAAGGCGGCTGCCTAAACGCCACTCTTGATTGGCTACTTTCGTGTGACTTGTCCAAAGGTGACGGGTTGTATCCTCATCTGCAGTATTCCCCATCAAACATATGTCCAATTTTAATAAATGAGTTCTCGGTAAATGATAACAGCCAAACAGTTGCAGGATAAAGATTTATTAAAATTCTTGAGCACTGTTTCGGTATATCTAAATATACCTTCATCAGAAGTAAAATACACTAAAATCACAACCTGCAGTGGAGACACATAAAACAAATTGTGCCAAACTACTGACGACGCCTTTCGCACAATTGTTTTATGTATCTCCACTGCAGATGTGATTTTAGTGTATTTTACTTCTGATGAAGGTATATTTAGATATAATGAAACTGTGGTAAAGAATTTTAATAAATCTTTATCCTGCAACTGTTTGGCTGTTATCATTTACCATGAAGAATTTGAACAGTTGCTATTTCAGCGATGTTTAAAATTTTGAAATAAATGAGTTTATTATCTACAGACATAACATACATACATTCCTTAACAATTATTGCTACTTTAAGAAAAGAGCAATAGAACAGGATGAATTGTAAATTTAACTGCATTAAGCTCAACTTTGCGAAAAAGCCGGACACTTTAAAAATCCGCCCGGACCCCGGACAAAGAGCTAAAAAGGAGGACATGTCCGGACTAATCCAGGCGTCTTGTCACCCTACATAAAACCACGTAGATCGTCTTGGTTGCCCAGGGATTGCGCGTCTGTGTTCTCATCATGTCATCATCATCATCATTCGTGGCAGTGGCTAGATTGGACTGTGTAAGAATTGTACGGGCTCTGATGACCGCGCAGTTGAGTGCCGCACAAATCAAACTTCATCAGCTTGGTTATAACGGCGATTCAACTGAAGACTGAATATCTGTAAACTTATCATCATTCAAAACCCATTTCAGAACAGTTGCTCTAGTGCTAAGTAGTAGCGGAAAAGTAGGGGGCCCAAATTTCGTCACCTTAACAGGTTGGACCTGTATAAGTCCTGAAAGGTTATGGAAAAGACTACAAACTGATATACACATTCCTCAATTTATTCTCCACTTGTAAGCAATTAACAATTCAATTATTATAATGTACTAAAGCCAGTATTTAACATAAGCATTAGTACTGCGAAACAGAAATACAAAAAGAAACCTTCGCCATTTTGTCCCCCATAAAAGTTCTCAAAAATACAATTAATTTAAACGTATTTTTCGATTATAACACTGCCAAATACTTTCATCATTATAAGTCACTTTAGACACCAAACCAAGTGTTTTGTGCAACAATTCCATTTCTCTCCACCTGCCTTTTTCAACAGGAAAAACCAAAATAATCTCTATAAATACGACATAAAATGAATTACTAATAACACTTCCGAATTTCGTCCATGGAACGAAAACAGGAAATGTAAGGGGGATGAAATTACGAACTACCCAGGAAGAATGACTGATTGAGCGATACAGGCAAAACCGTTGACAAAAGCAATTACATGCAACAAACTGCAATGCACAACTGAAATAAAGTCTAATATTTTAACAGAAACCAATGCTCATACGAATAGCAATCTGTTAATTTGGCTGCTGCACTAACTCACTTGAGTCTAAAAAGATGAATTCCATATAACTCGGAAGCTAAACGTACTGCACACAAGATAATGTCTTAGCAAAGCTGTGGACTGAGGTCTCTCTATTCTTATCAACAATGGAAGCCCGAAATACATAGGGGGATGAAATTAGGATCAGGAGCGCTATTTAGGCCTGTTATTTAATTTCTTCTGGACAGCTTCCTCTCTAGTGGGAAATTTGGCTCAAAAGGACAGCTTTCCTTTAATGTGCCGCATCTCAAACGGCCTTCTCCACTCTCAGGAGTAGTAAATAAAAAATAAATAAAAGTTAACAAATGGCCGCTCTACTTCAAAATGAAAAGAATACAAATACATTGTCATGTACACTGAGATGGCAAAGGTAATGGGATATTTTTCAGCATGTCAGACCTCCTTTTGCCCACTGTGGAGCAGCAACTGTATGTGGCATGGACTCGACAAGTCTCCGGAATTCTCCTCCATTCTGCTTCTACAGTATTTTAGTCTGTTGAGTTGTCATATTATTCAGATATGTTGAACAATTCAGTAGCACTATATTCTGAGAGTAACTCAAATAAAATCAAATCAAGTAGAGGCAAAAAATACAATAAACTGATATAAGTAACTGTTAATGTCAAAAGTATATTAACTATCATCAGATTCAGATTCTTCAGATTATTCAGATTCAAAAACATGTGTACTATGCAGAAAAACCATTTGAATATGTTTGGATCAATGATGTTAGAGATTTAATCGATCGATTAATTCATGGAGAAGAAACAGCTGGAAATGAAAATTACCATAATGAAAAACTTGGAGTAACGCAGATGTTACCTAACAAATTTAGTGATTTTATTATTAATAATCCCAAAGGAATTCCATTTATGAGGATGTTTTACCAAATACATTCTGGAAGGGAAAAATGAAAAAGGCTTGATAAATTGTGCTTTAAATGATTTACCAATGCCAGACATGCATCTATCAATAATAAATACTGCAGGCCATTTACTAAGTTTGAAGAAAGACTAGCATTTGGAGATAAAGGAATTAATCCAAAGATGAAGCTTGTAAAAACATGATATTTTTTATAGAGATAATAAATATTTAGAATCTAAATATCAAACTGATAAAGAAGTTTAATTAGCTGCAAAAGAACGAATGCAAGCAAGTGATGCTCCATAAGGAGAAAAAATACCTGCAATTGCAGTAAGAGGAATAATGCATGGAAAACGAAAATTGGGTATGGTTATTGAGCTAGAGCCAGCTGAAGCAGGTTTAAGCTTGCAGTTTGACGAAAATGGATGGTAACTGTAAAATTATTCATTCTCAGAAATGTTTTATCTGTATAAATGAATAACTTTTCAATTGATTATTCTGAACTAAAGTGGCCAAACTAAGCGAAAATCACTTAAATTTAAACTGAATTCTGGGTAATTAAATAGTATTGAACCATTTTTAACAGATTATCAAGAAATAAAGGTAGAGAAAGCGTGAAAGCGACCAAAAAGTAGTGGAAATTTAATTGTTGCATTAAATACTCCTCTTGTGAAATAGATTATTAAATATATAATAAAACAGTAAGAACATAAAGGACTAACACTACATGAAGATGGATTTCTTCCATTACTATTAGCTGCATTACCATATCTAGCAACTATTAGTTCATTTAATAGTGGCTCTGCAAAGGTAATAAACAAGAAAAAAGCATATGCATAACTGGAAGAACAGAAAAGGCATAATCAAGTAATGGATACAAAAGGCGCTGGATTTAAAAAATTCAAACAAACAATTACAAAATTTAATAATCGTTTATTTAATTTTGACATTGAAAATTAGCTAAGCAATTAAAAATGAGATATTTTCGTGTTGTTCTTATAACTGCTGTATTACCTAATGAACCAAAATATTTAGAATGGGGAATAGTTAATTTAGATACATCTGACCATCCTGGTACTCATTGGATTTGTTATTATAAGAATAATAATAAAAAAATTGTATTTCATTCATTAAGAATTGGTTATACATCTCAGTTCAAGTGAGTTGTACTACAGTGAACAACGAATTCAGAATTTTCATAAAGTATATGTGGTCGTTTGTGCCTATTTCTTTTAAAACTATTATGTATGAATTATCAGTTTAATGATATTTTGACTCTAATAAATGGGCATTTGTGGAAATAAGGTACACCCTAAAGATGACACAGTTAATGGACAAATAAATTTAGAAAACATAGAAAAAGAAATAGAAGCAAAAATTGATCAAAGATAGAAAGTTTAAATAAACAATTCCATAAAGAATTACATCTCATTTTTAAAATAACTACAAGATATTTTGATTTTAAAGGTAGAAAAATAAAAATGATACAGTAAAGGGTTATCAGCAGTTACTATACGATACTTGGAAAAAATGTTACAAAACCTGGATATACAAGTATTTTAATGCAATTCGATTATTATGACACTAAAACATATTTTAATGAAAAAGTTTCTCAGATTCATCAAGATGATTTTAACATTACTGCAAATCTTGATGAAAAAAATAAATGTGTGCTTACAAATCTGACTTGTGCTTTAGATAGGTGTAATAGAATGGAAAATATAGTATATGACAGCCAAATAATTAAATTTACTTTTATGACTGCAGTTGAATAAAAAGTGCACAATCTTGAAGGTTTAAAAGAATTATTGTAATTGATAAGAATTTACTCAGAGTTTTGAAATTTGACGATTTTGATATTACAGTAACGGTGCAGGCTGAACACAGTTGTAAACTGTTGTAGCTGTGCTGGGAAAGTACCAAAACTCCAAGCACTGACAGGAAGCACTGATGCTCAAATGGTTATAGGCACTGAAAGCTGGCTAAAGCCAGAGATAAGCTCAAACGAATTTTTTGTGAATAACATAAAGGTGTTCCAAAAGGATAGGCAAAACATAGTTGCCGGTGGCGTGTTTGATGCTGTTAGAAGTAGTTTATCTTGTCGCAAAATTGAAGTTGATAGTACCTGTGAGTTAGTATGGGCAGAGCTCATTGTTGGCAACCGGAATAAAATAATAATTGGATCCTTTTATAGACCTCCCAGTTCAGATCATACAGTTGCTGGAAGGTACAAAGAAAACTTGAGTTTGATTTCACTCACGTACCTGACTCATATGATTATAGATGGTGGTGACTTCATTTTACCCTCGATATGTTGGCGAAAATGCATGTCTAATTCTTGAGGTATACATAAAACATCATCCGAAATTGTGCTAAACGCATTCTCTGAAAATTATTTCTAACAGTTACTTGATAAGCCCACATGAATAGTAAATGGTTGTGGAAACACACTTGACCTCTTAGCAACAACGACTCCTGAGTTAACAACGAGCATCAGTATGGATACAGGGATTAGTGAACACAGTGTTGTCACAGCTAGTCTGAATATTGTAACTCCCAAATCCTCGAAAAATAAGCGAAAAATATACCTATTCAAAAAAGTAGATAAAAATTCACTTGATTCCTTCCTGAGAGACAATCTCCACTCCTTCCAAATAAATAATATAAGTGTAGACCAGATGTGGCTTGAATTCAGAGAAACAGTATCAGTAGCAATTGAGAGAGTTATACCATATAAATTAACAAACGATGGACCCTCCATGGCACACAAAACGGGTCAGAACAGTGTTGTAGAGACAATAAAAAATGCCAAATTTAAACAGACACAAAATCCCCAAGATTGGCGATCTTTTACAGAAGCTCGAAATTTAGCACAGACTTCAATGAGAGATACTGTTAACAGTTTCCACCAACTAAATTTGTCTCGGTACCTAGCATAAAACCCAAAGTGATTCTGGTCATATGTGAAGCATGTTAGTGGCAAGAAACGATCAATGCCTTCTCTGTGTGATAGCAACTGAGATACTATCGAAGACAGTGCTGCCAAAGCAGAGTTACTAAATACAGCCTTCCAAAATGACTTCACAAAAGAAGACAAAGAAAATATTCAATAATTCTAATCGAGAACAGCTGCCAACATCAGTAATGTTGAAGTAAATATCCTCAGAGTAGTGAAGCAACTTACATCACTTACTAAAAGCAAGTCTTCTGGTCCCGATGGCATACCACTCAGGTTCCTTTAAGAGAATGCTGCTGCATTAGATCCATACTTGACAATAATATACGAGTGTTTGCTGAACTGAAGATCTGTACCTAAAGACTGGAAAGTTGCACAGGTCACACCAATATTCAAGAACAGTAGTAGGAGAATCCACTAAATTACAGGCCCATATCATTAATTTCGATATGCAGCAGGATTCTGGAACATATATTGTGTTCGAACATTGTAAAAGACAATCTAATAATACGTTATGGACTGAAAATAACTTAAAGACTTACTTGTGAGTACAAAATGGACAAATAGAACTATGGAATTTCAGCTCAAGACAGAAAACTATAAGATCACAAATGAAAGAGAGATAATTAAAAAATTTGAAATTTTATCAAAAATAGGTAATTTTCAAGCATGTTGATCAGGATGGAAATTAAATAGAATCATGGGTTTATAACTAGGAATTACCAGATATGTTTCACTGAGAGATTCATCTTACATTGAATTACCAGATAAAATAAAAAATTAAAAAAGATGTATTAATATGAATAATAAAGATAAAAAATATTTTCTGTGGTCTATAAAATCTGCTTTATATCCTGTACATAAAAATTCAGAAAGACTAACAAAATATAAAAATCTTGGTCTTGATCTTGATCAAAAACCTGAAAAATTTGAGTTTCCTGTAGTGGTTGATCATATTCCACAATCTGAATAAAAAATTAATGTATTTATCAACATTTATTCGTTTAATGAAAGTATCATCATTATCCATTAATAATTATGAAAGGTAAGAAAGAGAAACATATAAATCTTTCAGAATGAGATTTTCACTCTGCAGCGGAGTGTGCGCTGATATGAAACTTCCTGGCAGATTAAAACTGTGTGCCCAACCGAGACTCGAACTCCCCCTTTGCCTATCGCGGGCCATGTCTCCGCAGTATCCTATGTTTCCGGAGTGCTATTTCTGCATGGTTCGCAGAAGACCTTCTGTAAAGTTTGGAAGGTAGGAGACAGATACTGGCAGAAGTAAAGCTGTGAGTACCGGACGTGAGTCGTGTTTCGATAGCTCAGTTGGTAGAGCACTTGCCCGCGATAGGCAAAGGTCCCGAGTTCGAGTCTCGGTCGGGCACACAGTTTTAATCTGCCAGGAAGTTTCATATAAATCTTTATTTCAAGGAAGGACATAATTCGCACTACTGTTTTTAAAATATATATCTAGGCTTGTTTTGAGTCAAATTAATAAACATGAAGAAGTAAAATCTATTTGTGATGTATGTTTACTCCATTTCACCAGTAAAGAAAAATTAGATAATCACACAACAAGGTCTTTAGTTAATGAACCATTAAAAGAAGAAATGCCAGGGAAAGGTTCTTATTATCAACATATGCAGAAAGTTCCATTAGTTATTTCTGCTGATTCTGAAAGTTCACTATTGAAGATGGGCAACAGTCAACCGAAATCAGAAAATTCATATACAATGAAATACCAAAAACATGAACCAAATGGATCCTGTTATTATATTAAACATGAAAATGAACACTATAAAGATCCTGTTGTTTACAGAGGACAAAATTGTTATAAAAATTATTTAATGTATAAAAAACACTTTGAATAAATTGAAGAATCTGTTGTAAAGTTGAAGAAATGAAACCATTAACTCCTGAAGAACAATCAAGACATAATAAACCAAAAGTTTGTATACAGTTAACTGACATTATTCACCACACAACAAAATGGTAGTCATCATGATCATTTGAGTGACAAATGTATAAATCCATTAGATAATAAATGTAATTTACATTTAAAACATCTGAGTTTTTTAACAATTTATTCACATAATTTATCTGGATATGATTTGCATCTGTTTGTGAAAGAACTTGGTTATGATAGGAGAGAATATATTTAATATCAAACAATGAAGACATATACATTAATTTTGGTAAGAAGAAAGGAAGTTTGAAAATGAGCTTTATTAAGACTTTTAAATTTAAGGCTTCTTCACTTCAACTTTCATCAAATTTGAAGAGAGATCTAATGAAAAAATTTGAAACTTTTTCTAAAAAGAATTATTCGATTTATTGATCAGAAAAGGTGTATATCAGTATGATTACATGGAATCTGGGATAAATATTTTAAGAGACAAAAATACCAGCAAAGGGAGAATTCTACAATAAACTGAATGACTGCGAAATAAGTGATGAAGGTCATAAACATGCAAAAGAAGTTTGGAATAATATTAATATTAAAAATCTATGTGAGCATCATGATCCATATCTTAAAACTGCTGTACTGTTATTGTCTACTATACTTGAAAATTTTCGAAAAACTTCTATAAATGCATATGATCTAGATATTACCATTTTTACTGCACCAGGATTATCGTGGGATGTAATGCTGAAAATGACTCAACAACCACTTCATTTATTACATGATTATTGTATGATTTTAATGGTTGTAAAGGGAATAAGAGGAGGAATATCATAGTGTTGTAAAAGATATGTTAAAGCAAACAATAAATATATGAAGGATTTTTATAGTAAAATGTATCAAATTATCTAGCATATTTAGATGTAAATAATTTGTTGATTATGCTATATAATATTTGCCATAGGGTGGATTTGAATGGGAAGAACCAGCCAATTTTGAACATATAAAAATAAGTGAAATATCAGATATTGCTAAAATTGTATTTATTTCTTAAGTAGATTTAGAATACCCAAAAAACTATGTGATTTACTTTAAAATTTACCATTAGCTCCTGAAAATAAAATTGTATCATGAACTAATGAAAGTAAGTTCTTAACTACTCTGAATGAAAAAAATAAATATTCAGTTCATTATAAGAATCTTAAACAGTATTTGTCATTAGGAATGAAATTAACAAAAACAATTTAAATTTAAACAAATCAATTGGTTGAAGAAGTATATAGATTTAAATACAGTAATGAGGACTAAAGCCAAATATGATTTTGAAAAAGATTTCTTTAAATGTAGGATATTCAGTCTTTGGCAAGACAATGGTAAATATAAGAAACAGAGTGAATATAAAATTAGTGTCAGATGGAGGAGAATGTGATAAATTAACAGTAAAGTGAAACTTTAAAGCGAGAACTATATTTAATGAAAATCTTCCTGCTATTCATATGAAAAAAAAACAAAAATTACATTTAATAAACCCATCTATGTTGGTATGATTATAAATGATTTATCTAAAGAACTGATGTATAATTTTCACTATAGAATAATGAAACTGAAATATGAAGAAAATATTGAGTTGTGTTATCAAGATACAGACACTTATATCTACAATATAAAAACTAAGGATTTTAAGGAAGACATGAAAATGAAGATTGATCCATTTAATACTAGTGATTATTCTGAAAATAATGTTTATAGTATTCCACAACTTTACAAGAAAGCTGTAGGAAAAGCGACAAATGAATGCAATGGAAAAATAATGGAAGACTTTTGTGGTTTGACAGCAAAAATGTATCCTTATAAAGTTGGTGATAAGAAAATATTGAGTTGTGTTATCAAGATACAGACAGTTATATCTATAATATACAAACTAAGGATTTTAAGGAAGACATGAAAATGAAGATTGATACATTTAATACTAGTGATTATTCTGAATATAATGTTTATAGTATTCCACAAGTTTACAAGAAAGCTGTAGGAAAAACGACAAATGAATGCAATGGGAAAATAATGGAAGACTTTTGTGGTTTGACAGCAAAAATGTATCCTTATAAAGTTGGTGATAAAACAGAGAAAAAATCTGAAGGAGTTAAGAAATATATTGTAAAAAATAGAATATACATATAAGATTATAAAGATTGTTTGTTTAATTATAGAGAACTGTAAAGAAGAATTAACATTGTTTGAATTGAAAAACATTAGATAGACACAGTTGCAATAAATAAGAAAACATTTAGCCTTCATGGTGACAAAAGATATGTTTCGGAAAATAAAATAGATACATTACCATATGGATATTATAAAAAAATCTAATAAAAATTTTCTATAGAAAAAGAGACTAATCAAGAGGCACAACAACATATATTGAAATAGGTTAAAAAACTGAGTTAGAGATAAATGTTTTATATAGTGTTACTGGATATGAATACATATACACTCCTAGAAATTGAAATAAGAACACCATGAATTCATTGTCCCAGGAAGGGGAAACTTCCTGGGGTCAGATACATCACATGATCACACTGACAGAACCACAAGCACATAGACACAGGCAACAGAGCATGCACAATGTCGGCACTAGTACAGTGTATATCCACCTTTCGCAGCAATGCAGGCTGCTATTCTCCCATGGAGACGATCGTAGAGATGCTGGATGTAGTCCTGTGGAATGGCTTGCCATGCCATTTCCACCTGGCGCCTCAGTTGGACCAGCGTTCGTGCTGGACATGCAGACCGCGTGAGACGACGCTTCATCCAGTCCCAAACATGCTCAATGGGGGACAGATCCGGAGCTCTTGCTGGCCAGGGTAGTTGACTTACAACTTCTAGAGCACATTGGGTGGCACGGGATACATGCAGACGTGCATTGTCCTGTTGGAACTGCAAGATCCCTTGCCGGTCTAGGAATGGTAGAACGATGGGTTCGATGACGGTTTGGATGTACCGTGCACTATTCAGTGTCCCCTCGACGATCACCAGAGGTGTACGGCCAGTGTAGGAGATCGCTCCCCACACCATGATGCCGGGTGTTGGCCCTGTGTGCCTCGGTCGTATGCAGTCCTGATTGTGGCGCTCACCCGCACGTCGTCAAACACGCATACGACCATCATTGGCACCAAGGCAGAAGCGACTCTCATCGCTGAAGACGACACGTCTCCATTCGTCCCTCCATTCACGCCTGTCGCGACACCACTGGAGGCGGGCTGCACGATGTTGGGGCGTGAGCGGAAGACGGCCTAACGGTGTGCGGGACCGTAGCCCAGCTTCATGGAGACGGTTGCGAATGGTCCTCGCCGATACCCCAGGAGCAACAGTGTCCCTAATTTGCTGGGAAGTGGCGGTGCGGTCTCCTACGGCACTGCGTAGGATCCTACGGTCTTGGCGTGCATCCGTGCGTCGCTGCGGTCCGGTCCCAGGTAGACGGGCACGTGCACCTTCCGCCGACCACTGGCGACAACATCGATGTACTGTGGAGACCTCACGCCCCACGTGTTGAGCAATTCGGCGGTACATCCACCCGGCCTCCCGTATGCCCACTATACGCCCTCGCTGAAAGTCCGTCAACTGCACATACGGTTCACGTCCACGCTGTCGCGGCATGCTACCAGTGTTAAAGACTGCGATGGAGCTCTGTATGCCACGGCAAAGTGGCTGACACTGACGTCGGCGGTGCACAAATGCTGCGCAGCTAGCGCCATTCGACCGCCAACACCGCGGTTCCTGGTGTGTCCGCTGTGCCGTGCGTGTGATCATTGTTTGTACAGCCCTCTCGCAGTGTCCGGAGCAAGTATGGTGGGTCTGACACACCGGTGTCAATGTGTTCTTTTTTCCATTTCCAGGAGTATATATATTAGATATGGAGGATAAATTTGTAAAATGAGTTTAAGATTACTTTACCAGATACTTACTGACATGTATATTTAATTAATTGAAAATGAACAGATGAAAATGAAATATAAAGGAGTGAAGAACTTTAAAAACAGAAATAATTAATTTTATGATATTGAATTCATTCTGTGAAAATTATTCTAAAACAAGAGCATTGTCATATTTTACTTTAATAAATTCAGTTTTGTTATTTTTGAAACATTAACATACAGTAGTTTTTCTTTTGGATAATGTAATTCCCAGTGGATCCATTCACCTTCTATAAAAAATATGAAATTTATTTTCCCTCATTTAACATTTGTACGAAAAAAATTGCTTTGAAAATTGGTGAATGTGATATGAAAAATATTCATTTTTATTAATTTCTCTAAGTAATTTAATATGAAACAGACTTTATTAAAATTAAATTGAGTGAGTCAGACCTGAAAAGCGGATTACCAAGGGATATTTTAGTCGGTTCTAGGTACATTCTAGTGAGCTAGGTCACAAGGTACAAGTGAGCTAGTGAAGTAGAACTGAGCTAGAACCTACTAAAATATCCTACTCACTTGGCATATAATGATGCATTGACTAGTGAAACAGCTGACTCTTCTGATTGGTAATAGCTAGCTGGAAGGAGACACCAAAAGACACCAAGTTTGACTTAGGTATACAACATCAGTCCAGGGAGAATACTGAAAGACAGTGTAACGTTCATTAACCATTGGGATGTTGAATTCACAATCCTATAGTGCACCAGGTGCTAGTTATCACAGAAAATGTCTTTTTATTCATGGCACATCAATTTGTCAGCTATCGTTCTTCGTTTTGTTCATGTCAGCTTCCATACTCTTATGATTCCACAGTCAGCGTTACTGACATAAAAAATGCTTTCAGCCTATTTTATGTCAGCTGTGCATTCCTCTCCAGAATAGCAGCCGGTTTTGGAGTCATTAAATTTACTGCAGCCAACTTCCCTCAATTGCCAGCTGTTGGCTGGCAACCCATACTACCCTACAATTTGGGTTTCGGCACGTCTATGCTTGGAGCAGTGTTGCATAGCAGGGACACATAGCGAAGTAAAATACAGATTGTTCCTTCCACTACTCCATAGTATCTTATCTCTGAACATAATGTTACGACCAACAACGCTAAAAGGAGACTCTGGACTTCATGCAAAAGTCGAGCCCAACGTGTACATGAATACGATAAAAAATAAAAGTTTGTCCATATCTTACTACTGGGGTATTAATGAGAACAAAATGTTAATAAATTATCTTTGTTCCAAAAAGAGGTTGCAACACATACTAAAGTAAAAAGTAAGTGAGGCAGTTAAATATATTATTTGAAATCATGCCCATCACAGTTGTATGTAGTCGGAAACTGACTTATTTGTGATGTCTTTGTAGCACTGACTTCCTTGAGAGTATGCCACGCAGCCCCCTAAATGTTTTGATATCGTCCTCCAGAGAAAATTTGCAATGCCAACAAAATCAGTAGTTTATAATGACTTAAGAAAGACCAAATATCTCTTATTAGTTATACACTGATCAGCAAGAAGAATATGACCACCGGTCTACTATCGATATAAACCCGTCCACATGGTAGCAGAGTTACCTGGCGAGGAACGACTCCGAGTCAGACACACACACAGTACATGTTGTATCAGGGAGAGTGCTATCGTTGTGTAGAATAAGGAAGGCGCGCGATCTGTCTGAGCGAGGGGAGATTGGGATGGCCCAGAGGCTCGGCGCGAGCTTTTTGGAAATTGAACGACTTGTCAGGTGTTCGATGAGTGCTGTGGTGAGTGCTTTCAACACGTGGCAAAACCAAGGGGAAACCACGTCTAGATATCATAGGGTTAACTGGCCACCCTCTTCACATATGTCGCATCTTGTAGGCTGGGCATTTTAATAAAACTGGACAGGCGGTGATCTGGTGGAACTAACATCAGTCTTTAGCAATGGGCCGAGTACAAGTGTGTCTGAATACACAGTGCATCAAACACTCGTAATGATGGGCCTCCGCAGCCGACGATCTTCGCGTGTGTCAATGTTAACACCACAACATCATGAACTGCAACTGAAACGGGCACATGACCGTCGGCACTGCACGCTGGCGCAGTGGTAGAGCGTTGCGTGGTCCGATGAATTCCTACACTTTCTTCATCATACCGATGGGAGGGAGCGAATCCGTTGTCTTCCACGGAAACAGCTCCTTAACAACTGTGTTGCTGGAATGAGACAAGCTGGCAGCGCCTCCGTTACTCTCTAGAGAACATTCACTTGGACATCCGTGGGTCCAGCGGAGGTCGTGCAAGGCACCATGACGGTCAAGGAGTATTCTACACTGGCTGAAGACCACGTACATCCCTTGATCACGATCACGTTTCATGATGGCGGTAACATTTTTCAACAGGATAATGCCGCGTGTTACAAGGCCGGGAATGTGATAGGCTGGTTTGTGGATCACAGTGGCGAGTTCCAATTAATGTCCTGGCTCCCCAACTCGTCACATCTGAACCCAGTAGAACATATCGGTGATTGAATGTGGCGTCAGTGCTCCTAGGCCTCATTGGCTCAAAGCCACGACACATCGCCGCTGTTATTCGTGCCAAAGGTGTACACACCATTAGGTAAGTGGTGTAAACGAAATTATGAACTATCACTACACCATTAAAATAAAGGGTGACAATTATTGAACAATATGAGAAAAACGTAAATTAGTTACAAACTACGGCGTGTACACAGTTGATTCAACATGTAAACGCCACTACAGATATTCGGGTTTAGGTTGTAGCATGTTCGATATGCTTGCCATTTATTGGCGTTAATGTGGCGCAGACAAATAGCGAAATTCTATATGACCCGCTGAAGTGTCGGAACACTGATGATGACGATGATCTCTTGAATGGCTGTTTTCAGTTCAACAATTGTTTTGAGGTTGTTGCTGTACACCTTGTCTTTAACACGAATTATTCCGTGACTGGACATTGCCCTCCACACAGACACCTATTGAGGGTGAAGAGACTTCTGGATCGCGAAATGCGGGGAATTCAGACTTCCAAATACGCCAGTTTTGCATACTGAAGAACCCACGCAAATAAAAGTACTTATAATAACTCTCATCAGGCCCCGCGGCCATACGTGCCAGTTGAACGTCCTAACGCAAACTTTGCAGAAATTTAGACGATTTTATTTCATATAGGTCAATAACTCAAAATGGTACAAATGGCTCTGAGCACTATGCGACTTAACTTCTGAGGTCATCAGTCACCTAGAACTTAGAACTAATTAAACCTAACTAAACTAAGGACATCACACACATCCATACCCGAGGCACGATTCGAACCTGTGACCGTAGCGGTCGCGCGGTTCCAGAACCGCACGGCCACTTCGGACGGCCGGTCAATAAGTGTCACCCTGTGAATTCAGAGAAGCGACTTCCAGCAACTGTTTGAAACTTTGTCTAAGAAAATGATGGAGGTCCCCTCCCTTAGGCTAAACGCAAATTGAGACACGCATAGCACGTGTGACGTGACACGACACTACAGCGCGACACGTACTTTCCGCACATGTCGCTCGGGTCCTGCGCCTATTGCGACGCGTACACATACACTACTGGCCATTAAAATTGCTACACCAAGAAGAAATGCAGATAATAAACGTGTATTAATTGGACAAACATATTATACTTGAACTGATATGTGATTACATTTTCACGCAATTTTGGTGCATAGATCCTGAGAAATCAGTACCCAGAATAACCACCTCTGGCCGTAAGAACGGCCTCTGGGCCTTGAGGCAAACAGAGCTTGTATGGCGTGTACAGGTACAGCTGCCCATGCAGCTTCAACACGATACCACAGTTCATCATGAGTAGTGACTGGCGTGTTGTGACGAGCCAGTTACTCGGCCACCATTGACCAGACGTTTTCAATTGGTGAGAGATCTGGAGAATGTGCTGGCCAGGGCAGCAGTCGAAGATTTTCTGTATCCAGAAAGACCAGTACAGTATCTGCAACATCCGGTCGTGCATTATCCTACTGAAATGTAGGGTTTCGCAGGGATCGAATGAAGGGTAGAGCCACGGGTCGTAAAACGTCTGAAATGTATCGTCCACTGTTCAAAGTGCCGTCAATGTGAAAAAGAGGTGACCGAGACGTGTAACCAATGGTACCCCATACCATCACGCCGGGTGATACGCCTGTATGGCGATGACGAATACACGCTTCCAATGTGCGTTCACCGCGATGTCGCCAAACACGGATGCGACTATCATGATGCTGCAAACAGAACCTGGATTCATCCGAAAAAACGACGTTTTGTCATTCGCGCACCCAGGTTCGTCCTTGAATACACCATCGCAGGCGCTCCTGTCTGTGATGCAGCGTCAAGGGTAATCGCAGCCATGGTCTCCGAGCTGACAGTCCATGCTGCTGCAAACGTCGTAGAACTGTTCGTGCAGATGGTTGTTGTCTTACAAACGTCCCCACCTGTCGACTCAGCGATCGTTCCGTATTACCCTCCTGAACCTACCGATTTCATATTCTGCTAACATTCATTGGATGTCGATCAATGCGAGCAGCAATGTCGCGATACGATAAACCACAATCGCGACAGGCTACAATCCTACCTTTATCAATGTCGGAAACTTGATGGTACGCATTCCTCCTTCTTACACGAGGCATCACAATAACGTTTCACCAGGCAACGCCGGTCAGCTTCTGTTTGTGTATGAGAAATCGGTTGGAAACTTTCTTCATGTCAGCACGTTGTAGGTGTCACCAACGGCGCCAACCTTGTGTGAATGCTCTGAAAAGCTAATCATTTGCATATCATAGCATCTTCTTCCTGTCGGTTAAATTTAGCGTCTGTAGCACGTCATCTTCGTGGTGTAGCAATTTTAATGGCCAGTAGTGTACTGTAATGGCCGACTGGCGACGCTTTGAGCTGACAGAACCGAAGCGCGCCCCCTGTAATGTTTCTCAAACAATTTTACAGAAACTATTCCTCGAAAATATTTAATTTTGTCTTACTTGTAGCGTTATATGTCAGCTTCGTGGCAAAGTGCCCATCATCTCGCTAATGGTTATACTTCAGTGATACGCACATTTTAGTAAGAAACTACGCAAAATTCAAAAAGTTTGCAATGAAAAATAGGGGTCGCTTTGATTTTGCGTTTGGTGCATATCACACCATATGCTGCTGCGTGTGAAATTTAGCTAACATATTTAATTTTTGTTTAGACTTGGGAGAAGGTCTCTATCTGTCTCCGATCTCGATAAAATGGATTCTATATATAGCGCTACTACTCCCGATCTCACGCCTGTGGGAATGAAATATTCACATCCCTCGTATCTCCTAAACCGCTCGAGACATCGAAACGAGTTTTTAGTGAATGATGCGAGCAAGCAGGAGAGTACTTTGCCAGTTCGTGAACACACTGAACTTTCTTATCTTGGACGACATATCAGAATTGTGCTTTCTATTTTATTTTTTTCATTCCAGTGTCTGTAATTCTTTAAAAGTTATCGGGAGCTAGTGAAACAAGAGTATCCTAGTATGACAATAAACATAAAATTTCTTCTCTTATGTTGCCGCAAATCGACACAATGAGGTTTTTCGTAAGCTATTGAGCTCTCTGGTCGTCAGTTACTTGTTCAATGAGACACTCTGTTTCAGAATTCTGTCACAATAGCTGCTGCAAAAACGAGTTTGTGCAAATTATACTGTGTTTTGGCAAAAGAAGTACAGTTAAACGTGTCTACAGGATATCTGAGGCCGTTACTCATAAATGGTGAGGCTTCTTGGAATGAGAAAAGGTTAACAATTCACACAAAAATAAATAGTCAATTCTGTTGAAATTTTGGTTGAATCCCATAACCCACTGTATTTTTAACACTGAGCAACTGGAATGGATACTTACCAACGGATTTTATTCCTTTTTTCATCTGAGCATTATTAAAATAATGGCGAGCGTACCCTTCAGGCGGAATGACACGCACGAGCCAGATGCTGGTTACTCACCTACGGCTTGCCAAACTGACAATGTGTGATTAGCGAATAAAATAGTTATTATTGAGAAAACAATTGATACGTGGCGCAATGCGATGGTCATCAGATGGATATCGTCAGCAGCTAAGAATACGCGCGACAGGAATGCTGAAGCTAGCCAAGTATGTTTTGTGAGAGGAAGAGTACACGTCGTTCGAAATACATCCTCATGAAAGTAGAGCTGCCTTTGTCAGCAATACAAAAAATGTTTTAAATGGCTCTGAGCACTATGAGACTTAACTTCTGAGGTCATCAGTCCCCTAGAACTGAGAAGTACTTAAACCTAACTAACCTAAGGACATCACACACATCCATGCCCGAGGCAGGATTCGAACCTGCGACCGTAGAGGTCGCGCGGTTCCAGACTGTAGCGCCTAGAACCGCTCGGCCACTCTGGTCGGCTCCGCAATACGTTTCAAAAAAATAAATATCACCACACTCATTCAAGATACTCATACTTTTGGAATAATATCAACCAATACTTCATTTGTGTAGTCTGTTGTATAATTATTAATGCTGATAGTGTGTATGCAACCACAGATGTGCTTTCTACATCTACATATATACTCCGCTAGCCATCAAGCGTTGTGTGGCCTTAGGGCACCATTCGCGCCAAAGTTATATTCTCCCCCCCCCCCCTCGCCCGAGGGAAAAACGACTGTCTGAACGCCTCACTACGAGCTCTAATTTCTCTTATCTTTCTCTCTTTACGACGAGCCGATTAAAACATCGTTATTCGTGAGGGCTTCTCGACTGTTTCTAGCTTGCAGTGGAAATGTGATGTTCACATGTAAGTAGTATAATGTCTCTTATTACATTCATATACAAATAATGATAGTGAAACTTATGTACTTAATATCTCGGACGCTTTTAAGCAGGAGCACAAAGGGGTTATACCTGTGGAAATTACACCATTTCGACATTTTGTAACATGTCGTAGGGATACGTCAGCATAACCGGCAGCAAATACATAACCTTGATATACTTTCCTGCCTTGCTTCTAGGACACATGATTTTATAATATTCCTTACTTCCTTATTCACCAGCCTCACGATGAATCGTCTGTCTCTCCTTACGATCTGAAAACGCTGTGGAGGCATAAGATGTAATTCCAGTGGCTAATGGCTCACGATTTATTGAACTGTGCATTGTTCTTGACAAAAGAATAAACAAAAAATATACTGATATGTGTAACTGAAAACTATTATTTACTACCAGAAGCAGATGGAGCTCTTAAACGGCGAAAAACGAAACATTACTCAGTGACAATAAAATTCAGCATTCGTAAGGCTGATTTTTCGGATGGGCAATACTTCCGCTGCCTATATGCACCATGCCGAAGTGAGTATACGGCAGGACTGCCTTCCCGGTCCCCGCCTCACCCCTCACCCCTCACCCCTCACCCCTCACCCCTCACCCCTAGGGACAATATGCTCGCGTGACGCGCGGCGCGATAAACTGTTCCTCAACCACAACGCCGCGCGACTTGGCGCAGACGCGTGTCGCGTCCCAGTCGCGTCGCGTCGCAATTTGCGCGGTCCCATTTGAACCTGCTAAGTTACAAAAGACCGCACTGCGCTGCGCCGCGTCACATGCGCTATACGCGTCTCACTTTACGCCTAGCGTTACGTGATGCAGCTAATAACAACCATTTTTACTTCCGATACCGTCTGATCATTGCAGCATAGGGTACGAACTGAATGAGCTCGTAAATACGGGTCGTGTCTCCACGACGGCCGCTGGGTGCTACGTCTATGATGGTGGCGCCATCTGTGACGGGCGTCACGACCCTTCTTCAGTGCATCGTGCCGATGAGTTCCCCCTGGCTGCCACAGCTATCCCACATCTCGCGTATTCGGTCGCCAACTTCTACACCTGGACACCTTTTGCCTGCTTCTGTTACAAAGGACTCACTCTTGTGTGTCTTCTACCATTCTCCTTCTCCCACCATGAAGCGAATTCGTTGGTCGTACTTCACTCTGCTTTCTTACGTTAATATGTTTAATTCTCGTATGATTCAAAATAGTACAAATATTGACCATGTTTTAAAAATACACCTACGCAGGGTGACTAAACGGACTTTGGAACGGTATAGAAATTTACTGAGATAACTTACAAAATCGGAAGGCGTCTCATTTTGTAGCAAACAACCTCAGGTTTGACTCAGGTAGTGCATCAGTACCCCATTCCGCCAGCACGAGCGCCAGCGTAGTGCGCAGTGAAAATTGCTACTTTCAGTGGCTCGGGGCAAGCCCACTGCGTGTTTTGGTTTCATGAAACGAAATCTGCAACAACTGTTCGACCTAAATTTCGCTCCGAATACGTTAAAGAACCTCCAAGCAGGCCTACAATTTACTCTTGGCACAAGAACTTTGTTGGGACAGATTGTTCACTGCGACATGATAAATCACCAGGTCGCCTGCATATAGATGATTATGTTTATCTGATATGCTTGAAAACTTTTTAATTCCACAGATCGATGAAAATAACCGAGGTGGAGTGGTTTACTATGAGCAAGACGCTGCACTATCTTATTTCCTCACGGAAGTTCGACTTTTCAACGATAATCGCTTCCCAGGTCGGTGGGTTGGCTGTGAAGGGGCAATCGCATGGCTACCTCACTCCCCAGACATGACGCCACTGTATTTCTTTCTTTGGGGTTTCATTAATGACTGTGTATATGTTCCTGCACTACCGATCAATTCAGCCGACCTTGTAAGGTGTCAGGCAAATCCAACACCTTCCACGAAAACCCTGACATGATAAGCAAATCCAGCAGTATGTCACATAGCTCCGAAGAAATTGTGACATTAAATTAACCAAAGTAATACGAATAACGAGTGAGCAAGTGGAATACCACAGACTAACACAAGAATGCCTAAATGTATGTCATACCTTCCCACTGTGAGACAGACGCAGTTCCGAGGGGAGAAACGAGAATAGAAGCCGAGAGCAGAACCGTGTTAAGCTAGAAGGCCCTACGATAAGGGACGGACACCCACATCTCCAGCCAACCGCCAGGACCACCCCCCCCCCCCCCCCCCCCAGCCCATGTTAAAAGATAGAGCCCTCCAGAAGAACAGCATAGATCTTACGATAACACTAAAAGGGCCACACCAGCTGCAAGTTTTAGTGTAAGACTTTTTCACGTCTCTGTTACGTTGCAAACGTTAAAAACATTGACCCACCAGGAAAAGTATAACGTTTCTCATTGGATAGACAGAATTTTTGTAGGCCGAGCTTAAGGTTAACATTGAGACCCTGATTGCTCAGATGAAAACACAGCCAGATAGTTTTTTTTATTAAACCAACTTCGGTAAATTGTAGTAAGGAGAAGTTAAGAGAGAGTTGCTTCCGAGACGGGGAGCTGTATGGAGCTGCGCCGCCCGCCGCCCCCTGACGCTGCCTAACCAATGACAAGGCAATGAACGCACGCGATGCTGCATAACAGCGCATAAAGCTTCACTCAGAACTGCAGAAGTCTCATCTGTTACACCTCCTTTTTACGTAATACCAGTGTCGCTCGTCAATTAAATCGCATGATGTTCACATTTGCTACTTGAAGTAAAAATCTGTTTTTCTGTTATATAATTATTGAGAAGCCACATCAGCCACTGTAATTTACGACAAGTTAGATAAATAATTAAAGATAATTGAGGGTCACTGTAGACCATTTTGATAGTTTTCTCTTTAGTGAAACTTAATTTAAACCTAAATTATAGATGTTATATGGCATAGGTCATCCTTCGATCCATTGTAGAACTTGGAAACGCATTTAGGGTATAATCGTTCACATTTTTGTTGAACGCAGTTAGTTTTTATCATCCTGTGTTAAAATATTTCCTTTTATCAATAGTGCAGTTTATAAACATTGTTTTGTGAGTAGAATAAAATTTCCAATGGAAAACTTAACTGATTTTTCGACGTTATTTTGGCAGCTAACTAAAAATAGGAAAGCCTTGAACTGCTTCCACTAAATTTAGTTAGTATTAAGATTCTTTTACAAGGAGTGCAGTGGAGCTGACGCTGAAATAATTAAGTATTTGGTTATATCATCGCTAGTCTCACTGAACTCTTCTGAACTCTACATGTCATGCGTGGTCTGGCGTCTCCTTACCAGCAACAGGTCCCAGTTTCAAACTAGTCAATTCCTTAAAAAAATACGCTCAGAGCGTCGTTGCGCGAAAGTGGTAGGGAGACACGACTTAGAACAAACAAACACCACGCAGAATGTTTGAACCTGAAAAACCAAATCTACGCTGTCATTGTACAAGTTACGCTCAATTTGCTAAAACGTGTAAGGGAAGAGCCCTTCTGAGGCAAACCGACTTGATTGAGAAGTAGCGGCTCCGATCTCGGAAACTGATATACGGGTGGGAGAGCGGTGTGCTGACCACATGCCTCTCCACATTCGGATCCAGTGGGCTGAGGATGACACGGCGGCCGGGCGGTACCGTTGGGCCTTCATGGCCTGTTCGGGAGGAGTTTGTGAGGATAGAAACTGATTACCTGTGGGATATTTGTCGCGTTCATAAAGGGTAGTCACATCGAACCAAATTGACACTTGACACTTTTATGTGAAACTTGAGGTTGTGTGCTTCAAAATTACACATCAATCGTTTCTGTAAGCTTCTCAATAAATTGTCCATATCTTTCCAAAGCTTTCCGTTTTGACTCACCCTGTTGTTTACTTTCTTCAGCGTACATCTGCATGTTTAATATTTTTTTCCGGACAGGCCATGAAGGCCTAACAGTACTGGGCACCCGCCGTATCATCCTCAGCCTTGAGGCGCCACTGGATGCGGATATGGAGGGGCGTGTGGTCGGCACACCGTTGTCCCGGCCGTATGTCAGTTTCCGAGAGCGGAGCCGCCACTTCTCAGTCAAGTAGCTCCTCAGTTTGCCTCACAAGGGCAGAGTGCAGCGCGCTTGCCCAGCTCTAGGCTGACCGGATAGTGCCCCAGCCAAGTGCTCGCCCTGCCCAACAGCGCGTAACTTCGATGATCTGACGGGAACCGGTGTTACCGCTGCGGCAAGGCCGTTGGCCATGTTCACTAATGCTTTATCTAAAATAAAACATTAAGATCTTATCTGTTAAATATAGCATTTGTCTTTAAGCATGTAAGGGAGAAGAAACTTAGGACAGATTTGAAGTTACGCTTAAAGTTTGTTGGAAGTCGCAAAGTGCACTCATTATGAATCACTTGAAGAATATAATCAGGGTTTTTTCCGCTTCATTTTAATATAAGGTTTGGAATGTAGAAGACGATATACTGGCAGAAGTAGAGCTGTGAGGACGGGTTGTGAGTCATGCTTGGGTAGCTCAGATAGTAGAGCACTTGCCCGTGAAAGGCAAAGGTCCCGAGTTCGAGTCACGGCCCGCCACACAGTTTTAATCTGCCACGAAGTTTCATATCAACGCACACTCCGCTGCAGAGTGAAAATTTCATTCTAAAAAGTAAGTTTTTCACACATCTCAATGTTTATGAAGTCATCTGAATGTATTTGCAGAATGTGAATGTGAGATATCGTTACTACCGTAAATACTGTCACATAAATCATCATTTGTTGACGACAAGGCTTTAACTGTCTCTTTTACTGAATATTCGGAAGTTCAAGAGTGTCTAGAGGGATTTCTTCAACCTGTTGAAGTTGCCATTCCAGTAGCAGCTGTGGGCACAAAGTGCAACCAGTTACAGATATTTGCCGATGTCGGAAGAAACGATGCCAGTGGGTTACGTTCCGACGACTGTCAGAGAAGATGGAAATAACCACCCTTGCTGATGATATTTCGACGAGGCACAGAGTCTGTGGCTTTTTTCGAAGTAATGACCATGGGCCCCTGGTTTTGAACTCAGTGAGTTGCCCAGATCATAGATTTTGGCGATTTTTTGACAATCTGGACTTCGACTTTCTAGGTTTGCACCACAAGATGAGAATTGCAGGATGATCAATAAGGCATCCGGAGTGTTCTAAATACCACAGGCTATGGAATCCATTAAAGTTTTTTATTTTATTTATTAGAACAGTTGCATATCCCTCCAGTCAGAATAAATGTTGCTGTGGATGATTCAACAATACTCATATCATACCTCAAAAAAATGTACCAAATAGATGAGAAAATAAAACCATCTGAGACATAATGTCCACCCCATTCTGACGCAGTAACGGTCGATTGACTGCAAGTCTGCCGCCATCCTGATGCAACATAATATGCTGAAGGTCTTTACCTGGTAGTCAGAGGTACTCTTGAAAATCGCAATAGTAATCCGGTCGTATGTCAGGAACATGCATACGATTTTCGCTATCTTTGTAGCAACACCACGCACGCCCATCCGATTTTGCAAGTAGCCGATAAGTGGCATGCCGATGGTTCTGTGGTAATCTAATCGCAGATGTGTCTGCTACCTCGTTCTCGTTCCTATTACTCTCATGGCTTGTTAATTCCTTACTTACTTCCTTCGGATCTACATCTAATCTACATCCATACTCCGCAAGCCACCTGACGGTGTGTGGCGGAGGATACCTTGAGTACCTCTATCAGTTCTCCCTTGTATTCCAGTCTCGTATTGTTCGTGGAAAGAAAGATTGTCGGTATGCCTCTGTGTGGGCTCTAATCTCTCTGATTTTATCCTCATGGTCTCCTCGCGAGATATACGTAGGAGGGAGCAATATACTGCTTGATTCCTCGGTGAACGCATGTTCTCGAAACTTCAACAAAAGCCCGTACCGAGCTACCGATCATATCCGTAACGCTTTCTTGATTATTGAATAATCCTGTAACTAAGTGCTCTGCTCTCCGTTCGATCTTCTCTATCTCTTCTATCAACCTTATCTGGTACGGATCCAACACCGGTGAGCAGCATTCAAGCAGTGGGCGAACAAGTGTGCTGTAACCTACTTCGTCTGTTTTCGGACTGCATTTCCTTAGGATTCTTCCAATGAATCTCAGTCTGGTATCTGCTTTACCGATGATTAATTTTATATGGTCATTCCATTTTAAACCGAGTGAGGTGGCGCAGTGCTTAGCATACTGGACTCGCATTCGGGAGGACGACGGTTCAATCCCGCGTCTGGCCATCCTGATTTAGGTTTTCCGTGATTTCCCTAAATCGCTCCAGGCAAATGCCGGGATGGTTCCTCTGAAATGGCACGGCTGACTTCCTTCCCTAATCCGATGAGACCGATGACCTCGCTGTTTGGTCTCTTCCCCCAAAAACCAACCAACCAACCATTCCATTTTAAAACACTCCTAATGCCTACTCCCAGATAATTTATGGAATGAACTGCTTCCAGTTGCTGAGCTGCTATATTGTAACTAAATGATAAAGGATCTTTCTTTCTATGTATTCGCAGCACAATACACTTGTCTACATTAAGATTCCCTACACCATGCGTCAATTCGTTGCAGATCGTGCTGCACTTCAGTACGATTTTCCATTGTTGTATCCAACACAAATCCACAACCACAAATCTCTTAACTAATCGCTCGCGCCTTTTCGCGGAGTAGCTAAGATACTTTTCCTCTACAAAAGTACGTAATACCTTTAACTACTAATCCCACTTTCTACTAAATTCTGGACATTCGCGGCGACACACGAGCTCTCCGTGGAAGCTCAACACCGACTCTTCTCCCCACGCCAAGACGGAGTGTGACAACAAGCGGTGGGGCATTTTTGTCATTATACACCCAAAACAATGCTTTCACAGTGAAAATGCATGCTCGGCTCCGAAGGTTCAAGAAGCCAGCGATTAAGTAAAGACTACGATATCGATAAGTTTGACATCAAAGATAGGAGTTCAGTGCTCTCCCGTGAGCAGCGAAATTCCCAGGACTGTTCTCGATAGAACGTGTGAGGAACCAATTGAGACATCATATCCATCACAAACATAATATCCAAGATACCAAGAACCATTTACTATCCTCGGGGGAAGATGCAATTGCGTTATAAGGCCCTTCCTAACCAAATCAGTGCACGTATCCAGACCAAAGAGAATGCATCGTCTTACTGATAAGTGTGCTCGTACTGCCAAGTTCTCTGTAAATTTCTCAAGATTTTGTAATCATTGCAATAAAATCCCACATTTCGTTTCCTCCTCCCCTTCTGACTGCTTTATTTTAATGTTAGTGTAGTTACGAGTAACAGAGTGTGGAGACATAAAGTGGAACGAACATATAGTCTCACTTCAAGATAAAGCAAGAGGCTTCGATTCATTACTATGATACTGGGAAAATGCAGTTTTCGTACAAAGAGGGTTGCATACAAAACACTTGTACAGGAGTTGGAGCAAAATATGGAAACACCGTTGCGCTTTTGTAACTAACCGCAAACGGACCTGTGAAATGTTCTCAATGCGTTGTAAGCGTGACTCGTGCTCAGAACAGTGTTGTATGTTCTGTGGTTGTAAGTGTATTACGTCGGAGCTATGTAAATTCGAAAGTGACAAACTGTTGGTGCTCATATGGTGTGGGGTTCCGTAATCAAGGTATCCGAAGTGGTGTTCGTGTTTCAAGAGGCACCGTATCGCAGTTGTATATCGCATGCAGGAAAAGAGAAAAACATCATCCGCTAAATCAAAATTAAGACGAAACTGTGTGTTGAGCGAGCGCGACACGCGGTCATTGAAGAGAATTATGACGAAAAATAAGCGGACGGCAGCTGCAGAACTGAATGTCTCACTCGTGAATCCTGTCAGCACTGAAACAACACGAAGGGAGCTTCATAAGCTGGGAATTACAGGAGAAGCTGAAATTGGAAAACCAGTCATCACTGGTGCAGAAACCATAAAATGGAGACTATGGAGCTGGACAGCCCGCCCGGTTAGCCGCTCGGTCTAACGCACTGCTTTCCGGGCGGGAAGGCGTGCCCGTTCCCGGCATGCATCCTCCCGGCGGATTAGTGTCGAGGTCCGGTGTGCCGGCCAGTCTGTGGATGGCTTTGAAAGCGGTTTTCCATCTGCCTCGGCGAATGTGGGCTGGTTCCTCTCATTCCTCCTCAATTACACTATGTCGGCGGTTGCTGTGCAGACATTTTCTCCACGTATGCGTACACCATAATTACTCTACCACGCAAACGTTAGTGTTACACTTGTCTGGCGTGAGACGTTCCCGAGGGGGGTCCACTGGGGACTGAACCGCACAGTAACCCTGGGTTCGTTGTGGGGCGGCGGCGGGGTGAGTGGACTGCTGTAGCCTGTTGTGGGGTTGTGTACCACTGTGGGCTACGGCGGGGACGAAGCCCCTCCGTCGTTTCTAGGTCCACAGTTCCATACAATACAATACAATACAATACAATGGAACTGAACTATGCAGCAATGGAAGAAAGTCCTTTCGTCGGATGAGTCTTGGTTCTCACTGTTTCCACTTCTGGCTGGTTTTACGTCCCAAGAGTGAAACATGGGGGGGGGATTCAAAGATGACTTGGCAGCCATATCATTTTATTTCACGCGTCCCATTATTACCGAGTAGCGTCAGGTTACTGAAAAGGATTATACGACCATTTCGGCTGATCAGGTCCATCCCATGGTAAAATGTTTGTTTCCCAATGGTGATGTTGTCTTCCAAGACGACAGGGCCCTGTTCAGACTGTTCGCATCAACCACGACTGGTTTTGTGAGCACGATGACGAATTGTCGCATCTCCCCTGACCAACACAGTCACCAGATCTCAATATTATTGAACTTTTGTGACCTTCTTTGGTGCTAAATGTGCTTGATCACTATCCAACTCCATAATCGTTATCTGAACGTGCCACTATTTTGCAGGAAGAATAGTATAAGATTTTTGGCTAACCCATGTGTAGCCCAAGTTTGCATACCACTAAATTTATGGGAGCCACACTAATAGGAAACATCGGGAGTGTAGAAATTAGAACGTTGCGAATGGTAACAGACATACTACACTAGAGAGACAGCGTAACAGAAATGATGAATAAATCTTAACTGGCAAATATTCAGCCGCGCATCTCGCAAGAACCAGCTCATAAAACTCAAATATTTTTCAGCCCATTGTGTATCTATCCTGAAAATATCACGCGCAAAAAATATGTCAAATAATAGCTCATGCAGAGGTGTACAAACAGGCATTGTTCCCACAGTCCATCCTAGAATGTAACTGGAAGCTCCTTAGACATACAGTACAATTAAAAGTATCTCTGTCATGCTCTCCACAGTGATTCGCGGAGTACAGGTGTTGATGTACTAAGGAACAGTATTTTCGATGAAACTTGATTGCAGGCAATGTTCCCATCTCCTTAAAGATAGTTCGGCGACAGAAAATTACAACAAATAACAGACTGGACGTAACTTCCGAAAGGAAAGTACACGTCCGTCATATCGCGCTATCTTGGTGACATCTTGATGGCCGCGTCTCCCTAAATAATCTTATCAATGAACTTTTACCTCAGCGTACGTATGGTCGAGAGCAAAGTACGATTTGTGGAAGCATCGTGTCGTACCACATCTCGCAGATGTAATCCCCAGAATTAATGCCGCAGGAAACATGAAATCTTGAAATCACAACTGACGTAAGTAGCAATCAGAATCACAATCAGCCGGTACAAAACAAGTCTTCAACAGATCAGACGCTACACCATGCTAATTCTGTAGTCCACTGTTTGGTCCACTGTTGGTTAACGACTCCCATCTATTAGTTTTAACAATTACCGTATTTTTACCATGTGGTTATGAGCTTTAGTAACGATCAAGCGAAGCGTAATTGGTGTTGTCAGCGGTTAATGAAGCTTTCACTGTAAATGATAATCACTTTAACGCTCTGCCGACTGAATATATTTCTACGATGATTTCTTATCACCTCTCTTGGGATATGTGCATTTGTAGAAATATGGTGACACCCAATTTAAATTTAAATGTTAGAACAGTACAAACCAGAAAGAATAGTACTTTTTAAAATGTTTTCCTACAGAGAAACAATGAAGCTTAGATGGGTAGATCGCATTACCAAAGAAATGGCGCTGAATCAAACATCAACGGAGCCACCTGGCTAAAAGAAGGGATAGGATAATATGACGCTTTCTGAGGCGTCAATGGTTGGTTATGTTGGTTATGAACAGGAAGACCATGGCTAGACTATAAATAGCAGATTCAATTGCATGTTGTTTGCAGCAGTTTTGGAGAGATGAAGAGACTTGCATGGCATAGATTTTCAGGCAGAAGACCACAATATCCAACACTACTGAGAAGAAAACAACAAGATATTTCTGTATGAATGGGTATAACGGAATGGCACACATGTTTCAGAATAACATAATAACAAAATGATTCTTGGTCAGAATACGCTTCAGGTTAACTAATAAATTATAACAGTAGTATGTCTACCAACTATCTGGGACACTTGGCACTTAAATGACCTTGAAAAATGCAGTTGTTGGAGCTGATTATCTCCATTCAGGGACAAAGTAAATGACCTTTCACCTTGACCTTGACCTTGATCTCAGTCTTGACTTCCCCTATGCTCTACCCCTCCGCTCCCCTTCCCAATGTCTCCAACCAAACATAACACAGTATTAAAAATGTGACTCTCATTAAAAAATACAAGATAGTGGAAATAGCCCAACTGTATTAGTCTAAGATTAAAATAAGCCCTCCCCCATTCCCTGTCACCAACCTATCACACAGAGCAGTACTTCATATCTTCAGCCAATCAAATAGCTGCGCTAAAGTCCAAGATGGTGGAAATAGAACGACTGGGTTAATGGAAAATTAAAAAAAGCCCTTCACCCCTTTCACACCTCCTAAACTTCATCCACTCGTAAAACAGCAATATTTTGGAAGCAGACCAATCGCACTCTCCCCTCTATCTCCTGGTCAGAGCATAGTATTAAAGTAGAGTCATATTACTTTATTTTTGACGTATGCATCAAATCACACCACCTCCGCCTCACGACCACCCTGCCTCTAGCCAAACAAAATGGAGGAAATTGCCCACTTGTGTACTTTATGACTGCTCTCCTCCATCATCAACTAATCACACAGTGTCGTAATCCTTATCTCCATCCAATCATAGCACAGTATTAGTAATCCAAGACGACGGAAATAGCCAAACTGTAGTAATGCGAAATTCAAAGTCTCATTCTCCTACTCTTTATCTCTGGACAATCACAGAGCAGTTCTAAGAATTGAAGTTGACAGAAACAAACCAGTTGTCCTATATATCTCACGCCCCCTCTTCTTTCTGTCTCCAACTAATCATTTTGTAGTGTTAGAAAATGGCCCCAGATATGCTGTAGAAGTTATATGAACTCCGCTTGAAAGTCTCATATTTTCTTGAAAGTCAGAGACATTCATTATTCCTAGTGTAAAAGTGGTCTCAGGTTACATTATTTTTGTACAGACCAATCGTGTGCTTTATATGCACTATTCCCTCTCCTCTCCTTGCAATCAGTCACAGATCAGTGTTAATAAATGTCCCAGAACATGAAGGAAATCTCTTTTCCCCTCCCTTCCCCCGCCCCAGTCATATCGTTGTATTAAAATGAAACATTAAATAAAATAGTACAAGCTGATCGAAACGAACCAACTGTGTGCTGTATGCCCTCTCCTCTCCCCTCCATATCCGACCAATCGCAGTGTATTATTTAAATGGTTTCAAGTACATTATTTTTGACGTATACGATCCCTTCTCCTTCTCTTCTTTCAAATCTGATATTTAAAAGATGCATGAAAGCGACGACGAACTACATTATTTGCGATGTAAACATCAAGTCACAGTCTTCACCCTCCTTATCTTCTGTAAACTCACACAAAAATT
This sequence comes from Schistocerca gregaria, assembly GCF_023897955.1. Classification (NCBI taxonomy): domain Eukaryota; kingdom Metazoa; phylum Arthropoda; class Insecta; order Orthoptera; family Acrididae; genus Schistocerca; species Schistocerca gregaria. Next base: position 258,743,618 of record NC_064920.1, on the reverse strand, counting down.
CATAATGATGGAATCAAACCAATTGTCTTATATATCCTATATACCCTATCCTCCCTGTCTCCAACCAGTCACTTCGAGGTACTGAAAAATGGAGCCACTTAAACTGTAAAAATTATGGAACCGCAACTTGAAAATGGCTAGCGCCTAACACTTGACACTTAATGCCTAATGGCTAATGGCTAATACCTAACACCTGACAGCTAACACCTGACACCAAATGGCTAATGCCAACAGCTTACATCTAGGTCTAACTACTAGTGCCCGATGCCTAATCGCTAATGTCTAATTCCCAACGCCTAACGCCTAACATTAAATGGCTAACAGCTAATGTCTAACATCTAAGAGCTAACGCCTAGCAATGTGACGAGTGGTAGAAATTGAGAGCATTGCTTGTAATTGGTTCAGCTGCAATTGAGCTAAGCAGTTGCCAACATGTTTAAAAAATCGATTCGATGTAAGAATCAGATCATTCCCCTCCCAGGTATCCATCATTCCAACAAAATTCTCACTAAATAAATGTCGTGTGACTAGGGCCTCTCATCAGGGGCCTTCGCCAGGTGCAAGTCTTTCTATTTGACGCCACTTCGGCTACTTGCTCTTCGATGGGGATGAAATGATGATGATTAGGACAACACAACACCCAGTCCCTGAGCGGAGAAAATCTCCGATCCAGCCGGGAATCGAACCTGGGCCTTTAGGATTGATATTCTGTCACGCTGACCACTCAGCTACCGTTGGAAGACAGTACTCGCTATTCCCCCTAGCTTTCCACCTAATGCCTAATGGCTAACACCTGATGTCTAATGCCTAACAATTAATGTGTAATGCATAATGACTAACAGGTAAAACCTAACAGCTAACACCTAACCCTTCACACCTGATACCTAACACCTAACACTTAATGCCTAATGGCTAATGCTTAACTCCGAAGGCCAATACCTGACACCAAATGCCTAACAGCCAGTATCTAATGACTAATGTCCAGCCCTTAACACTTAAGAGCTAATGCCATGGGGACTGATATAAACTGATACATGTGCTTGTAATCAGTTCAGTTGTGATGGAGCATTGCAGGTACCATGCCTCTCGATTCGATTGAATGGAAGAGTGGTTTCAAGAGACGTGTTGAAATCTCGAGGAAATATCCACAGGAAATTGGCATTGCTTCAAAACAGGTAAGCTGAAGCTCCTGACTCCATACTGGAAGATGTACACTCCTGGAAATGGAAAAAAGAACACATTGACTCCGGTGTGTCAGACCCACCATACTTGCTCCGGACACTGCGAGAGGGCTGTACAAGCAATGATCACACGCACGTCACAGCTGACACACCAGGAACCGCGGTGTTGGCCGTCGAATGGCGCTAGCTGCGCAGCATTTGTGCACCGCCACCGTCAGTGTCAGCCAGTTTGCCGTGGCATACGGAGCTCCATCGAAGTCTTTAACACTGGTAGCATGCCGCGACAGCGTGGACGTGAACCGTATGTGCAGTTGACGGACTTCCAGCGAGGGCGTATAGTGGGCATGCGGGAGGCCGGGTGGACGTACCGCCGAATTGCTCAACACGTGGGGCGTGAGGTCTCCACAGTACATCGATGTTGTCGCCAGTGGTCGGCGGAAGGTGCACGTGCCCGTCGACCTGGGACCGGACCGCAGCGACGCACGGATGCACGCCAAGACCGTAGGATCCTTCGCAGTGCCGTAGGGGACCGCACCGCCACTTCCCAGCAAATTAGTGACACTGTTGCTCCTGGGGTATCGGCGAGGACCATTCGCAACCGTCTCCATGAAGCTGGGCTACGGTCCTGCACACCGTTAGGCCGTCTTCCGCTCACGCCCCAACATCATGCAGCCCGCCTCCAGTGGTGTCGCGACAGGCGTGAATGGAGGGACGAATGGAGACGTGTCGTCTTCAGCGATGAGAGTCGCTTCTGCCTTGGTGCCAATGATGGTCGTATGAGTGTTTGGCGCCGTGCAGGTGAGCGCCACAATCAGGACTGCATACGACCGAGGCACACAGGGCCAACACCCGGCATCATGGTGTGGGTAGCGATCTCCTACACTGGCCGTACACCTCTGGTGATCGTCGAGGGGACACTGAATAGTGCACGGTACATCCAAACCGTCATCGAACCCATCGTTCTACCATTCCTAGACCGGCAAGGGAACTTGCTGTTCCAACAGGACAATGCACGTCAGCATGTATCCCGTGCCACCCAACGTGCACCCAACGTACTCTAGAAGGTGTAAGCCAACTACCCTGGCCAGCAAGATCTCCGGATCTGTCCCCCATTGAGCATGTTTGGGACTGGATGAAGCGTCGTCTCACGCGGTCTGCACGTCCAGCACGAACGCTGGTCCAACTGAGGCGCCAGGTGGAAATGGCATGGCGAGCCGTTCCACAGGACTACATCCAGCATCTCTACGATCGTCTCCATGGGAGAATAGCAGCCTGCATTGCTGCGAAATGTGGATATACACTGTACTAGTGCCGACATTGTGCATACTCTGTTGCCTGTGTCTATGTGCCTGTGGTTCTGTCAGTGTGATCATGTGATGTATCTGACCCCAGGAATGTGTCAATAAAGTTTCCCCTTCCTGGGACAATGAATTCACGGTGTTCTTATTTCAATTTCCAGGAGTGTATTTAAACCCACTTCTCAATTGGCCCTTTCATTCCAAAAGAAGGTAGACCAAGGTGAAACCAAAGAAAATAATGTATTTACAAACTAGAAGAAGAAGAAGAATATAATGTTGATGGTGGTGAAAAGGAGACTGGGGGTCAACTGACAGCACCTTTTTCTGTTGAACTAACAGACAAAATGTATGATACTGTGTATGGCATTAGATCTGAACCAATAGCAAGAGTGTGTATGAATGGTGATTCACTGATAGGTGTCGGCTAACATAATTTAGTAACTCACAATATAAGATACCCAGGAATGACTTTATTATATAACGTAATGTTTGAAATTAAAAAAGATTGGGGCAGCTCTGCCGATAGGAGACAGATGAAGACATTAAAAGCGATGTATTTATGAAAGCCATAGATGGAGAAGAAGAAGAGGAGGAGGAAAAGAAGGAGGAGGAGGATTAGGACGAGAAAGAGTAAGATCGGTGAACAAAAGGAGATGAGATTCGCGATTGGATGACAGTCTCCAACAAATCGGAAGCAGAATCAGCCCAAATGAATTGGTAGAGAGACAAGCATGCTTGCTGGCTTGAAAAGTGGAGATCAATAATTCACATGGTAACAAAATTCTCTCTATTGAATAGTAACTTCGAGTAGCATCGGTTATCGTCTCAAGTTGGAGAGAAAAATAAACTGAAGTTGCATATGAGAACCTAGACTCAGGAGAATGATGACGAAACCGTATAACACGCTTATCTACCCTTTCCTCGTGTACTGTATGTCACAATCATGTTTTAGCTACAGTAGGAGCATATTTATCGTCATAATTTCAGTATCAACAAACACTTCCGACTTATAAATTTTATTATTAGTATGTATATTTTTGTACGTTGTTATCCATGAGAAATATAATACAATTGTTAAAAGAATGCAATTAGTTATAAAACACATGTGTAACTCTTAAGAGTGCTGCTTAACCTACAAACGTTTTTTTATCAGTAGTGGCAATAAGCAAGTTGTGAGTATTTTAACAAGTGATATAGAAACGATTAATTTTGAGCTTGCAAAGTCTCTTAAATATTATATATAACACAACTTTTATTTTTTATTTAATTTTCGTACAGGTCTAGCATATTATGATAAGCTCCAAGATGTATTTCAATATGTTATACAGATACTTTGTTTAACACTCGTTTATTGTGTGAATGCGTTACTTTCGTTTAAACTATGCTTGCCATATGTGGAATGTGCTCCAAAATGCTCAATAAGTTTCTGTGCAACATTGGGTGTGTCACAGATTAGTCTTTCCATGACACATGGTACGTGGAAAGTTGCTTTGGTTCTTAAATTCATGTCGGTATGTCTAATAACACACGGAATGTAGATGTCACCGTGGAAAAAAATTTGAATACAGCCTTCAGGCCTCGGTTGTATTGCGGTGCGTCTCCCCATAGATCACTATCATATTGCTGTAGTCTTTGCTGGAGTACATTGCAGTTGTTGACGGTTTTATTGTAAGACTTAACTCAAACTACAAACATATGGCCATGCGACCTTACGAGAGCAGAACCAGGAGGAAAACACACGCAAATGGCGGGACATTTCGGTGGAGGTTCGCTCTTACATGAACTTCCCCTCTCAACAGCGGTGTTAAGGCAACAATTCTTACACATACGTATGCAGGAAACATAAAACTACAGAGGAGATCTTGCTTGGACCACCTGGTGTATATAAAGCAGAGTAAATATATGTGTGTTTGTCCTGCATCTCCTCCCAACACTTAGATCGATTTCATTCAAATTTGGCAGAGAAACAGCAGACCTCTTGAGCATAAATACTATTGGGATTACGACTACTAGCAGGAGCAGATATACAGGCAAATGTGTTTTTTCCGTTTCCTGGCGTGTGGACTACACTGCATTACAGAGATGTGCAGAAACAGCATCGACATGCTTCACATTGCGGTCTGTACCTCAGGGGCAATTGAATAATTCTGATGTGTAGCCTGCCCTACTTGACAGTTGTATTGTATGAGCAGTATTGGCCTGCTTTATTGAACTCTACCGCAGGACCTACACATGCTGATGAGCATGGCTCAAGGACAAGTTGAGATGGACAGAGGAAGGGATGGACAGAATGAAGGGATGGAGGAAATGAGAAGAGAGGAGAGGAGGGAGAGATGCATGACACAGGTAGAAGGTCTAACGGGGTGGTTGGCAGGCGGAAAAGGAGGAGAGGGAGGCAGAGTTAAAAAGAGAGAGTTGGAGGAAGACAGGGCCAGAGGAAGGGAGAAGAAGATACGGTCAGAGAGAAGGAAAGGAGAAGATGAAGAAACAGAGAGTGGAGAGGAATAGCTAGGCAGATAGCGATGGGAAGGTGCTGTGGATGGACAGAGGAAGGAAGATATGGACATAGAGAGGGGGAGGGGGTGGTGTGTTCAATATAAATTTGAGGAATGCATATGCGGGGAAAGCCACAGGGAAAAGGCTAGTGTATTTATTACCTAATGTATTTATAGATTGAGAATAAACAATATATCTTTAAAAAGCCACAAGTAAAAGTATAAAAATTGTGTTTTTCTATTGTAATCTTTAAATAAATGTAGTTATCTTAAAAGCATTTATATCTCAGAGATTGTTCATTTCATATGTAGTCAAAATATTGTCGATTTATGTAAATTTAAACAACATGGGCTTGAGAGGACCGATAGGTAGGTGACCTTTAACAGATTTACTGCTAAGCACAGGGATAAAATAAAATGAAACACTTGCGACCGAAGGAACTATTTCTGCCTGTGTTCTATGAATGCAGTGAGCAAAGTACAGAAATTTCCACTTCTTTCCAAAATCATTCGCTATTAAGGCCGCAGTCATATGAGTGTGTCCTTATCAGAGCTCAACAGGTTACAAGTATGAACTAATTTCTGTAAAAGCATGCTTGAGCCATGTGGAGGTGTGAGGGGTTTATGCACACTTGTGCAAAATTATTGATGATTCCTGCTTGTCAAGCATGCAGCTTCATGTATAACAACATTAATAGGCAAAATCTGCACAACTGACACTCGTTTAATATCTTGACAGTTAATGCTGCTAACATTATAAAGTTTATCATGTGCAGGAATCTAGTGGTCAGTAATAGGTTGTAGAGATAACAAATTGTAAAAGAAGAGATCGATTTCATTAAAGTATTGTGAATGTTTACAACAAGAACAACAATTACTGCGAAACACAGCCTGCAGTTGCTTCTAGGGTGAAGGTCATAATTATGTGAAAACAGCATTGAATTTTCTTCGCTATCAAGACCACATGACCGTTTGTGATATAACACTCTTCTTTCAAATTAGAAACACTTCTAATAAGCTATATCCACCTTATTACAAACATCCTAAACAAGTGTTAATCCTGTCTAACCATAAATGTCTCCAGTTCCCATACGTCCAACACGCTGCAGGTGTGTCCTAGGTTGTGACGTTTCTCAACTCCTGTATTTTCTCAACACTACTTTATGAGTCTAATCCCTCTCTTGTAGTCCACCTCCAGTATACTGATGGCAAGTTCTTCCAAGTTCTGTACCAAACCCTCCAGGAAGCTCAACGATCCCTTAACTTCATCTCGACTTCTTTACCATCCAATGCAGCCAACCACTGAGTACTCAAGATCAACACATCTCAGACCCAGACAATAATTGTAATATGAACCAACCATAGCATACCATACAGCCCTGTGGTTCCTACATAATCATTACAATCATACTGTGAAACTTGAGCTTCTTCCAGCTCATAAAATGTTCAAAGAACTTACAGGACTGCAGCTGCTTGTGGAAGACGTAACCTGACTACATTCCTGTAAGTTGTTTGAGTACAGTCATCCTGACCATTTAACCAACAGATTAAAATACCATGGACTAACTCTTGACTGTACACCAATATAAAAACTGTAGCTATCGTGCAGTGAATACTCCACAGTACACTACAACTACCAACTGATTGAACATGGGAATTTAAACTCTCCATCATTCTCCACATCTACGAAGTCTTGATCCAAATTAACCTATGTTACATCAATATTTCCTGGATTTTTGCTCCATTATAGCTCTACTGCTCCCAGCAAATAATGAAAAGCCATGCATTCCACCTCTCCTGCCATACCCATTCACTCTTCCTCACTCGAATCCTATATGAACTCCTTCACTCATTTCTCATAATGAACACCTTTGAATTTCCTAGATTTCCCACAATTTTGAGACCAGGCACCATATTGCCTCATTCCTATGATTTTTTCTAACACACTTTTACCCACACATCCCTCAAACTTACAACTATGGAGTCTCCACATTTCATCCCAACGAAACTTTAATCACTAAGCCCCATCTGACCGCGAAATGCGACCAGAAACTTACTCAGCTTTCCAGCTTTAACAGAAGGCTCCTTTTCCTCTCCCTGCCAGGAAACCTCTTCCATTTACTAACCTTTCCATCAGGTGGTTCAGGGTCTTCAGTTCCATCCATTCCATTTTACACCCTTCCCAAAACACTCACCCATCTACAGCTCAGTTTATACAACTTAGTTCAATGAGTGAAGTGTTTAGTTTTTATTATGAAGACTGTCATTACAATTTTTCTAATACTACGATCAATGGGGGATAGATTTTGCCGCAATTTAAAATTGAAATCATAAGTTGGGTTGTTGCCTATAATGTATCCAAGTTCCAGCTCTTTCTGATTATTAATTACTGAGCAATTTACAATTTACCTAATACAGAAATTTGGGATTTTATCCCACAGTATGGAGTAAAGCCTCGAAGTGTTGGTGTTTGCGCCATTTAAGATAAACATGCATAAAAATGGATGACTGTATAACAAGAACACTTCACTAACCCTTTGTAAAATTGGTGTAATGTAGATAAGTTGCTCTCCAACACAATGGGGTACTCCTTATCTACGACGAATCATAGCACATTATTAAAAAAATAAAAGGTAGCAGAAATAGTCCAGTTGTGTTAATGAAAAATTTAAGATCTTCCCATTGTTATGTGGAAACAGCTCAACTGTGTGCTTTCTACCACATACCCTTCCTCTTTCTAATCAATCAGAGTATTGTATTTGAATAGCGTCAAATTACGTTATTTGCAAAGTACACTTCCCTGTCTCCATCCAATCCAAGCAAAGTACTGACAATAGTGCCAAATGTGTAGTGAAAAATTACAAACCCATAGATTAAAGTCGAAGATATTCATTATTTCCAAAAGACTTTCGCTTAGAAATATCAAATTAAATTATTTACACACACACACACACACACACACACACACACACACACACACACATATATATATATATATATATATATATATATATATATATATATATACCTCTGATGTAAGTAATTAAAAAAATGACTGCAAGATTGAAGGTTAGAATTGTATAGCACGAACATTAATAAAACTGACAAACTGCGGGAACGGATTCCTGATGGAAAATGGAGGAAAAGAAGGTCTTATGAATATGTGTTTAGAAAATGATGGTGTGCGTGCATCGACAATAAATCGTCCTGGAACATTGTATAGAACTGCATTGCATACACATCACAACAATGTTGAAAGGGGCTGCCATGCTATTAAATGCACGTGTTCACATGTCTTGTCATGGACTGCAGCACTCTTTCGCATGTTCCAGCCTCTCTTGGAATATCATCACAGGTATTGTGAATATGCTGTCGAAGGGTCTGCACATCAGGAACTTGTTCAGCATAAACTACGCTTTTCAGACACCCCCACAGGTAAAAACCCAGGGGACTCAAGTCCAGTGATCCAGGGCCTCTGTGTCGTATACAGTGTCTGGGGAAAATGTTGTTGAGGTGTCAGCGATCTGTAATGCGGAAGTGTGGTGGTTCCTGTCGTATTACCAAGGTACATTCTCAGCAGGCCAGTAATTCCACGTACATTCCTCTGTTGAGGCATAGCGGAAGAGTTCCCAGTCCAAGTATGTTGTTGCCAAGAATCCCTGCTCACAGTTTGATGCTGATGAGATGGCTCAACCATTACCTGACGTTTGTCTGTAGCCCACAGATGACGATTATCCAGAGAGATGATACCAGTTCTGGTGAAGGTTGCTTTGTCTGGAAATAGGATTGATGACAGAAATCCCATGGTGCAAAAACCGTCGACAAAATCCTTCCGGTAGGGGAGTAAGACTTGCACTCGTCGCAGGTGATAGGAATACTAGCAGTAGTCATGTAGGATATGCATAATCGTACTTTGGGTTACACTATGTTGGTGGGCCACGTGTCAGGCGCTTCTACAGTGGTTTGTCTAAATGTCCCATAGAACTAGCCCTCCAAATCTAGTGTACATGGAGTCCTCAGCCTCCATGCATGTTTCTCTGTCTGAAAGGACGCATGATAACACAAACGCCGAGAAAGGGCCTGAAATGTTGCTTGGTGCGGTTGGTGTCTTCGAGGGTACTTCTTTTGGTATAACCATGCTACCTCTCGAACATTTCCATCTGCCTGGCCCTACACAAACACCATCTTGGCTCGTTCCCGACATGAATAACACACCATTCTGCTGCTGGCAGTACATTGTCTCAATTACATGGCCTGCAACACACTTGGACCACATGGAATATGATCAGAGGAACTTTCATTCATCAAAGCCATCTACTGTGGCAACGATACATTTCCAGACACATGTTCATAAAATCTTTCTTCCTCCATTTCCAATCAGGAATTCGCCCCTACAGTTTGTTGGCTTTATTAATGTTCTCTGTGTGTATGTAAAATAGAGCACACACATTGCACATGGTTCCACCCTTCTCTCCTCTCCTCTGATCAGGGCCTCATATCAAAAAGCAACAGCCAGTTATAACATAGTCTCATCTAGGCTGTCTGCCCAAAAGTATTCAAACGATCTGAATTAGTTACTGAAAAATGCATCACAAACCTCTATATTCTCTCCCTCCAACCAGAGCCTTGTATAACTATTACAGTGTAATACTACTTGGGATATCCAGAATATTTATCAAAGTGAAATATCTGAATTGCCTCAATACTGGTACTGCACATGTTGTCAACTAAGTTTGCATCACTGACTTCTGAAAATTCGTTCCTGGACTGTCTTATTAATCACATCGGTATATTTTGTTTCCTATGCAATGCTAGCACAAGTATATAATACATTCTCTGTAAATAATCAAAAACCAATGTTTGATCATAAAATACAAACAATGAATTAGGAATACATAATTGTTGAACGATAGTTTTACCTTAAATCTTATTCTGTAAACCCTGAGAACGGGAAATAAAATTAACTCATATTTGACACCACAGTTGCTTACTGTCCCCAACAAATGACTCCACTGTTAAAAAGGAACAGAAATTCGTCACTTTACCATGGATTGATCTCACTTCCACCAACATGTAACAGTAATGGGTAAAATCGTTCAAAGTCTGATTTTGGAACCACACTTCCTTAAAGACACAAAAAGCCATTAATTAATTATTTTTCACATCTATGATGTCGCAATATCCTAAAATATCTGCAAAATACGTTGGCAAAATCAATTATCTGGAGATTTAGTTGAGCTTAAGTACAAGAAAGGACGCTGTAAGGCTCTTCTATGATCTCACAATATTCTAAAATACCTCACAAAATGTAATACTTACATTGCAATAGTATCCAAATTCATAAAGTGTTTTCGGTCTGATAATGTGTGTGTACTGATATCACCTAACGTTTCTTACTTTCATTGCAAGTTTAGGAGTGGAGGAGAGAAGGTTATGAATCACAAGATGAAATATAAATGTTTCTAAAACAAACTACTGTTACATTTCGGGAAACAATGGCTCTCTGAAATAAAACCTGTAATCAGCTATAACAACATCTAATAAAAAGTACCACCACATTGAACAACACAATTTTCTTTAGGTAAAGCAGGAATAAAGTGTTCGATTTTAGGATGCTGCAAGCACAACGACGCTCCAGATAAAATATTGCAACATTTAAATTGTCTGTATTACTTATTAAAACACTCGAGACTTGCATAATGGCACTACTAATAGAAACTTTTAGGTTAAGCAACCTCATTTACGAAGAAATTTCAGTGCGTGTACCACACCTGCCAGCTCTATAAACCCTCAAAGCTAAATATTTTTACAGGAAATGTATTACATTTCGAATGTGGACAACCATCAGCTGCATAATGGTATGAGGACAACGAAAATTTGTGCTGGAGTCGGGTGTCCATATTCGCAACTGTGAGTCTATTACATGTATTTCAAAATGACTGTAAATGTCGCAATGCCTGTTCCATCCGACATGTATGCTTGCCCGAAGGAACTTTGCGTTTTACTGCAGAACAACACAGGCTCTGCAACGTCGCAAATATTTTTTCGCTTCTAAAGTCTCTTTCAAATTCTGGAGGCGGCAGATTTAAAATACAGGGAGCGAAAGGCTATTTACAATTTGTATAGAAACCAGATGGCAGTTATAAGAATCGAGGGGCATGAAAGGTAAGCAGTGGTTAGGAAGGGAGTGAGACAGGGCTGTAGCATCTCCCCAATGTTATTCAATCTGTATATTGAGCAAGCAGTGAAGGAAACAAAAGAAAAATTTGGAGTAGGTATTACAATCCATGGAGAAGAAATAAAAACTTTGAGATTCGCCGATGACATTGTAATTCTGTCAGAGACAGCAAAGGACTTGGAAGAGCAGTTGAATGGAATGGATAGTATCTTGAAAGGAGGATATAAGATGAACATCAACAAAAGCAAAACGAGGATCATGGAATGTGATATAATTAAGTCGGGTGATGCTGAGGGAATTAGATTAGGAAATGAGACACTTAAGTAGTAAAGGAGTTTTGCTATTTGGGGAGAAAAATAACAGATGATGGTTGAAGTAGAGAGGATATAAAATGTAGACTGGCAATGGCAAGGAAAGCATTTCTGAAAAAGAGAAATTTATTAACATCGAGTATAGATTTAAGTGTCAGGAAGTCATTTCTGAAAGTATTTGTATGGAGTGTAGCCATGTATGGAAGTGAAACGTGGACGATAAATAGTTTGGACAGGAATAGAATAGAAGCTTTCGAAATGTGATGCTACAGAAGAATGCTGAAGGTTAGATGGGTAGATCACATAACTAATGAGGAGGAATCGAATAGAATTGGGGAGAAGAGGAGTATGTGGCACAACTTGACAAAAAGAAGGGACCGGTTAGTAGGACATGTTCTGAGGCATCAAGGGATGGCAAATTTAGCATTGGAGGGCAGCGTGGAGGGTAAAAATAGTAGAGGGAGACCAAGAGATGAGTACACTAAGCAGATTCAGAAGGATGTGGGTTGCAGTAACTACTGAGAGATGAAGAAACTTGCACAGGATAGGGTAGCATTGAGAGCTGCATCAAACCAGTCTCAGGACTGAAGACCACAACAACAACAACATTCCATTGCTGTTTTACAGTATGTTTGTTAATTTTTTAAAATTGCCGTTCTTGGCGCTAAAGGCCTTCAGCAGTGACTGTGGTTACTTGCTTTAAAATTCTAATTGGGATCACATTGGCTTGTTTTTAAAACATTATTTGCTGTGTCTGTATTTTATGCTCATTTGGTAAATTGTAATGCACTGAAAGCACTATTAATTAGACAGGTGGTCATGGAAGGTGCCGTAACGACTGTACAATACGTGAATGCCATCCTCTGACCGACTGCGCAACCATATCGGTAGCATATTGGCGAGGCATTCGTCTTCAACGACGACATTTCACGCCCCCAGCGTGCACATGTTGTGAATGACTTCCTTCAGGACAACGACCATCGTTCGACTAGAGTGGCTAGCATGTTCTTCTAACTTTCCGTCCTCCGACCATTTCATGTGTCCTTCTGTCCCATCAACTCAACAATGGCAAACAGAACACGTCTCGTCATGCCAAAAGTGGTGGACAAAGGAGAGGACCACAGTATAATCCTACTGAAGATATTCTATGTGCCAAAAACATTAAGACGAAAGTGAACATCTACTGGAATGAAGGAAGGCGTGTTTGGCGAATCCATCATGGGGTGTTAGGGCTGCTGCAGCGCTCTGGATGTGGAGACACTGATTGAGATTAGTGGATTGCCTTTCAGATGTGCAGATAAAACCATCATGAACAATTATTACTTTCCTTAGCATTATCTCTATAAATTCCTTATCTTTTTTGTCATTACTAAGCAGATGTAGGTAATATTTCGCTTTCTGCCCTTAGATGTTCCAATTGGGCTCAACCAACGTCTGTGTCATCCTATGCCAGCGCTCAGTTGAGCGTGTTCTTCCGAAAGGATTGCCATTTGTTAGAGTTTTGGTTTGTCATGTCTTATGGGTGAGAGATGGAAGCGATGAGTACTATGCTTACAGCAAATTTGAGACTAGAAGTTCCCCCTTTCCCCATCAAAGACATTTAGTAGAAACTAGTGGAAACAACTGCCGATTATGATGACTCAGAAATCTGGCAAGCATGAAAGAAAAGAACTATTTGGAATACCCGCTAGCAATGTTATTAAATTGATGTGATGTAATGTATGAAGGGAAACAAATCACTTTTAATTGCCTTATAGTCGTAGTTACCATTTTGGACCCTGAGTGTGAGGAGAATTAATTGCTTCTTTCCATGGTCTGCGGAGCTAATATTTTTTTATATTTGTTGCAGATTAGAAAGATTAGCCATTTGTGTTTAACAAACACCTCGACAATTTTTCGAGGATTATGTTAAAAGGATGTGGAGGGATCTGCATACTGTCAAGAAATGTTAATCTGCAAGCAAGTTGTGGACTGATTCTGAAGTGGCAGAAACAGTGATGTCTTTTCCTAATTTTTGGTTTGAGAACTAATGTCATTTTAACCAATCATAAACCGGAAATTCCAGGTAATGAATAGTTTATGACTGAAGTGATAACATAAATTTTAATAGTGACAAAGTGCCAATAAGCAGAGAGTACTTTTTGTTTACTTTTTCTAAAGACTGAGGGTAAGAAGCATATTTATAGGTTTTGGGAAAGTGTTTGTACTCAGTAAGCAACCACTGTATCTATACCGATAAAGTAACTGTGATTTAATTTACAGCAGAAAAGAACGCTTTGTTGTCCATTGACAGTATCTGAATGTGACAAGAGACTTGACAAATAAAAGGAGTTGTGCAAAAAACTTCTAAAATTTGAATCGTACACACTGAGGCATGATAGAGCCACGGAGATAAAAATATGAGTAGACGCTGTACGTTGTTTTGAAGGCGCCACCGGCACGCTAGATGTTCCAAAATATTAGCACGTTAGTGTGTACATGGAGATTGTTAACGATTAATTTTTTTCGCGATTTATGCTTTGTGCAAAAGAGAGTTGTTTTAAATAGCAAACATTACAGTGAGAACGCTAGTAAAATATTGTCAGTAAGGCATTTTCAAACGTTTTCTTCTGGTCTTAAATGTGTACTTGATTCTGTAACAATGTATTGGTAGTCGTAAACGAAATTTTTTTGGGTAACACATTTCAGATAATTAAGAAAAGAAGTATGTTGCATGGGAAGGACGCTTCCGTAATCCATTTAAATCCTCCTTGACTGTATATGCTCTGATAAATGATGAACCTGGAACTCAGAGAACAATGCTTATTTGCTTACTTGTAATTGTTGAAGTAGCCTCGTCTTTGTGGCCGTCGGAACAAATTACTTCTTGCGTACTAATAGCTGCCAATATAGCGAAATACTCTTTACATTAGAATCAGTAACACTTTATTCAAATGAACAGAGAATTGGTTAATGACAAATGTTGGACCGAGGCGTTTATGTGGAAGTAGAATCGACCCAACAACTAAAACATGAATCATCAAAAGCAACTCTGTAAATAATAAACAACGGAGTAAGAGACTGGTCTAAGGGTAAGTGCACAAGTGTCCCAGAATACAGTGCCTCTCGTGGCTGGTGCAGAAGCACTTTGACAGCTGTACAAAATTTAGCACGAAAACCACACGATTTGTACTGCAATGTAGTGTCACATCTGTCTGCCACATATTGATTCTTACTCATTACATTTTCAACTTTCAAATCATATGCACAGCATGTTTAATTTCATGTTTACAGAAACTTACCTATGTTTTCTTTGTTAGCCCGTAAGCAACATACTATGGGTTGTCGGTGTCAACAAAGTGAAAGAATCCATCAATATCGAAGGAACAGGAGTGCATGGGCCAGAAGTTAGTGATTGCTTTACTAGTCTGAGAGTGCCTCAGGTGTCATATTAGTTTACTCATCTTCTCACTTTGAAATCTTACCTATAGAGTGTCATTCATTGTGTGCCAATAATAGCAAAAAACGATAAATTCATTTTTAAAAAACAAGTTTCAGAAAACTAATAAGCAAAAAAGTCATCATCAGGTAGTTCTAACGCTACTAAAGAGCATTTAAACTAATACCTACTACATTAGGGCAAAAGACAGCGCTGTGGATAAAGGAATGGTCTTAAAAACCTACAGCCTGTAAAGTGGATATTTTGCTTCAACAAGTATGTAAGTCAATTTTTAAAGTAATGATAGCTTAACCTCTGTAGCATGTACAAGCTTCTTAAATAGTTGTTTCACATATATTTTAATAAAAAAAATCAGTTAATAGCATGTAGTTTCACAGTTAGATTTCATGCTTAATTATTGCATCTTTTTAAGAGTAAGCTATTTTCTTCATTTCTCAGAATATTTATTGCCTGGAGCTCATTGTGCCCGTTTTTCTGGAATAACTTGTTTGATTTTACTTTTGAATTTCATTTTGAGATTTTCAAAGTATATAAGCCTGCAGCAAGCTTTGTGATAAACCAATAATGATACTGGAATACTGTGCAACTACCATTTTCAGTTATCCATTCATTTATCATACAGGAGATCAAATTAGGTACAATATGACTGTCAGGTACAATCATGAGCGTAAGTGTGTGTAATAACAAATATTGTTTATATATGAAGGGGGCATGGGAATAGCAACCAATGTCCATCAAAATTAAAAATTTAGTTCATAACATATTTTAGAGGAAAATAAGTGCTACAATCTAGCAATGTAGGTATTTGTAAAAATAACCAAGGTGCTCAAAAATATGGGCTTAAATTTTGATGCACCTGAGAAAATCGATCGAGGTCCACTTGGTAATGAGGAGAAATGATCAGGCTCCATTTCTTTCCTAGAGCTTTTCGTTATCCTTCCATGTTTCATCTTATAATTCTGTAGTCTCATGCTTCTGGCTTTCCAACAATATTTGTTCTTCACTAACACATTGTAAATGAACTTTGAACTGTTATATTGCTTAGTAATAAGATAAAGACAGATATAAAATTGCGGCACAAAGTAGGAAGGAAAATGAGTTTTTCTCAGCAAGTTGAACAGACACACTCATGATTACTATTATCTAAATTGTGATTAAAGTTATCTCATGAGTGAAGAGAAGGCATCAAAAATATTGGAGAATACAGATGAAAATTACAGTCATATACAGAATGCAAATACAAGGAAAAGAAAAGTGTTGTGATGTATTTCTGAATCTTCAGAAAGATGATGGACAATGAGCCACATTACAGGTGACGTTTGTAAATGCTTACTATTGAAATGATTTCCGTTTATCGAAAGGGGTAGATTAATGAAGGGATTCAATCAGATGGTCTCCCATGATACTAAAAACTCACCAGATTACATATCAGTGACCTATTTCTGTCTAATAGAAGAGCTGGACAAATACAGTCTGTTAAAATATGTCAGCCAGCGTTCTTGGCATCGCTTGGCATCACCAACAGACGTCTTATTACTTTTTGAAATGTTTGACTACTATAGGGAAAGCACAAGTGGAGACCAGAGGAAAACATAATACTAGACGAAACAAATTGAAAGGAGAAACCATATCTAAAGCACATCAATATGTACAGTCACTGAGAAGCCGGAAATCCCATTGTAGCACTCATGTTGGCAAATGGTTAAATTTACCAAAGAACTTAATATTCGGAAGTTACACCCATTATATTCAGAGAAAAATCCTCCATACCCTGTGTCCTACGAATAATATCGACTAATTTTTGTGAGTAACTACAAAACAGCTTTTGGATACTCCAGAACTGACATGTTCAACATCTGACAAATTTTGAGCTGCATGCTCTAAACTTGATTTAAAGATAAACAAAGAGGAAGATGCAAACAAGATATAAACTTTGAATAAGTGGAAAAACATGTAACTTAATATGAACTACATAAGAGGAAAGCAGAGTGGTGTTACAAGTTAAATCTTTCTGAACATTTGGAGTACAGAAAATCTGTGATTAAAAAAAATTCTGTATAGATGAATGTTCTGCTAATATTTCAACCAATGAGGCATACTATCACAGGCAGCTATCATTTTATTTATTCAATATTCATGTTTTTCTTGTGAGAAATCTGCATTTTGTACATATGACAAAACATGTTCCAAAAAAGAAGCTGATGATGTGTGTTCAATGTTGAGCCATTTCTCTTCAGAAATTTTCCTGACTATGCGTGGACTTAGTGTATTCTGAAGGTAATGTTTTGGGGCAGCTAAGATGGCAGACATTAGCTTCAATTTTTGACATTATAAAATTTCCTCCTATTTTTACCTCCATCGATACAATGCTAGAAGAGAATGAAAATTAAAGTTAACATTTAAATGTAATGATATTTTCTGTGAAATAAGCACCAAACAAAGATGAGGAAAATGACTAGCATTGACTTGTTGATAAAACAATAGAATAATATGTATTAATGAATAATGGAAAGTTTTATATATATATATATATATATATATATATATATATATATATATATATATATATATATATATATATCTGTGTGTGTGTGTGTGTGTGTGTGTGTGTGTGTGTCTAGACGAACACACGAGGTGGCCCAAACACACCATCCTCCATTGACAGGAGTAATCCCGGATACCACAGACGCCAAAAGGTTTGCCTAAAGAGAAGAGTAAAGGGAACTCAACACTAACAGCGAGAGGACCCTGCTACAAGTAACATTAACGCTTGAAAACAAACACTTCACAGCTATAACTGGTCCTATACTTCATTGCTAGAAAACTTGCTTGCTTTAGGAGAAGTGCCAGATTCAATTCATGGTCTGCCTGTGTAGGTGTCTGTGTAGAAGAATTGTGCTGGACCAAAGCAGTACACCCAAGGACCAAAGCATATCAAATATCTGTTTTACGGCTTATCAATATATGACATCTAATTTGTCAACAACACATCCTGCAGCAGTTTGTGCCTCATAATTGGCAGTACTAAATATATTATATCATTTCACTGATTGCAATAAAGAACAATGAATATAATGAATATCATAAATGATGTTCCAACAAACCCATGTTATAGACTGACAGATCTTTATAATTGTATTATTCATAATAAAAATGTTTAAATGCGTGTCTACCCTGTTGGTTGCACTGATGTAAGCGCCTCTCGGTATTAGCATGGACACCTCTTAACATATCTGCAGATACTTAAGTGCAAGCATGATGTATTTGTTCTTTTAACACATCTTGAATTTCCTGTTCTGTTTTGTAAATTCTGGCTTTAATATAACCCCACAAGAAGATATCCAGGGCGTTGAATCAGGTGAGCTCGCTAGCCATCGAATCAGCCACCATGGCCTATCAGGGGTACACATTGTTGAGATATTCCCTAACACCTCTACAATAATGGATTGGGGCACCATCGTGCTAAATCCAGTGCCTCATGGCCAACTGAAATGAAATACACTCCTGGAAATTGAAATAAGAACACCGTGAATTCATTGTCCCAGGAAGGGGAAACTTTATTGACACATTCCTGGGGTCAGATACATCACATGATCACACTGACAGAACCACAGGCACATAGACACAGGCAACAGAGCATGCACAATGTCGGCACTAGTACAGTGTATATCCACATTTCGCAGCAATGCAGGCTGCTATTCTCCCATGGAGACGATCGTAGAGATGCTGGATGTAGTCCTGTGGAACGGCTTGACATGCCATTTCCACCTGGCGCCTCAGTTGGACCAGCGTTCGTGCTGGACGTGCAGACCGCGTGAGATGACGCTTCATCCAGTCCCAAACATGCTCAATGGGGGACAGATCCGGAGATCTTGCTGGCCAGGTTAGTTGACTTACACCTTCTAGAGCATGTTGGGTGGTACGGGATACATGCGGACGTGCATTGTCCTGTTGGAACAGCAAGTTCCCTTGCCGGTCTAGGAATGGTAGAACGATGGGTTCGATGACGGTTTGGATGTACCGTGCACTATTCAGTGTCCCCTCGACGATCACCAGAGGTGTACGGCCAGTGTAGGAGATCGCTCCCCACACCATGATGCTGGGTGTTGGCCCTGTGTGCCTCGGTCGTATGCAGTCCTGATTGTGGCGCTCACCTGCACAGCGCCAAACACGCATACGACCATCATTGGCACCAAGGCAGAAGCGACTCTCATCGCTGAAGACGACACGTCTCCATTCGTCCCTCCATTCACGCCTGTCGCAACACCACTGGAGGCGGGCTGCACGATGTTGGAGCGTGAGCGGAAGACGGCCTAACGGTGTGCGGGACCGTAGCCCAGCTTCATGGAGACGGTTGCGAATGGTCCTCGCCGATACCTCAGGAGCAACAGTGTCCCTAATTTGCTGGGAAGTGGCGGTGCGGTCCCCTACGGCACTGCGTAGGATCCTACGGTCTTGGCGTGCATCCGTGCGTCACTGCGGTCCGGTCCCAGGTCGATGGGCACGTGCACCTTCCGCCGACCACTGGCGACAACATCGATGTACTGTGGAGACCTCACGCCCCACGTGTTGAGCAATTCGGCGGTACGTCCACCCGGCCTCCCGCATGCCCACTATATGCCCTCGCTCAAAGTCCGTCAACTGCACATACGGTTCACGTCCACACTGTCGCAGCATGCTACCAGTGTTAAAGACTGTGATGGAGCTCCGTATGCCACGGCAAACTGGCTGACACTGACGGCGGCGGTGCACAAATGCTGCGCAGCCATTCGACGGCGAACACCGCGGTTCCTGGTGTGTCCGCTGTGCCGTGCATGTGATCATTGCTTGTACAGCCCTCTCGCAGTGTCCGGAGCAAGTGTGGTGGTTCTGACACACCGGTGTCAATGTGTTCTTTTTTCCATTTCCAGGAGTGTATCTTCTAGGAGATGCGGAAGATTCAGCTCATTCTGTAGGAATTGCAAATATAGCTGACTAGTTAGTGTGGGAGCCAAATAAACTGGTTCAAAGATGTGGTCTACTAGAATGTCGCGCCGTATGTTAACACCCCAGAGCACTTCCATGTGATGTAGGCATAGCCAATGAGGATTTACAGGAGCCTAGTAATGCAGACTGTGTCTATTGACAGTGATGTCATTAGGGAAATAGCATTCATCTCCCCATATAATCTGCCTGATGAAACCTGGATTTGAGGCTACTTTATTTACTCAATGTTAACAAATTTCTCTGCTTCAGAAACGCTTTTCTTGCCATTGCCAATCTACATTTTATATCCTCTCTACTTCTACCATCATCAGTTATTTTGCTCCCCAAATAGCAAAACTCCTTTACTGCTTTAATTGTCTCATTTCCTAATCTAATTCCCTCAGCAGCAGCAGACTTATTTTGACTACATTCCATTATCCTCGTTTTGCTTTTGTTAATGTTCATCTTATATCCTTCTTTCAAGACAATTTCCATTCCGTTCAATTGCTCTTCCAAGTCCTTTACTGTCTCTGATAGAATTACAATGTCATTGGCGAACCTCAAAGTTTTTATTTCTTCTCCATGGATTGTAATACCTACTCCAAATTTTTCTTTTGTTTCCTTTACTGCTTGCTCAATATACAGATTGAAGAACATCAGGGAGAGGCTGCAACTCAGTCTCACTCTCTTCCCAACCGCTGCTTTCCTTTCATGCCCCTCGACTCTTATAACTGCCATCTGGTTTCTGTAGAAATTGCAAATAGCCTTTCGCACCCTGTATTTTACCCCTGCCATCTTTAGATTTGAAAGAGAGTATTCCAGTCAACATTGTCAAAAGCTTTCTCTAAGTCTACAAATGCTAGAAACGTAGGTTTGCCTTTCCTTAATCTTTCTTCTAAGATAAGTCGTAAGGTCAGTATTGCCTCACGTGTGCCGAGGTTGGCTTCTATTAATTTTTCCATTCGTCTGTAAAGAATTCGTGTTAGTATTTTGCAGCTGTGACTTATTAAACTGATAGTTCGGTAATTTTCACATCTGTCAACATCTGCTTTCTTTGGGATTGGAATTATTATATTCTTCTTGAAGTCTGAGGGTATTTCGCCTGTCTCATACATCTGGCTCACCATATGGTAGAGTTTTGTCAGGACTGGCTCTTCCAAGGCCATCAGTAGTTATAATGGAATGTTGTCTACCCTCGGAGCCTTATTTCAATTCAGGTCTTTCCGTTCTCTGTCAAACTCTTCACGCAGTATCGTATCTCCCATTTCATTTTCATCTACATCCTCTTCCATTTCCATAATATTCTCTTCAAGTACATCGCCCTTGTATAGACCCTCTATATACTCCTTCCACCTTTCTGCTTTCCCTTCTTTGCTTAGAACTGTGTTTCCATCTGAGCTCTTGATATTCATGCAATGGAATAGCAAAGGTTAATTTAAAAAGGTCAAGGAACTGATCACCAAATGGGTGAGACAAAATGAGGCTAAACTTGGTAGCACGATCATTTAAACCTGCAGAAACGCCACGAATGGCCAGAGTAGAAGAATCGCCAACAAACCTACTATCAAGAAAGCTGTCAAAACTACACGTCTCACCTGACAGCTGTGGCAAGGCAAGGAAACATACACAGCTGCTACATACACTAACCCCCGGGCAGGTAACTGGGGTGATTGCGGTCACGAGGCAGGAAAAATAGAGCTGGTTGAACAAATAGTAATAAACAGAACGCAATAAATTGTAATTATTAGTCCAGAAAAGCTAATCAGATCCGCCTTCCCCAAGCACTCCACTCACTGCTCTTCACCTCGGGAATATTACGAGCAGCAACATGAATCCAAGTCACTGGAGAATTGCAAGATACCTCAATGGTGGAGGTTTCTCTACTTGAATCCAAATGCACTCAACTTAAAGATTGCACAATCCGGTTTACAATGCGATTGTGCACCCTCATAACCACAGGCCATCGATCCGGCAGTCTCTGCGATCTGCCAGCAGTCCCGGCGTGTACTCACACTGTGCAGACCTGATTCCTCCGGAGTTCCCAACGGAAATGCCCACTGACATGAGCTGGGAGAACTACCACGTCGTCCCAAAGATAGGGCCACAGTTACTACAAATCGATAACCGCCGCTGCTGCCACTAGCGGACAGGCAATGCTTGCGAAACCAAGTGGCGCCAGTCAACAGGACAAGAAGACAATCAACCGCAAAGTTGTCAGCTAAACGATACGGTCTGGCCTCCAACAGAGGACGGAAACCTAAAAACAGCACCAACATGAGCCGCAGCATGGCTGACGCTTTGCACGCCATTTTTCCTCCCAGTCAATCTCAGAAATAGACACTTTAACACTTTTTGCTGCATTTTCAATTTCTATTCTCACATGAAAGCCCCAGTCATGATGTTTATCTATACCCACGCTAACATGTTTCGTTCCACTAGGAGTTAAATTGTGTGTAGAACTGAAAAGTGTGGGTACACTCGCTACCTCCTTATCTACAGCATCTGCACTCTGTGGCTGCACTAACACAGGGTTATTCTGCTTGGATGGGTCATATGTCCGTGACCAGTACTGTCCTCCATCTTGCTGTTGTTTAGGATCACCAGCTGCTTTTGATGTGTTGGGAACAGACCACATGTCCTCTTCACACAAATCGATGAGTGGAACAGACAATAACCACTCTGTGTCCTACTCCAGCAAGTGGGCTATGTGCACTACAGGGTCCCATGTGGTCGCTATGGAATCTCAGACATGCTGTAGGTTGTTGCTCCTGCAGGTCCTGGAGTTGGTGCAAGTCTCAAAAAGATGGCAGCTGAGGTTGCTGCAGGTCTGGACGTGGCAGAAGTCGACATGTTGGTGCTCGCCGCTGCAGGCTTTAATGTGTCGAAGGCTACTACTGAACAAAGAGGAGGAAGCACTACATATGAACCAAGGCACCAAAACAACCAATAATAATAATAATAATAATAATGCTAACTAGACAAAGATGTGGTGTGGGATACTTACTTTTCTGTATCTTTCTGTTTCTGAAGGGCGGTGCTCGGTGCTGGATCACAACTGCTGTTGATGCTTCATTGTTCTCCTTATTCTTCTTCTTCTGCTGCTGCTGCTGCTGGTGGCTGATTGAGTGAGACTGAGGTCACAGATCTGCTGAGCCTGCCCTATGTACCCTCCAATGACGTCACCACATACTGCCATCCTATTGGCTGAAGCCTAACATGTGACCAGATTTGGGGTTCTTTTTGGTTCCTACACTTTTTTTCTAGACTACGTTACAGAGGGAGCGAGGTGGTGGAGGGCCTATATGGGGTGGTGTTGTGAAGTAAGCCAGTTGGTCTCCAACCCTCAAGATAAACATAGGGCTAAGCTGATGTGGGGTGTTTAGTAATTTCAAAAAAGGTAGGCAGTTCCAGCACAAGCGTCTATCAGGGCGCGTACTGAAATGCATTTTCACGTCATCCCCCTGATAAAGGAAGAAACTGAAAGTGCGAGACAAAAGTGGCGAAAACCACAGAATAGACACAGCAAAAAGCGAGGGAAACAGAAAATGTGTTTCACGTGGATGAAGACGAAACACCAACAACACAAGAACTGAAAATGAATGTAAACGAAGAACATTGGACTCAATAATGCTAATATACCCCTTCTTCTCCAGCACAGACATCTCGTTCATTGAACACAGTACACAATAACGTCTGTCCTACTAGTCCAGCGACTAGACACGGATTGAGTCCTTTTCCCACCATTTTTCCCAGACCACCATCCTGGATTACTTCATAGGAGGGGAGAGGAGAAGGATGACAGTGCCCTCTAGTGGCAGTGTTGTGAGCTATGTCAGTTGGACTCCCGACGTTCTGGTTAACATACTGGATGGAGCTACTGTCTATGACAACTCAGATTGTTTAAATAAGCAATGCATACTTATGCCTATCATATCTGGTAGCCCAACATAGACTTTCTTTTCCCACCAGTTTCCAAATGGGAGAGGGGAGGGGAGGACAGGGGTTACCTTGTCCATTATTAAACAAAAGAAATGCATACATGACCTCTAACAGCCTTTAGTTTGAATAACTTTCAGTAAGTAAGTACGAGTACAGAGTGTGAATGATCGTAATACACTCCTGAAAATTGAAATAAGAACACCGTGAATTCATTGTCCCAGGAAGGGGAAACTTTATTGACACATTCCTGGGATCAGATACATCACATGATCACACTGACAGAACCACAGGCACATAGACACAGGCAACAGAGCATGCACAATGTCGGCACTAGTACAGTGTATATCCACCTTTTGCAGCAATGCAGGCTGCTATTCTCCCATGGACACGATCGTAGAGATGCTGGATGTAGTCCTGTGGAACGGCTTGCCATGCCATTTCCACCTGGCGCCTCAGTTGGACCAGCGTTCGTGCTGGACGTGCAGACCGCGTGAGACGACTCTTTATCCAGTCCCAAACATGCTCAATGGGGGACAGATCCAGAGTTCTTGCTGGCCAGGGTAGTTGACTTACACCTTCTAGAGCACGTTGGGTGGCACGGGATACATGCGGACGTGCATTGTCCTGTTGGAACAGCAAGTTCCCTTGCCGGTCTAAGAATGGTAGAACGATGGGTTCGATGACGGTTTGGATGTACCGTGCACTATTCAGTGTCCCCTCGACGACCACCAGAGGTGTACGGCCAGTGTAGGAGATCGCTCCCCACACCATGATGCTGGGTGTTGGCCCTGTGTGCCTCAGTCGTATGCAGTCCTGATTGTGGCGCTCACCTGCACAGCGCCAAACACTCATACGACCATCATTGGCACCAAGGCAGAAGCGACTCTCATCGCTGAAGACGACACGTCTCCATTCGTCCCTCCATTCACGCCTGTCTCAACACCACTGGAGGCGGGCTGCACGATGTTGGGGCGTGAGCGGAAGACGGACTAACGGTGTGCGGGACCGTAGCCCAGCTTCATGGAGACGGTTGCGAATGGTCCTCGCCGATACCCCAGGAGCAACAGTGTCCCTAATTTGCTGGGAAGTGGCGGTGCGATCCCCTACGGCACTGCGTAGGATCCTACGGTCTTGGCGTGCATCCATGCGTCACTGCGGTCCGGTCCCAGGTCGACGGGCACGTGCACCTTCCGCCGACCACTGGCGACAACATCGATGTACTGTGGAGACCTCACGCCCCACGTGTTTAGAAATTCGGCGGTACATCCACCCTGCCT
The DNA here is from genome assembly GCF_023897955.1 of Schistocerca gregaria. NCBI lineage: Eukaryota > Metazoa > Arthropoda > Insecta > Orthoptera > Acrididae > Schistocerca > Schistocerca gregaria. The sequence continues at coordinate 258,718,535 of NC_064920.1, read as the reverse complement.
CCCTTATGCCCACAATACGCCCTCGCTCAAAGTCTGTCAACTGCACATACGGTTCACGTCCACGCTGTCGCGGCATGCTACCAGTGTTAAAGACTGCGATGGAGCTCCGTATGCCACGGCAAAGTGGCTGACACTGACGGCGGCGGTGCACAAATGCTGCGCAGCTAGCGCCATTCGACGGCGAACACCGCGGTTCCTGGTGTGTCCGCTGTGCCGTGCGTGTGATCATTGCTTGTACAGCCCTCTCGCAGTGTCCGGAGCAAGTATGGTGGGTCTGACACACCGTTGTCAATGTGTTCTTTTTTCTATTTCCAGGAGTGTATTTTGCCATGGTCAAGAGGCTGTCCCTCTAGGTGTTGGTATGTGACACTTACCAGTCTCAATTTCTTGCATTGGGCCAACAGATGGCTCTACTTGTTCCACAATGCTGCAGTCCTGTCTCTCTGTCTAGGGGTTGCTAATCTCACTTCTTCGGGTAGTTTTTTCTTTATTTTTAGCGTTTTCATGCTCATGTCCAGTAGTAGTATGGGAAGGGCGTTGCAGCCTCACTCTGCATTGTTGCCAAATGTATTCAAGATGGCGGCCAAAGATGTGACAGCGTCACAATGGCATCATGACAGGAAGTTCATATTTTGGCATGAAAATAGGTCAATTGGGCTACCTCCATTAACCTAGCCCTCTTCCCCTCCCCTTTGGCCATGGAAGATGTCAAAGATGCCAGTAACAGCACCAAGAACAAAAAACAGGCACAGGCTCTGACAGACTGTATAACGAATGTTTAAAGGTACTTTTAAAGGCACTTTTGCAGGATGGCAGTTGATATATTGCAAAAACGTAGATATAACTTGAGAGTATAAATAAGAAATTACTTAAAATGTTAATTAGTATAAGTGGTTTTATCGATTGTGGCGTGCAATCGCTGAAACAGAACAAGTACGCAGCTCAGTTGTCTTGCCGAGAAGACAGCAACTTTTTTATTCTTGTAATGGTCCAGATCGGACACATATCTGCCATTGCTGCAGATAATTATTTGGCACACGGCCATTATTCTATTTGATTGAGACACAATCTCACTAGGCGTACTCATAGTTACACACAGCAACAGGATTAATGTTTCTATGTAATTAAATTTCTGACGAAATAAATCTCGGGTGAACAGCCTGGTGTGAGAGTGCATAGGACACAATATTTCAGCAATCGACCACTTTGTCATCATCAGGTGCACTGATGTACTGAGCAATGGTGGGCCGGCGCCAGGTATATATAGGACAATCCCCCTCTCCCTCAGGCGCTTCCTGATGATGGCAACGTGGTCGATCGCCGAAATATTGTGTCCTATGCACACTCATACCAGGCTGTTCACCCGAGACGTATTTCGTCATAAAATATGCCAGGAGAAAATGAAGAATCACATAATTTAATTTAGTATAATATTTTGTGAATACAGTGATATTATTTAAACTTGTGTTTCATTTAGGTTTCAAGCTGTTGTTCCAATTAAATGGCGTACTAGCATGGCTAAAGCTTCTGTGTCACAAATCCTTTGAATGATCCAGCTTGCGCCTATACTTTGGAATTATTCAATCTAAGAAGTCTGATAGATAAATATTTTCAGAACAGTCACTCACGGTCAAACTTACAATGAACTGACCTTACTCAAGAGGCCATTGTCAAGCACCCAAAGTTTGTATTAACCACCATTATGAATTTATGCTCTGATCACATACTATTATCATTATCTATTATTATTTGGTGTTATCTGATGTACACAAACCAGACCGGAATAGCCAGTAAATCAAACTGGCGACTTTGTGTATGGACCTTTTATTCAATATGCTGCATTGTTTTCTTTGCTGCATTGATGATGGGATTATATCTGACAAGCCATTGCCACTGAATATTTGTAAAGACCAAACAAAAAGACGAACCATTGGAATTGTTGATGAAACATGGAATTTACACTGCATACTTGGATCCAAGGTAAGACATCGCATTTTTACATGAGCACCCGAGACCAAACGCTGTCAGCAACTGTACCTTGCTTCATATCTTTGTTAAAATTATCTGTAACTGTAGCAGTCATTTTTTTGCATAAGGTCGCGAATTCCAAATTATTTTTATCATACAGTTTATTACGACAATACAGCCATATCATTCCACAAAAAAGCCGAATTGTGTCATGTGCAATGTAAAATGGCAAGTAGCCATTAATGTTAATTATTTCACTATTAATTGCAATTCTTGCTCGGTTAAGCCAACATTGTTGCAATACGAAATTAATTTCATGAGTTCATTCTCAAACGTGCTTACAGATTTTTCTTGCAATATTCATTACATGTAGCGTCGTGGTAACACGTAAACAATTGGCAAAAATGGAAAGTGAGAGACAACAGACTCAAATCGAATCCGACTTTGACATTGAACAAAACACTGACAATGACTCCAGAGTGGACACCAATAGTAACGAACAATCAACAGTTAACATGCCTAGTGACGAAATTTCGTAAATATGTCGACCATTAGCCAAACAGCTAAATCCAGCTCAGAGCCCATTCTTGTCTGTGACGTCATGTCAAACGATGTGGTGAGGATAGAGCACTTTCAGTTGACAAATATTACCATATATTTGACAGTATTATCAAGCAAATAACTGAAAACAAAAATCACATGACATCAATACAAAATCAGATCACTGAAAACACATGACAGTTTTAGAAACTCGACATGACTAGATTAAGGCTGAATTAAGAGCACTAAAAACTTGAATCACACTTTGTGTGAAAGAGTGGACGAGATTAACACGAGACTGAGCTGGCAAGTGTCCAAACTTGACGCAAAATGTTCCGAACTGATTTTACAGCAGGAAAAAACCACAAAAGACGTAAAAGTTTTGAAACTTAAGTCAAATATTTAAACACTACATGCAAAGCTTTTGCCACTAAAGTCAAATATTATCCATCAGTTCATGAATCAATAAAAACACCCATTACTATAATTGAATGCAAAGCTGATACCTTTGATAAACAACTTACAAACTTCAATTACACACTGACGACCATTTTGCCCATGTAAATTAAGAATTTCATGACTGGTTTAAGTAGAAAAATAAACAATTTGGCCAATGTTTAGAGAAAAAATTACTGACAGTTGTGCACGACACCGTAGCCGAATTTGTCAAAAGTAATAAACATGTTATAGTTGAGGCAGTTCAATCTAATGCAGCACTACAGAAACAACTGCTGTGGGGTGTCGAGATGGTCAAACCCGGAACTCCAGATGGCTGAGCTGAAGCTGGGACCCACCACCATCTTTCGTCAGGAGGCCGAGCAAGCTCAATAGCGTCGAGAGGCAGTGCAGAGTGATAGAGCGGTATTTGCTGGCACTACTTTATTCTGATAATTTACAGTGCTTTGATGAGTGCAGTGTAGTGTCGGCGGCCGCCCAGCGCACCGTGTCGCGAGTCCAGCCGGCTCAGCAACTCCTGGTACTCCAACACTGCTGCTGCCATCTGCAAGGCCGCTCAGCTGAAACTCAGCCACGCTCGCCCAGTCGCTCTCGTCTGCCGTGGCTAGCGGCTGGCGCCATGCCGCTGCCTGCTACTTCAGAGACTGCTACAGTTCCTGGTCCTCGCTGCCCTCCGCCCCGTTTGGCCTGCTCTGTTCGACCATGGGACAAAGGTGGATGTACTGTTCGCCAGTGACCCTCGGCCACTGCTGCTCCCCACGCCCTCCTGGATGCTGTGCCGCAACTTGCCAGATGGCAATCCCCGCTGCTGTCTCTGCTGCAGATCCAGCACTGCCACGCCCCATAGCGTACCACTCGCCCGGACCCAGGTACACCAGGTGGGAAGCGAATGTGGCCTGTCCTGGATTATGCAGATCGCTGCCACTGCCCTCCTTCAGGCTGACCATGCGATCTCCAAGTACCCGGCTACCATTCCATTGCGGCCAGGTGTTGTGTCCACGGAGGCGGAATACAGCCTGAACAAGTACATAGAAATAAGGTAAGTTTTACACAGAATATTTACAACATTGCTGAAAGTCTGGCCCCTATAAGTGTGGACCAGCACAGGTCCTTCCCGACGCTCGACTGGCCTAGCACACCTTGTCCTAAGGTAAAAGTAGTGGCAGAGAGAGACAGAAACTACGGCAGAGATAAATTCCCAAACGTCAGCCATCTACAAGTCTCCACTTGGCTCTGGCCTAGTTCCTCGCCTCATATCGCAATAACTTCAAGCAACGCTGCGGTTTGCTGTCTCGTTGTTGCTTCACACAAAGCAATTTGTGCACACAACAGCGCCGTCACAGCACCGCGCTCGCGACTGCCATGTTTGCATTTCCTGCCCTACTAGCTGTCGACTGTTTCAACACTCTGCCAGTGGCCCCAGATTCCATCGTTTAACCGTGCATTCATTGACACTTAATTAAATTTCCTCTTTCCTACGGCTAAGATTAATACTAGCGCAAAACAACTATACAATGACAAATGACCGGAGTGTAGTAATGCTAATAATCAAAATGTTTCCTTTGGTAATGAAAACAGATACATGTGTGACACATATCTTCCGTACACAACACACACCTCACAACAACAACAGTACACACCTGTACGCGTGACACCTAACTACAGTCGTGACATTTATGGGCAGTACATTCCTTCCCATTCACGAGCCAATCACTAAAATTATTACAGAGAAAGCAATCGACATTACAGATCCAAAGAAAATGGAAGTCTGACTAAACATCGGCAATTTAAAACTTTCATCTCAGAAAAACGTAATGTACATCCTATGACTTTTCTGAAAGCGTTTGGAAATGCGTTCCCAAGAACATAGAGTGACCGAAAGAGAATTTCTCACATTGTAGGTTACATCCAAGGCGACGCAGCTGTCTGGGCATATCATGAAGCCGACAGATGCGTGCTACATGAGCAATTTGAGAGAGCTTTCTTGGCCAAATGTCGGTCGCAGTCGGTACAAGAACGTCCTAGGATCAGATTGTGCAACCAGACCCTTTAATACATACATACATGGATACATTAATCCTTGTTCCATAGATCATGAATACAACATTTCGTAATGATGTGAAACATGTCACTTTAACATAAGTTTTCTTTAGACAAAGTAATTAATTATTTAATTCTTATTACAGTTACTACTTCATATCTAAGAATTCGTCTATTGCGAAGAAGGAGTTGTCATTCAGAAATTCTTCTAATTTGTTTTTAAAAGTTGGCTATGTATCTGCTGGACTTTTAATACTATTTGGCAAATGACCAAAGATTTTTGTGGCAACAGAATTCACCCCTTTCTGTGCCAAAGTGAGATTCAATCCAGAATAGTGTATATTATCCTTTCTTCTAGTGTTGTAGCTATGCAATTTGCTGTTATTTTTGAATTGGAATGGGTTATTAATGACAAATTTCATAAGTGAATATATGTATTGTGAAGTTATTCCTTAAATAAATGTCTGCAAAGTGATCTTGGGTGGGCTCCAGCTATTATTCTGATTACACACTTTTATGCCCTGAATACTTTCTCTCTTAATGAGGAATTCCCCCAAAATATGATGCTATATGAAAGCAGTGAATGATAATAGGCATAGTAGGCTAATTTACTGATATATTTTCACAGAATCTAATCGTTTCAGCAGATCATCAATGTGTTTCTTCCAATTCAATTTCTCATCAGTGCACACACCTAGAAATTTTGAGTATTCTGCCTTAGCAACAGACTTCTGTTCACAGTCTATATTTATCAATGGTGTTATGCCACGTACTGTGCAGAATTGTATAAACTGTGTTTTCTCAAAATTAATGAGACTCCATATGCAGAGAACCACTTAATAATTTTCTGAAAGATATTATTTGCAATTTTCTCAGCTAATTCTTGTTGGGTGTGAGTACTACACTTGAATTAACAGGAAAAAGAACTACCTTTGCATCTTCATGAATATAGAGAATATTAAGAACAATAAGGGACCCAAGACTGAATCCTGTGGGACACCATTCTTGATACCTCCCCAGTTAGAGGACTCTGCTGGTTTTTGTAGAGTATCTGTACTGTTAATTTCAACCTTTTGCATTCTTCCAGTTAAGTATGAATTAAACCATTTGTACACTGTCCCACTCATATCACAATACTTAAGCTTATTTAGAAGAATTTTATTATTCACACAATCAAAAACCTTTGAGAGAACACAAAATATCCCAATTGATGATGTTCAGTTATACAGTGCATTTAATATTTGATCAGTGAAAGCATGTATAGCATTTCCTGTCGAAAAGCCTTTCTGAAAACCAAATTGGCATTTTTTTAGGATCTCATTTTTACAAATATGTGATGGTACTCTTGAATACATTACTTTTTCAAGAATTTTGGTTAAAGCTGTCAGAAATGGAATTGGACATTAGTTGTTAGCATCAGATCTATCCCATTTTTTATACAATGGTTTAACAATAGCATATTTCAGTCAATCTGAAAAAAATGCCCTGTCTCAGTGAGCTACTACATATCTGGCTGAGAATCCTACTTATTTGTTGGTAACAAGCTTTTAGTACTCTGTTGGAAATGTCATCAATTCCATGTGAGCTTTTGCTTCTGAGCGAATTTATTATTTTCCTAATTTCAGTAGGAGAGGTGGTTTGAATTTCAATTTTATCAAATTGCATAGGTACTGCCTGTTTCATATACTGCCTTGCATTTTCTAATGAAGAGCTGGATTCTATATTCTCTACAAAACTTAAAAACTGATTATTAAGAATGTTTTCTACTTCTGACTTCTTGTTAACAAACTTTTCATTGTGTTTCATAGAAATACAGTCTTCCTGTGCTCTTGGTTGCCCTGTTTCTCTATTCATAAAAGTCCAAATGTGCTAATCTCAGACATAATACACGTACTCCTGGACTTTTTAATAACTGTTCTTAATACAGTGCAGTAGTTTTTATAGTGTTTCACTGTTTCAGCATCATTACTCCTCCGAGCTATAAGATATATTTCCCTTTTCTGTTTACAAGATATTTTATCCCTTTAGCACGCCATAGCTTTCTACATGGTTTCCTACAATTATATTTCACTGTTTTCTTAGGGAAACTGTTTTAAAATATACTCAAAAAGGTTAAATTTTAAATTAGAATCACATTCGCTGAACACCTCATCCCAATCTAACTGTTGCAAGCTTTTCCTAAAATTTTGAATGTTTAAATCGTTAATAGAACACACTATTTTGGAGGACTGTTTTGCATTACTGTATGGAGTTATGTCATATACTGTAACTAGCTGTGCATCATGATCAGACAGACCATTCTTAAGAGGAAAAGTTTTTATTTGATTAAATTTAGTTGGTCTATGAAAACATTGTGTATCAGTATGCTGCTTTCTGTACCAACCGAGTAGGAACATCGATAAGTGATTTCAAGCTGAAAGAACCAAGTAATACTTCAAGGTCAAGCTTTCTACTGGACCCTTTCAGAAAATCTATATTGAAATCCCCACAAACAATAATTTGCTTTCCTCTGTCTCACAGATAGCACAACAAAGAATCCCGTTTTTTTCAAAAATAGTTGAAAATTTCCCAATGGGGACCTATACACAGATACAATTATAAAAGTGCCATTATTTAGTTTAATCACACATGCATGTGCTCCTATATGTTTCTCTATGCAGAATTTTTTAGTTTCCAAATTTTTCACACTATGACATTTTAACATATATGGCAACTCCTCCACCTCTCTCCATAGTGTCTCTACTTACTTGTGATGAACATGGCAATTTGCGCCGGTATTTTGAGAAATATTAGGATATGGGACACTTTCTTGAAGAACCTGTAGCTATGTGTGATATACTCCGTGCACTTAAAGCCTGATTTCCTTTTAACATTAAAGAGAAGTTAGTGCACATGATGCAGAACATTTTCTAACTGTGCTTGATTCTGTTGATATATTATATGAGGATCAACGTTCTGTAGAGAACAACAGCTGCCACAATGTTTACATCAGTGGCATGCAAAATGCACTAGCTTGCCAACTTAATCATGGCACTGGCCGCTGTTGGTTACGTAGTGCAGCAGAATCAACACCTTCCTTCCGCAAACCAATACACGACCAAAATCAGCAGACACACCCAATATGAACAACAATCATACAAAACAGGTGGCATCCAATACAAGAGGTGCCACAACAACAATAATTGAAATAACAAAATGGAAACAATAACAACTGTAATAAAACAGAAACAATTATCAGCCTGTACAAAATCAACAGCAAAACTGGAACAATAACTGGTCCACCACCTCAGTACAACATTAACACAAGTCCGTGTCAAATGTCGCCACAGCCTGTACAAAATCAAAATTGGACTTTACCCACCAATCAGCAGGTATGTCAAGGTGCTCAACAACAAAAGCCACAACAGATTGGAGAGTGGAATACACATACCCTAATGTAAACATAACAGAAGTGTCAAGTCAAGCTCCACCTCCACCTGTATCATCACCTACACCAATTACAATGAAGTCAAACTAAAGACAGCCACTACTGTGCTCCAGGTCGTGACTGAAGAAGGTTTGGTGGGCGACTTCAGTATCAAACCATTGTTTGATACACACAGTTATGAACATCACAATGATTATGTAGCAAATATTTTTAAGCAGCAACCACTGTTATTTATACGATAAAATCATGATAGCTTATCTGATGAACTATTGCAGGAAAATACACAATGTCATTCACCTAGCACTGGTATAGTAGAAGGTTTTCCAATCAGTATTGTTTTTGACACAAGAGCGGCTGTGAGTGTTTTGTCATATAATTTCTATAAGAAAATGTCTGAATTTGAAGCTGTACCAGAATTTCCTGTTCAAAAGTGTAAGATTTAAACTGCTGTAGGTAGTAAGTCAGGTAGAGTTACGAAACAGGTTTCTGTAACCATTAAAATAGGTAATGGAACAGTATAACGGCCATTCCTCATGGTCCAGACTCTAGTTAATAATTATATTATAGGTTTAGGTATGTTATGTGAGAAGGACAGTTTATTGACTTTTCAAAATGTAAATGTTTCCTTAGACATAAGGGCAGTGAAATCATGATTGACTTGGATACCAGGACTCCCAAACATGACAAGTATTGTACTGGGTACAAAATTCAATTTTTGCAAGAGGGCAAGGAAACAAAAACACAGACACTCGCAGCTGATCCAAAATACGATGATTTGCAAACAGTGATTACCCATAAGCTAAGTGAAACCACTGTTATTACTGGTGACGGCATAACAAGTTTTATCAAGTACTATGTAAGTACGAGTATATACAGGTTTTTACTAAACGAGCAGATATTACTGAGATATATGTTTATAAAATTAAAGTCAAACCTCACCAAACTTTCTGTCACAAAACCTATAATGTACCACTGTCTAAACGACCTACAGTGTGCTAAGAACTTAAACAGATGTTACAGTGGAAGATCATCAAACCTTCCATATCTCCATAGTATAGTCCATGACTTGTCGTCAAGAAACGTAACAGAAATATTAGAGTAGCGTTGGATGCTTGTGCCATAAATGAATTTATACTACCTGTACGCACAAAACCAGAAAATATAGAGGAACAATTACAGAAATTTTTAGATGCTAAGTACTTTTCCACAATCGACTTGACAAATTCGTTTTGGCAAGTGGCAATCACTCCTGACTCCAGAAAATATACTGCTTTCATGTTTGGGGGGCAAACATATCAATTCTGTATTCTTCCTTTCGGATTGAGCGTCAGTTAAGACGTATTTATTACTGCTTTTCATACTGTCCTTGGTGACGAGTTAGTTGAGACTGTTAAACATTATGTTGATGATCTTTTGATAGCCAATAAGGCTCAGAATGAACTTCTTGACACCCTTGACAAGATTGTGGATAAATTTGTACAAGCTGGAGTAGCAGCAAACCTAAAGAAGTCAAAATTTGCTTGTAGTGAGATTAGGTATCTTGGACACATAATTAATACACAAGGTATATACCCTGATCCAGGTAACTTGGACGCTATTAGGAATAGTGCAAGCAAGATTTTGGTGACATTAAGCACACGTTGGTGAATGCAAGTATTTTTGACCATCCAGACACTAGTTTAGATTTTTGTATGACATGTGACACATCATGCAGTAGCTTGGGTTGTTGCCTATTTCAGGCAGTTAAGAATTGAGAAGAGAAACAAGTAAAGATCATTGGATTTGCAAGCTGTAGTTTAAGTGAATGTGAACATACTCATTCAACCACTGAACTTGAAAATCTTTCCATTGTCTGGGCATTCGAAAAGTTCAACTATTATTTGTACAGCAGACACACGAAAATTTATACAGATCACCAAGCTCTGACATTTTTGTTAACATGTAAATTGGTTCACCCTACATTATTACAATGGGCATCATCTCTGCAGAACTACTCATTTGAGATTGTGAACATTAAAGGTAAAGACAACATCATTGCTGATACTTTGTCTCTTCTTCCACAAGGTATGAATGATTGATCTTGATAATTTGAATGACTAAAGAATATTCCTAACGATGATTAAACATTATTAACGATATTACATTGATTTGTGTATAAATAAACAGCTTTACAAAAATCTGATCCGCAGTGAACAAGGTAAGAACTTGAGTCACAGATCAACATGAACATCCACTGTCTAGCCTTTATTTGATATATAATTATGTGTTATTCAATCATCATCATCTTGATGGCTCTAACTGGTGTTTATGTATCCCCAAGGACTCCGTACACAACTTAATCTGGCACACACACTTAGTTTGGGGACATTATGGAACGAAGAAGTGCCTTGCAAAACTTAGCACATATTGAAACTTCCTGGCAGATTAAAACTGTGTGCCCAACCGAGACTCGAACTCGGGAGCTTTGCCTTTCGCGGGCAAGTGCTCTACCATCTGAGCTACCGAAGCACGACTCACGGCCTGTACTCACAGCTTTACTTCTGACAGTAGCACATATTGTTATTTCACTAACATGAGACGAAAGATTCACAGTGTACTTAAACCATGCATGCCTTGTCAGAAATCTAAACCTCAGAACCTATCTTCACTGACTGCTCTACATTCCATACTATCCAGCAAACCTCTGGAGACTGTAAGTACAGACGTAAGTGGTCCACATCCAATAAGTACTGGAGGTGTGAAGTATATTTTAGCATTTATGACATATTTTCTAAACCATGTTAAGCTGTACAGCATAAAATCTGCAACTGCTAATGCAATCATCAGACAATTCATTCCTCACGTGGAAAAACCCAAGGCAATTTTACCTGACAACCCCACGTTCTACACATTCTTAAAGGATAATCATTGAGAGCATCTTTATTTTCAAGTTCAGCACACAATCTAATCCTACTGAAGGAATTATGCACATATATACCTACAGCATTCTAATTTGTCATTATTTGAAGAAGTTCAGAACAAACTGAATATATATGACACAACCTATACACCTAATGATCTTACAGGTATGTTCGACCGCAAAGAATCAAATGAGTGGAGTGATCCGTTGCCAAAGTTTTTATCCCAGCAGATGTCACATGATGAAAAAGTAAGAGAGGTGCTAAGCATGCTAACGCAAGAAACAGATACTACTCTAGTACTATTAAGGGAAAGCAAGAATTCAAGGTAGGCATTAGTACTATTGCATATGCACCACATACCTTTTCACTAAAGTGACGCAAAAAGAACTGACGTCTGCTGTACGACAGTCCACATATAATTGTGAACATACCACATCCTGCTGCATACCTGTTGCAGAACCCAAAAACAAATACCATCATTGGGCTTTACGGTCATCAAGACTTAAGAGTACTTCATTCTATGCAGTGAACATATATCTATAAGAAATGAATAAGTAAACTGTATATTTATAAAACACACGTACCTCTCAGTACTACTGCAAGGAAATTAAGTAGCACAAGAAATTTTATTTCAGCTGATCTAGCCAGCATCAGAAGAAGAAAGAAGAGGTTTCGACTTCGCCAAATCTACATAAACAACATCAACCAAAGTCTTAACTCAAGTGTCATGATGGCATTTATGCAAGTGTGATGAAAATATTATTGAGACAACATGATTAATTAACTGTAGTGTTGATCAAGGACTGTTCATGACTGACTGACCTGTACACAAAACAACACGACAACCAAACTCTATCACCTGGGAACAGATTAGATGCACTTCATATTTCATAGAACATGTTTATGTGAAGTCAAGGCCATATACACACTCTACACACACTCATAACACGAGAATTCTGTAGGTTTGATTTTGGTGTGTTGGTGTGGACGTTTGTCCATTAATATATGTGCACCTGAGCTTGTTTGTTGATGTATCCAGATGTTGTGCCTAATCATTCCAATTTCAGGTGACATCGTTTGTGAATGCAAAATTTGGTTAAAAAGTTCTAATGTTCGTAAGATTATGTAAATACCTGTATTCCATATAAAGCCAAAATGTGATATATTTATGTCTAATTATCTAATTTGCAAAATGTAATTTGTTGGTATCTAAATGCGATCAGAATTTGTAATATGTAAAACCACGAGATTCATGGGAAATAGACTGCTTTAAAGACATTCTAGATACATCGCAATGCCTGTAACAACAACGGAATATGTGTGCTAAATTGTTAAAAACTATTCTTCATATATCGCTATGAGGATGATCGCGACGAAATATTTATGTAAAAACTTGGCCGGCCGCGGTGGTATCGCGGTTCTAGGCGCGCAGTCCGGAACCATGCGACTGCTACGGCCGCAGGTTCGAATCCTGCCTCGGGCATGGATGTGTGTGATGTCCTTATGTTAGTTAGGTTTAAGTAATTCTAAGTTCTAGGGGACTAATGACCACAGCAGTTGAGTCCCATAGTGCTCAGAGCCTTTTGAACCATTTTTTTGTAAAAACTTGTTAACAGACATTATTTGTACATCGCCGGATAAACTGTGAGCGCGATGGAACTGTGTATGTGAAATGCAATAACATTTGTAGTGCATCACCTAATAACATTTACCATGATGCAACTGTGCAAAATAAGGAATTGGTGAACCACTGTACCTACACATATAAGCACTGAAGAAAACTCCACGGGTAGAGGAATTTTGGATGGGACTTCAGGGAGTGTACTGTTCTCAGAATACAATGGCCACTTTCACCTGGACAAATCGAGGATCGATTCCAGCATTTTGCAGTCCAAAGTCTTGCAACCATGCCTTCACGGAACTTATGTTGTGGAACGGAAATCCACTGGTCTTCAACCATGCAAAGCATCACCTAGAAATAACAGCTTTATCAGTGAAAATAACAGTGGAATGAGTGAACATGAACACATATTGGTTGTCAAATCTGTGAACAGTGATGTCGATATGCAATAAACATTTACATCATGCAAACTACCAAACCAGTGCTTACGCTTGCATTATTATTGTGTTGTTATGAATATGAACTGCAAACGACGACACGTTGTGCAACGACAGCTAATCTGAAACAGAAAGACATTTTAAATGCAATACTGTCCATGAGAGACAATGACCAATAATGAAATGTATTTTGCTTTAATATATGTAGTAGTCTCATGTTTATTGTACCTGTTCCCTCCCCCCCTCCCCCCCCCCCCCACCATGAGCCATAGACTTTGCCGTTAGTGGAGAGGCTTGCGTGCCTCAGTGATACAGATACCCATACCATAGGTGCAACCACAATTAATGGAGGGGTAACTGTTGAGAGGCCAGACAAACATGTGGTTCCTGAAGAGGCGCAGCAGCCTTTTCAGTAGTTGCAGGGGCAACAGTCTGGATGATTGACTGATCTGGCCCTGTAACACTAACCAAAATGGCCTTGCTGTTGTGGTACTGCGAACGGCTGAAAGCAAGGGAAAACTACAGCTGTAATTTTTCCCTAGGGCATGCAGCTTTACTGCATGATTAAACGCTGATGGCGTCCTCTTGGGTAAAATATTCCGGAGGTAAAATAGTCCGCCATTCGGATCTCCGGGCGGGGACTACTCAAGAGGACGTCGTTATCAGGAGAAAGAAAACTGGCTCACTACAGATCAAGGCGTGTAATGTGAGATCCATTAATCGGGCAGGTAGGTTAGAAAATTTAAAAAGGGAAATGGATAGGTTAAAGTTAGATAAAGTGGGAATTAGCGAAGTTCGGTGGCAGAAGGAACAAGACTTTTCGTCAGGTGAATATGGGGTTATAAATACAAAATCAAATAGGGGTAATGCAGGAGTATGTTTAATAATGAATTAAAAAAAGGAGTGCGTGTAAGCTACTACAAACACCTTACTGAACGCATTATTATGGCCAAGATAGATGCTGCTACAGTAGTACAAGTTCATATGCCAACTAGCTCAGCAGATGAAGAAATTGAAGAAATGTATGATGAGATAAAAGAAATTATTCAGATAGTGAAGGGAGACGAAAATTTAATAGTCATGGGTGGCTGGAATTCGATAGTAGGAAAAGGAAGAGAAGGAAATGTAATAGGTGAATATGGATTGTGGGTAAGATACGAAAGAGGAAGCCACCTGGTAGAATTTTGCACAGAGCATAACTTAATCATAGCTAACCCTTGGTTCAAGAATCATAAAAGAAGGTTGTATACATAGAAGAAGCGTGGAGATACTAGAAGGTGTCAGATAGATTATATAATGGTAAGACAGAGATTTAGGAAGCAGGTTTTAAATTGTAAGACATATCCAGGGGCAGATGTGGACTCTGACCACAATCTATTGGTTATCAACTGTAGATTAAAACTGAAGAAACTGCAAAAAGGTGGGAATTTAAGGAGATGGGACCTGGATACACTGACTAAACCAGAGGCTGTACAGAGTTTCAGGGAGAGCGTAAGGGAACAATTGACAGGAATGGGGGAAAGAAATACAGTAGAAGAAGAATGGGTAGGCTTGAGGATGAAGTATTAAAGGCAGCAGAGGATCAAGTAGGTAAAAAGATGAGGGCTAGTAGAAGCCCTTGGGTAACAGAAGAAATATTGAATTTAATTGATGAAAGGAGAAAATATAAAAATGCAGTAAATGAAGCAGGCAAAAAGGAATACAAATGTCTCAAAAATGAGATCAACAGGAAGTGCAAAATGGCTAAGCAGGGATGGCTAGAGTACAAATGTAAGGATGTAGAGGCTTACATCACTAGTGGTAAGGTAGTTACTGCCTACAAGAAACTTAAAGAGACCTTTGGAGAAAAGAGAACCACTTGTATGAATTGGTTGACTGATTGATTTTTTGATCCATCTTAATCTACAGCTGCACAATGTGCAAGAGATACTTGGATTTTTATGTTAATATTAACAGTTTTACATATAATATAGCTTTGTGCATAATAACACACATTAATATATAAATTAAAGGTCAATACTTAAATAAATGTTACGCTATATACAGAGAGATAAAATACAGATGTTCTTCTGAATGAGACTAGTTAACATAGACAAATTAGATTTGAAGTGGCCAATGTTTTGTATGTGTTTAATGGTATCTGGTAAGGCATTGTATAATTTGATACTAGGATGGGTAAGGCCGTTTTGAAATAACTTTGTGTTGGCTCATTGAACCACGTACATCCCATTTTTGTCTTGTATCATAGCTGTGTATTGTGTGATTTTGAGTGATGAATGGTCTTTTTGTATGTAAGTTTTACTTAAAATATATTATATTTTCGAGTATATATATGCAAGGAAGTGGCAGGATCATTCGTTTTTTGAAACAATGGTCTACATGATTTGCGATTATCTACCACTTCCATCATTCTTATAAATTTTCTTAAATGTTGAATGTTTTGATGACATCTCCAGAATTTCTCCACAACATAATCCCATACCAGAGGTGAGAGTGTACAACTGCATAATATGCACACTGAAGGGTGTTGTAGCTGGTACAATTTTTTAATGTATGTAACACAAAACAAGAAGTACTTAACTTTTTGTTCATTTGCGCAACATGTGATTTCCATTTCAAGTTGTCTTGTAGATGAAGTCCAAGAAATTTGGAACAAGCTGATTTGGCAATTGTCTGTCCATATAGCTCTAGATTGGGTGATACCAGATTTTTTGTTTGTGTTGTGTGTATATCCATAGCTACAGTTTTTTCAGTGTTTATTATTGAGTTCAAAAATGGTTCAAATGGCTCTGAGCACTGTGGGACTTAACCTCTGAGGTCATCAGTCCCCTAGAACTTAGAACTACTTAAACCTAACTAACCTAAGGACATCACACACATCCATGCCTGAGGCAGGATTCGAACCTGCAACTGTAGCGGTCAAGCGGTTCCAGACTGTAGCACCTAGTACCGCTCGGCCACTCCGGCCAGCTATTATTAAGTCATTGTCATCAAAGTAACATGTCAGCCTGTCAGTGGCTTTTTTATGTTTTTTACAAGAGTTTCTTCTGAGTTTCCTGCAATTAGAACATGTATATCATCAGCAAATTGAAATATTTTACTGCTGCCATTGCTTATGTTTACATCATTTACATAGAGTAAGAACAGGACAGGACCTATTACTGATCCTTGTGGCACTTCACATTTAAGAGTCAGTAGCTTGGCATTGTATTTCCTAAAGAAATTGTTAGATGTTCCCCTAAGGCCAAGATTTTCTAGCTTGTGTAGCAATTTGTCATGATTTATGGTGTCATATGCCTTTGACAAATCTAAAAATATGTCCATGGCAAGCTTTTTGTTGTCTAATGCTATCAGTGCCTCTAATAGAAAGGAGTGAACTGTTCATTCGGCTGAATGGTTTCCTCTAAATACATGTTGAGATTCTAATAGAATGCCATTATCCCCTAAGAAGTCTGTTAGCCTTTTATTGAAAAGCCTTTCTAACATTTTTGAGAAAACAGACAGAAGTGACAGTGGTCTGTAGTTGGAAATATCATCTTTGTTTCCTTTCTTGTATAATGGCTTTACTTCTGCTGTTTTCAAACATGAAGGAAAAGTTCCTGTAGCACAAGATAGGTTACATAGGTGGGTTAAGGGCTCATTAATCAAGTCCGCACACTTCTTTATAATGAAATCAGGTATATCATCTACACCTGCAGAGTGTTTCATTTTGAGACTTTTTATTCTAACCTGTACTTCTACATTTTTTGGGTACAGAAACCTTGATCTGCTCGAGACTTTTTTCCCTGTATCTGTATGCTATTTTCTATTTGAGGTCTGTTGCAGTAGGTTCTCTGTTACATTTATAAAACAGTTATTAAACATATTAGCTACTTCCTGTGGGTTACTAATATTTTCCAAGCCATCCTTTAATACTATATTATTAACTCTATTTTTGTAAGTTTTAGTTTCTATCTTTACAACTTGCCAGATTGTTTTGGTTCTGTTTGACACATCTTCTATGTATTTGTCATTGTCTCGTTTGTTTACCTTCTTTATTATTCTATTTAAGATGGATTTATATTTTTTAAAGTAACTATCAAACTCCTGAGTTGTGTAGTACTGTCTTGCATTATTGTGAAGGTACCATTTTCTAGCACAAGGTTTCCTTATACTACTAGCAATCTATTTGTTGGTTTTAATGGTTTGGGGTGTTTTGGCTTTCATTGAAAAAGCAAGATGAAAATGATATTTTAAAATATTCATGAATGTCTGAAACTTATCAGAAATATTTTCTGTGCCATACACTAGCTCCCATGATTCTTGTTGGTCATAATTCTGGAATGTTTGTATTGCAGTTTTACTGAAAGTTCTGCCCATGTGTGTAGTCTTCGTCATATAATTATATTTTGTTTTGGAGCTAATTATTATTTGGTCTATAGTAGTACTAGAATTATTTGTTTCACGTGTCGGGGAGTGGATTGTAATTTCCGAATTATTGGCTGTTAATATGTTCATTCGCTTTAGGTTTAGGTCTTCACATATAAGAACTGTTTTTCGATATGTTACTACTTTATTTAGTGAAGTATCACGCTGAGTGTTGAATTTTTTTAGGTGGGCATTGGGAGATCTAAATAAACATGTTACAATAAACGTGAATGCTGGAATTTCTACACCTGATATTTCAAAATCTTTCTCAGTGTTTAAGGATTCAGCATTGTCTAAGTTATTGAATTTGATATCTTTCTTTATGTATACGCCGTTCCCTCCATGTGTAAACTGATTTCTACAAGTTTGTGCTGCTAACATATAACCTGTTATTTTCACTGTCTTTAACTCATTTTCTTTCAGCCAGTGTTAAGTTAAGCAAAGTATATTAACATATCTGAGTTAACTTCATAGCAATATTTAAAGCTCTTTAACTCAAACTTCAAGAAGAGTATAATACACTCCTGGAAATTGAAATAAGAATGCCATTAATTCATAGTCCCAGGAAGGGGAAACTTTATTGACACATTCCTGGGGTCAGATACATCACATGATCACACTGACAGAACCACAGGCACATAGACACAGGCAACAGAGCATGCACAATGTCGGCACTAGTACAGTGTATATCCACATTTCGCAGCAATGCAGGCTGCTATTCTCCCATGGAGACGATTGTAGAGATGCTGGATGTAGTCCTGTGGAACGGCTTGCCATGCCATTTCCACCTGGCGCCTCAGTTGGACCAGCGTTCGTGCTGGACATGCATACCGCTTGAGACGACGCTTCATCCTGTCCCAAACATGCTCAATGGGGGACAGATCCGGAGATCTTGCTGGCCAGGGTAATTGACTTACACCTTCTAGAGCACGTTGGGTGGCACGGGATACATGCGGACGTGCATTGTCCTGTTGGAACAGCAAGTTCCCTTGCCGGTCTAGAACGATGGGTTCGATGACGGTTTGGATGTACCGTGCACTATTCAGTGTCCCCTCGACGATCACCAGAGGTGTACGGCCAGTGTAGGAGATCGCTCCCCACACCATGATGCCGGATGTTGGCCCTGTGTGCCTCGGTCGTATGCAGTCCTGATTGTGGCGCTCACCTGCACGGCGCCAAACACGCATACGACCATCATTGGCACCAAGGCAGAAGCGACTCTCATCGCTGAAGACGACACGTCTCCATTCGTCCCTCCATTCACGCCTGTCGCGACACCACTGGAGGCGGGCTGCACGATGTTGGGGCGTGAGCGGAAGACGGCCTAACGGTGTGCAGGACCGTAGCCCAGCTTCATGGAGACGGTTGCGAATGGTCCTCGCCGAATATCCCAGGAGCAACAGTGTCCCTAATTTGCTGGGAAGTGGCGATGCGGTCCCTTATGGCAGTGCGTAGGATCCTACGGTCTTGGCGTGCAACCGTGCGTCGCTGCGGTCCGGTCCCAGGTCGACGGGCACGTGCACCTTCCGCCGACCACTGGCGACAACATCGATGTACTGTGGAGACCTCACGCCCCACGTGTTGAGCAATTCGGCGGTACGTCCACCCGGCCTCCCGCATGCCCACTATATGCCCTCGCTCAAAGTCCGTCAACTGCACATATGGTTCACGTCCACGCTGTCGCAGCATGCTACCAGTGTTAAAGACTGCGATGGAGCTCCGTATGCCACGACAAACTGGCTGACACTGACGGCGGCGGTGCACAAACGCTGCTCAGCTAGCGCCATTCAACGGCCAACACCACGGTTCCTGGTGTGTCCGCTGTGCCGTGCGTGTGATCATTGCTTGTACAGCCCTCTCGCAGTGTCCGGAGCAAGTATGGTGGGTCTGACACACCGGTGTCAATGTGTTCTTTTTTCCATTTCCAGGAGTGTAATTCCAATCCCAAAGGAAGCAGGTGTTGACAGCTGTGAAAATTACCGAACTATCAGTTTAATAAGTCACAACTGCAAAATACTAATGCGAATTCTTTACAGACGAATGGAAAAACTGGTAGAAGCCGACCTTGGGGAAGGTCAGTTTGGATTCTGTAGAAGTATTAGAACAAGTAAGGCAATTCTGGCCCTACGACTTATTTAGAAACTAGACTAAGAAAAGGCAAACCTACGTTTGTAGCATTTGTGGACTTAGAGAAAGCTTTTGACAATGTTGACTGGAATACTCTCTTTCAAATTCTGAAGGTGGCAGGGGTAAAATACAGGGGGCGAAAGGCTATTTACAATTTGTACAGAAACCAGATGCAGTTATAAGAGTTGAGGGGCATGAAAGGGAAGCAGTGTGGTTGGGAAGGGAGTGAGACCGGGTTGTAGCCTCTCCCCGATGTTATTCAGTTTGTAGGAAATGAGACATTTAAAGTAGTAAATGAGTTTTGCTATTTGGGGAGCAAAATAACTGATGATAGTTGAAGTAGAGAGGATATAAAATATAGACTGGCAATGGCAATGAAAGCGTTTCTGAAGAAGAGAAATTTGTTAACATCGAGTGTAGATTTAAGTGTTAGGAAGTCGTTTCTGAAAGTATTTTTCTGGAGTATAGCCATGTATGGAAGTGAAACATGAACAATAAATAGTTTGGACAAGAATAGAATACAAGCTTTCTAAATGTGGTGCTACATAAGAATGCTGAAGATTAGATGGGTAGATCACATAACTGATGAGGAGGTATTGAATAGAATTGGAGAGAAGAGGAGTTTGTGGCTCAACTTGTCTAGAAGAAGGGATCAGTTGGTAGGACATGTTCTGAGACATCAAGGGATCACCAATTTAGTAATGGAGGGCAGCGTGGAGAGTAAAAATCGTAGAGGGAGACCAAGAGATGAATACACTAAGCAGAATCACTAGGATGTAGGCAGCAGTACATACTGGAAGATGAAGAAGCTTGCACAGGATAGGGTAGCATGGAGAGCTGTATCAAACCAGTCTCTGGACTGAAGACTACAACAACAACGTACCTGTTCTAGATGTTAGTGCATATTTTTTGTAAAAACTTGATGGAGTTTCCTGTCACAGTGATGTCTTGCACACATGCACTTACAAACTGTATGTAAACTGTAATCACCGTGTCACAAGTTGAACTAAAACTCTAACGGCTACTGCCACTGTGAAAAACACGTGACTGTGAATGTGCGGCAGCCACAATACCAACTTTCATGCGCCTCATTCAAATATTTTATACCATTAATTGTACTTGAATATGTAGTTAAATATTATACTGTGTGCAATTTAGAGTGAATTGCTCACCTGCAGTTGTGTCCTTTCGCCTCACAGCTCATATGGCCATTTAAAGTCACATTTGCAAAATGGGTGTTGATATATTGCAAAAACGTAGATATAAGTTGAGAATATAAATAAAGATTTACTTAAAATATTAATTAGTATAAGCGGTTGTATCGATTGTGGCGTGCAACCAGTGAAACATTAAAACAATTACGCAGTTCAATTGTCTTGCCAAGAAGATGGCATATTTTTTGTTCTTGTAACGTTCCAGGTCAGACACACACCTATGATTGTTGCAGATAATTATTTGGCCCATCACCATTACTCTGTTTTATTAAGACACAATCTGACTCAGCATACTCATAGTTACACACAGCAACAGAATTAATGAAAGTGTCTGTGTAATTTAATTTAGTATAATATTTTGTGAGTACACTGATGTTATTTTATCTTGTGTTTCATTTATGTTGCAAGCTACTGTTGCAATTAAACGGCGTATTGGCATGGTTAAAGCTTCTGTGTTACAAATCCTATGAATCGTCCAGCATGATCCAAAACTTTGGAATTATTCAATCTATGAAATCCAATAATTAAATATTTTCAGAAGACCTTACTCAAAAAGCCATTGTTAAGCACCCAAAGTTTGTATAAAGCACCATTAGAAATTTATACTCTGATCACATACTATTATCATTATCTGGTATTATTTGTCTGTTGTCTGATATAGTCAAACCAGACTGGAATATTCGAAAAATCAATCACTGTCCAAATACTAACGCCAACATGGACAAAAGTCTACAGTAAGTGTATATAAACAGCCTCCATTTCAGAACAGTGGAGACAGTCAGTAATAAAAGGAGACCCCAAAGACCCTAGGAAATACAGAGACATAGGAAGTTAGAAAACGTACCTTTCAATGGATTCACAAAAATAATAACGACAAGAATACAGCAAACAATCAATGAATATCTCCCTAAATGCCATATGGAATTCAGGAAAGGAAGATAAATTCTGACAGCAACAGAATTCTTGCTAAAAAGCGTATGGGAAGCCTTTGCAGACAAAAAAATTTTATGTAATGTGTATAGACTTCACAAAAGCCTTTGACTTTATAAACGGAAAGCTTGTGACAAAAAAACTAGAGCAAACCCTAAGTGAAAACAACACATGGACATGAATAATAAGCACAATACTGCGATTGAACGAAATAAGGATCTCAGACAACCTCTACCCATCACAGCCGATATTCTAACCCAATGGAGTACTTCAGGGAGGCCCACTGAGTTCTCTGTTATATATCCTTGCAGCAGAAAAAAACTTACAAATACCCGAAAGGGAAGATTTAATCTTACACACATATGCTGACGATACTGTAATAGGCTCAAAAGACATTGCAAAGCTACAAAAAGCCATAAACAGATGGAATATTGCTGCACCGAAATGTAACAAAACATAAATGATGGTGAAATGGAGGAACAGCACTTACATCAGCTGAGATCTTCATAGAGGAAATAAATCATATCAGACTTCAAGTACCTCAAACAAACAAACAAGTGCAAAATGGTGCACAAAACATGTAACAGAGCAAGGAATACAAGAAATAATAGTTATCTGTGAAATAGAACACATTAGATTCTCCAGCATAGAAACTGCAATGGCACTATTCAGAGTCAAAATCTCCTCAACACTGATGTTCGGCACAGAAATCATTGGACCACATCTCACAGTGAAAAATCTAACGACACTAGAAAGAGCAACGGTGACTTATATAAAGCAAGCAGTTGGAGTGTCCAAAACTATACAATCTACGTGTCCCTGCTAATGAGGTAATCCTTCCTCTTTCAAGGTCTACGGACAAACCTGATGCTACCCAACACTATCGTGTCGGAAAGTCAACTAAAAACATTGAAGGAAAAAAGAAAGACGTATCTCCAGAATTTTTGACAGCACTAGCACCATGATTGAGCGAACATGGACAAAGGAAAACTTGGAGATGAGACACATAATCAGCAGAAAGGCAGTCTATGATTTCCGCCAGCTTATTTGAGACAACACGTCATATCATGAACCAAACATAGTGCGTGAGTGTAAAAGGTGTCATCGAATATGCAAATGTTACCTTATAGACCTCTGTACCATAAGGACACGGTCAATACGTGAGTATGGAAACCACAATACGAACGCTTTCTAATTTCGTTTATTATTATAATTGTACTTTGAACTTCTATGGCTGTTTGGCTGCAATAAACTTGGTATTAAAAAAGAGACAGAGTATCGCGAGTGTTATGTTAAGCCTAGTTTACACGACGACACTAAGTTGCATGCAACTGCGCTGCCAGCCATTGCGCATGCTCGCCGCGCGTTTGTGGAACTCGTTGGTGAAGATATACACTTTCGGCGTGTTCCAACTTTGGCGACACTAGTTGAATGAGTTTTGAGGGAATGTGTGTTCGTAGGGTGTAGATAAATTGAAATATGAAGTGGGGAGCGGGAAAATAATGTTCGTTTTTTAGATATCTATTCTTTGCATAGGTGTTTGGGGGATTTCAGTGATGTTGATTACAAAAATAAGCATCATATTGCTGCCGCTGAGACGGTCATGTGCGATCATAACATAGATGGTTTGACAATATCTGAGCTGCAGGGCAAAATTTATTAAGTTAGTAGCACATATACAACTGAATTAAGAAATATACAAACCAGCGTAATTCTAGCTTTGGCAATGCTGTCGTCTACAAGACTAAAATCCCATCGTTCGAGTTGGCCAACTCTTTGTTAAGGAACATTGTTGACAGGAGGGAAGCCTGTAGAAATTCAAGAAGCTGCATTCTTCATTAGATATTCATCTATTTAAAACGTCGCTGCCGTGTTCCCCATTCACATATGCTAGAATTTTAAAATATTGCCACTGTACAGATTTATTTTCAAGAGAGTAGTTTGCAAACCATTCTCTTCTTAATGCGACCTGCTTCGAATAATTACTGCTGTTAATGTTACTAATTATTACTTTTAATAATTATTGGTGTTAATGAAAAAGCGTCATCACCAATTAAAACTGCATCCCACAGCCTGCCGAATGTAATGCATGCAATGTGATATGTAATTTCAAATCTGGTGACAGTGCTCCATGCATTACAATATCTTTATTCCTTACCGCATAATTAACTCTATTTGGAAGAAACGGTAACAGTTCTGGTGAGATTCTAAGACAATTAAAAGACCTTCTTGGATCCACCGTTATAAATTATTTCACCAAGGTGCTGAGCAACCGAGCTCACGTCTTTTCTTCATTCAGTCACGAATCGAAACATGTTTCTTAATGTTTTATTATGCAGCGATTCCACGCGACAAGTTTTATCTCCATCACAACTCGTCCGCCTTGCAGCTGCCAAAACTTTCATTTCAGACAGGACTCAGGAACCCACAAAATGACGAAACTGAAGTGTATGCTAGTGTCGTCGTGTCTACAGTCAAATATGAAACCATTTGCGTGCAACTCATTCCACGCAACGAATGGCACAACCCAGTGTTGTCGTGTAAGCTAGGCTATAGACTGGTCGAAAGTAACTAGGCATGTACACGTCATAGTAACGGAGACTATTAAGCCAGCTTAAGTAAAAATGTCTGTTAGATTTCCGTTTTGATAGCACTTGGTCACAAGAATCAATATTAGATATTTTGTGTATGATAAATTTATTAATAGTGCATAACAATGTTTCATTCTGACAGCGTGTTAATTCTGT
This sequence comes from Schistocerca gregaria, assembly GCF_023897955.1. Classification (NCBI taxonomy): domain Eukaryota; kingdom Metazoa; phylum Arthropoda; class Insecta; order Orthoptera; family Acrididae; genus Schistocerca; species Schistocerca gregaria. The sequence continues at coordinate 258,693,721 of NC_064920.1, read as the reverse complement.
AAATATTAGCTGTTCCAGTTTACTGCATTGTATTCACCTATTTCGACAGTCCCCTGACAAATGATCAGGATAGAAAATATTATATTCAAATGTTTTATGTTATACTTTCTGACATATTCCACACCCACGAGAGTCATCTCACTTTTTGGGTTTATTGAACGCAAATTGAACCTAATCTAATCCAATCTAACGTCACACTGTGGTACCTTCATTGACAAGTGTCACCGAGGTGAATCTAGCATCTCTCTTTTTTACTCCATGCATTTTACTACTGTAGACCTGTTGCGAAAACAAATGAACGACGCACAGCGTAAAGCGAATGTCAGCGTGTAGCAGACGAAAAGGTTTTTTTAGTAACGAGTAATGTGGAACATGATTCATATGCTTATGTAACACACATTGCTAGACTCTCCGTACTAAAGAAAATAATATGTATTTCTCAACATACAACGGATCTTGTTGGGAACACAGTGTCATCTTCATGCGCCGTAACCCTTGTTTGTAGAAATAATCCTTGTTTGTAGAAACCGCATAGTACATATGGCCAATTGCATAGAACATTGCTTGATTCGTTGAAATTATTGCGAGATAGTAACGTCTTATGTTCCATTTTCAGTTTCTCTAAATCGTAGTTTCCCCAAGAGGACGGGGAACTTTCACACCATTGTTTTGGTGTCACTGCCGCTACTTACAGTTTTTCTTAATTTCTTTTTAAAAGTATTCCTGCAAAGAAGTGATGACTGTAACTGCTGTAAAGGAGTCATTACTTTCATCTCACAGTTTAAATCCGCTGAGAACTGACATACGCATTTATAAGTAATTCGATTAACATCTATAAGTGTAGTGATATTTTCGGGTTGATTTCAGTAAATTGTGGTTTTTTCTGTGAATAGTTACTGCTTTTCTTTTTTAGGTTTGTATAGGTCACTGCGAAAATGTAGCGAAACCAGAGGGTTTTTTTAATGATTGGAGAGTCAGTTCAAGTGGTGAGCACGCACTAACGTCTTCAGCGTAATATGCGAAGTCATTCAGGAGTACATTAATGCATGAAAGATCAAACGACCTCCGTGCTTATCGCGATTCTGTACAATTATCTTCTGATAAAGCCTAACTACAACAGAAATTAGAGAAAAACGTCTTGCAATAAATCTATACCAACAGTGATAGGCGGAAAGTTCGAACGGACTGGCGCTCAAGGTGCGTTTTAGATTGTAGTACATTTAATCATTTATATATAATGAGTGGAGACAAATGATACAGCGTTTTAAAAGCGTGTGATGATAGTGTCATTACAGTAAAAAAAACATTAGTAGATCAAATTAGCAGCAATTTGTTAAAGATATGACGGCCTGTCTTCAGAAATGCAGCGATCTGCCGAAAATATTTTGCGCTATGGGTCATTGCATTAACCAGCCACAACAAGATTTAATGTCAGTTTCCTTAGTAAATAGCAGAAGTAAATAGAATTACACTAACTAATCGGGAACATTCATCCTTAACTTCGATAAACGTTATTGGAAGTGTAAACTTAAAAAGCATTCCATTTCCACTCTGAACCACAATTAGAAGCACAATAAGTATAGGCTTTTGTTAGTCAGTTTATTCAAGCATAGGTAATTGTTATTATATGAAAGATGCCTTAGATTAATGTAAAAGTAAAACATAACAATAGTTTGCGGTACCTAATTAATGAATATTAGGACATACTTATGGTATGTGATCAGTCTCACAAATATTTAAATGTTCTGTACAATATCTGCATCTGTAGGTACTGGCAAACAAATTAATTGATAAGGCTAAAACTAATGTTACACTTCTGGTTAGTGTCACTACACACTCTACGTACACACCCAGTAATTTTGCTGAGATTGGGACCATAACCATATGTATGCCTTTCCACTACATCATCACTCTCTTCCATCTTTTAGTCTGGAAACCAGGCTTAGGTGCTGAGAATATTGCTTTCATTAGCATGCATTAGACTGTCATAGTGTATTGTAAATGACAAAAAGTTTGTATTGTTAAGTGATTTTTCATACATTATGTTCATTCATTCATACGCATTGTGAAGTTCTAACCATCAATGGGCGGCTTTAGGGATCTGGGACAAGTGAGGCTATTTCCTATGCTAACAGCAAATTACAGTTTGTCGTACTGATGACTATATCATGATAACTATATAGAAAATACTCATTTCTGCTTGCTTTGCTTTTAAAAGCTCCTCTCATATATTGCCATGCAGATGGGATTGCTTCCATGCTGTTGCTCAACACTGTACTATGACATAATGTTCTGGGGAAGCAGCTGAGCTCATAAATGTATATTTTCAGAAGTGTGCAGTAATAATATTATGTAAAGTTGATAACTAAAACTTTTGCAAAATCCCTTTCATGGATCTTTAGATTCATACCAATATATTTTCACTCCAATGGTCTTTGTGATTAATAGTGACAGTGAACTTAGGTTGAACTGTAAAATATACAACCACAATATGAGAAGTAAAAATAATTTCCTTATAGACTGTTTATTCCTGTCTAGGACATAGTATGGCATTGTGTACTCTCATGCTTATAATTGAGAATTCAAATATTAAAAATCAGAGTGCCATACTTTATTAGCTGCTCCTTGTATAATTTGTTAACATATTTGATATTGATTCTAGTTAGCCTTAATTGCAAGTTTTAATTTTCACAGTACATAGACAGCTGAAACCTTTATCTGTAAACAGCAAAGTTACATATAGGATTACTGTAAATCAGTAGATAAAAACAGCAACTAAGTGCTGAAGAGCAGGGTCATTCCATGTCAAATCAACACACTTTAAATAAAAATTTGACCTCACCCTGTTAGATTTTGCTGAAAGTTGGTATACCTGTAGTGGCTGCTGAAACTAAGAAAAATACCAAATTTCAATTTATTATCTCAAATCCTTCATGAAATATGGTCATGTAAACTTTTCAAAAACTGGCCAAAAATGTGTGAATAGACTTTTCTTAAATTGCCCTCGAAGCTGTCATAATTGAGCTAGAGGGCTGGGAAAGGTGTCATTTTGCAGAATTTTCCATGTTTTTCCAGTGATATACAACAAAACATAGCTTCTAATTAATAACCTTTTTCAAAATACTAATTAATATTTTCATTTAATTTTTTTACAGAAGGTACATAATTGAAAATTTTCAAAATATTTCCACAACTACTTCATACTGTTGTGAATCACATGGCAAAATATAAATGTGGGATGATGATGGGTTCATTGGTAAAGAAATTATTCCGGACTCTTGTTTTTCACTAAGAGCCATAGTTTGACCAAACTGACCTTTAACAAACAGAAATTTCATTAAAATGTACTGAAAGTAAAGTAAAAAGTACCAGAAATGTTAAAACGTCACCTTCTTGAAACAACACTAAACAACATTTTCTATAATTGATTGCTGCTTTTTTTTTCTTTTTTCTTTTTTTCTTTTTTTTTTAGTTTCTTACAGTTTAAACTAATAGTCTATTAACTGGCAAAACGATATGTTGAGGACCTATAGCTAAGATTTATGTAAGGTGTGAAAAACTTATAAGGAGATTACAGGAAAGTTTAGGGGCAGCGTACCAGGCCACCAGTATCTTCAAACCAAATGCAGGGCTAAGTCATGTGATAGAGGACCTAGGGTCTTTATGTAAGGATTTTACAAAAGAGGACCATGTAGTGATAGTGGGTGGGGCGGGAAACAGTTTGGACAGGGATGGGGCATATGAAATAGGTGGTGACCTGGACAAGATAGCTTCCCTGACTCATGGCACCAATGTACACTTTGTTGAGCTGTTCCGGCGTCATGATCAGCCACGCCTTGATGGAGCTGTGAGGCGAATCAATGTGGGGCTGGGGATGGCTCTGAGGACGGCCAACTTTGCTCATGTTTCTCTGGTGCCCGTCGGGACTATCAACAGATGGGATTTCACTAGGCATGGCCTACACCTAAACAGGACTGGGAAGGGAAGATTGGTACAGCTGATTCATGAAAGTATAGGGGGTGGATATCGGGCCACACATGGTCAAATACCTGTTGTCATAGGTAGGAAAAGTAGGTCTTTTTTAGGATAAATCCAGACAACAGGTTCCCCTGCCTAAAGAGTATCTCTAGCAGTTCAAAAAATACTGAAACAATCACTCACAAGACAGATTATAACACTCCAAAAATCACACATACCAGATGTCACAAAGAAAAACAAACCATCGGAAAGAGTAACATGGGGCATTTCACAGACTTGACAATCCTCCATCAAAACATGCAATCAATAAAAAATAAAATACAAGCATTAGAAGTTGAGCTCCAATCTTTGAACTGCACAGTAGTTTGTATTACTGAGCACTGGTGTAGAGACACAGAAATCCAACATGTAGTATTATCATTGTATGAAAGGGCAAACTCTTACTGCAGAACTACTTCAAGGGGTGGAGGATCATGCATTTATATCAGAAAAGGAACACAGTTCAAATCTAGACATGACCTCAGTACAGTAAGTGAAGACAAACACATTGAAATATCAGCTATTGAATTATCAGGGCTCGATATCACCAAGAAATTAATTATTTTGTGTGTGTATAGATCTCCCAGTGGTAGTGTGGACACTTTTTTCAATAAATTAACAGAAGTTCTAGATAAAGTCTCAAGTACAAAGGTCAACATAATTCTGTGTGGGGACATAAACATCAACACTAATATCATAAATGAATCCAGCAGCACCTTCATAAATATCCTTCAAAGTTTTGGCATGTCCCTATTGGTCAATAGTGCAACAAGGGTTACTACAATGACTGCATCAGTAATTGACCATGTGGCCACAAATATAGACAGGGAAAAATGTGATGTAGCTGTAAAAGATCTCGGACTATCAGACCATCTCTGTCAAATAACAACAGTAAAATCAGGCATCGAATCATTCCCTAAACTACAAGCCTATAAACGACATCTATCAGAAATCAAAATAAAATATTTTTCAAAAGAACTAGAAAAACAAAGCTGGGATGAAGTGTATAAGGAAACCAATGTGAATATGAAATTCTCCAAATTCTCCACATTGTTTAAATTGAACTTTGAAACAGCATTTCCAAAAGTATGCATGACTGTATCAACATCTCACAAAAACAGATGGATAACAGCAGGTATTAAGAAGTCCTCCCAAACACTTAAACACCTCAGTTCCATGAAAAAGATTCACAATGATCCAGAATTCTTAAATTTCCATCATAGATACAAAAAGATTTATAGGAAGGTGCTGATCGCTGCAAAAAAGTCATTTAATGACAAAATAATATATAATGCAGAGAATAAAAGCAAAGCAGTCTGGGATGTTATAAAAAAGGAAACGGGGAGAGGCAAACAAATGCAGAATAACATACTGCTAAGGGAGGGGGATAAGGTAATGAATGATCCACAACACTTAGCAAACTATGTAAACGAGCATTTTTCAAGTATTGCAGAGAAGTTACAGCAAAAATTCCCCAAAACAAATATAACACCTGCAAAAATTGTTGCACTAGATACAATGATGTTACTTCCAACCACAGAGAATGAAGTCAATAAAACTGTTCAAAAGCTAAAAAATAAAAAGTCAGAAGGCTTAGATGATGTACCAATGTGTGTACTGAAACAATGCATAGGGATTATACAAGGCCCATTAACAAATATAATAAATGAATCCTTCACATCAGGGACATTTCCAGAGCAGCTAAAACAGGCAAGAATTGTACCTTTGCTTAAGAAAGGTAATGCAGAAGACATAGAAAATTACCGGCCCATTTCCCTGCTGTCAGCATTCTCAAAAATAATAGAAGCAATTATGAAAGACAGATTAATGAATTATCTGAATAAATACAATCTTTTAAGCAAATCACAGTTTGGTTTTCGAAGTGGCAAAAATACGGAGTCAGCCATAGTAGAATTCACAAAAGTTGTACTTAATGCTCTTGATAAAGATGAGTGTGTCACAGGCATATTTTTGGATCTTTCTAAGGCTTTTGATACAGTCGACCACAAGATTCTATTAAATAAATTAGAAGCATTAGGAATAAGAGGGGTAGCTAATGACTGGTTTCGATCATACCTAACAGATAGGGTACAAAGAGTAGAGATAACACATACTTCAAATAGATCTAAACATTTAGTAAAATACTTATCAGAACCAAAACATATTAATATAGGGGTTCCACAAGGTAGCATATTAGGACCAATACTATTCCTGATATACATCAATGACTTTCCCAGTAGTGTTACTCATGGTGAGAAAATTCTCTTCGCTGATGACAGCAATATTATAGTCACTGAGAGAACAAGAGAACTCCTTACCGAGAAAGCAAATGAAACTCTCAAGGAAGTTTACGATTGGTCAATAAGCAACAAATTGACATTAAACATAAAGAAAACTAATGCCATGAACTTCAGTTTGAAGAGGAAAAATGACAATGTTAAATTAAATGTAGATGGCACCTCTATAGACTGTGTAACAAATGCAAAATTTCTAGGAATGAATATTGACTCTCAGCTGAAGTGGTGCGAACACACAAAGGTACTTGCAAACAGAATGTCATCAGCATGTTATGCCCTTAGAATTCTATCATCTGTGTGTAACATGCAGTGTCTTTTAGTTACATATTATTCATATGTACACTCAATTCTTAGCTATGGCATTCTTTTTTGGGGAACAAATCCACAAAATATGAACACAATTTTCAAACTCCAGAAAAGAGCCATAAGAATAATAACCAGAAATAGTAGTCGAGCTCATTGTAAAGATCTGTTCAAAACACTGGGAATTTTAACTGCTCCATGTGAACACATTTACCAGTCAGTTGTACACATCAAAAGCAACATTGGCAATTACTGCACAAACAGCTCTGTCCATGACCATGCAACAAGAGATAGACTCAACTTACATTTACCAAGAAAAAATAAACATAAAACTCAAAACAGCATTTTCTACCAAGGAATAAAACTGTACAATAAATTACCAAAAGAGATTAAAGAAATTTCAAAAATACACTTATTTAAGAAGGCAGCTAAAAAGTACCTGTTATGCAATACATTTTATACATTGAAGGATTACTTAGATAAAGCAGAGTAGGGGTTTGATAAAAAAATGTTATACAAACAAATAATAATAATAATGATGATTATAAAACATCCAATATTCCACATAACACCTTCACTTTATTATTTTTCTTCTTTTTTCCTTTCTAGAGACACTCTCCCCTCAAGCTATGCATAGCACAATACTAACACCTCTTCCTCTTTCTGAGCTCAACATCTCACTCATTATGAAGGGATGCTGACTCAGTTTTTCAGGATAGCAAATGGGAACTTGCAGTACAGAAAATGGCCCAAGGATCACCTCTGTGTGTGTGTGTGTGTGTGTGTGTGTGTGTGTGTGTGTGTGTGTGTGTAGTGAGTGAAGTGTTATGAAACAATGTGTGTATAGTGTGTGCAGTGACTGATAGGGAAATATGAGTGAATAGTGTGGCATTACATTATTTAATGAGTTATTTGTAAATAAATTATTGTATACCAGGAGTAAAATCTAATGATTGTCTCTAACTAGAAGTCTGTAAATATATGTGTATACGAATTAGCTTATTGTAAATTGATCTAAGCTTGTAAATACTTTGACATGTCCTATATCCTTGTAAAAAGAGATCTACGGATGAATAAAACTACTACTACTACTACTACTACTACTACTACTACAGATGTAATACTTCTGGTCCAAAAATACATATTTCATTAGCACGGACTTTAGCCACTGTACAAAGGCTGAGTAAATGTCTATGTAAGACTGGAGCCATTGTTGAGAGGATATAAGACTGTTACCTTCTAAGGCTTAGTGTGCCTACAGCATTATTGAGCACTGTGGTTTTAGTGGACTTTGTATCTAGTATATTTAATAGTTCATTTACAAGTAAATCTATAAATTGAAGGAGAGTTCATAAGTGGTTTATGTATCAATATGGAAACAAGTAAAAAAGTGCAGTGCTTAAGAGTGCTGTGTTGTAATCCATTGAAGAAGTCAAATCATTTTATTAGAGACAGAAAAAACTGAGAAATGTCACAGTATGGATGCCCAAATTATTTCCTCAAATACCTAGTGGTGGCAGGATTTGTGATAAATGTAAGAAAGATGTAACCACATTGAAAAATACACCAGAGCCCATCAGTGATAAAAGTGTTGAAGAAGATTCTTCTGGATTAGAGATAATCATCCCAGACCAAGACCCTGACTTTACTACAACTTCAGTGGTTGTTCAAACACTTAACACATCACTTTAAAACCTAGGTGAGTCTCCAATTGATAAGAAAAAAGCAACATCTATGTGTTATGCCAATTCAAAAAATTAAAAGAAATTAAAAACGTATCATCAGTGACACGTAAACTTTTTGTTGCGGCTGAAACTTCGTCAGATTCTGATACTGATGAATCCATGCTTCAAAATCTCAAAACAAACCTTAGTAATTGTATAAGCAGAGCAATAAGACTAATGATTCTTACAAGTTTACCTGAAATGTGGAGTGTCAGGAAAATGAGGAAATTTAATGCTCCTAATTACATTGTTCATCAGTCCAAAAAAATTTTGAAAGAGAAAGGATTCATTGAAGGTCCAAACCCAAATCCAGGGAAGTGTTTACCAACAGAAACTGTCAAAACTGTACATTCATTTTATGAAAATGGTGAAGTTAGCCGGGCAATGCCAGGTATTAAAAATTGTGTGACAATTATGGAAACAAGTGGAAGTAAAACAAAAATATCAAAAAGACTTATTTTGTGTGACCTTGAAGAAGTTTACAAACATTTTAAAGACAAGTTTCCTAACATAAAAATAGGTTTCTCTAAATTTGCTGAGTTGAGACTGAAACATTGTGTATTTGCTGACTGGAGTGGCACACACACTGTCTGTGTCTGCACAACTCACCAAAACATAAAATTAATGGTAGAAAATACCAGACTAAATACAGTAACAAACAGCAGCTTAAACAATTATAAGCAGTGCACTGCAAAAATGCTTTGCAATCCATCATCTGTTGATTGCAACATGGGAAACTGTGAAGATTGCCCAGGAGAAACTGTCATATGTAAAATTTTACAAAACTCTTTTGACAAAAACTTTATTGAATGAGTTCAGTTCTGACAGTGGATGTCAGTTGGCCACTGTAATCTGGAAAGTGTTCAGAAAACTTCTGAAGAATTCATAGATTTATTTTGTAGTAAGATGTCTACTTTGATTCGGCGTAACTTCATTGCCAAGCAACAATGAACATTCCTTAACTCCACAAGAGAAAACCTTATGGAATCTGAATTTGTTATCATATGTGATTTTACGGAAAATTATAGGCTAGCATAGTTCTGCAGGATGAAGCTCAGAGCTACCACTGGACAAGACAACAGATTACCATTCCTCCTTTTGTTATATATTACAAACAGGAGGACAAAATTGAGCATATGAGCTTTGTCATTGTTTCCGATTGCCTGGAGCGCAATACAGTTGTGGTTTACACCTTTCAAAAGAAGGTTATTTCTTATCTAACAAATAAATTTCAAAAGCTTCCAAAAAGATATACTATTATTCTGACGGTTCTGCTGCTCAGCACAAAAATAAGAAAAACTTCCTGAACCTTTGCCTTCATAAGGAAGACTTCAACATAAAAGCTGAGTGGCACTTTTCAGCCACATCACATGGGAAAGGGCCTTGTGATGGAGTAGTGGGTTCAGTTAAGAGAATGGCAGCTTGTGCAATTTTGCAAAGGCCATACCAAAATCAGATCCAAACGCCACAATATCTATTTGAGTGGGCAGATAATATCACAAATGTTGATTTTGCACATTCCACTCAAGAAGAGTATGCTGCTTCAGAAATATTATTAAAAACCCGGCTTCAAGAGGCCTTGTCAATCATAGGGACACAGCAATTTCACACTTTCATTCCCAAAACTACATCAAAATCAACAGTCAAATACTTTCAGGTGAGATGCAGAGTTGGGAGAGGGAAGTAACTACATCACCAGACAAACTGAAGTTACAAGATGTATCAGGCTATGTCACCACTATATAGGGCAGAAACTGGTGGCTTGGGTAAATTTTTTTGGGGGGGAAAAAAAAAACTTGATGAAGTGAAAATAACTTTTCTTCATCCCTGTGGACTAGCTAAGTCATTCTCCTATCCTGCACATGCAGATGTCCTGTGGGTGTTAGTTGCAGATGTCCTCAAAAGAGTAAATCCATTTACTCCAACGGGGAGAACATACAAATATTCTTAATGAAAGTGATGTAAAGCAAACTCAGTCGGCTTAATAAAATGTAATCTGTGAAGTTCCAAGATAATTTATTGAGAAACTGCTTTCAACTCAAAACTTAGTTTTTGTCTCAGGTTAGTGTTAATGTATACTTTACAGAAAGTTGATTCAAAATTACTGTTAGTACCTAATGTGTTAAATTTAGGTATGTATAGACACCTGTCCTTCAAAAACAAGCATTATGTATTTAATATTTGTAATAGTTTCATTCCGAACATCATGGACCACAACTCCCATCATCATCCCACATTTATATTTTGCCATGTGATTTACAACAGTATGAAGTAGTTGTGGAAATATTGTGAAAATTTTCAGTTATGTACTTTTTGTAAAACAGTTAAATAAAAATATCAATTAGTATTATGAAAAAGGTTATTAATTAGAAGCTATGTTTTGTTGTATATCCCTGGGAAGAGCATGCGAAATGACACCTTTCCCAGCTCTCTAGCTCAATTAGAGCAGCTCCTAGGGCAATTTAAAAAAGTCCGTTCACACATTTTTGGCTGGTTTTTGAATAGTTTACATAGCAATTTTTCAGGAAGGGTTTGAGATAAAAAATTGAAATTTGGCATTTTTCTTACTCTCAGCACCCACTATAAGTATACTAAATTTTAGCAAAATCTAAAATGGTGAGGTGTGGTGATTTGACATGGAATGACCCAGCAATGGATTTTTTTTCAAAGTAGATGATTTTCTCCTAACATACATGTTTGTATATAAAGTAATAAATTGTGGGATAGAATTGCTAACTAGTACTTACCCCCATGAAGCAAAATGTATAGTGCTGCCAACAGATACACGGAAGTATAGGTGACACACTATCCTCCCCAAGTTCCAAAGAGTAGGATAGTGATGCACTGTCTGAACTTTTGTAACTAGTAGTGCCTTCTGTGGGGAGGATAGTGTGTAATTTCTGCTTTTATATATCCCCTCCTGAAGATAAGTCCCTGGCCAGCAATTCTGTCTCGCAGTTTATTAGTTTTCTCAATTTAATTTTTCTTTGATACATACATAGAAAGCAATGGAGACATGATTCTCATATTGTCAACGTGAGTCAATTAGTGTTAGTTGTAGTTTGTTATTAATGTAGTTTCTATAAACAGCCTGCAGTGGTTGCACCTGCCTTTCAATGTGCAACTTGTAATTAGAATATTCAAGAACAACTTCATATGAGACAGCAGCTATAATCTTCATGGCTCTCGGAAGCCAGCTCTAGGTACTGAGTAGATACAAAGAAATTTACTGAACTGTTCATGTTTCTACAGGAGAAGTCGCAGCACCAGTGCAAATGTTTACAAAATCCGTGGTAGCATGACATAATTACAACATTCACTGACTAATCACAAAACCATACATGGGCTACAAAAGGCCACTACCTCAGAAGCCACAATGATAATTTGTCACTGATAAATGCAATGGAAGTGATCTTTGAATGCTTGATGTTTCACTCAGATGTGATGCAACAGAAGGCTGAGAATAATTTATAGTATAGTGTGACTCATCCCACATCCTCAAAGGAGCTCCACCATGATGGGATTAATGAAATAAGAGTACTGAATGAATGAAATTCATACCTATTGAGTATTCTTTTCAGAAACAGCTTCACCTACATTAGAAAATGGGCCCAGTAAACAGTTGTGGCAAGTGATCATGTCTCTGTTATTCTAGTCAGTGACTCTTTTGGGATCCAGTTGCAAAGACATTGTGTGAAACTAATCAAATTATGAATAATCACATTTAAGTTTCCAGAACTAATTTTGGCACTCACATGGTTTATGTACAGTAATGAGGATGAAGCTTGTTGCTGATAATTCCATGTACAGAACCGTAACCCATATTATGTAGCTTCATTGACATGCACTGAGTTATCAGAATTGTTACATAGATTTGTTCAGTGTCATGTTAACTACAGGATACAAATGAACATCCATAATCTGTATTGTCCTGGATTATTGCCACACTATCTCGTTACCTTTTCTGTGCATTTACACAAATTTCCTTATATACTGGTGAACACTTTTGGTGGATTTGCTTGTAGACAGAAGAAATAAAAACAAAACATGATGGTCTCTCTCTTTCTTTCTTTTAAAGCTTTGTTTTAAAGAACCATTGATACCTCTTTCTTCTTCAGCCTAACAAAACAAATCAAACAGTGAAATTTGAAAATTTGATGGCAAGAAAGGCGCAGAGTTTTCAGTCAGATACATTATGAGCAATTGATAGATGATTAACACAAAAGCTCTTTAATCACATGAATTGTTTAGTGCTATTGACAAGGGATTTCAGATCGATTCTGTATTTCTGGATTTCCGGAAGGCTTTTGGCACTGTACCACACAAGTGGCTCATAGTGAAATTGTGTGCTTATGGAATATCATCTGTTATGTGACTGGATTTGTGATTTCTTGTCAGAGAGGTCACAGTTCGTAGTAACTGACGGAAAGTCATCGAGTAAAACAGAAGTGATTTCTGATGTTCCCCAAGGTTGTGTTATAGGCCCCTTGCTGTTCCTTATCCATATAAATGATTTGGGAGACAATCTGAGCAGGTATCTTCAGTTGTTTGCAGGTGATGCTCTCGTTTATTGATTAATAAATTTATCAGAAGATCAAAACAAACTGCAAAATGATTTAGAAGAAATATCAGAATGGTGCAAAAAGTGGCAGTTGACCCTAAATAACAAAAGTGTGAGGTCATCCGCATGAGTGCTAAAAGGAACTCATTAAACTTCAGTTACATGATAAATCAGTCTAATCTAAAAGCTGTAAATTCAACTAAATACCTAGGTATTACAATTATGAACAACTTAAATTGGAAGGAACACAGAAAATGTTGTGGGGAAGGCTAACCAAAGACTGTGTTTTATTGGCAGGTCACTTAGAAAATGTAACAGACCTACTAAGGAGACTGCCTACACTATGCTTGTCCGTCCTCTTTTAGAATACTGCTGCATGGTGTGGGATCCTTACCAGATAGGACTGATGGAGTACATCGAAAAAGTTCAGAGAAAGGCAGCACGTTTTGTATTATTGTGCGAGATATGGGAGAGAGTGTCACAGAAATGATACAGGATTTGGGCTGGAAATCATTAAAAGAAAGGCGTTTTTCATTGCGACGGAATCTTCTCACGAAATTCCAATCACCAACTTTCTCCTCCGAATGAGAAAATATTTTGTTCAGACTGACCTACATAGGGAGGAATGATCACCACAATAAAATAGGGGAAATCAAAGCTCGTACGGAAAGATATAGGTGTTCATTCTTTCCGTGAGCTGTAAAAAATTGGAATAATAGAGAATTGTGAAGGTGGTTTGATGAACCCTCTGACAGGCATTTAAGTCTGATTTGCCTAATAGGGTGTAGGAAGATGGTTGGTATTCAAAACAGCTTCCAGTCATCTCAGATTGAATAAATACAGCTCCATTATATTCTCTGAGGGAATCTTATATCATTCTTTGCAAAATAGTGGCAAGTTTAGGTAACAATAATAGACTTGGATAGCAATCGCACAACCTTCTCTCCAAAGCAGACTATAAAGGCTCAATAATATTGAGATCTGTTGACTGTGGTGACCAGGGGGAATGTGACAATTCATCTCTGTGCTTACAAAAACAGTCCAGCTATGTGCACGGGAGGGCCTATTGTTTTGGAACATAGCATAACTGTTGAAGAACAAATATTGAAGTATTGTGCCATGGGATGGACGTGCTCTGTGAAAACAGTCACATAATCCTGGCACTAATGCAACCTTGTAGAGGAACCTTGGGGCCCATGGATACCACAATGTGGCAGCCAAAACTGTCACAGAATCACCACCATGTTTCAATCTTGGCAACAAGCAGTCTATGTCGTAGGCTTGGGATGACCTATGCCAGATTTAAAGTCAGCCAAAAGTTGAAAACAGTGTAAAACAAGACTTATCCAACATTTGCCTTTCTTCCATTGCTCCACAGTCCATGTTTTATGGCTTCAGTGCCACGTTTTCCTATTAGAGACATTTGATTCATTGATAAGTTGTTTTGAATTCCAGCTCATCCTGCAATTCCCAGATTATGGAGCTCCCTTCTTGTTGTGGCACTGTGAGGGTTCACAAATATGACATTGAGCGCTCCAATGACTTTTGCTGCTGTCGTCCTCTTGTTTTTTGTCACAGTCTTCAGTGAGTGTGTGTCACAATCACTCAGCGCACACACTTTTGTCCACATTGTAACTTAGTGAATGATGCTTTTCCACTTTACATGTCGGCAGTATAAATCTTCAATATGATGCCTCTTGAAACACCAAACACTTCAGTTAGTTTGGTTACAGAAGCACCCACCATATGAACACCAACAAATTGCCCAGGTTCAAATTCACTTAGCTCCAACCTAATTCCCTCACACCACACAGAACTCTGTTCTGATCATTACTTATACTTGCAACATATTGTGGACATTATACAAGTGCCATTCATGGTCAAATACAACAGAACCAGCTGCAGGCTTGGCTAGCATCATCATTTATGTTTAAGCTTGCATTTCTCATGATGGTTCCCTGTTTTTGTCCAGTCCTTGTAGATTCTTGATGGCACATACAGCAGTATATAATTAGTTCTTTTCTGGAATTCCTTTCAGTGTATGGGAATATCAGTCTATTATATTTGTAAAGTGAAAAGTATTGTTTGTGACAGGTTGTAAAAGTGCTGTTCTGCATAACCATTTCAGGTCTACCATGGCACACCAGTTGAATTTGAAACTGACACTCCAAGTATGAAATTGTCTTTGACTGTTACTGATTACATTTTCAATTTGGCAAGACTGTCAGATTTAAATAATGACGATGTGGGAAGATTATTTTAGCTTTCAGTGATCTCATTCAGTTCATTAGCCTAATAAAATCTATTTATAACATTATTTTTCATTATGTAAAAAAGGTTTAGCTTTAATAGAAGTAATGATCAAGAAGACAGGCCACCAATTACTGTTAAGAACTGATCGTTGAGCAGTTATTGAAATTTCACTCTCCCAAGGAGCACACGAAAGTTTAGAAACAGTTTGCTGCTGTTGTAATTTCGAACACAATCTGTACTTACTTTGTTTTTGGTGGGACATTAAACTCCAATATTTCTTCTTTTAAAGCTCAGCTGCATTCACTTCTTCTTTTTATGTTACTGTTTGCTACATAAAACCTTACCTTCAAAGTACTTGGTGAACTGTCTTTTCGATCAATATTTAATTGTTTGTTTTTGGTTATGTTCATCTGAAGTGAGTAAAATAATGGGAAATTAACAATGAAATTTAGCAAATGAAAGTTCGCAGCAACACATATGTAAAATTACACATTTTATACCGAAATCCAACATTTGATGAGTAATTCAGTATTAAATAATCTCTTTCTTCATTTTATGTCATCTCTGCATTACTGATTGAAAATTATGTTTGTTTTCACAGAACACCATCAAGATGTCAGATAAGAAGCCATTCAGCGTCTCGGGACCTCTCAATGAGTACCGAAAGAAAGCCAATTTTGACTGGGACAAACTGAGATTTTCCCTGGATAATGAAGAAATTCTTAAACTGAAGGTAAATTATGTTTCAGTCTTTACTTTCTTTATGGTAATGAACTGTTAAGGTCATCTGCCATTATGCTTTTCATATTTCTTTAAAAATATGTGTATCAAGATTACCGACCCTAAATGATTCTTTATATGATCTTTCTTTTTGTGGCTTCTGTTGAGTTAATGTGAGTAGGGGACAAACTGATAAACCTGCTAAAAACTGAGAATGTCACTAAGTCTGGAGTTCAGACAAGTATTGTGGGTGAGATTTCTAGTGGTCTCCTCTCTTAATCTGTGATTTTGCGTGTTATTGGTATTTTCACTTGTGGCAAACCAAGACAGAGTAAAATACACATAACAACTGTTTTTAAATTTTATTGTACACTCTCTATTGTGGAATATTATTAAGTTAGGAACTTCTGATTTTGTGAACTGTTAGCTGTATTTTAACATATTATCTGCACCTGTAATGATGAGTATTCAAAAGAACAATTATATTATTTATGTTTTAACTGGGCCATGGATTTATATTCTTTTTCAGTCTGTCCAGATAGATGGCCATGCCTAGGAGACATCATCTTAGCTGTTAGCAATGTATGACCTAATGCCTGGAGAGTGTCCATGAGCTTCATTAACTAGGCACCTCTTTTTTTTCTGCAGCCAGGGTGTGGTGCGTTCCTTTTCCCTAATTAATATCAAATGGACTATAATGAATATTCACAATGTTTTTTTTTTTTATGTTGGGTCCCAAATCAACTCAACTGACATAAGGGTTAAAGATTTCTTGACAACAGCCTGTAATCTTTCATTACAGTTAAGTTGGAAACAATGACACAAGAAATCCTGCCTGAACCTGCATATTCCAAAGGTTTGTTCTTGGTTGTGGAATATCTGTAGTGTGATCTCACCCTCGCTCCATATCATGAAGGTGTCATCCGTAAGTCTGAACCGAATGAGGAGTTCGGTTTCCTGCATGGTTAGGAGGGATTTCTGTAGATGGCCTGTGAATAGGTTATCATAGTATGGTACCATGTTGGTGTTCTTTGCTGTACCATGGATTTGTTTGTAAATGATGCCTTCAAAACAGAACTAATTGTGACCGAGAGTGCAGGTGACCATGAAAGAGGTTGTAGATTTGGAGTCAGTTGGACAGTGGGAAAGGTTGTGTTCTATAATAGCATGTTCCACACCAACCTTTTTGTGAGACATCTAGAGGAATCCTTTCTAGTCACCCAGAATCGCAAATCCCTTATCTGGTTCAGATTCACTGATGACATCTTTGTAATCTTGACTGAGGGTGAAGTCATCTTCCACACATTCCTCTCTGCCTTCCTACTGCAAGCTAACATCCCAAAGATGTTCGGGCCCACATGTGGTTCCTCTGTGTCAAAATGGCTTGGCTCAAACTCATGTCACATTACACACACTAATTGGTTAAATTATCTGGCTGATGACAAATTTGCAAAATTATATGAAACACACAACGTTAATATAACATATTACAACAGTAATAATACTATCGGGAGATTAATTAATGACCTATAAATGATGTAGGCCATACAGTTGTGATTTGGTTAGAATAATGTTTATTCATAAAGCAAACTAATAGTGAAAGTGGTCTTATTTAGAATTACTATTACACTAAAATGCATATCTATTTGATACAGTTCAGTCATTCACATTCTCATCAAGAATTACAAGTCCAAAACTCAACCTCGTTAACTACACGAAAAGTTCATACCAGGCATGTGGCTGCTCACCGCTCCCGTGATACCACACAACACGAAATTTTCTAAGTTGTTTCACTTCCTAGCTACCTAAAGACTGACCATCCACTTTCACATCTCCATCAGCACTGTCCCTTTACCCATCCCCGGCCGCATTTCCTGTGCGCCGAACCTCCTTGCTCCACTGACTAGGGCAGTTCCCTTTCCTGAAGCTGTCCATCTGATTAGCTACAGCTTATTCTACATTATTATACATTTTAACATATTTAAATAATCAAAGATTGACCACTTTCACATTCTAAATAAAGTAACAATAATACTCATTACATAATAAACATTAAGTTCTTTTACATAAAACCAATATAATTTCTCTTAGCTTTCAATGTCATGACCAGTAGCCTTGCACCACTGTGCTTTCTAATAAATAAATAAAGAACAAAAGTAACTATTATGCACTAAACTTTACAACAAATTTCTTATTACCTAATGATTCAATAAGGTGTCATGCTGTCAATGTTCAGTGTGTTTTGCATGGAGGAAATGATGATCTGATGCTTAACTGAAAATACTGCTAATTTAAATTTACTCTATTGTTTAAACAAATAAAGTTAGAGAGTTGATAGTTACAACATTTGTCATTTTAATGATGTGCTTCTATACGAAATGTTTATCGTTACGATCGACCAGAGAGTTCAATTTTAGTATTCAGGTCTTTGTTACAAAACTTGTTAATTTCACTTTAACAGTAAATCCTAACCTAATATGCATGTGATCAATATTCAAGCTTTATTGGGATCACCATGAAAATTCATGAAGGATGGTAGATTAAAATTACTGTGGCTTCATTCCCTTAATTACTATAGAATTAAATAGTTTTCATAAATGTTTCCTTTTATGGCCAACCTTAGGTTCGCCATATTTAACACTTCTACGTCTCCCTGGATACAAACAGCTTCTACGGGTTTTCCCTACGACGTAGGTTCTTGTCTGCCTCACTCGCACACTACAGCGGTTAGGCATCATTCAGCACAATGGACGCCTGTGAATTTCCCCATCTCGTGGCGTATCTGTGCTCTTTGTGGCACACAGTCCTGGACAACAGGGTTTGTTTCACAATTCCTGAAGGCTGACCCTTTCAGCCATATGTTTAAATGAGAGCGAAATGCTCGTTAATTCACACTCCCGATGCACTTGATGTGGTCCTCCTCAGCTCAAAAAGCCACCTTTTTCTATGTCAACTGCCACCTTATGGACGGCTCCATCGTTAAAGCTATCCATGTCAAACCCACAAAACATTAACAATATCTCCAATTTGACAGCTGTCACCTACTCCACACCAAGAAGTCCCTTCTGTACGTCCTGACTTCATATTTGAAGTGACAAACAGTCACTTTCCAAATATACTGATGGTCTCAGTGAGGCTTTCACAGCCAAAAATAGTCTCCCTGCATTGTCCAGAAACAGATCTCCCACACTCTGCTTCCTCAGTAACCTACCATACTCCATATATCCACTGACTCACAGAAAAGTACCCCTTTGTGTCTCAGAACTGCTCAAAACTGGCGTAAATGAATCACTTTCTCTGCCATGGTTTCTACTATTGCCCATGCCATAAAATGAGGAATATCCTACCCACTATCTTCCTCTTCCCTCCAATGGTGGTATTCCTCTGCTCTCCAAAACTATGCAATATCCTTGTCCATCCCTAATCAATCCTTCCTCTCAACCCCTTGCTCATATACCTAGAAACCTAGGTGCAAGATCTGTCCATATATCCTATTCCAGCCCTGTCACAGGCATTTCCTACCTCATCAAAGGCAGGGCTACTGCTGAAAGCAGCCATGTGGTATGCCAACTTCACTGCAACCATAGTGTATCATTCTTTGTGGGCATGACTACTACTCGTTGTAAGCTGTCTGTCTGCATGAATGTCCTATTTGAAAATGTGGCCAAGAGACAGCTGGACTCCACATTTACTAAGAATGCCATCCAGCATGGTGTGCTTGACTTCACTGACTGCTTCACAGCCTGTACCATCTGGAATTTTCCCACTAATTCAAGCTTTCCGGAATTCCACCAGAGGGGAACGCTTCCTGCAACATATATTTCATTCACATAACCCCATGGTCTCAACCTTCACTATTCTCTGTCCCCACCTGCCTCTTTCCCATTTCTTTCTCCCACTCCAGTCCCACACATACCTTCTATTCTCTGAATGTGCCTACATAGTTTTTTTCCCCTTTTCTCCTCTCTCCTTGCCCCCCCCCCCCCCCCCCCCTTACCCCCAGCCACCCAGTGCAGACTCACAACACTACACCTAACAATACCCGATTCTGATCCTACCATGCCTTTGTACCCTTGCACAGGCAGCATTACAGCATCTTCCCATGGCCTGCCATGTTATCACATCTGAGATAACTGCTCACCACATCGAGCCTTAAAGCCCCGAAAGGACAGTGTGTGTGATTGTGTGTGTGTGTGTGTGTGTGTGTGTGTGTGTGTGTGTGTGGTCGTGCCTGGTCTATATGGTTATTATTTTGTGGTGGATTTTCCAATGTTTGATTCTGCATTGTAGTAACTGTGTTAGGTATAGATGTTGTTCTCTGTTTTGGAGGAGTTTCTCAGGCCTGTAACTGCTGTGGTGTAATCACAAATGTGTATTTCAGTTCATTTGGAATATGATTCTAATGACATTGAAGCATATTTTCTATAAATGGAATTTAGTATTATATATTTCGGAGTATAATACATGTAGTATTACATATTTTGCATAAACTACAGATATATTCTAATGTAGCCAGTGAAAATTCTGCCCAATAAAGTTAGTGGTTGTCAATTTTAATTTGTGATAGCATTGTTCATGTTTTCTTCCAGGTATTTACCAAAATTGAGCATGTATTTTTGTCACTAACATATATTTTATTTTACTATTTTAGTCTAAAATGTGCTTGTTATAATTTCAGGCAAAAATTTGGAGTGTGATGGAGTCAGATCCACTCTTCCTTCAGCCCTCACTAACACCAAGTCCTGACGAACAACATAGATTAACTATGAAGCGTATCAGGTATCTGCAGGCCAAGAACCTTATCTCACCAAAGGATTTTCATAATAATGTGAAGGTAAGACATATTTTATATAGTCTCATCCCCACTCTGTGTGTGTGTGTGTGTGTGTGTGTGTGTGTGTGTGTGTGGGTGTGCGTATGTGTGCGTGTCAGGAAGAGAGAAGGAATAAGAAGTGGGTTTTGGACAATAATGTTTACTGATACAATTACTATGTCATTCTCATGCCACTAAAGTCTCAGATGTACTATTAAAATTGAATTTATTAATGTGGGATGGATTTGGAATTATGCTACACAAAGACATTATTCATTGCTACACTAAAACATTATTCATTGCTTGAAAGATTTTATTTCCTGTGGAGTGAAATTTGGTGGCAATGCATTTACTCTCCATGAGCCACCTTATGGTAGGTAATGAAGGTATTTTGGGTACCCCTGTCACTTCCCCCCCCCCCTTTTTTTCTTTCTGTTCAGTTAGTAAGTGGTATGCTAGGAGAATATCTGTAATAATCTGTATGAGCTCAGTTTTTTCTGGTTTTACTGTCATGGCCATTTTGCATTATATGTGTGGGAGAAAGACTGTCAAGCATTGTGGTAGGTAATTGGAAAAAAATCACATGAAACCTGCAGAAGGAATCAGTCATGAGTTCCAAAGTACTATTAACAGTCCACCTATCACAATGATTACGCATAGGGAGTTAAAAAGAGTGGTCTAGCAGCTTCTCATAAACCATGTATTTCTGTAGTCAGTGCTAAGTGGAGCTTGAAGGGATGTAAAGAGCAACACCAGTAGACAGTGGATGACTGGAAACCAGTAATTTGGAGTGATGAAACATGCTCTGCCCTGGGGCAACCTGATTGGAGGATTGTGGTTTAGCAAATGCCTGGAGAATGTTATCTGCCATCATGTGTAGTGCCAATAATAAAGTGCTAAGATGGTGGTGTTTTCATGTTTTTCATGTTTAGGGAGTGATCCCCTTATTGAGCTTAAGAAAACACAGCATTGGGTACAGTAGAGAGACAATTAAAAATGATAAAGCAACCTTTATGAGACAGTGGTGTGTGGACAATAAACTCTTGAAATGGACTGGCCTGCACAGAGTTCTAATCTGAATACATTAGGACACCTTTGGGATGAATTAGAACATAAATTTCACTCTGGACCTTAGCGGTCGACATCTCTACACTCTCTAGTTTTCGCTCTTGAGGAAGGATGGGCTGCCATTCCTGCCCAGATATTCAGTTACGTCAAGAAAGTGTTCCCAGCAGAGTTTAAGCTGTAATAAAAGTAAAGGGTGAACGCAATCTATATTGTTGTCCACTACTAGCTGTCTGGGTACTTTTGAGTAGATAATATACTTCTGTCACTTTATGATTATTTAAAGTGGCAATGGTCTCTGTTACTATCATTCACAAGTCTGTATTCACTACATATATGATTTAGGTAAAACTGTCAAAGTATTAAAAATTTAAGTTTAGCAACAATATGAAAAGACAACATAAACGGTGTGTTTAGCAATCAGACTAAGTCTTTCATCAGGTGTAGACGACAAAAGTGTCACACCATCACACACGCACAACTCAATACACACAGGACTACTGTTATCACAGGGCAATAACATCCCACTGCGACTTCATCAGATGTGAGGAGTAATCTTTGCTGGGGTGGGTAGTGGTGTTACAGAGGAGATGTGGGGTGAGGACTGGGAGCATGGACTTGTGTAGAAACAAGATAGTGAGTGCAGTGCAGCATCAAGAGGCTGTGCCGCAGGGGGGGGGGGGGGGGGGGGGGGGGGGGGGGGGAGGGATGCCCACAGATGACAGTGGCCATGTGTTTGCGAGTTGTGATTTTGTTTAATGCATTTATTTATTTATTTTTATTTACTTATTTATTGTTCCGTGGGACCAAATTAAGGAGAAGTCTCCATGGTCATCGAACGAGTCAATACATGAAATTATAACATGATAGTAGAAACAGATAAAATGAAAGTCATAAGTTTAAATAAAGAAAATCAACAATGTAACACTGGAATTTGCTTAATTTTTTATCTCTTCCAGGAGCTCCTCGACAGAATACAAGGAGTGAGCCATGAGCAAACTCTTCAGTTTAGACTTAAAAGAGTTTGGGCTACTGCTAAGATTTTTGAGTTCTTGTGGTAGCTTATTGAAAATGGATGCAGCAGAATACTGCACTCCTTTCTGCACAAGCGTCAAGGAAGTGAATTCCATTCGTAGATTGGATTTCTGCCTAGTATTAACTGAGTGAAAGCTGCTAAATCTTGAGAATAGGCTACTATTGCTAACAGCAAACAACATCAAAGAAAATATATACAGTGAGGGCAATGTAAGAATTCCCAGATTATTGAATAGAGGACGACAAGAGGTTCTTGAACTTAACACCACATATAGCTCGAACAGCCTGTTTTTGAGCCAAAAATACCCTTTTTGAATCAGAAGAATTACCCCAAAAAATAATACCATACGACATAAGCGAATGAAAATATGCAAAGTAGACTACTTTTCATGTTGAACTGTCACTTATTTCAGATACTGTTCTAATGGTAAATAAAGCAACATTTAGTTTCTGAATAAGATCCTGGACATGGACTTATTATCTATCCAAATGCCTAGGAACTTGAACTGTTCCATCTCGCTTATAACATGCCCATTCTGTCTGATCAAAATATCGGTTCTTGTTGAATTGTGAGTTAGGAACTGTAAAAACTGAGTCTTACTGTGATTTAGCATCAAATTATTTTCCACAAGCCATGAACTTATTTCATGAACTACATTATTTAATACTGTTTCAATATTACACCCAAGATCCTTCACTACCAGGCTGGTGTCATCAGCAAACAGAAATATTTTTGAATCACCTGTAATACTAGAAGGCATATCATTTATATAAATAAGAAACAGCAGTGGCCCCAGCACCGACCCTTGCTAAATGCCCCACTTAACAGTGCCCCATTGGGACTGAACATCACTACCACTCTCAATATTGCAGAGAATTACCTTATGCTTTCTGTTCTTAAAGTAAGAGGTGAACCAATTGTAAGCTACTCCCCTTACTCCAGAATGGTCCAACTGCAGTAATATTTTGTGGTCAACGCAGTCAAAAGCCTTCGTTAAATAAAAAAAAAATAAAAAAAAAAAAAACACGTAGTGTTCACAACCTTTTATTTAATCCGTCCAAAACCTCACAGAGAAAAGAGAATATAACTAATTAATGGAAAATCTCATATAAAGATGTGAAACAATTACTAACAAAGAGATAGAGGGGCTGGCCAGTACTTACCTCAGCTCAGTACAGCCGATAGAAACACAAAAAAACAACCGAAAATTTAAGCTCCTAGCTTTTGGAATAAATGTTCCTTCATCAGGGAGGAGAGAGGGGAAAGAAAGGGAAGAAGGGAAAGTGGATTTAGTTACTCACAACCCAGGTTATGAAGCAACAGGGAAAGGAAAACAGGGAAGGCAGCAAGGATGGAGGCATGGTTGTCAGAGGAAAGCCAAAGATATTCTACTGCAGGTACTGTGCCAGCTTCAAACCAAAGAGGATGCATACAGAAGTAAAGAGGTGTATAGTATAAAGATGTAGGATGGAAAGATGCATGAATGGCTAAAGAGGAAAGGGAAAGAGGAGAAGACTGAAAAGTAAATGGGAGTGAGGTTGTTTAACGTAGGTTTAGTCCAGGGGGATGGCGGGATGAAAGGATGTGCTGGAGTGCAAGTTCCCATCTCCGCAGTTCAGAGGGACTGGTGTTGGGTGGGAGAAGCCAAATGGCACATACAGTGTAGCAGGTTCCTAGGTCCCTAGAATTATGCTGGAGGGCATGCTCCGCTACTGGGTATTGGACATCTCCTAGGCGGACAGTTCGTCTGTGTCCGTTCATGCGCTCAGCCAGTTTAGTTGTTGTCATACCGATGTAAAAGGCTGTGCAGTGCAGGCATGTCAGCTGATAAATGACATGTGTAGTCTCACACGTGGCCCTTCCTTGAATTGTGTATGTTTTCCTAGTAGCGGGGCTGGAGTAGGTGGTTGTGGGGGGATGCATGGGGCAGGTTTTGCAGCGGGGTCGGTTACAGGGGTAGGAACCGCTGGGTAGAGAAGGTAGTCTGGGAATATTGCAGGGTTTAACAAGGATGTTACGGAGGTTAGGGGGACGACGAAAGGCAACTTTGGGTGGTGTGGGGAGAATTTTGTCAAGGGATGATCTCATTTCAGGGGTTGACTTGAGAAAGTCATATCCCTGGCGGAGTAATTTATTGATGTATTCGAGGCCAGGATAATATTGGGTGACAAGGGGGATGCTTCTGTGTGGTCTGAGGGTAGGAATATTGTTGTTGGACGGGGAGGAATGTATTGCTCGGGAGATCTGTTTGTGGACAAGGTCTGCAGGATAGTTGCGGGAGAGGAAAGCACTGGTCAGGTTATTGGTGTAATTGTTGAGGGATTCGTCACTGGAGCAGATACGTTTGCCACGAATACCTAGGCTGTAGGGAAGGGAGCGTTTGATGTGGAATGGATGGCAGCTATCAAAGTGAAGGTACTGTTGTTTGTTGGTGGGTTTGATATGGACAGAGGTGTGGATGTGAGCTTCAACAAGATGAAGGTCAACATCCAGGAAGGTGGCTTTGGTTTTGGAGAAGGACCAGGTGAAATTCAGATTCGAAAAGGAGTTGAGGTTATGGAGAAAATTAAGGAGTGTTTCTTCACCATGAGTCCAGACCACAAAGATGTCATCTATAAACCTATACCGGGCCAGGGGAAGCAGCTGTTGGGTCTTCAGGAAAGCCTCCTCCATGCGGCCCATGAAGAGGTTGGCATAGGATGGAGCCATCCTGGTTCCCATGGCAGTTCCCCTGATTTGTTTGTAGGTCTGGCCTTCAAAAGTGAAGTAATTATGGGTGAGGATGAAGTTGGTAAGTGTGATAAGGAACGAGGTTTTTGGAAGATCTTCGGGTGGGCGTTGGGAGAGGTAGTGCTCAAGGGCAGAGAGGCCATGGGTGTGTGGGATGTTTGTGTAAAGGGATGTAGCATCTATGGTGACAAGAAAGGTTTCAGGTGGGAGAGGAGTGGGAATGGATTTGAGGCGTTCTAGGAAGTGGTTTGTGTCCTTGATGTAGGATGGGAGCCTGCAGGTGATAGGTTGGAGGTGTTGGTCTACCAGAGCTGAGATACGTTCTGTTGGGGCTTTGAAGCCTGCTACAATGGGACGGCCAGGATGGTTCTCTTTGTGGATTTTGGGTAATAGGTAGAAGGTAGGGGTACGTGGCTCAGGTGGAGTGAGTAAGTCTATGGAAGCCATTGTGAGGCCTTGTGAGGGATCTTGGATTTTTAGGATTTTCTGCAGCTCAGTCTGAATGGAGGGAATGGGATCCAGGGTAACAGCTTTGTAGGTTGAGGTGTTGGAGAGTTGACGCAGTCCTTCTGCCACATACTCCACACGGTCAAGTACCACAGTTGTGGAGCCTTTATCCGCCGGAAGGATTACAATAGAGCGGTCTGTTTTCAGCTGCTTAATGGCACGGGATTCAGCTGGGGTGATGTTGGGGGTTGTCGGAATGTTCTTCAAGAAGGACTGGGAGGCAACACTGGATGTGAGGAATTCCTGAAACGTCTGCAAGGGATGGTTTTGGGGGAGGGGAGGAGGATCCCTTTGAGAACGCGGTCGGAACTGTTCTAAACAAGGTTCAACACTGGGTCTAGTATTTGGGGGCTGTGTTTGGGTGGTGAAGTGATATTTCCAGTTGAGGTTCCGGGTGAAAGAGAGGAGATCTTTAACCAGGGCAGTGTGGTTGAATTTAGGTGTGGGGCTAAAGGTTAAGCCTTTTGATAGAACAGATGTCTCTTGAGGAGAGAGGGATCTGGATGAGAGGTTTAGAACTGAATTGGAGTTGGTGATATGTGGCATTTGACTGTGGTTATAGTTGAGATTTGGTCTGTGTGGGGTATGTGCTGGGATGGGGAGATTGAGTAGGGTGGCTAGGCTAGGTTTGTTGGCTATGAGGGGGGTTTGTTGACGGTTCTGTTGTGGTTGGTGTTTGTGAGGGATAGGGAGAGGGAGCCCACTTCTTAGGTGTTGCACTAGCACTGTGGATAGTTTTTTCAGGTGGTGTGTGGCATGGGACTCAAGTTTGCGGCTGGCTTCTAGGATGATGTTCCTGAGTGTGTTCTCCAAGCAAGGGTTTGAGAGGTGGAGGACTTTGAAGAGAGATAGGAGCTGTTGGGAGTGGTGGTTACATGAAGTAGTGTAGAGGTTCAGGACAAGTTGGGTAAGGGCTAAGGATTGAAGGTTCTGGAAGTCCAGGAGAGATTGGTGGAAGGAGGAATTGCACCCAGAGATGGGAACTTTTAAGGTAAGTCCTTTAGGGGTAATTCCAAAGGTTAAGCAGGAACGGAGGAAAAGTATGTGGGATTGCAGTTTGGCTACGGTAAATGCATGTTTCCGGAATGAATGTAAATAATGTGGTATAGGATTAGGGTACATAGTGGGTAACTGGTGGGTAGGGAAATTAAATAACTAAAGTTAGAATAGTAATCATAAGAAGGAATAAAACACGGAAGGAAGGGCGAGAAAGAAAGAAATTGTGTTGGTAACGTTAAATACCAAAGAAAGACCACCGAATAAGAAAAATACGGAAAAAGTTGAACAGACCAAGCAAGTATGTCCAGATCAGGGGAAAAAGAACACACGCTGCTCAAAAACAGAGATAGCGAGTAGCGAAAAAAAGATCGCGCGTGACGCAAAAAAGATCGCGCGTGACGCAAAAAAGATCGCGCGTGCCGCAAAAAAGATCGTGCGTGCGCAAAAAAGATCGCGTGTGCCGCAAAAAGGTTCGCGGGTGGCGCAGAAATGTTCCAAAAAATGTTTCCTGTGGCAGAGAAAGATAGGCAATGGCACAAAAATATCACCAGCAACACGAAATCGACGGAATTGGATGATACTGATAGGTGTGGAAGAGATTGTTGGCAGTGAATGTTGGCTGGAAAACAGCGAATAACGAACGTTAAAACTATGGAATGTTAAATAATGGAATGTTAAATAAATAAATCAATAAATAGAAAAAGAGAAGTGGACTATAAACCGAACAAGACAATAGGAGGCAAATGAAACTAGCACAGTTGGTGACGAATATATATATACACTGAAGAAGAGAAAGTGTTTAGATGACAGATGTAAGTGATAGCTAACAAAAAGGACAAAACAATGAAGAATGTGGACCATATAGATGATCTAACTAATTAATGGAAAATCTCATATAAAGATGTGAAACAATTACTAACAAAGAGATAGAGGGGCTGGCCAGTACTTACCTCAGCTCAGTACAGCCGATAGAAACACAAAAAACAACCGAAAATTTAAGCTCCTAGCTTTTGGAATAAATGTTCCTTCGTCAGGGAGGAGAGAGGGGAAAGAAAGGGAAGAAGGGAAAGTGGATTTAGTTACTCACAACCCAGGTTATGAAACAACAGGGAAAGGAAAACAGGGAAGGCAGCAAGGATGGAGGCATGGTTGTCAGAGGGAAGCCAAAGATATTCTACTGCAGGTACTGTGCCAGCTTCAAACCAAAGAGGATGCATACAGAAGTAAAGAGGTGTATAGTATAAAGATGTAGGATGGAAAGATGCATGAATGGCTAAAGAGGAAAGGGAAAGAGGAGAAAACTGAAAAGTAAATGGGAGTGAGGTTGTTTAACGTAGGTTTAGTCCAGGGGGATGGCGGGATGAAAGGATGTGCTGGAGTGCAAGTTCCCATCTCCGCAGTTCAGAGGGACTGGTGTTGGGTGGGAGAAGCCAAATGGCACATACAGTGTAGCAGGTTCCTAGGTCCCTAGAATTATGCTGGAGGGCATGCTCCGCTACTGGGTATTGGACATCTCCTAGGCGGACAGTTCGTCTGTGTCCGTTCATGCGCTCAGCCAGTTTAGTTGTTGTCATACCGATGTAAAAGGCTGTGCAGTGCAGGCATGTCAGCTGATAAATGACATGTGTAGTCTCACACGTGGCCCTTCCTTGAATTGTGTATGTTTTCCTAGTAGCGGGGCTGGAGTAGGTGGTTGTGGGGGGATGCATGGGGCAGGTTTTGCAGCGGGGTCGGTTACAGGGGTAGGAACCGCTGGGTAGAGAAGGTAGTCTGGGAATATTGCAGGGTTTAACAAGGATGTTACGGAGGTTAGGGGGACGACGAAAGGCAACTCTGGGTGGTGTGGGGAGAATTTTGTCAAGGGATGATCTCATTTCAGGGGTTGACTTGAGAAAGTCATATCCCTGGCGGAGTAATTTATTGATGTATTCGAGGCCAGGATAATATTGGGTGACAAGGGGGATGCTTCTGTGTGGTCTGAGGGTAGGAATATTGTTGTTGGACGGGGAGGAATGTATTGCTCGGGAGATCTGTTTGTGGACAAGGTCTGCAGGATAGTTGCGGGAGAGGAAAGCACTGGTCAGGTTATTGGTGTAATTGTTGAGGGATTCGTCACTGGAGCAGATACGTTTGCCACGAATACCTAGGCTGTAGGGAAGGGAGCGTTTGATGTGGAATGGATGGCAGCTATCAAAGTGAAGGTACTGTTGTTTGTTGGTGGGTTTGATATGGACAGAGGTGTGGATGTGAGCTTCAACAAGATGAAGGTCAACATCCAGGAAGGTGGCTTTGGTTTTGGAGAAGGACCAGGTGAAATTCAGATTCGAAAAGGAGTTGAGGTTATGGAGAAAATTAAGGAGTGTTTCTTCACCATGAGTCCAGACCACAAAGATGTCATCTATAAACCTATACCAGGCCAGGGGAAGCAGCTGTTGGGTCTTCAGGAAAGCCTCCTCCATGCGGCCCATGAAGAGGTTGGCATAGGATGGAGCCATCCTGGTTCCCATGGCAGTTCCCCTGATTTGTTTGTAGGTCTGGCCTTCAAAAGTGAAGTAATTATGGGTGAGGATGAAGTTGGTAAGTGTGATAAGGAACGAGGTTTTTGGAAGATCTTCGGGTGGGCGTTGGGAGAGGTAGTGCTCAAGGGCAGAGAGGCCATGGGTGTGTGGGATGTTTGTGTAAAGGGATGTAGCATCTATGGTGACAAGAAAGGTTTCAGGTGGGAGAGGAGTGGGAATGGATTTGAGGCGTTCTAGGAAGTGGTTTGTGTCCTTGATGTAGGATGGGAGCCTGCAGGTGATAGGCTGGAGGTGTTGGTCTACCAGAGCTGAGATACGTTCTGTTGGGGCTTTGAAGCCTGCTACAATGGGACGGCCAGGATGGTTCTCTTTGTGGATTTTGGGTAATAGGTAGAAGGTAGGGGTACGTGGCTCAGGTGGAGTGAGTAAGTCTATGGAAGCCATTGTGAGGCCTTGTGAGGGATCTTGGATTTTTAGGATTTTCTGCAGCTCAGTCTGAATGGAGGGAATGGGATCCAGGGTAACAGCTTTGTAGGTTGAGGTGTTGGAGAGTTGACGCAGTCCTTCTGCCACATACTCCACACGGTCAAGTACCACAGTTGTGGAGCCTTTATCCGCCGGAAGGATTACAATAGAGCGGTCTGTTTTCAGCTGCTTAATGGCACGGGATTCAGCTGGGGTGATGTTGGGGGTTGTCGGAATGTTCTTCAAGAAGGACTGGGAGGCAACACTGGATGTGAGGAATTCCTGAAACGTCTGCAAGGGATGGTTTTGGGGGAGGGGAGGAGGATCCCTTTGAGAAGGCGGTCGGAACTGTTCTAAACAAGATTCAACACTGGGTCTAGTATTTGGGGGCTGTGTTTGGGTGGTGAAGTGATATTTCCAGTTGAGGTTCCGGGTGAAAGAGAGGAGATCTTTAACCAGGGCAGTGTGGTTGAATTTAGGTGTGGGGCTAAAGGTTAAGCCTTTTGATAGAACAGATGTCTCTTGAGGAGAGAGGGATCTGGATGAGAGGTTTAGAACTGAATTGGAGTTGGTGATATGTGGCATTTGACTGTGGTTTAATCGGTGAGGAAACCGACCACTCCTAAAGGAAAAGTTACAGATATCGCTAAGTACTGGGCTAACATACATAGAACAATACTTCAGTATTCTGCTAGATACCCTGTCATATCCATGAGAGTTCTTGGTCTTTAGTGATTTAATTATTAACTCAATCTCCCTCTTGTCAGTATCATGGAGGAGAATTTCAGGTAACAGTCTCGGAACACTTTTTTTCTAAGAGCGCTATACGATTCCCTGTTGGGACTAGGTTTATATTTAGTTCTCCTGCTATATTCAAAAAGTGATTATTAAATACTGTACATATATGCGACTTATCAGTAACACGGACATTCCCACTATGCACTGATTCTATATCCTCGATGTGTCTCTGCAGACCAGCCACTTCCTTTACGACTGACCATATGGTTTTAATTTTATACTGAGACTTAGCTATTCTATCTGCATGTGAGTTTTGTTGTTTATGTCTGATGAAGGACTTAGTCTGATAGCTGAACAGTATCTAGCAACATTTTTCATTGTGCCTGTCATCACTCAAGCCTCCTCTATGTCGGGAGTAGCAGTCTATCCTTTCATTGTGTTGCTATTCAGCCCAGAATTCCCTTAGAGAGATTTAAGTTTGCAAAAAAACTATGTAGCTGAAAGTACAAAAAATAAGTAAATAAATAAAAATAAAAAATAATAAAAATGAGGTGCCATGGCTATTCTTTACATAAATTGTAAATACTACTGTCTCATATAAATTTTACTGCAGATGGATACTGAAATTTTGTGATCTTGATATTTTTACAACTTTTTGCTTCATTGTACTAGGATGTTGATTGTTCCCTTGCTGTACTGAATAATACAAGGTGCTGTCTTCAGCCATCATATGTTATTTGTGTGAACTTTTGTAGCACGTTGTTGTGCACACTAATTGATATGAAATTTTATACTGTTTTCAGGTAAATGCATTAACTTCAACACTCGGTCAGTATGATGCTTCACTTGCTTTAATTTACCCAAGAGAACTTGTGGCATTCCTGAGAGCAGTTAATGACTTTGGTACCCAGCGACATAAGAAGTATATACAAGACTGCTTGAACAATAAGGTATGTTCATTACTAGTTAACACTGAATATGGTTTTTTATGACAACTTATCCCTGTTATGTCATTTAAAATACACATTTCTGCTAATGATTATTACCTTATTTATTGCTAACACCCAAAATTTTGTTATTGTATTATATTTTCATAAGAATTCTGTCAGTGTGGGAGGAAGTATAGCACACTGAAAAATGTCTTAAACTTATAACCATTTAAGATGTTCTCTATTGTTTAAAAAAAAATTCAGTTTATTTGACACAGAGAACAGTAAGCCTGAAGGAGCATAATATTTTCCAAATTATTTATTTGGTATTTTTCTTTTAGGGAAATAAATATTAAGAAAAATATGACAGAGATTTCTATCTTACTAGTCAATAGTAGTAAGTTAAGTTAGTGATATGAAAGTCTGTCCTACACCAGAAATGGAGAGAAGCAGAAATACATAGCTCACTTTGTGTCAGTTGAAGAGAATTAGAAGCTGAGAAACTTTTTATTGTAAGCATGATTTGTGCTGCTAGTTCTCTATATGACACTCACGCAAGAGTGCCTGAATGATAGTTTGGAGAGAAGGGCACAAACTAAGGGGGGGGGGGCTATTAAGTATTTATGATATTCCGGGGGATGAATGGTGACTTGTAAGTAGTCATAAAAAAGTTTCAGTCTCTACATTGTTAAAAACCTGTGTAAAATGGACTTTTAAATCATTTTCTAGAATGAAAATCACTTGAGTACACTATTTTTTTCCCCTTTCCACGAGACTGCCCAGTCCTCAACAATCAATCTTTCCTTCTCATCCCTTCTGATACAGCTCCCCTGATTTGTGGTTCTGGGTGACTCTTCCCAAATCTACCGCTTTTCCTAGACCTCTCTCATCCCTTTCCTTCACCCCTCTTCCTTCCCCTTCAAACCTTCTGCCTGAAGGAGGAGCCACTGGCTCCAAAAGCTTGCCTAATTCTTGCTTCTTTTATGTGTGTGTTCTACCACCGTTGGTGAGTAGATTTTTTGTCTATCCAGTTACATTGTATTATCAAAAATTTTTCATTGCAAAATCTTAGTTTCATGTTTTTGTTGATTTCAAGTAAGCTGTAAATTATGTCACATTACAATAGATGAAGATGAGCTTAGCCGAATGTGACTGTGGTCCCTCCTCTCCCATAGTGAGAAGTCTCTTCTGCCATTGGATAAATTTCAAAACATTGGTGGAGAATGCTTTTGAACTAATTAATCCTCATTGACTCCTCTTGCCGAATGGATTTTCTTTCCTTTGACTAACTTTTAACAGAAGTTGTCTTCTTACGACCAGTATGATTCACCAATGGAATGTAGGAATTCCAGAGACCACCAAATAATAAAACAATAACCAAATCGTAGATATTGTGTGTGTGTGTGTGTGTGTGTGTGTGTGTGTGTGTGTGTGTGTGTGTGTGTTGTTCGTGACAATCAATGCTAGAAATGTTTGTGTTCTCAAATGGGTACTGTTGTGACAACAGCTACCCACTAACTGAACGTATTTGGTAAATACAAAGAATGGGCAGCGTCATAGTTATAGAGTCCATGAAACATTTTCAAAAATTGGTGTAGGTAAACACCTAAACATAACGTAATAAATTATATGATGGGCATTTGAAAAGTTCGTGCAAAGTTCATACACAGCTGTGCGCCAGGGTGAGGTAAAAGGATAGGAGAACAAAGTTCTGTAACACTCCAACAAATTAGTAGCAAAGTCACACAAATGAGTTAATAAGATTTACTTATCTCTGTGAGTTGTTGAATGTTAAGTCTGCAACAATGCATGTAATACAACACAAAAAAGGCCCTCAATGGCTAAGTGCAAATAATCACAGATAGACTTCACAAGACATAGCAAATGCATTTTACAACAACTGTCTGTTCACTTCTAAGAGTTTGCGAAATGATGTTCCCTGTCTTAGTCAGCCCTGGACAATGATCTATAACCAAGTGGATGAGAGCTGCTCTTCTAACTTCTGAGTAGTCTTCTATCTGTTGTCATCCAGTCATTGGCAGATTGTACTCGGCCAGCAATTGACCGGGGCGAAGTTGGTAATGTCATCCCCGACGCTGCCTGTGGCACTGGTGGAACTCGTGCAAGTGGTGAGTCTCTATGGCACTGGTACCACCTCATGGCTTTGCACCTGTGGTGCTTTTGCTGTGGCTGTGTCTTGTTTGGACGACACAGCAACAAACTCCCAGTTAAAAGGTGTATAGTCTTGTTTCATACCTATGTCAATTACACAGATAACAGTATCAGCTTACCTTTTCCAAATGAAACTATAATCGTAATTTTTCCAGCTATTATCGTAGTTTGAAAAAATTAAAAAAAAAATAAAAAAGAAAAAGATAAATTTAATGGCATTTCACTCTTCAAAGTATGAAAAATTACAACATTTAAAACTTAGGACTTATCTCACTGAAGGTCAGACTGATGACTGTCTTATGTGAAAGCTTGTGTTGTTACAGAGAACTGTCAAATCAGGGTGAATGGACACACCAACATGATGCTGCTAAGAGAGTCTAGTTACAAAAGTGGAACAGTGGGGAAAAGTCTAATTTAAAGCAGATATTAATTACATTAGGCTACACGAGATTGTACCTACACACCAACTGTCAAATAACAGCTTCACACCATGAATGTCATGTCAAGATAAACACTTATATATCAAAATTACATCATCAACAGCAACAAAAGGAAAATCAAAGAAGAATGCACTCATAAACATTTTCTTAAAATTCTTTTTCTGTGATTAAGTGCTCAAAATATCTGCAGTCTACTGCAATTCGTGTTTTCAAGTCACTAGTGCAAGGACTTCCAGACAGTCTGAACAGATTCCTTTGATTTTGTTGCACATGCTGCAATATGCAATGTTTTAAATCATATTAGGCCATCAGAACTTGTGCATAGACTTCATCTGTGCGTTTACTCCAAAGAAAAAAGTCCAATGGCTTTAAATCAGGTGAATATGCAGATCAACTGATACTGCCTTCACATCCTGTCCAGAAATCAGGAAAGATCTGGGTGAGTGCTTTCTAGTCTCAAGTCAGTAACGAGCTGGGCACCCATTGGACTGGTACCACATATATCTACATATTTCAAGTGGTAGTTTTTTCAAGAGAGCTGGTAGCACTTCTGGAAGAAATTGTGCATTCGGTTTACCTGTTAAGGTTTCTAGAATAAGGTAAAGACCAATCATATAGTGTCAAATTATTCTACACAAAACATTCACACTTCACTGCCTCTGAAGTCCTACCTCTCTCAACCAGTGTGGATTCTCAGTGGCCCAATAATGCACGTTTCTTACATTCATCCATAATTTGTAAAGATGGCTTTAAGAAAACATTTTAAAGAAAGAACCTGTTGTCCAATGTTGCATCAGAACAAATGCAATAGAATTCCATGTGTTTCCTACAGTCACACTGATGAGACACATAATACGGATGGAAGCCAGTTATGTGCAAAATGTTAACAATAATGGGCTGACTTGTTCTAGAGACACAACTTCTCTGGAGCTAACGTGTGGATTATAAGCAGCAGCTGCCAGAACATCTATTTTGTTCATTTCACTCATTGCCAGTGGGCTTCTTACCCTCTGTGTAATATTCTGGTGCTCTTCCAATAGCAATTTTTTGCACATTTGTCGAATTGTCATTGTATTGAACACCATGTGTCAGGATACTTTTGTGTGTACAACTCAGTTGTTCTCTTCATGTTCCTTCTGTATTCTGTGTAAAGAAGTATCATATCTTGTTTCTCTTGGCTTGTAAAATACATTTTTTTTTTCAAACTAAGCAGCACTCATCACATGTGAACAACCACAGACAGGACAAAAGGTACATTTCCTCTGTGCCCCAGTTATACCAGAATCACAATGGTGCAACACTCTGTTTCCTCCTCATTCAACATACATATTAGCATATTTGGACATGAAATAATGAACTTTTGTATAAGACAGCATTGAAAAACATGTTCATAACAAATAAGTTGTAAGTTTGCAATATAGCAATATTATGAAAAGGATAGTTGCTACTTATCATACAGTGGAGATGCTGAGCCACAGATAGGCACAACAAAAAGACTGTCAGAAGGCGAGCTTTTGGCCAACAAGTACAAAAATTGAGAACACACACACTGAGACTATGTTCGTGTGTGTATGTGTGAGTTGCATGTGTGTGTGTGTGTGTGTGTGTGTGTGTGTGTGTGTGTGTGTGTGTGTGTGTGTGTGTGTACACACATTCTACTTTGGTAAAGGCCTTGTTGGCCAAAAGCCCACTTCCAACAGTCTTTTTGTTGTGCCTATTTGCGACTCAGTATCTCTGCTATATGGTTCATAATATTGTTACAGTCCATCCTGGATTTTCCATTCTAACTTTGGAGTATAATAATTATTGTGAAATTAGTGGGCAGATTTTGAAGAGTGAAATTCCAATGAATTTGTCTCTTTTACAATTACAGTACTAGTAGCAGAAATTACTGCAGCTACATTTCACAAAGTGAAGTTGATATCAATATCTCTGTAAGTGACAAGAGACTACACATTGTTTAGTGAAGACTTTATCATAATTCATTTGGTGAAAACAGAGTTAAGGTATGTTACACAGTTCTAGAAATGTGAACAACGTAGAGTGCAATATTATTGATTTTCTGTCCGGTTCAGTTCACATATTGAGCAAGGGCAAAGATGAATGTCTTTATGCCTCCTTATATGCTCTAATATCTCTTATTTTACTTTTGTGACCCATAGGTAAGATGTGTATGGGTGGCAACAGAAATGTTGTACAGTCATCCTTGACTAGTGGTTCTCTAAATTTATTCAATGGAGTTTCATGAGAGCAGTGTTTCTTATCCCTTAAAAATCCCATTTGAGTCTCCGAGCACCTCTATTATCTTTGGGAATTGCTATACTGACATGTTATGATCCTAGTAGGGTGTTTCTGATTTTGCTCAATATCTGTGCCACACCTAGTGATAATGACTCCCAAAATGCAGGAACAGTACTCAAGAATTTGTCACAGTAGCATCCAGTAAATAATGTCCTGTACACATGTACTGCACTTTCCAAAGAACCTTTCAAAAAAAAAATTGTTCATTTGTCTTCCTGTCTACTCATTTCACACATTCATTTCGTTTCATATTGTTTCTTAGTACTGCCACTAATTATTTAAATTATGTGTGGGTTCCTGAAGTGTACTCCTAATCATACTACGTTCTTTTTCTTCTTCTTTTCTTTTTTGATGGTGGCTTGGATTTATTCACACTTAATTAGAGCTGCCATTCATTATGCTAAAAAGAAATTATGCTCAAATCTTTCTAAATGTCCATAAAATACTTTCCTGTAGATAATAGAATTGTCAGTGATTAATCTGACAGGGCTGCTGATTCCACCTGATAAATTGTTTTTGTACATTCAAAACATTAGTGGTCTTTCTGGGGCCCATCTGATGTTACTTTTATTTTTGTTTAACATATCCTGTCCAACATTACTTTACTGCTCCCTTCCCATACGTTAAATAATAAAAAATAAGTATAAGGCATATTCCAAAACTAAAGCCTAGTGACCAATATTTAACTGATGGTAGGCTTGAATGAAGTTTCATGCATGCAGTGCTATCTAGTGACTCTTTAGGAAACTACTGCAGTGTTGGTTTAACTCAGTAAACGTCTGCCAGTCAGTGAGAGCAGCACAATGGCCAAGACAATCGTTGAGCATACAAATCGTGAAGTGTGTGGTATGATTTGATTTCTGCTGGCAAAAGAATCTTCAGGTGCTGAAATCCATCATGAGCTGTGCCTAATGCATGGACCTGAAATAATGAGGGACAAACAAATCTGAAAATTGTATCAAGAATTTCAGATTGGCTGCACAAATGTTCATGGTAAACAGTGGAGTGGCAAGCCCAATAGTCGGGTCAGTGACAGTGTTGATCAAGTGAATCAAAAACTTCAATGTAATCAGGAACTAACAATTAGTGGTCAGGCTAATGAATTCCAAAATGTTGCTCCAACTTCAGTTTACAGGGCTGTCACTGAACAGCGTAGATATCACAAACTGTGTGCAAGGTGAGTTCCAAAAATGCTGAATGATCAGCACAAAGAGCAGAGAATGCATAGTGTTTGACTGCTTCTGGAGCATTATACTCATACACAAAACAGAGGCAGTTCTTCCCCCCCCCCCCCCCCCCCCTCCTCCGCCCCGCATTGTTATGGGTGATGAGATGTGGATATCGTATGAGCACAGAATTGACACAACAACAATAGTCAATGCAATGGCACCCTTCAAGTTCACCCAATCCACAAAAATTTAAGCAATCACATTGTCAAATTGAAAAATGATGGCTATCATTTTTTCAGGATGAAAAAGGCATCCTTTGACATATACTGTGAAATGCTAACCACATAGAGACATGTGATCCAAAACTGACAACATGGGAAACTGTTGTCTCCTCCATGACAATGCATGCCTCACACCACTGCCAAAGCCAAGGAGATTTTCAAGTTCTTCATTGGTAACTTTTTGAACATCCTCCATACTGTACTGACCTTGCACCAGGTAACTATTTCTTCTTATTGCATTTGAAAAGTGATTGGGTGGACAACAATTTCAAAATGATGATTAACTCAAGACCGGCATTACCAGCTGGTTCAATTTCCAGGTGTTAGACTTCAAGCAGAGGAGCTGGTGCATTATTACAGAAAGTGTATAGATGTGAATGGCAATTGGGCAGATAAGTAAAGTAGATATGCAGTAAAATATTATTGTCTATAAAAACCTTTTCTCATGGGCTTATTGTTTTATGACCAAACACCTTAGTTTTGAAATATGCCTCGTGTTATTCTAACATCAAACCACACTGCTGACGGTTTATGTTCAGTTAAAAGTTATATCACAGCACCACATTCAGTTGACAAAAAAAAGAAAGTGAAATACTTGTAACTGCAAGTTTAAATCAATACTTACCCTTGTTAACATAAACAAGAGGTCCAAGGTGTTGCACTTAGTTAAAAACTTTTCAATTTCACTTTTTCCACATAAATTAAATGATCAAATACAACCCACTTAGTTGGATAGTGACCAAACATGACAAAAAAGTGAGCAACAAAAGACCCCATAGCCTCTGCAACATGTATATTTATATTTTCTAAACAGTAAAATGAAATCGTTACAAATCACAATGCATGTAAGTGTATGAAAATAGTTTTAAAATAACAATTTTACAAACTCTGTCCCATGATGATGTGTTCAGTATTTCCACCAATGATCAGTAACATTATAGCCCTTTGTGAAATTTACATTCTTGTGACATAAGTTCATAGTTTCTACATTGAACTAGCCATACATTTGTTATGCAAAATTTTCTGCTTGTAATGGATTCAACCCTCGTCCACACACATTCAATAATTTTTTATTAAGTTTTGTTCACGTACAATATGGTTTTGCTAAATAAGAATATTTTTTTGTAGGAAATTCAGAGACTTGTGTTATACTAAACAATGAAGTACACAATGTAAATGTGTTAGCAATGCACAAACATAAATTGTAAAATTATATTTTCCAATGCAAATGAAGTTGTGGCAACTGCTGCTGTCAGGACTATTTGTGCAGTGTGGTGTGCATGTGTTGTGTCGCATATGTGTACAAACTTCATGCTGTGATAAACTGTTTTTGTGCCAGCTGCCAGAGGTGTTGTGTTTCTAATATATTCTCTTTGTTTCTGTTTATTCGTAGGCCTCTAAAAAATTTTGTTTTTTATGTATGCTCCATGCTATCGA
Organism: Schistocerca gregaria; assembly: GCF_023897955.1. Taxonomy (NCBI): domain Eukaryota; kingdom Metazoa; phylum Arthropoda; class Insecta; order Orthoptera; family Acrididae; genus Schistocerca; species Schistocerca gregaria. Next base: position 258,654,245 of record NC_064920.1, on the reverse strand, counting down.
GAACAGTTAAAGTCTGTGTCATTCTAGCTACACATAAACAGAGAAGTTCCATTCTCTCCTCACGAAGACATCTATTCACCTTTGTTCTGCCCAGAGGGTCTCACTGTATTATTTAATGTTGACCAGTGAATAAAGTTGTTGTTGCTACATAACCAAGATGTTGTTCATGCAATTTAAGTATAACATCTCGCAGGATTATCAGCCAGATGAGCAAGATCATGGCTCAATGGCTAAAGTGAAGACCCTGACATGATACGTCTGTGTAACACACGAATTTGACGTGATACTATAGAGTATGATTTGTGAGATGATGGGAAGCCCGGCAGTGACACACTTCAGTGTCAAGACTCGCTGTTTGACTGCCACTTTTCTGGCCTCACAATCTGGGAATCTGGCCTCTAAGTTCACACAAGTTGAAGCCAGCTTGTTCTACTTGGAATAACTGCTGATGAAATGAAGGTTGCGTTGGTTGTAAGTCAGCTCAACCACCAGCACATTACTGAGGTGCAGGATGTAATTGCCATGCCATCTGATAGCTATTTATCTAACTGGCTGAAGGCAGAGTAAAACAGAAGGTTATTGGCTTCACAAGAAGAACGTCTCTATCACAAGAGGACATTAGGGATTGCAGATCATCACTGTACTTGCTGCACCTGCAGAGTAAGATCAACCCTGATATGATTCTAGGCAAACTGCTATGGATTATATGGAGTAGCCGTTTGCCACCTCCCACCAAGGTGAAAATAGCATCCCAGTCAGGTATGTCTTTGGATGCAGTGGCAGATCTTGTGGATAAAGTACAAGATGTGATGCCGCCTACACCCATCAGCATGGGAAATGCACAGTGCACGGGCAAGTTGACAGCTGTGCACATGCCAAGTATGATGCACTGTCAGTTAAAGTGAACTTACTGACCCAGCAATTCAGTCAATTATTGTCTTGCTGTGATGCTAGTAGTGATTGTGCCTGACCAAGTTTCCAAAGATGCTCACATAGCAGACCATCGGCTCACTCTTCTGCACCAGTAACCAAACAACAACAGGGCATCTGTTGGTATCACAGCAGATTTGGGAAACAGGTGTGTCACTGTTCTATGCTCTGCACATACCTAAATACTGGTGGCAGTCAGACATGGCTCAAATGGCTCCGAGCACTGTTGGACTTAACATCTGAGGTCATCAGTTCCCTAGAGCTTAGAACTACTTAAACCTAACTAACCTAAGGACATCACACACATCCATGCCCAAGGCAGGATTCAAACCTGCAACTGTAGCGGTCGCACGGTTCCAGGCTTAAGCACCTAGAACCACTCGGCCACTGCGGCCTGCAGTGGCAGTCAGACATAGGTGCCTCTTCTGACTGACGATCTATGTCACAGTGCCTATTCATGAGTGACCAATGAACAGTTTGGAAATATTTAGTGGACATGGATTCCAATCTGTGCGGCTACCCATGAGTCGTGATATACCACTGTAGCCTGCCAACAATAGTCTACCTGACTGCCACCAACAATTCCTTCATAGCAACATATGGCATGCAGCAGTTTGATTTGTTTTTGGTCAATGCTGTAATTGCAGACGTTGTGGATCTGATTATATGAAAGACTTCCTCTTATACTACAACCTGACACCTGAAATAACAAAGGCATGACTGTTCAACAACACCATGGGCTACAGTCACTGAAGAAGACATCCCAAAGATAGCCATAATAACCCTGTTTGGCCTATTTGAGAGCAAGGTCATGATGTTTGGCTTCTGGAATGCTCCAGAACTTGGCAGAGGTTCATCAGTTCTGTGTTGCAAGACCTGTGCTCTTTTGCTTACTTAGATGACATACTGGTATTCTCAGTCTTGTTGGAACAGCATCTGCAAAACCTTGTAGGGGTATTCAGATGGCTAGACGAATGCAGTGCGGTACTAAACACAGCAAGATGTATCTTCTGTTGACCGCAAGTGGACTTCCTTGAAAAACACATTTCTCCATCAGGCTCTTTAGTGCTACCTCTCAAAGTGGAAGCCATCCTCCAGATTTCTTGGCTGACCAAAGTCAAAGAACTATGGTGTTTTCTCAGAATGTTCAGTTTTTACCACTGTCACCTGTCATGTGTGGTGGAAATACAAGAATCCTTGTATGCTGTGCTTGCAGGTCTTAAATGTAAAGGAAACACAGCAATTTCATGGGCAAACTGCATGAAGGCCACATTGAATAAGATCAAGCAAATGCTATGTTATAGCTCACCTGGAACTGAACACAACATTAGTGTTGGTAGTGGATACAAGCCAGACAGCAGAGGGCACAGTGTTGCAATAATGAAACAATAGTATGTGGCAACCTCTGGCCATTTCTCTCATGCATACTGTTTGATGTTACAACAAAAATAGAGTCTGTATGACCACAAGTTACTAGTGATATAGAAGGTGAGTAAGTACTCTGTCCTTGAGTGGAACACCGAGAATTTACCAACTGTACGGAGCACAAGCTGTTAATGTATGCCTTCTGGCAGAACATCATCAATTGTTCACTCAGACAACATAACCAACTGATTGCACATTGCACAGCTCAGCAGGTATTCGACATAAATGTGGAATTAAGGATGTGGTTGTGAACTGCCTCTCCTGTGCAGCAGTTCCATTATAAAAAAATATGTTGAGCTCACTGAAGTGCAATTTAGGGGCTGAGAACTACAAGATCTGTTGCAGAAAGTGATGTCTTTGTTGCACCTATGATTAATTAATGTTCTGAGAACCAATGCCAAGCTATAATTGCAACATGGCCAAAGCAGTACCTCATCCTTATCTACCATGCTATTTTGGAAGAAGTGTGTTTGAGTCCTTCCACAACCTGTGCCACCCTGGTGCACAACTAACAATGTGCATGATCTTGGATCATTTTGTGTTGAGAGGAATTATGAAAAACTGCCATGAGTGGCCAAGGTTCTGCATCGAGAGCCAGTGCAGCAAGGTCTGTTGTCACCTACATGCACCAGTTGGTGACTTCCCAGACACTACCATTTGTTTCATGCATAAACTGTGAGGTACTGTTGCCTCCTTCAAACAGTTACTGCTATCTGCTAATTATGATCGACCATTTCGCAACACAGAAACATTGGCATACTCCTTTGTGCTCAGCTGAGCATCAGGATTTGGTTGCCTAGTCCACATCGTAGAGAAAACAGATATAATTGGATCTATTTGCCAAGCTCCCAACATACTGCAGTACAAGTCATCATATAACAATAAGCTCCCATCTGGTCATCGGTTGGATGACTGAGTGTTGGCACCAGTCTCTCAAAGCAGCACTGAAGTGCGACAGAACCAGAAGGACAGATACTCTTCTAATGGTTTTGCTTGGATTGCAAAACACCTGCAAAATCAATGTAGATGCCTCCTCCATAGAAATGGTACATGGAGAGACAGTGCAACTACCTAGCAAGTTCATAGATGTGACCACTCCCCCTGATCCAGACATCTTTGTCAGATGTCTGAGAGATCGCTTGTCAAGATCTGACCTCTGCAACTGTCCAGATACAGAACAGTTTTCACATTCTTCCATAGCAATCTGAGCACCATATTCACACGCAATGCTGCATACCGATGGCTTCAAACCAGCCCTTCAGCCACCATATACTGGGCTGCACCAAGCCTTCGAGAGGAAACTGTACACTAGACATTTCAGTCAACAGGACATATGCCACATTCTCTACTGACTGAGTGAAACAGGGCTGTCCCCTGCTGATATTTCATGGACACAGCCTCACCAAGCACACTCTAGAAACAGCAGCTCCTACACCAGCACCAGCCACAACATCATCACCAAGGGACCAGCACAGCATGAAGTCTGATCAACATGTCCATTTCCTGGTGTGTTACCTGGATGGCACTCTGCTTCTGCCAAGGAGACTGTTGCAGCAACTGCGGCTATCAGTGGTGTGTGTGTGTGTGTGTGTGTGTGTGCGTGTGTGTGTGTGTGTGTGTGTGTGTGTGTGTCTGTGTGTGTTGTGATGCATGTGTTTAAAAACTTCTCCTTGTGAAAAACAGTTTCCCCACCAGCTGCCAGGGACATTGTGTTTCTGTTATATTCTCTATGTTTCTGTTTATTCTTAGGCCTGTTGATAATTTTATGTTTTTATGTCCGCTCCACACACAGAGAATTATCAGTCATTCTAGTCACACACAAAGAGAGCATTTCTCACAAGGACATCTATTCACATTCACTGCAATGAGAGTGCCTTACAATATTGTCTAATTTCAACCAGTGAATAAAGTTGTTGTTGCTTCAGTACCAAGACAATGTTCATGCAACTTAATTATTATACTACACAGGATTAACAGCCGAAAGAGCAAGATCATGGCTCAACTGCTTAAAAGTAAATAACTTCATAAATAGATTTGAATATGTTAATTCTCTACCAACCAGCACATGGCATATTCCCAGAAAGGCAATGCATTAAATATTGAAAAATGCAGATAGTACCAAATAGTTTATTATTCATTGTGTTCATTACATTTCAGAGCATAGTAAAAAAATCTTTGAGCCCAGGGCACTTTCTATGATTATATCTTCATTATTAATTAGCAATGTGGTACAATGCCTACCATGTTGAAACACAACAATGAGGAATAGCTTCACTTGCTCTGATGTATTTGTGATAACAAATATTATTTTTTCTTTCTTTTTCTTACCTAATGTGTGAGCTGTATTTACATGAAATGTCAAAATTCTTTAATGAGATGTGTTTTTCTATTCCTTATAATTTAAACTGTCGTCCACCCCCAGTAGTTGAGTGGTCAGTGCGGCAGAATGTCAATCCTAAGGGCCTGGGTTCGATTCCCAGCTGGGTCAGAGATTTTCTCTGCTCAGGGACTGGGTGTTGTGTTGTCCTAAACAAAATCATTTCATCCCCATCCCCAAAGTGGCGTCAAATTAAAAGACTTGCACCTGGCAAACAGTCTACCCAATGGGAGGCCCTAGTGACACATTTATTTATTTATTATTTAAACTGTAACTTAGTCATCTTGCTAAAGGAAATATTCAACATTTAAAGAACAGTAAAACCATGTGCACACAAACTTTCAAACTGCTAATAAGTACCTAATTCAGGATTTATATACCTTATTTTAAATCCCTGTTTTACTTAAATCTAACCATCACTTTACCTCAAGATGGTGCCGATAGGAAAGTGTAGTGACGCTTCTGTCTCGTTAAAAAGGCAAAAAATGAACAGTTCTTCGTGTAGAGAATGTAAAAAGCGTGTGATGAAGGGTATTCTGTGTATCAAATGCAACTTCTGGTTACGCGAAAAGTGCGCGAAAGTAAATCTAAAGTTCATCAGCGATGATTTTCCGTGGACATGTCATGGTTGTTTACGTGACAAAACGGCCGATCTTGTAAGTGCAGTTGATACAAAAAACGAAATTATAAAGTTACTACGAAGTGACATTAAAAACTGAACTTTCGACCATCAAGAAAGAAAACGATACGTTAATACAAGAAAAGAAGTCCTGTGTGTGTAAAAGCCATCAAACAGAAAAGCAAGAAGATCGCGAAAATACGAATGACCGATCATACTTTAAAAACAACATTTTGAGTGTTCCCGTTGATGTCCCGGTAAACTCAGTAAGCCAAAAACCGGAAGATAAATACAAATGGAAGGTGGTGACATACAGCTAAAGGAAATAGAAGGTGACAGATACGCAACAAAAGGAAAATGACTTTTTAATAATTGACGATTCGCTGCTGAAGATTATAGCTGTTCCAAATTGCAAGATCGACGTACGACCTGGTATTAGAACGCATCAACTTGCTAAACATTTTAAAAATATGGTAAATGCAAGACAAGATACTACAGAACCAGATTCTGAAACCAGACATAACTATAACGGGGTGTTTATACATGTTGGAACGAATTCGTTAAGGATTAAGGAGCAGCAGTGAGGAAGAAATGGCAAGCAAAACAAGAAACATGATCCGTTCTGCAAGAAATATGTATGCAGGATCTCGTCTGATACTTAGCGGAATCATAAACAGAAGGTCGGTGAGTGAAAAATATATCGACAAAATAAACTGTGCTCTTAAAGAGCAATGTGATCGTCTTGGGGCAATTTTTATAGACCCAAACAAATTCCTATGTGAAACCTCACTAGCGAAGGATGGCTTGCATTTAAGTAGACTGGGGTCTGTAACATTCAGCAGAATGTTTGCAGATGTCTGCAAAATCATTAGATGCAAGGGAAACTAATATGGCCTCAAGGGGGTGAAAAATCATACACTCCAGCTGGAAAAGAAAAATATAAGCACCATACAAAAAAAGATGATACTAAAAAATTTGCCCCAGAATACAGCTCACAACATGTAAACCAACAAAAGAAAAATTACATAAAAGTATTTCATCAAAATATTCAATATTTTGGTAACAAAAAATTAGAAACAGAAGTACTCCTGAGTGGAGTAAGAGCAGATATATTATGCATAAGTGAACATGGACTAACTGAAAGTAAAATACATAATTTGGCAATAAAGGACTACAAACTAGCTAGTTACTTCTGCAGATCTAAATATAAGGGTGGTGGCGTTTGTATATATATTAAAACAGGTACTCTATCAAAGAATGTAAACAGTGAATCTGCTACATTTCCCATAGCTAGAGAAAAAGACTTTGAAGTTACTGGTATAGTGGCAGAGGATTTTAGTGTGTTTTGTGTGTACAGGTCACCATGTGGCAATATTAGCATCTTTCTAAAAAAAATTGCTAGCTTATTGAGAATGAACATGAAGAGAAATCTTATTATATGTGGAGACTTCAACATTGACATGGGAAAAGACACAAAAATAAGACAGGATTTTGAAGAATTGTTAATACAGCATAACATGAAAGTGACAATAACTGCACCAACAAGAGTGACTTCACAAAGTGAGACAATTATTGACAACATAATTACTAATATGTGTAACTATGAGTCACATGTAGTTCAGACAGAAATATCTGATCATCATGGACAACTAATCAGCTTTTGCAGAAGTAATGACTCAGTATCAGAACCAAAACAAAAAACCAAAGAAATTAGGATCATCAGTGAACAAAATATCAACATCTTTAGAACAATGTTAAGTAAGGAAACCTGGAGTCAAACCCTACAGGCCCAGAGTGTAAATGAAAAATATGATGCATTTATTTCAACAATTAAGTACCATTTTAATGTAGCATTTCCCAAAGTAAAGAGACAAGAAAGGCAGCAAGATCAAACACAGTGAAATACTAGAACAGCGAAGGAAGCTTCAGGACATGAGATGGATGGGCGAAGCTGAAAACTATAAAATGTTAAAAAAGAAGTATAGAAAAACAATAAGAGAAGCGAAAGCAAGAGCAATTGACACCACTATAGCGAACTCAAAAAACAAGGCAAAGGCAACTTGGAATGCAATCAATGCTGAAAGAAAGAAAAAAGATGGGTCAAACAAAGAAGAAGGTATTAGGTCAATTAAAATAGACAACACAGTGGTCACAGATGGTATGGAAATAGCAAACATACTGAATAATAACTATATCAGTGTAGTAGAAAACCTAAAATTGGAAATAAATAGTCAAAAACAGAAGGATATTAAGGTACCAAAAAGATCATGCAGTACTATGTTCTTAAGACCAGTCACAGAAGATGAATTACGGAAAACTATACAGAAACTGAAGTCCAAGAAATCAGCTGGTGATGATGAAATATCAAATCATGTAATAAAGCTGGTATGTGAGGAGACAATAACACCACTGAAGAACATAGCCAACTGTTCTTTCAGATATGCAATTTTTCCTGAAGAACTGAAGATAACGAAGGTAGTGCCAGTGTACAAGAAAGGGTGTAGGGATGATCCCAACAACTACAGACCAGTTTCACTGATATCAGGTTTCTCAAAAATCCTAGAAATGCTTATGTATACCATATTAGTTAACTATTTGGACAAACATAATATTCTCATGCCCACACAACATGGTTTCAGAAAGGGTAAATCTACAGAATCAGCAATTGTCAGTCTAACAGAATACATTTTACAGTCCTTGGATGAGAAAAAGGTTGTCTCTGCAATGTTTCTGGATCTTTCAAAGGCATTTGACACCATTGACCATGAAATGCTGATACAAAAATTAAGCAACTATGGCATTCGGGGGCAACCAGGTGAATGGATAAAATCATACTTGTGCAACCGCAAGCAGTATGTATCATTAGGAAACTCGTACCAATCAGAAACCAAATCCATCAAATATGGAGTGCCACAGGGTTCGGTAATGGGGCCATTGTTATTTAATGTATTTGTTAATGGTATAGGTGCAGAGGAGGAAGAAAAGAAAATATTGTATGCTGATGACATGACAATACTAAATAGTGACCAAAATATGGAACAGCTTGAGAGAAGAGCATACATATCTGCAAATGTCACAGCTCAATGGCTGTTGGAAAATAAACTGGTTATAAATCTAAAAAAGACTATGTATGCAGTGTTTAAAAACAAGGAAAAGGCTGTAGACATGGATTTAGAGGTTGATGGAACAAGACTGGAAGAAGTAGAATCTGCTAGATTCTTAGGTATTCTTGTGGATAATGAACTGAAATGGAAAAACATATTAATAATGTCTGTAAGAAACTGAGCTCTGTCATATTCTTAATGATGCAGCTATCACAGTATTCAGACAAGAACCTTCTGTGTACAGTGTATCATAGACTTTTCGAACCATACATACAGTATGGAGTGACTGTGTGGGGAAACTCAAACAAACAAGAGACAAAACGAGTGTTCACATTACAAAAAAAAAAAAAGCAATTAGGACCATTTTAAGAAGAAAGACCTCTGAAACATGCAGAAACTGTTTCAAGAATTTAAATATCTTAACTTTTTCATCGTTGTATATATACAAAACAATAATGTACATCACAAAAGGTAGTGAGGGCTGGATTACAAATGCTAGTGTACACACCCACAATACAAGAAAGAAGAATGAAGTACGGAGCATACCCCACCGACTGGCAATGCTAGAAAAAGGACCCCAGTACTTTGGTATAAGACTACTAAGAAGTCTGCCAAAAACCCTGAAAGATAGTGTAGTCCACAATGACTTTCCAAAGAAACTTAAAGACTATCTCATTGAAAAAGAGTTTTACAGTGTTGCAGAATACTTATGCCATTAAATTTGTATATATTGTTACTCATTATCAGTAATGTAAAAATGTAAGCTAAAGGTGTAGAAAAATAAGTGATAAGAAATGTTAACACTTTGACATGTCCTATATTACAAGTACATTTACTGTACACAATGTAATCTTACAGGATCAAATAATATTCAATTCAATTCAACCTTCTTTCAAAATTTTATAGTTTTGGTAATAATACTGATCAAAAATGTTGCTCTCTTGAGGAATGTTAGACAGTACAAATTTTAGTATGTAAAACCTTTAAATTCCAGTATTAGCATATTGTAGCTAAAAAGTATTTTATTAATGGAAAATATATGATAGCTGATAGAGTATTCAAAGTATAAGTATTTGTTTCTGGAATAATCTTTGTGAACTGTATTAGATGACCCAAGATAAATTTGTGCACGTAAAAAAATCCACTCATTAAAATAATACCCCAATATTAATGCCACTTTTATATGCAGCTAATAGCTAAACGAAATACGATTTCTAAATGGATACAGGTATTGCCTTCAGTTTCTGCCTTTTTTGTTATTATCAAATATGTTATGAAGCTGTTTTGTAATGTTTTGTAAATAACTCAGTGAAAATTCCCTATGCTAGTCTTCAAATAAAAACACTGGACAACACAAGTCACCATCCCTGAAGCATTCAGTAAGGAGTCATTAGTTATACATTCACAGCTAGTCTCCACCAATCAAGCCACCAACAGTTATGTATTTGAAACAAAAAAAACATAGTGAACTGCTTCTTTTACAAATGGATTAGACTCAATGGTATGAGGTTTACAGTTATTAACCTTAGTGCCTTACACTATTTCTTCAGAAATCTAGGAACTTGAAATCCATCTGTCCACCTACATCTACTATTTGTGGGACATAATGTGTGAATGAAACAACTTGTGTTTCACGCAAGTTATTTTTTGTGAACAGATTTTTATTTCCATCCAGGAATAACATAAAGTTGAAACTTAAAATATGCTGTAAGGGTGCTGCTTCAGTTTAATGTCATAAAAGAGTTGTACACTTATATGCCATGACAAATAATTTCTTAGTGACATGGGCAGTCTTGTTTTCTTTGTTTTTATAAGGCCCCCCCCCCCCCTGGTCACACAAACTTTGAACTACCTTCAACAAACATTTGCCATTATCAAGCCTGTAATTATAACTGTCCGAACATTTTTCTGTACAGATTTCTGGATGTGTGGCAACTGAAGAGATCTGCGGTTCTTGCAGGACAACAGCAACTTATGACCAAACATCACAAGAATTTGAGCTTCATTCTCCTGATTTTGAATCTGCAAAATGTTGGCAGCCAAGACTCGGTATGTAACATTTGGAGAGCCAGTAATCCTCTTGCAAGAGAAGTGAAGTTTATGAAGTTACACATGTCCAGTCTTTTTTTTTCTTTTTTTTTTACTAATTTAAAAGTCAGCTGTTTTGATGTGTAGCAACAAAAAATGTTTCTTTACTGCTGAACTAGGAGCTATTGGTGCAGAAATTACACACAAACAGATAAACAGAGAGCTATTTAATGGTTAGTTACAGAAGCTTTTAGGAAGATCCTTTATGTTATACTCCTAGACAACTGAGGCAACCCTCTATTTAGCTTAAGTTAATGCCTAAGAGCTCAATAATCGTTTTTTGCCCCCACCCTGAAACAACTAACTTAGACAATTAAAAAAAGACAGCAAAATAGTAAAGAGGGAATTTAAAATAGATATATACTATTTAAAGAAGAAATCTTTGAAAAAAGGAAATATTGTACGGAATTACGGTCCTAACCTTGAGTTCGGAGCAAAATGATTGCTTGCAGCATGTCCAAAATTCAGATTGGATATGACAGACATATACTAGTATAACCACACACACACACACACACACACACACACACACACAGGGTAACTCAAAAATGATTAATATAGCAACAAAGAATGTTAGTAGTTCAGTGGCTTTCTTCTTGCCATGTTATTTGCAAACAAAAACTCAAAATCTATTTTCAGTCAGATCATTTTCTACTGCCAGTTTATTCAAACATTCCTTACTTGGAAAAGTGTGCAAGTAGTTCTTATTCCTTCCAAGAACTGAGAAGGATCATTCACCAGACCAGTTTGAGGTTGGTATGCTCTAATAAATGTGAAGAGTGATGCTGATTTTTGGATAATACCACAGATTTCCCTCTTAGGATTTTATTAAGGCAGGCAAAGAAGGATCATTCTCATATCCAAACTCAAAAGGAAGCTTTTGAGATGGACACATTCTGTCCCAAAGACTGCTCTAATTCCCTGAATAAACATGCTGCCACTGTTTTCCAGCATTTTACACATCACTGGGGTCTGTTTTCATCAAACTGGATAAGAATGAGAACTTTTCAGAAAACTTTCTGTTGACACCAAGATGCTTATTGAGCTCTGTGGATAATTGTCCAATATAATTAAATAATTTGTCTTCAGTATGCCACTATCAGATTTTCAAACCAAAGTTTCATTTTCCGACTCAGAGTCGGAGTCATGAAAGAACTTCTTGCATTTCATCATGGTTTTCTTTTGTTTCATTGACTTGAACAAGTTTTTTTTTGTAATCTCCCATTTTCTTTCCCACAACTTTTTGTACACTTCAAAAGACATTTCGTCTGTGAAAGTTAGAAGTGAAGTGTAAAGTTTCACTACTCCAAATATGTCAACTGCTTTTGACCGTAGTGTTGTACTCACTGCATTGAAACTTTCTAAAATATTCCTCCACATTGTAGCCATGAATGCAATATATTTAGAGTTAAGCTTTTGCAATATTTTTGTTGCTTGTGATGTAATCACAGTTTTTTCACTTTTCTCTTCGGAAGTTCACTTGAGAGCTTTATTGAGCCTTTAAATATGTCTGCTTGTGTCTGTGTATGTGCGGATGGATATGTGTGTGTGTGTGTGTGTGTGTGTGTGTGTGTGTGTGTGTGTGTGTGTGTGTGCGACTGTACACCTGTCCTTTTTTTTCCCCCTAAGGGAAGTCTTTCCGCTCCCGGGATTGGAATGACTCCTTACCCTCTCCCTTAAAACCCACATCCTTTCATCTTTCCCTCTCCTTCCTGAAGAAGCAACCATTGGTTGTGAAAGCTAGTAATTCTGTGTGTGTGTTTGTGTGTTTTGTTCATTGTGCCTGTCTGCCGGCGCTTTCCCGCTTGGTAAGCCTTGGAATCATTGTTTTTAATATATTTTTCTCATGTGGAAGTTTCTTTCTATTTTATTTACATCATCATTAACTTTGTACATGTATATATTTTAGCCTACAACAAAATATGTTAACTAGGAATAGTCCAAATAAATTAGCAGTTAATTACATACACAAAACTAAGCCCATAGTTAGACCTGGTGCTATATTCTTTGAAACTGAGTGCCAACATTTCTCTTTTATGAAAATGCTGACATATGTTAATGGTAATTAGGCAAAAATGAAAATGAAATGAATTTAAGGAGGCAGATGACAAAACAGGAGAGGGAGTAAAAAGATCCCATCTTGCTTTATCAAACATCAACCTAAGGGTTTGGAGAGGTCCTCTTTGTGGGTCTCCATTTCAATAGCTGGTTGAAGAGTGTAAGTATCCAGTTTTTTGGGACATTTGAATGTGACAGCGGCTCAACATTGGCCTGCATCAGAATATGAGGGAATGCATACTTGTTGTCAAGGTTTGTATCAACTATGTCTGACCGCCACAAGGGAGGATTGCCAATTTGTACACTGAGCACATCATAACTCTTTCACATCTGCACCTGAAATCTAAAACAATAGGTTCCCTGCAACATTCTATGTCATCCCACACCAATCGCCAGAGACTAGCAACAGACAGACAAGTTAAATACTGTCCCAGGTGTAGTCTGCCATTAACACAACATAATGGCTGTATTTGGAATGGTGCAATGACTGGGGAGCATGCACTGCTGGTGAATGGTGTCAGTAATGAATCATAGTTCTGCACTATCCTGGATTATCATCGTCATGAGTGAGTGTGGCAAAAATTCCAATGTATTGGAGACTCACAACAGTGTTACTCCTGGCATCATTGTGTGGGGAGCCATCAGTTATAACTTCAGGTCATTGCTGGTAGTCATTGAGTGAACCTGAGAGCGCAACAGTATGTCAGGGGCATCCTGCATCCTCATGTGCTATCTCTCATGTGACAATATTGTGGTGCTGTTTTTCAATGTAGCATATTTGTCTATGAACTATCTGCATCATGTTGGACTACTCCCATGGCCAGCAATATTTACATATCTGTCCCTGTAAAACATATGTGGGACCAGTTCAGACATCATTTCCATACCAGTGGCAGTATCCAAAATATCATGAAGGACCTGTTACAACAGTTGCAGGCCACCTTACCTCAGGAGACAAAATGACGACTTTATCACACCCTGACAACCAGAATCACTACAGGCATCTATGCCAGTGTGATTGCAATGTCACACTGTAAGTGGGCTCACATTGTCATTTTCTTTGTAAATTTGACTTGATTTTGTAATTATAAGCTCCCTCAACCCAGGAAGTTTCATTTTGTTTCCTTTCCTTCTTGTAGGTACTTCACATTTTCTGCCAGGCAGTGTATGAAAATTGGCAAATAAGAGTGAGAAGTGTATAGGAGGGAATTGTGAGGTTGGATAGCAACTGGGGAAAAATGGGAAGTTCGCTGGCAGTAATGAGAAATTAACATTTATGCTGTTTGACCAGTCAAGGCAAACACTGAAGTAAACTTATAGAAGTGGTGACTTAATGATAATACTAATTTTGGCACAATTTCTCACAAATATTTACATTTTAATGTAACTGATTACATTGTATTTTTTCTATGAAAAAAAACTGAATATCTTATCATGTTATAACTAAGCATACAGTACCACATGACAGTGGAAAATAGCACTTTATTTACTGATCTTTGCTGATGTTTGATGTGATTAAGTACATAGAGAAAATAGATAATAAGAACATTGCAATCTCACCAATTGATGGAAACAACCACACACCATCACTCCATCTCCTGTTGCCACAACACGTGCAGATGAATACTATTTTCCAGGTATCTGACAGGTTCATGCATGTCCATCATTCCCTTCTGAGCATGTGATAAAATGTGATTATCACTATATAAACAGCTTTTCTAGTGCCCACAGACCAGTGATGACACTGTTAGCATAACTCTGCGTAATGTGTAATTGTTCTTATGGTCAGTGGCTTCTCAGAAGCAGCACAGCCATAAAGAATGAGATTTACCACCCCTTGAAGGATCAGTTTGCCACTGATTTCTCAACCTCAGCTAAAATGGGAGTCATCTGCAGCAGTTGGCAAGGATGTATGATGATTCATTTCTACAACATATTTTAGAGGTTAATGTTGATAAGTTTCAGTGGCACTGCCAAAGTGCTGAATGATGATTGACTCTGATGCTTTTTTAATGTTTCCTTCTGATAATGTTGTTGATAACAGTGAATTTGGGTGATTATAACTCGTGTAAAATCTCTCTGATGGGAAGTCTGAACTTTTGGAGTCCCTAAAATCATGCCCTATTCAAACTCAGTAAATTCTTCTGTTGATTCATTATGGCTGGAAAAATAAAAATAAATATATAAATATGATGATTATGAGTCATTGTGCCTTGATGTATGCACCTTTGATTTCAGAGCTTAACACAACTCATAGCTTGTTCAGTATGGTACCTGGAGACCTTTGGAAGTGGTGTGTGTGTGTGTGTGTGTGTGTGTGTGTGTGTGTGTGTGTGTATTAGTTCTAAACTGCATTTTTTTAATTTCAAATAATGTTTTCTGTTTCATAAGCACACAATGGAGTTTTCATTGACTTTAATTTTTGTTTTTATTGCAGGAACTAGTGGTACACATGCTGTGGTTTCTGCAAATCTTATCACTGGAGATAGTGTGAATCATGGTGTGCACTACTTCGTGGTACCAATTAGAGATCCTATGACTCTTATGTCATACTCAGGAATTATTGTTGGTAATGTGGGTGAGAAGACTGGGCAAAATGGAGTTGACACTGGGTTTCTGATGTTCAACAAATACCGTATACCACAAGAAAATTTGCTTAATAGCCTTGCGGATGTGTCACCTTCTGGCAGGTATACAAGGACAGCAAATGCCATGACCTTTGATGGTAATTGTTATTTAAATACAGTTTACTGTGTTAAGTATTTGTATAGCATGTAACTGTCACTGTCGTAAGATGTGAACAGCCTAAAAATGATTTCTTTGTGAAATGAAAAATTAAATACCAAAAGCATCAATTTATTAAAAATAATAAATATTTGTCCAATGACAAATAGGGATAAAAAATAATAATTTGAAGATCTCAATACTGCAGATTCCCATGTGTGTGTGTGTGTGTGTTTTTAAATAAGCCTTTGGTTTCATGCTGTATTATTGCCATGCAGTTTCTGTTGCTAGCACTTTTAAATGTTGAAACTTAGTAAATGCTAATAACAAACAAAGCTGAGGAGAATTGTAAGGATGTCTGAACATTGTTCACCTGAAAAATGTTTATTAATTGAATAGAATACACTAGACAACTGAAGGGTTTTTAATCCTTTAAAGTAATCAGCTCATCCTCCAGATGTCTCTGGATCATTGATGAAACTGACATACACACTGTTGCATATGTACATAATAGCAGCTGTAATCCACAGTGTCATGGTTTGTTGTGTACAGAGAGAGGTCAATAAGGAGTGGAAAGCAGCTATCCCTTTGCAGCTTCTAAATTCACATTCTTGTAAAGATAGATGTTGCTCATGCATATTCTGTGGGCTGTGATCTGTGAGGACAGAGAGTTGGGACAGAAATGGCATAGGACAGATAAGAATATCATGTGCAGGTTGGCTGTGCAGCAAAATGCAATTTTGGCCAGTGTGGAGAGAATATTCAGGGTGCTTTTTTCTTGTGAATGTGTAGATATGTGAAGGGTGTTGACTGTATACGGGGTAAAGCAAAGAGAGACCTGTTATTGGAGAAAGTGCAGAGGGTAATTTTAGTCTACATAGGGTTCTGTAAGATCTTCAGTGTACTGAAAGAAAGACTAAATGTTACTGCATGTGTATTGTCCATGAGTGGCCAGACTGAGGGGGAGGGACATTCTGATGGTGAACGAGTTACAGAGTGTGTAGCTTCTACAATTCTATTACAAATAACCATGTACCCAGTAATCACAACAGCAGTTACACAACCCCACTCCTAATCAGCAAGTGGACCTTCATGGAGGGCAAACATTCTTTTGGGATCACTACATGGAACATGAAGACATATCATCTCTCAAGTAGACTAAGAACAGATTTTCTTGGTTACAACATAATGAACACTTCAGAGTTATGTTGTCAGTTACAAGAAGAGAGAACAATTGGTAAGTAGCTGCGGAGTTCTTGACTGTGTTGCAAGAAGAAATAACACTTGGTGAGTAACTCTTTTGAAATGCAGGAGTCCTGGTTAGTGTCTGGTTCAGTGTGGGACAACTAACATAGGAAGGTGTAAACCCCAGAGCATACGCTGAGTGAAGACTATTTTTAAAGGATGAGCATGGGCTCCAACTAATGGGGTGCTGGACTTGACAAGCACCGTGCCCAGAGTAGATGCTGACAGAATGCCTGTGTTCTGAAGGATTGACTGCTGGGTGGGACAGAGCATAAGTGAATGCCGCCTGCTAGACATTTGGTGGTGGTTTGATAGACAGGCAAAAGGATTTCTGCTTGGAATACATGATTTGATTGCAGTGCCATTGTTGTTGAAGTGTACTGTGTTGGCATTTTGGTGCTTGTCTGGAAAGTTTACATACTTGTGGTGCATACACCAGCTGGTACTGGCTTGCCAGCTTGTAAGCTGGATGACAGAGCCTGGAGACCTGCTAGTCACCGGTGTATGTCTGGTTGCAGAAGTAGTCAGTGAATAGTCATAGAGTGATCAGAGATTTTTTTTACGTAGCTGTCAGTGAGGTGGATGTTGAGACTAAGCACACTTGCTTACTAAGTTCAGGAGGACCATGTGATATGAATGGGAGCAATAATGAGATTATTGGAAAATGAGAATACGGATGGCCTCACCATTGGTCCACTTAATAAATAAATCATCAATGAATTTGAACTGGATGAGGAATTTAGGAGTCTAGGTGATTGGAAATTTTTTCTGTAGATGGCCCATGAGCCATTTGGTGTAAAACAATCATACTTATGTTTTCATGCCAGATTTATTTGTAAGCGATGCCTTGAAAGTAGAACATTGATGATTGTTTATTTAAATCCCCTCCTACCTTGCCATAGGTGAGGTAATGTCTCAGTGGCATTAACTTATTTTAATATTTGTGCAATAAATCAATAATTATCATAACTTTTTCGAAAATGTAAGATCTCAGCTTTGTTTTTGCTCCGTATATGCTTCTACCAAGTATGGCTTCTAACAATCTATCTCTGACTTATTACAAAACTGGGAAAAGGTAGACGCTATTGTTTCTTAGTGTAACTATGATGAATATTTAACTGTTATGTAGTTGAGATGGCATAAGAAGATCCCCAACAGCTTGCAACACTGTTGCAAGCTTTCAATTTCAAAGTGTACGCAAAGATGTAGGCAAAAACAACAGCCATCTAAACAGCTGTGACAACACAAGGTGTTGCCATAGAGATGTTAGCAAAACTGCATTATATTATTGGTCGAAGTAGGCACATGAAGCTACCCTGCTGAATTCATTGCAACTGTCAGTGATAAACTTATGCTGACTCAACTATATAGAAGTACTTTAGCTTGATTCATGATATTATGTTTTAAAATCCTCATCCTTCTAGTCAACGTTTGTACTTACAGATGTCCAAACTCAACTGGCACTTCACTATTTGGTGACTTCTGCTAATTTATCGGCTGCATTGCTGGCAAAGGCTGTAACCATTGCAGTTCGTTACTCAGCTGTTCGGAAACAGTTTGGTCCAACACCAAACCAAGAATTTCCTGTTATTGAATATCAGCTTCAAGTAAGACTTTCAAATATCAAGTAATTATAAATACTGTGATAAATATAGTTTCACCATGAGTAATAATAACTTTGTGGTCTAGAGCACTTACTTTTATGTCTGTAGTTTTTGTTGTCCAGTCAGCATAGCACGGACAATTTCCTAGCACAATACTTGTAAGATTGAGCCTTGTATAAAGAACAATTCACAGCAGTAAGATTTTTGTCTTTTTGTTCATAGGGATTAATGTGAAGGACAAGCTTAGGGATTTAGCACTTTCAGGCTTTAAACTGATAAAGAGAAGCAGCTGTTAAAAGTTTCCATAATAATTAACTACCCTTAAACTGTCAGTCACTATTTTTCGCATTTAGGAGAAATTTAATATTAGAAAATGAACAGGAAAGCTACTGCTATGAAAGAAGCTACTGCTGCTATATGTCTCCTACAGTCAATCTAACATCTACACAACTGTACTTGTACTGCAGACATTTACATGCATGCATCCTATTTATAGTGAGTGTTGTTACTTGTCATCTGACTATCAGGAATCTTAAATCCTTGGATCTAGATAGCTAGATAATTTTTTGGGTTAGCTAACAAGGTACGCTTTTAATTTTCTTTTGAATTCGTAAGGGTTCCCATTTCCTCATGTATGTTCAATGAGAGCTTGCTGAAAACCTTTATACATGATTATACAACCACAATGTGACTGAATCAAGGAGACAGTCTACATGGAACCAGTTTTTGTGTAAACTAACATTACACATCCTTAAAGAGTATATGCACTGTGAAATGAGAGTATTAATTCATAGATCTTTGAAAATTCCTCTTCTTTAAAGCCTTATTGCCTACATTTACTGAATAAATACTTTCCTTGCTTTTGGTGCATTGATCCAAGAGATAATTCCATTATAGAATAGGGAGTGCAAATACGCAAAAGAAGCTAGCATTGTGGTTTTCATATCAGTACACTTCTAAATACAAAACATGCCAGTGCACTTCCAGATTTGCACTTGATCTCTGTGCTGACTTAGCTTTGGCTTGTTGTTCAACATTAAGGAATTTTGCATATAGTATTTCATTTAGTGCATGACTATTAATGTCAGTTTGTTGAACCAGTGTTTTTTTTTTTTTTTGTTTAAATGGTGCAATACAGATCTTTGAGACATTAAGTCTTTAATAATTTGCTGTGAACTGGTTGTAGATTGGTTCAAATATTGTCCAGGCTATGTCTGTGTGGATGAATTTTTAGTATGCTGGTCATCAAAAAAGCATTTTGGATGCATGGTACTCCATAGCTTCCGAATCTAGCATTTATGCTCACTTGAAGTGTTTAGTGCATATAGTTCTGTGAAAGTCTAGCATATACCCGTGTCGTCACTTTTCTCGCAGGAAACAATTGCATGTGACTTCCCTCACGCTTGTTCTTTACACATCATTTTGTGGACTTATTTTTCATCAAGTGCTTCATTTACCTTGTGAAAAAAGAAAACTTCTGATTTTCATTTTGCATGATTTTTAATTCCATATCATTTCTCGATCTGTTTTGACAAGTGTGCAGTTAAAAAATCTGATTTTATTTTCACTTATGGTAGTATGAAATCTTAGCTTCTTAATAAACCATTTACCTTTTCGTAACTAGTAATAGTCAGGACGCTATTTGTGAACCATGTTCACTTGATTAACAAATCTTGTACTGAGAAAGTGTGATGGTGTGCAGTTAACCACTTCCTATATTTTAGACAGTACGTTACTGTAAGTGAAAGACTAGGGTGGTTTGATAAGACAGGTTAAATTCCATGACGAAAGGGAACATTTTAGTTGTGCCTTCATGGTTGGTAAGGTTGATTATTCTAAGGACCATATAAATAATTTCAACAGCATACAGTTCATTGTTGACAGCTGTCTGAATTGGTCATTGTGTCAACTGCGATTGAAAATGGAGAAAATAAAGTTTTGTGCTGTTATTAGACATTTTCATTTGAAGTATCAACTGCTGCACAAATCAAAGCAGTAATTGATGAAGTTTCTTGCAGACTCTGCAGCATCAGAGAGGACCAATTACTTCTGGATTAATGAATTTGAATGTGACTGGACAAGAACCATAAAAATGAAGCGCACTCTTGCCATACAATTCATGCCACTTTAAAGGAAACAATTTACAAGGTCCACGATATGGTAATGCAAGGTTGCCGAATGAAAATTTGTGAGATTGCTGAGACTGCAGGCATCTTAACTGAGTGAGTGCATAATATCCTGCATGGAGAATTGGCTGTGTGTGAGATAGGTGCTGTGATTGCTCATAGTTGACCAAAAGTGCATCTGGCACAGCATTTCAACACAACATCCAGCAGTGTTCAACCAGTGTTCAGTTTTTGTCCTGATTTGTGACTGATGATGAAACCTGGATCCATCATTACACAACATAGTCAAAACAGCAGTGAAAACAATAGACAAAGGCTGGTGAAAGTACACTGAAGAAGGCAAAGACCATTTTGTCAGCTGGCAAGGTGATGGTCACTGTTTTTCGGTATTCCAAAGAAATTACTTGGAAAAGGCAAGATCATAATTGGACTGTATTATGCTTCATTGTTGGCTGGCTGAAAAGAGACCAAGGTTAGTATGCAAAAAAACAGCTCTTTCATCAGGATAATGCACCATCCTACACATCAATGATAATAGAGGCTAAAGTACATGAATTGGGCTTTGCATTGGTTCCTCAACCACTCTTTTCACCAGTCTTAGCCCCAAGCGACTTCCTTCTGTTCTCTAACTTGAAACTTTGGCTTGCTGGGAAGAAATTTTCATCAAATGAGAAACATATTGTTGCAGTCAATAAGTATTTTGCAGAGTTCGACAAAACCTATTTTGAAACTTCCTGGCAGATTAAAACTGTGTGCCCGACCGAGACTCGAACTCGGGACCTTTGCCTTTCGCGGGCAAGTGCTCTACCATCTGAGCTACCGAAGCATGACTCACTCCCAGTACTCACAGCTTTACTTCTGCCAGTATCTCGTCTCCTACCTTCCAAACTTTACAGAAGCTCTCCTGCGAACCTTGCAGAACTAGCATTCCTGAAAGAAAGAGTATTGCGGAGACATGGCTTAGCCACAGCCTGGGGGAGGTTTCCAGAATGAGATTTTCACTCTGCAGCGGAGTGTGCGCTGATATGAAACTTTCTGGCAGATTAAAGCTGTGCGCCCGACCGAGACTCGAACTCGGGACCTTTGCTTTTCGCGGGCAAGTGCTCTACCATCTGAGCTACCAAAGGACGACTCACGCCCGGACCTCTGGGGGTGAAATGGAGCACTTTGTAGATGACGAATGCTATTTCATTCACAAAACTGTTCAATATCATGTGAAGTGAACTGTTGTTCATTGTCCTAGACAAGTACTTCAGGGAAACCTTCTGTGCAAAATGTGGAAGACAACAGTTGAATGGGGTTCCATGATGCAGTAGAAGCCATGGACACTGCAAATGGAAACGTGCTAATAGAGTTTGCCACTAAGAGCCAACGAGTGTTCCAGAATGGTCCTGCAAAGCCAATGTGCATTCGTTGCCGTGGCGATTGAGTCTTAGGCCAAGCTTCGAATGTCTGTGGCAGAGCAGATTGGTTTTCCGCGCATGTCTGACACTGTGACATTATCTGTTGAATGTGGACATCCGTGCCCTGCCAAGCACAGTGCTGATGCGCTAACTGTTTAGTGTGAACAATTCCCCAATGTCCTTGGTGGGGTGGAGCAATTGCAATGCATCCTTTTGCAACACTTTGGGAATAAGCACACATTGTCCACTGTCATTTTGAACTAGAATCACAACCCTGTTGAACTTAAAGGTTGTGCCGACATGCAAAATATCTGTGCACATCTGAGTTCTGGATACTGTTCAATGAATAAGGCCAACAAGACATGCAAATGTATTGAGATATGGGTCTGTTTCCATGGACTGTGCAATTTTTTACTAGTGCAAGGAAAAAGATTCCAGCAATTCAGAGTCCTGCACATCAATTTGGTAACAAGATGTGGCAGACACATCAAAATCAAAGCCTGGCCAATCAGAAGGTGATATAGGGCGTCTGCATTGCTGTGCTTTGCTGTAGATCTGTACACAATTTCATACTGATACTGCAAAAGTAACAAAGCCCAACATTGCCGTTTTTGAGCAGGGCATGTAGGAACCGGATTATACAGATGAAACAAGGACTGCAATGCTTATAATATGTCATTAAATAGAACTTGCAACCATACAAATAGTGATGGAGTTTTGTCACACCATACACAACAGCAATTTGTGAATAATTGCATTGAGTTTCAGTAAGCAACTTTGACACAAAAGCAATAGGTCTGTCATGTGCACCAATTCTGTGTGAAAACACAGTGCCAATTCCGTAGAAAGAAGTGTCAACTTGAAAACTACTGGCTTGGCAGGGTCAAAATGTACTAAACATCTGTCACTTAGCAGAGCATTTTTGAATTTCTGAAACGCGTCTTGACAATCTGTAGTCCCCACAAAAGGCACATTTTTGCAACACAAGCGATGCAGTGGAGCCGTGATCTGAGTGGTATTTGGTATAAACCAAATCTAGTATGTCATTTTGCCTAGTGCTGACTTCAGTTCAGACGCATTGTGAGGAACAGGTAGGTCATGTTTTGAAAGCAAATGATATTGGCAAGGGTGTACAACCTGACTGTTTATCATATGACTTAAGTTCCGTAGTTCAGTTTGAAAAAAGTCACACTTTTTGAGATGACACTTGAGTTCTGCTTCTGACAACACTTGGAAAAAAAATACGCTAATTGGCAGTGTGTTCTTCTGGTTTACAACCTGAAACAACAATATTGTCAAAGTAGTTTGAACAAAATGGCCCTTTTGCAGTCATCTGGAATCTACAAGTAGGCACCACGCAAATCTTTCTCAGAAAAGTAATGTCCTGCGCCAATCCTGCCCACGAGTTTCTCAGGATGAGGTAACAGGTAAGTGTCAACTTCTGTCTGTGGGTTGACTGTAGACTTGAAGTCAACACAGATGCGAAAGTGACCAGAAGGCTTAGGTAACAACACGAAAGGGCCTACCCATTGACTAGCTTGAATGGGAGAAATTACACCATTATCTTGCAGTTCTTGCATTTCAGTGGTTATTTGATCTCTTAAAACAATTTGTTCGGGGGGGGGGGGGGGGGGGCTGGAGAAACTTAGGCTGTGCATTGTCTTTCAATGTAACATGCACTACAAAGTTAAAGTAATTACCTTCTCCCATTCCTTCTGAAAATGGTTCAGGAAATTCGTTAAGCAAGCTAGTGACACTGTCTTTTGGTGCAAAAGCTGATATGGAAAGCACATTCTCGTGGATGCTAAGTCAAACAAATCAATGTAACATGGACTTCAAAGTTATTAGCTTCTCCCATTCCCTCTGAAAATGGTTCAGGAAATTCGTTAAGCAAGCTAGTGACACTGTCTTTTGGTGCAAAAGCTGATATGGAAAGCACATTCTCGTGGATGCTAAGTCAAACAGATCAATGTAACATGGACTTCAAAGTTATTAGCTTCTCCCATTCCTTCTGAAAATGGTTCAGGAAATTCGTTAAGCAAGCTAGTGATACTGTCTTTTGGTGCAAAAGCTGATATGGAAAGCACGTTTTCGTGGATGCTAAGTCAAACAGATCAAAGGCATATAAACCAAAAAGTTCTTACTGTCTTGTGATTTCAACACAGTAAAATTCACTGTCCTGGTGTGAGATTTGTAAGTGGTAGGTAAACTACACTGTCTGAGCACTGGAATTTCCTGTCAGTTGTAAGCAGTGAGGTGCTTGCTAGATTTAGAAAGGCATGGTGAGCCTAACTGTTCATACATGGCATGATTAAGCAAAGGTATTGAGGCACCTGTGCCTAACTGAAAGTTCACACGGTGACCAGCAATGCATAATGAGACAAATAATTTGTTAGAACGTTGTTGCACAGCACTAGGGTGAGATGAAGGCACAACCTTAATCTTACTTTTGTCAGAATCTGTCATAGGTTTTTAAAACACAGCGTGCACTGCCTGTGCACAAGCTTTTTTTTCTGGGAGGGAGAAAGATTGGCATTTTTGTGTCATTGCAAACAAGTTGCTTGGACATGGCCTTTTTTTCCACATGTGTAATACATTGTGTTATGTGATGTCAATCCTATCTTTTATGGCTAGCAAAAGATCTAGGGCAAGACTTCACTAAATTCACGGGCTTGTTTACATGTCTATGTGGCTGTTTGCACAGCTGTGTACATGCTCATTGTTGTGGCTGCTTGGGGTGGTCACGAGCAAGGGGTGATTCGACCTGACAAATTTGGGCCTGAACAAACTTATTGGTTGCTATGGCACCCGAATCATATTGCTCAAAGACTTGCAATAATTGAGAAGTGATGAATCAGTGTACTTTAGGATCTATTCCCATATTCTGCTACCTGGAACAATGAATGTTATTGCATCCCTTATCATTAAATCACTGTAAAAGTTGCCACAAGCACACTTAACTTTACCTATCCTAGTCATGCCCGTTTGTATCAACCTGAACACTGGGGACCATGCAATCGAAAGAAATTATTGTAGCTTTACAGTACTTGATCGTGATGAACATGACAGTGTGCTTGGAACTGAGTCAGATATTCAAGCCATTCTTCTTTTGTGTCATTAAATTGCTGGAATGTTGGTATGCCAGTCGGCAGCACTCGTTGGGCTGGTTTGTTGATCTTTTGCTGTTGTGTGGCCAATGCAGCTTATGCATCCAGAAGTTGTTGTACCGTCGTCAGCAAGGTAGAAATTTGTTTGTTCTGAAGCTGAAAAATTTGTGATAGATCCATCACATTGGTTGTCTATGACTGTGGTAGGAGATGGAGTAGGGTGGGGAGCCATGGTTTACACAAATACGTTATAGCAAAAAAGCAAGCAAAGCCTTTGAAAAGAGAAATTTTATTGGTTCTGCGGTTCCATTCCTGGAATGCATGCAGAAGCACAACAAAAAATTTGCAAAATGATCACTCCTGCAAGCTAAAACACAAGAGAAGCAAGAAAATCATAGGCCAAGTTGATTAACTTCAATCTGCACTAATTATCCTTGTTGCCACTGTTGTGTTGTTAGCCACCGTAGAGTCTTGTACCAGGGTAAGCGAGGGAGAGGATGTTGTTTGGTGGCCAGCATCCTACCACAGCTGCACACTTGTATTAACAGGGTTCTTTATTCACAAGAACAGGAAGCTACTTATCTTTAAGCAAGTCCATGTGTTCTGGTACAAGCTCTTCCGTAATAGTTCACATTAACCTCACTGCTGGTGAAGTATAAGTTCCACTATAAACCCTACACTCCCATAGCTGGTGACGTGAACTGACAAACGCCAACTAGAATAGTGACTGAGCTAGTAACTGAGTTGATTTGCGACTGGCTCTGTGACTGACTGGGACTGACCCCTCCAGTCAGCGGTGGTGGTCTAAATACTTGCAGTCAAGAGGGTGTTGGCAGCAAATTGCTTGTGAGCCTGTCTTTGGCCTCTCTCTTGTTAGGCAAGCTTGCTCCAGTGCCTACTATCGATCTTCTCTCAACCTCTTTGCTGACTGGTGTGCTGGCTACAGTTTACACCAGCACAGTTTTGTCTATTTTTAAATCTGGGCTGAAGCTCTCTTTGCTTTTGGAATTCTTCTTAACTTGGCTGTCAAACTACAGTAGGTCTTTTCCATCCCTCACAACTTTACGTGGCATATATCTGTCCAAGGCACATTGTACAGTAGTCCTGAACTTGGTCTATTTTCAGCCTCAGAGATGAATGTTTGATGTTCACTCCTCAGGTAATCTGAAATCTCTTATTATTGCAGTTACTAATATTTTTACATTCATCTTGACATCCATAATCAGTGATATTATAATAGCCTTATGACCTCTAATTCTGTACTCCACAATAACTGAGTCAAAATATTTGGCCAACGCTGTAACCAAGCAATCTAAAATGTTACTCTCATGAGTTAGTTCTATGATTAATGGCTCAATATTTTTTATATATATAAACCATATAAATACTTAACAAAGTGTCCCAAAAACAAGGTAGAAACAATGCCAGCTTCAGTAGAAGACTGCACTGACTTCATGTTTTCTGTTGCTCCACCCTGTACATTCATTCAGCTGGCAACCTACAACTACGAGCACTGTCCATACCATTGGCATACAAGAAAACCACTGAGCTCTGCTGGAAACCAATGAATATTGAAGATTAAGTGATTCACAGTACAGTGCATGTTGTTGTTGTTGTGGTCTTCAGTCCTGAGACTGGTTTGATGCAGCTCTCCATGCCACTCTATCCTGTGCAAGCTTCTTCATCTCCCAGAACCCACTGCAACCCACATCCTTCTGAATCTGCTTAGTGTAGTCATCTCTTGGTCTCCCTCTACGATTTTTACCCTCTACGATTTTTACCCTCTAGGCTGCCCTCCAATACTAAATTGGTGATCCCTTGATGCCTCAGAACATGTCCTACCAACCGATCCCTTCTTCTGGGCAAGTTGTGCCACAAACTTATCTTCTCCCCAATCCTATTCAATACTTCCTCATCAGTTACGTTATCTACCCATCTAATCTTCAGCATTCTTCTGTAGCACCACATTTCGAAAGCTTCTATTCTCTTCTTGTCCAAACTATTTATCGTCCATGTTTCACTTCCATACTTGGCTACACTCCATACAAATACTTTCATAAATGACTTCCTGACACTTAAATCTATACTCGATGTTAACAAATTTCTCTCCTTCAGAAACGCTTTCCTTGCCATTGCCAGTCTACATTTTATATCCTCTCTACTTCGAGCATCATCAGTTATTTTGCTCCCCAAATAGCAAAACTCCTTTACTACTTTAAGTGTCTCATTTCCTAATCTAATTCCCTCAGCATCACCCGACTTAATTCAACTACATTCCATTATTCTCATTTTGCTTTTGTTGATGTTCATCTTATATCCTCCTTTCAAGACACTATCCATTCAGTTCAACTGCTCTTCCAAGTCCTTTGCTGTCTCTGACAGAATTACGATGTCATCGGCGAACCACAAAGTTTTTATTTCTTCTCCATGGATTTTAATACCTACTCCAAATTTTTCTTTCGTTTCCTTTACTGATTGCTCAATATACAGATTGAATAACATCGGGGATAGACTACAGCCCTGTCTCACTCCCTTCCCAACCACTGCTTCCCTTTCATGTCCCTCGACTCTCATAACTGCCATCTGGTTTCTGTACAAATTGTAAATAGCCTTTCGCTCCCTGTATTTTACCCCTGCCACCTTCAGAATTTGAAAGAGAGTATTCCAGTCAACATTGTCAAAAGCTTTCTCTAAGTCTACAAATGCTAGAAACGTAGGTTAGCCCTTCCTTAATCTAGCTTCTAAAATAAGTCGTAAGGTCAGTATTGCCTCATGTGTTCCAACATTTCTACGGAATCCAAACTGATCTTTCCCGAGGTCAGCTTCTACTAGTTTTTCCATTCGTCTGTGAAGAACTCGCGTTAGTATTTTGCAGCTGTGACTTATTAAACTGATAGTTCGGTAATTTTCACATCTGTCAACACCTGCTTTCTTTGGGATTGGAATTATTATATTCTTCTTGAAGTCTGAGGGTATTTCGCCTGTCTCATACATCTTGCTCACCAGATGGTAGAGTTTTGTCAGGACTGGCTCTCCCAAGGCCGTCAGTAGTTCCAATGGAATGTTGTCTACTCCAGGGCCCTTGTTTCGACTCAGGTCTTTCAGTGCTCTGTCAAACTCTTCACGCAGTATCGTATCTCCCATTTCGTCTTCATCTACATCCTCTTCCATTTCCATAATATTGTACTCAAGTACATCGCCCTTGTATAGACCCTCCATATATTCTCCTTCCACCTTTCCGCTTTCCCTTCTTTGCTTAGAACTGGGTTTCCATCTGAGGTCTGGATGTCCATACAAGTGGTTCTCTTATCTCCAAAGGTCTCTTTAATTTTCCTGTAGGCAGTATCTATCTTACCCCTAGTGAGATAAGCCTCTACATCCTTACATTTGTCCTCTAGCCATCCCTGCTTAGCCATTTTGCACTTCCTGTCGATCTCATTTTTGAGACGTCTGTATTCCTTTTTGCCTGCTTCATTTACTGCATTTTTATATTTCTCTTTTCATCAGTTAAATTCAATATTTCTTCAGTTACCCAAGGATATCTACTAGCCCTCGTCTTTTTACCTACTTGATCCTCTGCTGCCTTCGCTACTTCATCCCTAAAAGCTATCCATTCTTCTTCTACTGCATTTCTTTCCCCCATTCCTGTCAATTGCTCCCTTATGCTCTCCCTGTATCTCTGTACAACCTCTGGTTCTTTTAGTTTATCCAGGTCCCATCTCCTTAAATTCCCACCTTTTTGCAGTTTCTTCAGTTTTAATCTACAGGCCATAACCAATAGATTGTGGTACAGTGCATAACAGTATTTAATTGTAGATAGATTACTAAATCCTATTGAAATCAGTTATATAATATGCTATACAACATGTGTGAGCACACATTTAAAAATACTATACATTTATAATTAGCCTCCCAGACCTCTTAGTGTTATTTGATGGATATGAAGTATGTACAAGGGAACTTGAACTTCAGAGTTTGATCTGGAAAATTTTGTGGGCATTTTGGTGTAACAGAGCTGTGGCCTCCAATGACTTATTACATAGTATTAATGTAAGTATGATTAGTTCAGTTTATTAGCCAAGTTACCTTTGTGTGAAAATATCTTCACAACTGTGATAAAGCTTGTAATATTCAGTTACTTAAGTATACAACACAAAGCACACAGTATTACAACAATGCTGATGCAGAAGTATGGTGCTTTGTGTGGTGTTGCTATTGGTACAGTTCAGCATACTGTTACTGTGCCACTTGTCCACTGCTTTCAGGGAACATATACATAATGTGCATGTCGGCAAACTCTTTATCAGTAAAAAATCGACAGGGGATCTCAAGTTGATTCCGTATTTCTAGATTTCCAGAAAGCTTTTGACACCGTTCCTCACAAGCGACTTCTAATCAAGCTGCGGAGCTATGGGGTATCGTCTCAGTTGTGCGACTGGATTCGTGATTTCCTGTCAGGAAGGTCGCAGTTCGTAGTAATAGACGGCAAATCATCGAGTAAAACTGAAGTGATATCAGGTGTTCCCCAGGGAAGCGTCCTAGGACCTCTACTGTTCCTGATCTATATAAATGACCTGGGTGACAATCTGAGCAGTTCTCTTAGACTGTTCGCAGATGATGCTGTAATTTACCGTCTAGTAAGGTCATCCAAAGACCAGTATCAGCTGCAAAGCGATTTAGAAAAGATTGCTGTATGGTGTGTCAGGTGGCAGTCGACGCTAAACAACGAAAAGTGTGAGATGATCCACATGAGTTCCAAAAGAAATCTGTTGGAATTCGATTACTCGATAAATGGTACAATTCTCAAGGCTGTCAATTCAACTAAGTACCTGGATGTTAAAATTACGAACAACTTCAGTTGGAAGGACCACATAGATAATATTGTCGGGAAGGCGAGCCAAAGGTTGCGTTTCATTGGCAGGACACTTAGAAGATGCAACAAGTCCACTAAAGAGACAGCTTACACTACACTCGTTTGTCCTCTGTTAGAATATTGCTGCGCGGTGTGGGATCCTTACCAGGTGGGATTGACGGAGGACATCGAGAGGGTGCAAAGAAGGGCAGCAAGTTTTGTATTATCGCGTTATAGGGGAGAGAGTGTGGCAGATATGATACAAGAGTTGGGATGGAAGTCATTACAGCATAGACGTTTTTCGTCGCGGCGAGAGCTTTTTACGAAATTTCAGTCACCAACTTTCTCTTCCGAATGCGAAAATATTTTGTTGAGCCCAACCTACATAGGTAGGAATGATCATCAAAATAAAATAAGAGAAATCAGAGCTCGAACAGAAAGGTTTAGGTGTTCGTTTTTCCCGCTCACTATTCGGGAGTGGAATAGTAGAGAGATAGTATGATTGTGGTTCGATGAACCCTCTGCCAAGCACTTAAATGTGAATTGCAGAGTAGTCATGTAGATGTAGATGAAACACATCCAAACTGTTAGAATTCTCTATTAACATAACACAAGCACTGCCAGAAAAACAGACCTGATATCAAACTGAGCACTGCTGAATGCAAGCTTGAGGGTGAAGAATAAAGCAGGCATTACTGTTGTCAACAGTAAGTACTGTGAGTTAACAGAACATGTTTGTCACCAAACAAGAAATATAGTGCAATACAGATGTGAAGATAAATGTGTAAGAAATCAAACAAAATGCAATTACTTTGTAGTGAGCCACAGGAGAGTAGGAGAGATGAGTTGTTGGGTAGCATCAACCATTCCTTCTTTAGCTCATACTGAATAATCATGGGAAGTCATTAACAATGATGATGATAATGATGATGATGTAAGCGTACATGATCATGTATGCATAGAAAAGATGTGAAATGATTTCAAAGGGATAGTTGTCAATGGCAATTGAGGGATATATACCACATAAATTAATAAGTGATGGTGCTGATCCCCCCTGGTACACAAAACACGTCAGATCGTTGTCGCAGAAGCAATGAAAAAAGGATGCCAAATTTAAAAGAACACAAAATCCCCAAGATTGGCAAAGTTTTGCAGAAGTTTGAAAATGAAACTCTGTCTCAGAATCCGGCAGAAAACCCAAAGAGATTCTGGTTATACACAAAGCACACCAGTGGCAAGATGCAGTCAATACTTTCACTGCGCAGTAACAACAGTGACATCACTGATTACAGTGCCACTAAATCAGAGTTATTAAACACTGTTTTCCGAAACTTCTTCACCAAAGAAGAAGAAGTAAATATTCCTGAATTCTAATCAAGAACAACTGCCAGGATGAAAAACATAGAAGTAGGTATTCTTCTTGTAGCAAAGCAGCTTAAATCACTTAGTAAAGGCAAGGCCTCCGGTCCAGATTGTATACCAGTCAGGTTCCTTTCAGAGTGTGCTGATACAATAGCTCAGTATTTAGCAATTATGTACAACTGCTCACTCAGATTAAGACTCATACCTAAAGACTGGAAAATTGCTCAAGTCACACCAATACCCAAAAAAGGAAGTATGAGTAATGCACTGAATTACAGGCCCATATCACTAATGTCGATTTTCAGTAGGGTTTTGGAACATATATTGTGTTTGAACATTATGAAATACCTCAAAGAAAATGATTCATTGACACATAGTTGGCATGAATTCAGAAAATATTGTTCTTGTGAAACACAACTAGCTCGTTATATTCATGAAGTAATGAGTGCTATCAACAAGGAAAGTCAAAATTGATTCCATGTTTTTAGATTTTCACAAGGCATTCGGCACCATCCCTCACAAGCATCTTCTAATCAAACTTTATGCCTATGGAATATTGCCTCAGTTGCGCAACTGGATTTGTGATTTCCTGTCAGAGAGGTCACAGTTCATAGTAACAGACAGAAAGTCATTGAGTTAAATAGAACTAATATCTGGCATTCCCCAAGGAAGTGTTACCTCCCCTATATTGTTTCTGATCTATATTAACGACATAGGAGACAATCTGAGTAGCCGTCTTAGATTGTTTGCAGATGATGCTCTCATTTACCATCTTGTTAAGTCATAAAATGTCCAAAATTAATGGCAAAATGATTTAGATGAGATATCTGTATAGTGTGAAAAGTGCCAATCGATCCTGAATAAAGAAAAGTGTGAAGTTATTCACATGAGTACTAAAAGAAATCCACAAAATTTCGATTATGCTCTAAGTCACACAAATCTGAAGGCTGTAAATTCAACTAAATACTTAGGGATTACAATGACAAATAACCTAAATTGGAATGATCACATAGATAATATTGTGGGTAGAGCAAACCAAAGACTGCAATTCATTGGCAGAACACTTAGAGGGTGCAACAGGTCTACTAAAGATACTGCTTACACCACACTTGTCTGCTCTATTCTGGAGTATTGCTGTGTGGTGTGGGATCCGCATCACGTGGGACTGACGGATGACATCAAAAAAAGTACAAAGAAGGGCAGCTCGTTTTGTATTATCATGAAATAGGGGAGATAGTATCACAGACATGATACGTGACTTGTAGTGGCAATCATTAAAACAAAGGCAGTTTTCGTTGCGACGGGATCTTCTCATGAAATTTCAATCACCAGTTTTCACCTCCGATTGTGAAAACATTCTGTTGGCATCCACCTAAATAGGGAGAAATGGTCATCATGATAAAATCAGAGAAATCAGGGCTTGCGCAGAAAAATTTAAGAGCTCACTTTTCCCGCGCACCATTAGAGCATGGAATGGTAGAGAGACAGTTTGAAGGTGGTCCATTGAACCTTCTGCCAGGCACTTTATTGTGCATAGCAGAGTAGTCGCATAGATGTAGATGATGATAATGATAATATATTCTGGGCACATGGCAGAAAGATCTTTAGTACCCACACTAAAATTCTGTGAGACAATTCTGGATGAAAGTGGCAGAATAATAAAACTTAATAAAAATGCACTAAAACACACACACACACACACACACACACACACACACACACACACACACACATCCTCACACAAATCATGCAGTTTGTCCATTTTCAAGTTTAGAATGAAAAGAGAAATTCAGAGAAAAGAGTTAAAATAGAAGAGCAGATAACTGCGGCTGGCTGATCAGTGGAATAAAACAGATGAGCCAGCCAGATACTCTGCAACACACTAAAAACTTGAGGCTAAAAGCATAAGATGGAGCCCAGACACCATACAAAAATTTAAAAGCTTTACCATGCTCGTCTTATCGTCACGTGAAATAGTGGGCAGACCATCACCTAAATTTGACTCTGCCCTTTCATCACAGTACAAGGTGCATTCAGTTAAAATGCAGCATATAATAATTTGTATGCCACAGGCGTTGTTCTCCTTGCTACAATATGAAGCCAAATGTTAGGGGACAGTGTGCTATTTGGAGAACGGTCAAGCTTACTTCATCCTGTTGGGGTGACTGTGGTGTGAGGAACAGTATGGTTGTACGGTTTGTTTCACGAATCACATTGTTGTACCTCACTGCCAGCCACACCGTCCCCCCCAGCTGCATGGCTCTCTGCCTCAGCCGATAGATGGCAGCCTATGCCCCCTGTAGGTCACCTTCACTACCTGGTCCCCACACTTGTTACCTCAGATTCCAGCGTGCTCTAATACCCACCAGAATGATATCTGCTTCCCTTGCTGTTGAAGGAAGAAAGTTTGTCTTGTGTTGACTGGGTCATTTTCTCTGCTGGGCACATTTGTGGCAGTGCTTGTAAAGCAGTAAGGGAATCGGAGCAGATAAGAAACTTTTTTATGTGTAATTTTTTAAGATTTTTTATAATAGTGTTTCCCTGTTATTGAATTTATAAAAAATTATATATTGCATATAGAATAGTTATATAAAAATGCGTACACATTCCAATGCAAAGTTGCATTAAAATTTCAAAGCACTCAGTCAAAAACTTTCAGGGACTTGCAATTACCATGTTTACTGGAATCTAAGTCAAACTTTAATCTAAGCCACATCTGAAAAATGAGACTCAAAATCAAGGGGGAAAAAAATTCCCAAATCTAATCCGCACCTGAAATTTGAGACTCGAAATCCAAGGGGAGAGAAAAGTTTTAGACCGCACCTCCAAATCAAAACTAAGTTAGTCCATTGTAACATGAGACACAATTTAGGTTGAATGGTTGAAGATACAGCTACAGTAGTTTGGTTCGAGTTGTAAGCTTAGCAGTTAAGCTTTCCATTGCTATGCGTCAGGCGCTCCATCCGTATTTATACAGGTACCCTTCCTTTTCGACGTTCTTCGTCTGGTTTGAATCGATTGCTTATTTTGCTTTGATCTGATAAGTGCCGTTCTCTTTGTTATAGGTGTTTATGTCACTCCAAGCTGAAAATGCATTATTGTACTGTGTCGTGCGTTGTTTGTCACATTCTGATAATGAGTGTGTAGGACCTGTCGCCGCTCACAGCATGGCATGCTTTTGTGCACACTACCACCGCTTACAATAAAAAAGAGGAATTGTCTCAGTAGCAAAACAATGGCGAGATGCTGCTATTTGTTGTTACTTACACTGCTGCATTCTATGATAATGATCAACAATAACCAAATAATAGACTGCTTATGATAGATGATGTTCTGAACTAAAGTTTAGCGAACATTTTTCTCCATTTGAAAATCTTTGCAGATGCCTCTTTACTACATTACACTCTGCACAGAAATTAGAGTCATCTTAGATTAAAAAATCTAGTCAGTTGCCATTCTTCATTTCTGACTGTATCACTATTCAGCATAAGAATAATATGAATGTAAACATGACATGACATGATATGTATATTCTTCCGAGTTTGCTGTTGTCTGACTCTAGTTTCATAGTTTTATTAGGCAGACAGGATTTAAATGAGATAGCAGCAAACACAAAAGAATACATGACATAATATTTACATTTGGATTTTTCTTATGGATAAGAGAATACTGCATGTGATTCACAATTCATAAAAGTTCCTATTAGCAACCATCTCTTGTCACAGGTAGGAAAAAATTCAGAATGTAGAGGTGCCATATTGACATACATCCCAAACAGTCTTGCCTGTCGGATTTTCCTAGGAGATTTTTAGTGATGACTTCAAGTGCAGAGTGTGTTGTTGTTGTGTTCAGTCCATAGCAGTCTATGATGCAGCTTTCCATGCTTTTCTATCCTGTGCTATGCAGAGTAGCAACACTTATAAAATAAATGCTTGTTGTACAGTCTGATTTGGAACACACTTCCATGCATCATAAATCCATTGGAACACTTGCAACAAACTTGCGCGTTTTACACCTCACATTGGTGTCAATTGTCTGTCGCTTTTTGAAAGCCAGTTGCGTACATGCGTTTAAACTTGTCCTTAAACAGTTTATTCAAACAGACATCAAGTGGTTGCAAAATTGATGTCATCCCACGTGGAATTACTGATGTCCATTTTGCTTTCGTCTAATTTTCGTTTTACTGCAGGTGTTGTATGGCCTGCATATGCATCTAATACCAAAAGACTGCGTAAACCAAGCATTGCGCCAAGAGAGCGGTTCCACACATGCCTAATCCATTCCAGCACCACGTCCTCCAAAAACCATCCTGTTTCGTCTGCTCATACAATTACAGTTTTTGGAAACACTTACTCAAAATCTCAAAATGTACCTTTTTGATTTACTTTTTACTTCAGATTTTTTTCATGTTACTGTAATAAATGTTTAAACACGTGAAATTTTAGTAGCAAACAGGAAAGTTGTATTTATGGCTTATTGATTTATGATTAGATTACTACAGAATCTGAATTTGAAATAACAACAAACAAGGCTCAAGATCAGAGAGAGAGAGAGAGAGAGAGAGAGAGAGAGAGAGAGAGAGAGAGATGGGCAGAGGGGCAGGAGGAAATGGACATAGGAAACAGGATATGTACGAGGGGGGGCAGGGGAGCAGTAGGAGATGGGTAGATGGGTGGGTGAGGAGAAGGTGGTCAGAGAAATGGGGGAGGAGATCATGGACTGAGAGAGGGGGGGAGAGAGGGGCACTGAGGAGGAGATGGACAAAGGAAAGAGAGGGGGCAATGGAGAAAGATAGGGGAGAGGAGGAGATTAGGATGTATATCTAACACCCATACATATTATAAAAGTGTGCTCTCTCTTTTCCTTTTTTTCCACTTAAGCAGACAGAGTCAAACCAAAGTGTGGCTGGGTACAACTAGTCTAGAATAATTCTGAGCCTCTATAGGAGCCAAGGTAGAGATTTACAGAGACCTGCTCCAACCTTTTTGTAAATTTATAAAACTTTAAAATCAGCCACACATGTTTTTAAAAGGCAATCCTTTTCACAAATCTCATAGGATCTCATTGGTCATTGTCAATGGTTAAAAAGTCTTTCCATTTGTGGATGAGCAATGGTATGGTAAGCAAGTGTCTGTGAAAAAATGTCTCATAGGCTGTCACACCAAGGGGAGTCACCACCTGATATTAAATGACAGCTAACTAGTCTCTTTTCAGAGGCACTGGTGGCCTAATTTCTTCATGGTGCACCATGACCAACATTTTTAAATAGGAAGGTCATACAGAGCCTTGCACCATGTACTCATGGTCAAGCCAAGATTGCACTGACATTCTGTAAAACTGTAGCAGACAGGTTTGGTCTGTTCACCATGACTTGTTTGATGTCCAAGTCACCAAAGTGGCATCAAATCCGAAGACTTGCACCCGGCGAACGATATACCCGACGGGAGGCCCTAGTCACATGACATTTACATTTTACCATGAATTGTGACTAAGAAATTTTAAAATATTGATTGCTTTAAGGGACAGCGTTTTCAGACCCCTAAGATGTGGTAAACAGGCAAGCTTAAAATCAAATGTGAGGCCCAGAAAAGCTTCAAAATTGAATACTATGTCCCTCATATTCAACTCACAAAAGTTAAAAACAGAACATCAACAGTTAAAAAGGTCACATAGACTTTTTGTTGATAAAGTGAAACATGTCTTCTTTATCCATTCGCCTAAGATGATTTGTTGCAAGACTGGAAGGGAACAAAAGAAGGAGAAGTCATCCACAAACAGAGTACGCTGGATAGGACTTTCAACTAAGAATGTTATACTACTAATAGCAATGGCAAAGATATTGACACTTAGGAACTATCTTGAGGACATTCTCGGAGAGGACATCACCAATTCAGTTTTTAAAATAATGTGACGAAAGGAAGGACTGTATAAAGAGGGGTCCTCGAAATCCCCATTTGTAGAGCTATTCAACGATTCGTTCCCCCTAGTATTATTATAGGCCCTTTCAGTGTCAAAAAAATGTTTCTGTGCAGAAAAGCTTGTTGTATAGAAATTTCCAGGAGAACCAGGTTTCAAAGGTGTAGTGATATCTCCTGAAATGACATTTACAGCAACTTAGGAGCTGTTTGTGTGCTAAGATGCAACCAGGTAGTGGCTGACCATATTTTCCAAGCTCTTCCCTCTGCAGTTAATGAGGAAAACACTATAATAACTACTCAAGCATGTATGGTCCTTCTTCGGTTTTAAAAGTGGAATTAAAATTTCTTCTCTCCAGGTGTTGGAAATGTGTCTTGGAGCCCAAATACAGTTAAAAAGAGCAAGAAACATTCTTTACATCACCGTGTTAGATGTAATATGGTGTAGTGGACCAAATCATGACCATCTGACATGTCATTAGCAGCAGGTAGTGCAGAATCCAGTTCCGCTTGAAAGTCCCAGTGGCCTCTCTGTAGTGTTGAATAGCTGGATACTGACTGGCATTGGTGGTAACTGTGTTGAAATATTTCACCTCTGTCTGGGCAGTTTCTAACAGGTTGGTCTGGAGACTTTTGTTCCCCATTACAGCAGCCACCTCTCCTAGTTAGCCTTCTGATGGTCTCTCATATGATTTTACTTTTAGTTGAATGGTATTGGTTTTCAGGAACAGTTGCCATGATCTCTTCTTCCTCTCTCTAACAATTTGGCAACATTTCACCCATGTTACATGAAAGGCCATGAGGTTCTAAGCTGTTGATGAGTACATGAACTTATGTAGAGCTGCCTGCATGGCTCTGATTGCAGAGTGGCATTTGTCATTCCACCAAGAGACGGGCTACCTTTTTAGCTGGCCTGAAAACTATGGAATGGATGCTTCAACAGTGTGATGGATTATTGTGGTAATATGATCCACCCATTCATGGGTGCTGTCATGGTGCTTAAATACAGCAAAGTGGCTGTCTGTGTACAGTCTGCCCTACTGAGCACACATAGTGGCAGCTTTCCTTTGAACACCATTCTGTCTGTCAGGTGAATGAGGATACTTCCTGCATTTGAGTGTGAGTCATTGACCTCTTGCCATTGAGACATGTGTGGACAGTGATGGAGAGCATACCAAGAGATCGATAGCAGTGAACAACTCTGTTGCAATGCTGAAGTCCATGCTCTGCCAAATATTCAACAGATATGTATGGAATGACATTAGGAGGCTCTTGATTGCTCTGCCCATGGGACAAGTAGTTGCAGAACTGCAAAGCACACTGCATGTGTTAAAATCCCCATATAGAAGGAATGATTGGAGGAGATGCATTATGAGTTCTTTAGAGCTTCTTTGTATAGCATTTCATTTGGGCACTGGCAGAGGGAAGATATTTTCATCCTGTGGTGCACATGTGCCAGTACTGTGACTGCTTGTAAGGTGGTGGTTACAGGGAGAGAGAAGAGTGGTATACTTTGTTTATGAAAATAGTCACCCTCCTTTAGCTCTCTCTATGCCAAGTTTGTCAATTTTGTGGGCAATGCGGCTACATAACTCAGGGGTGTGAGATAGCTTAAAATGTGGAGACATACAAATTGGTCATCCCTGAGTTAATAATGTTTTGTTCTGGGCCAGAATATTTTGGGCTATTGTTTTTCTTCATCCTTACCTTGAATTCCGGGAATGGAGATAAGGCTGTTTTACAGAAACATTTTTTATTGTCTTTTTCTGTTTGCCATGTTGGTATGTTATTCTTATTGACAGTTGGTTCTGATGCCACCATTATTTCACTTGTAGGAAAGCTTGATTGTTCCATTGGTGATGCAAGTTTGTAGGTACATTTACAACTGCTGGTTGTTGTGATCTGTTCAGCTGTCAACTTCTGGGAGCCAATACAGTCTTATCTAAGGCCTGCTTAAATGCAGAAGTGAACGAGTTCATGCAATTGAGTGACTGTGTGTTTTTAAGAGTATGAGATGCATTTAGTACTTTCATTTTTGAATTTTCTTATCTTTGTTCCAAACTGTATAATTTTGGCAGCAATTGACACACATGCATGGGGCAGTACATTGAGTACCTGGTTCTTGGACTGAATCACGTCTTCCACACCTTGCTTAACCTTTGAAAATGGCGGTGGTATGTGCCAAACATTGGCACTTCAAGCAAAGTGTAGGGTGAGGTACAGCTTGCCCACGATAAGTCGACCAATCACATGTAGGAAGGCTACAATGCTGCAGAAGTATCTTCCCCATGTTTCATTACAACAAAAAGATTATCTACCACAGGATATAGACTGTTACTACCACTGCTTTTTCTTGTATTGGCAGGCATCTGATATTGACTTGCCAGATGAGATCCTTTGGGGTTAATACTGCCCAATCAAGAACCTGAACCACTAGGAGTGTAGCAGCTAGAAACACATGTTTCCACCCAGACAGAGTCCCCACTTACCTGGGTAAAGTCTTAAACAAATAAGATGCAGTAGATTCCATGGGGTTACCTGCTAGCAACTGTTCCACCTCAGCAGCTATCCATATTGTCAGCACACAGCTGGCCTTGAGAATGAGTTTTTTAAGTACAGGTTTGTAACATCCTTGCTGTCTGGGCTCATCATTCCGCTGTCACGCCTCACAGTGGTCGCTGAGGAATGCCCAGAGCTTACAGTGCAGTTGGCTGGCAGTGCTCACCAGACCCTGCTTAGAAAACCTGGATTTGCCAAACCTGTTCCCAACCAATGAAGCCCAAGGTCCATGAGGTTCCTGCCATTTAGAATGAGGCACATGTAGCTTTATCAAAGATACCACAGATTTGATGAGCATTACCATCCAGAAGGTATTGAAGAAATATTGCTGCTATTACAAGACTCCTCACATACACGTAGGCTTTGCTTGGCATATCTAATGCAGCCTTCATGTAATCTGACATGTTTTGGAACAGGAGTGACTTCTTTTAGACTTGAGTGTATCCTCCACCTACCTTTCACCCCAATTACCACCACTTCTAGCACGTGGTTATTGATGTCCATTTGGAGTGGTATGTGAAGCATTTCAATGTTTCAAGGAATGGTGCAGTTGTCATGTGGCACATTTAAAATGTGACTTGTTGATAGTCTGTAACTCAGCACCATTATTATCTGAAATACAGAGATTTTGAATTTATGTGTAACAGTATGGCAGTAATTTAAAACAGAATTCACTTTAATTATCTAACACTTAAGAAGTTATAGACATTGTCTCCATTTCTCCTCCTTTCTTTTTTCTCGTCCTCTCACTCCTTTTGTCTTTTAATTTTTTTTCTACATTGCAGTAGTTTTCATGAACGGCATATATTTTCAGCAATGGAGACTTTTCCCCTACTTAGCATCGAGCTTTGCTTTCAAGATTTTTACAGACTTTCTTGGACAGGCTCTTGACAACCAGCACCCAAAGGTAAATTTTTACTGCAATACTCTTTTCTCTACACACTAGAAATTAACATAGAGCTTCAGATTCATTGCATAAGTATCAATAATTATTAGGTAACTATTCATACTGTGGAATATCTTATTGTGTCTTGTATCCATTTTCATATAGGATATCATTGCAGCAAAGGAGCTACAACAGATAGCATCAGTGGGAAAATATTTGGTAACTAGTGTAACAGTTGATGGAACTCAAGAATGCCGAGAAGCTTGTGGTGGCCACGGTTACCTTAAAGGTAGGCAGTTTGGAGAAGACACAAGGATTCCAGCATTTAAGGATGCTAATATGCGGAGCTAAATACATTTGTAATTCTGCACCAGTAAGGAATAAAATAAAAACAAATTTAGGTAAAGGGTAGTCACCATTGTAAATCTGTGTCCTATCAAATTTGGGACAGACTGCTTGAGCTTCAGAGATAAAAGACATCACACTCTCTAATTAGTCATGTTAACTTTGAGTTAGACAATTTTCATAAAAAAGAGATGGTCTTGCAGAATGTCGTTCATCACACAAGTCAGATTTTCCTTCTCAGAAATGAGAAAATCATTTCTGTTCTGTCCTCTCAGAAAATGCTTCCCTCCCATTTATAACCTGTATCCTTTTAGTGGCTTCTGCAGTGCTAAATCCTCAATTAAACTCAAAGAGTAAAATGTGTTGGAAGTGTTCATTTTTCTCTACTTGACATTCCATTCTGAATGGCCAAAATAAGCTGTTAACAATATACAAGCTCCTGTAGGAGACAATCAATCTTGAAACTGAAGAAAAACAAAGAGTAGAAAGAGGCCAGCAGAGGGCAAGGCTACTGAAGGATTAGTCGAATGGGAGTGTGATAATGGAGGATGTGTTGAATGGGCAGTTTTTACGAGCACAATCCAAAATAGTTGGTTCTGCAGCAATAAATACAGAATAGTTGGTTCTCTGGTGATATCATGGACACTGATGCAGCTGTTGAGCCACTGCAGTTCTGGAGTGCACCATGTTGATGAAATGATTGAGTATGTGGTTAGTCACATTTTGGATAGACATCTGCCAGTAGTCATATTACACAGAACACTGCATAGCAGTTAGTACATAGGGACTTTAGTAAAGTAAGTTATATGTCACACTGCGTTAAGACAACTGTGCAACAAGAGTGGTGCATTGCCACAAGAGGGCAAGGTGTTCCTGCAGACACAGTTCTGCTGTGATGCAAATAATATGTGTATCACAGTGTGTGAGTGAAATGGTGTGGCAGCTGGAAACTTTCTGTGAAATTGAAGTGTACAGGACAGCTTAATTTTTGTTGGCAAAACTTTTAAAAAATGAGAGGCATGAAAAATTAAGCAAAGCCACTGTTCTCCTGCATGACAACACAACTCTCCATACAGCTTCCTGTGTGAGCTGAAACCAAGAGATGTTGAACGGCATTTGTGTGTTTGTGAACAGTTGCTTCAGGGGCAAAAACAGAAGAGAT
This sequence comes from Schistocerca gregaria, assembly GCF_023897955.1. NCBI lineage: Eukaryota > Metazoa > Arthropoda > Insecta > Orthoptera > Acrididae > Schistocerca > Schistocerca gregaria. The sequence goes on along the minus strand of NC_064920.1, from coordinate 258,612,354 downwards.
TTCTGCATCGCATTGTGATTGGGGATGAAAAATGGGTTCATTATGATAACTCTAAATGCAAAAAATCGTGGAGATATTCTGGCCATGCTTCCACGTCAACGGCCAAACCAAATATTCAGTTTTCTCCTCCAATTGCGAAAACATTCTGTTGGCACCCACCCACATAGGGAGAAATGATCATCACAATAAAATAAGAGAAATCAGGGCTCGCACAGAAACATTTAAGTGCTCATTTTTCCAGCATGCCATTCAAGAGTGGGACTGTAGAGACAGCTTGAAGGTGGTTCATTGAACCCCCTGCCAGGCACTTTATTGTGAATAACAGAATAATAACGTAGATGTAGATGTAGATTGACAGCTCCAAGATCATGCTCTGCATTTGGTGGGACCAGCTGGGCGTCGTGTACTATGAGGTGTTAAAACCAAGTGAAACAATCACAGTGCTTATTATCAAATGCATTTAATGTGTTTGAGCAGAGCATTAAAGGCCAAACGGCTGCAATACATTGAGAGGCAAGATAAAGCGATTTTGCAGCACGACAATGCTCGACCCCATGTTGCAAAAGAAGTCAAAATGTACTTGGAAACATTAAAATGGGTAGTCCTACCCCACTACCGCATTCTCCAGACATTGCTCACTCTGATTATCATCTGTTTAGATCAATGGCACATGACATGGCTGACCCAACGCTTCTGAACGAATGAGGAAGTCACAAATTGGATCGATTCGAGGTTCTCTTCAAAAGATGAAAAATTCTTTTGACGTGGGATTCATACACTGCCCGAAAGGTGGGAGAAAGTAGTGGCCAGTGATGGAAGGTACTTTGAATAATATATTTGTATCCAATTAGTTTCATTAAAGCCTCAAATGTTGGGGAAAAATGGCAGAAGCAAAGTTGTATACCTTGTAGTAATCTGTGTACCAATAGAAATCATAAAAATAATTTTTGTGCTGTCATTATTAGTATCACATTGTCACAATCTTTCTTATTTTAAAATATTTAGTCAACCAACATCAAAGATGCATCACTAAAGTGTGCAAAAGATATAGCAAATGTCAAATAACACCAGAATCAACATGACGATAATTAAATCAAAACACACTTTGTTTAGACGACCATCTCATTTCTGCTGTACAATAGAGGTGATTGTATTGACACATTTTAAGTCTTCTTTGCAAGTTTATGAACAGTGGTTAACAATATCTAAGAAACCATGGCAATGACTGTAACTGAAGATGCCACTAGAAGACACCCTATCAACAGAGTGAGTGATTATATAAAAAAAACCACTCCTGTTAACATGAGACCAACAAATAAAGCAAATATTCCCTCATATTAAGATATGGAATCCACAGTTTTTGGGAATCATCATTACAGGAGATGAGACCTGATGCTATCAATACAATCCAGAGACCAAGCAACAGTGATTTGCTTGGTGTTCATCTTCTTCCTCACATAAAAAAAATCCAAGATTAAGATGGTGTTTATTGCCTTTTTCAATAGCAATGACTTGATTCATCATGAATTTTACCTGAGAGTCGCCGGCCGCGGTGGTCTAGCACTCAGCCTGGAACCGCGCGACTGCTACGGTCGCAGGATCAAATCCTGCCTCGGGCATGGATGTGTGTGATGTCCTTAAGTTAGTTAAGTTTAAGTAGTTCTACGTTCTAGGGGACTGATGACCACAGATGTTAAGTCCCATAGTGCTCAGAGCCATTTGAACCATTTGAGCCTACCTGAGGGTCAAATTTTCAACATGGAATCTGATTTGTGCTATACAGTAGGAGAGCAAGGGAACAGTTTGTAATGAAAACTGTAACAATTTAGTTTATGTAACAGAAATATTATCAGTGGAATGTCTGCTGCAGAGTGAAAATCTCATTCTGGAAACATCCCCCAGGCTGTGGCTAAGCCATGTCTCCGCAATATCCTTTCTTTCAGGAGTGCTAGTTGTGCAAGGTTCGCAGGAGAGCTTCTGTAAAGTTTGGAAGATAGGAGACAAGGTACTGGCAGAAGTAAAGCTGTGAGGACGGGGCGTGAGTCATGCTTGGGTAGCTCAGTTGGTAGAGTACTTGCCCGCAAAAGACAAAGGTCCCGAGTTCGAGTCTCGGTCTGGCACACAGTTTTAATCTGGCAAGAAGTTTCATATCAGCATGCACTCCACTACAGAGTGAAAATCTCATTCTGGAAACATCGTCCAGGCTGTGGCTAAGCCTTGTCTCCCCACTATGCTTTCTTTCAGGAGTGCTAGTTCTGCAAGGTTCGCAGGAGAGCTTCTGTAAAGTTTGGAAGGTAGGAGACGAGGTACTGGCAGAAGTAAAGCTGTGAGGACGGGGCCTGAGTCGTGCTTGGGTAGCTCAGTTGGTAGATCACTTGCCCGCGAAAGGCAAAGGTCCCGAGTTCGAGTCTCGGTCTGGCACACAGTTTTAATCTAGCAGGAAGTTTCATATCAGCACACACTCCACTGCAGAGTGAAAATCTCATTCTGGAAACATCATCCAGGCTGTGGCTAAGCCATGTCTCCGCAATATCCTTTCTTTCAGTAGTGCTAGTTCTGCAAGGTTCTGCAAAGTTCTGTAAGGTTTGGAAGGTAGAAGACGAGGTACTGGCAGAAGTAAAGCTGTGAGGACGTGGCATGAGTCGTGCTTGGGTAGCTCAGTTGCTAGAGCACTTGCCCGCGAAAGGCAAAGGTCCTGAGTTCGAGTCTCGGCCTGGCACACAGGTTTAATCTGCCAGGAAGTTTCATATCAGCACACACTCTGCTGCAGAGTGAAAATCTCATTCTATCCTATTTCATATTCTTAATATAATTTTATGAATAGCAGTGCCAATATCACAAAAACTGGTAACTAGCTAAAGTGGGGGCTTAATTGCTCAACAGCAGCTGTCATTACTTCATCTATACCTGTGTTCTGCTCCCACCTGGAAGTACCATTATTTACCAAAGAATCTATTGCACCTGCCCAACTTTGATATGATCATCACAGTCCTGGAAGCTCCACAAAATCATCTACCCATATTAAATGCACCAAATAATACTTACTTTAAGAAGACAGGTTTGTATTCATCAGTTTAATATATTCCTAATTCAACAGATATGTTTTGTCTTTTGTACATAATGTGTTTCTTTCACTTTTCATAAGTGGTGTAAACTACTAGTCATTCAATCATTGCTTCTCTTTTCAGTTGCTGGCATAGGTGACATAAGAAATGATAATGATGGAGAGCATGTATCTGCTCACTGTAGTAGTACTGTACTGTGCCAGTGTAGTGAGTGGTTGCTGGAATTATGGTCAAAGAACAAGAAGGGTGGACTACCTTTCTCTAGTTCTGCACTTGGATCACTAGCATTCATAAGGGAGCACACTGACCTAATGACTAAACATTTCAGAGCTAAGTCAGTGAATGACACAATTGTTCCAGAAGGTAAGTGACTGCATTTACAAGAAGAGTGTAGGCAAAACACACATCCTTAGGATGTAGAATAATGAGCAGCCTTGGTACCTGTTAGAACTGTATTTGCAGTTGGAAGTAAGAGTTCTCCAAACAGCCCTTATGAGAACCTTTATTGGTAAACAATATTCTGCACAGCCAGAAACAGAGTACATTAATGCTCGACACTAACAAACTCTTCACAGATTCTGAAATAGCGACCAACTGGCAGTTCCTGCACACTGAAAAACTTAATCACACCTGTTGCTAGTGGTTCAGTTATCTCTAATTGTGCACTGAGGTGTAGAATATCCTACTCAAAATCCAACCCTAATTCCCCCCCCCCTCCCCCCCCCCCAAATAGTGCTATGTTATGCTCTTAGCTTATGCAGTATTCTACCCCATCTTTGTGGTGTTGCTGCTCCAAATTCTGATCCCCTCAGATCATTCTGTGTGCAAAACCCATATGAAAAACAGCCTCATACACTAACTCTACATACACTACTGCAGTTCACTGACAGGAATTTTCAACCTAATCAAAGTAGGGCCATATGTGTAATCAGGTACATCCTTCCATCTGTACTGCAATTATTGTGCAATTCTCCATGTGGTGTGATAACTAACCCACTGTTGAACAACTTTATGGTTAACTGCTTACTCAACCATCCAAAGGTGTACACCACCCAATTGGATCTCCCTGTCCCCCTGCCCCCCATCTTGCCAGTACCAGTACTAGTACCAGTTTCCGTGAACTGTCCAGATGAGAACACCCTCCAAAACATTCTCCATTATCATAGTCCCCATATTCTAAACTTTCAACTTTCACTAGTTCCCACTATCAGCTTTTAAACTCTCTTATCTTCATTCTGTCCTCCCCCTATCATTTTCTCTTCTATTGTGTTCCTTCCCTGACTCGGTACCGCTCCGCCTTATACATTGCTCTACCCCTTCTATTTTTTATTGCTACCATAAATATTGTCCCCCCCCCCCCCCCCAAACACACACCATTTTACCTCTTGTTTCCTACACTTCTGACTGCCTGGGCAATCACTCATAACCAGCACCCCTTTTTTTGTTTTATTTTATTTATTTGTTTATTTATCTTTGCCTTGAATATCCATTATCACATCATATCTCTTGAACATTCATTTAAAAAAATTATAGATTAATTGTACAGATAGCTGCTATCTACTGGTTATCAGGACATCTCAGAATTAAGTATCAGTATTCCTGAGTGTCATATCCAACAAAAAAAATTACATGTGCATTTGCTGCATTAAAAATGCAATTAAACCTGTTTTGTCATTCTCTGATGGTCCACTGTGGATATAGGACAGCGACCAGTCAAATATTTACCAAGGAAAATCGCCAAACAGCCGTATGTTTTGACAAGTTATTTTGTTTAGACTACCAGTTTCAGCATCTCTGTTATGTCATCTTCAGGCTTCTATGCACTCTGTGTATAGACAACCAGATATGTCATTATTTGGATAACTGTAGCCATCAATATCTGGATTCAGTGAATTCATTTTTGGAGTGTTTACTTCCAAGACTTGACAACAACTTATTGAGATGCTGAGACTGGTTGTCTAAATGAAATAATTTCTCAAAAAATACTGCTGTTTGGCGATTTTCCTTGGTAAAAATGTTTTGTCATTTGTTCCTCCATAATAACAAGACCTACAAATATAACACAGATCCTGTCACACCACACGATGACAGAGAATCTAAGTTGGAAAAATGTTTGTTCTGTATCTTGTGGGTTCTTTTGTGATCACTGGTGGTTATTATACGTAATTAATTCTATTCCATGCGAAACTGGATTCATCCATAAACAGGGTTTTTGAAAGCAAATCACAACTGGTACTTAATCAGTAACAAAATTAAAAACAAGCACTATTGTTTATAATGTGAAAATGTTGCACACACAAGCTTTCCGCACACAATTTTTGCCATACCCATGTCCACTAAAGAAAGGAAGGGGTTTAATGACCCTTTGACAAGTTCATTAGAGACTGAGCACAAACTTGGATCTCAAAAAGGATGATGAAGGAAATTGGTCATTTCCTTTTCACAGGAAACAATATGACATTTTCCTTAAGCAACTTTTGGGAGAACCACAGGAAACTGAGCCTTATCACTGTGCTACCTCACGTGAAGTGTTCATCAAACCTTTAGAAAAGCAGAGAATCACTGCCTACTAGTTGCAGGACCTCAATCGATTATGTTAACAATATGTTGCTGTCACTGCACATTTCATTTTTTCGTCTCTCTGAAGTTATTACTAAGCCTTTATCTCCATTACAGACTTGCTGCAAACATACCGTTGGCTAGTATGTTGGCTGCTGCAAGCAACAGAAGAGAAACTAAGGAAACAAGGCCGTCAGCTTTCTGAATGTGAAGTGTTCTGTGCAGCGCCACTGGCAAGAGCATATATCGAAGTAAGTTTGTTGTGTAGCTGTAAAGTCTTGTAATAGCATATGTGTTATTACTAAAAGATAGTGATAACCTTCTAACTGTTGTGTTGGATCTCTTTGATTTTCTTCATGCTTAAAGGATTTAAAGTCAGTGCCAATATATCAGTTTCATTAAAGCAGTATGGCACACTTCCAAAAAACACTAAAAAATTGACTTTGAAAATTTGATGATCCAAGGGCAGAATTAGTGCAAGAATTTAGAATAATAGAGAACTGAAGAACCCTGATAGTGTAACACATTCATTTGTTATAAGTACAGCTGGATTGATACAATTTATACCTCACAATCTCTAGCTGATGGAGTTCTAGCTGACTGCCTTCCATGACCACCCAGCATATCATATCCAACAGAGTGTTTTACGGGAAGAGGAGCATGGCAAACTAAATGCATTACCTTGCAAGATCCTTAGTTGACATCTTTGATAGTACAGAATTGGAACTGGATGCAAGTTACATGCCACACAGTACCTTAGTTTTACAGTGGCAAAGTCACACACAATAATTTTATTTCTTAGCATTACATCACTTATATAGTGATCTTGCTTATTTACTTGGCAGATTAAAGCCAAAATCATTGATATAACCAGGAAACACAGCTGAATTCAGAATTAGATCAAGGGACATCACATGCATGTGGGAACACGTCACCATGACAGGAGCTGTGAATAAGATGTAGGAATCTAATAGAGAACTATCAGTAAAATCACTGAATTGTACCTTGCATTTCATTTAATGCAAGCGAGTGAACCATGAAGCAACATTCCATCAAGCAGTCCTCCACTGAACTTAATGGCTGTGCTGTTTTTGAGGAATGGCTGGAGAAGACAGGCAACCTGAGAACAATTACAGAGACACAAAAATATAGAATTCATGAGATCCTTTTCAAAAGGAGAATTGCTCTGTGCCCTCAAAAATGGCTCTACAGAATGAGGTTGCAGGAATTGACAGCCTTCCTGTAGAGTTTGTACTCTAAATCTTGGCATCTGGTGGCTGAAATTAAATTATTTACAGAATGGCAAATGTCCAGTCAAAAATGGTGTTGCAGGAAATGATAGAACTGTATCAAAAGACAGCCAATCCTGGACGCAAAATGACTGACATTGTAGCGGAATGTTGAGATCTTGGGAAGCTCATGAATGTTGAGATCTTGGGAAGCTCACACACTACTGGTGGTCACTTTTTCAGACCTTCAAAAAGTGTACAACAGACTCAAATAGAACTCCCATTTCCATGTCACATATAAACCAGGTTTTGACAGAGCATTTACCACTGTAAACAAATGTATGCTCACTGCTAGAACCAAAATCATTTGACATCTTCAATGAACTGTCAGGAATTAGCATCTTTGGTGCAAAAACTGTTGTGCACATTTATACTAATGACCTTAGCAGTTCACTGAACAGCCAAGACCGTGACATGTGAGTTGAACAAATCATGGATGAGTATCAACACACAAAAATAAATCTGCCATTATCACCCTGGGTCCAACAGTTCAACATGGTAATGTGAGAACCAATAGAATGCAGTTGATTCAAGATGCCAATTGCTTAATGGTCATTATAGCTACACAAGAAGACAAGATAGAACAGTATTAGAGAGGAAAAGTATGACTAATTGGATCTTTGTTATGGAAATAGCATCTGCACTACTTGAACCTTACATTCTTGTGAAATTCAGTCACATTGTGCAACTATCTTCCATATGCCATGCAGTTTTGCAAGATAGGTCATGGCATCAATGGTGTAGCACACATGGAGTCCAAATCTTTTTCAGATTACCCTATCTTACAATTGTCTTCCCCTCTACCACAGTAGAAGCCTTGGCTTGCACAACCTTTGTAAACACTGTATGGCCTCACATATTTATTAATAACAACAAAGGTAGTAGAACAGGTAGATGGTTCAGTACATGTCAGTCTATAGATGCCAGGTTGCCAATAAACCTCGATGTAGTCCGATCAGCACAAACCATTAGGGGTGTTCAAAAGAAAATTGCAAAGCAACACTGCAAGTATAATTGAAGTATTTATTCAAAAGTAATCACCGGAGGCTGAAGCACAATTATCCCACTGTTTCATGAGCCAAAGGATTCCCTGTTCCCAGAATTTGTGTGGCCAGTCCTCCACTGAGTCCTTAATTTTGTTATCTGAGATGAAGCACTTCCTTTTGCGACCAAACTCATCGAATTCACAGGATGAAATGTCTGGGATGTGGGACAACTGCAGCCACACTGCAGTTGCCTGAGACTGCAGTCACATGTGTGTGAGTTGTGTTTATGTTTGTGTGTGTGTGTGTGGGGGGGGGGGGGGGGGACACCTGTTTTTATTGAAGACCTTATGGGCCAAAAGCTTTATTTGTGACAGTCTTTTTGTTATGAGTATGTGCGACTCAGCATCTCCACTTTATGGTGAGTGGCAACTTTCCTTTTCATAATATTGTTACATTCCATCCTGGATTTTTCATTCTTTTACTTTATTATTTGGAGCTTAATTACAAAGATCAAAACATCCTGCAACAGCTAATGATGTGACTTTGGTGTGTAGCACTATTATCACCTTGTGGCCAGACTGGATACTTTTTTGTGCCACCAAGCATAATGATTATGTTTGGCTAAAAGGAATTCTGACATTTTTGTAATTATATTCAGTAGAGGAACTGTACAAAAATGCCTTGAACGTTATTGACTTCAACATTCGAACTTCAGGAAGCAATCCAGAGGCAACAACAAACAACTTTTTCACAATTACATATATGTTGTTCTTGATGAGCTCATACTAGAACAAGGAGCAGAGGCTTCTGCAGCCCTTGGTGTCTCACCTAATTAACAAAATGGGGTGGGGGGACTGACATACCACTGCAACTATGAGGTTACAGTACAGCATTTCATATACACCTGTGTCTTATTACAATCCTATAAACAAAACTCAAGATGCTGGAGGTCAGGTAACGGTACTATTTTGACATATTTATTAGGGAAAGTACTTGTTTTAGAGTGCACAAGAGTGCTGTCATGCCAGAAGTTCAGGGTGGCAGATAGATCATCATTAAGTTGCTTACAGAATGTCCATAATTTTGAGCTATTAATTCATAATCATCAACTAGTTGGTTAAGAAATTATTTAAAAAATGCATTTAATGCCAATATAATCACAGATCTCCTCAGAGGATTTTTGTTGAAATTGATAATTGTGTTTTGTCATTTGTGTCTGTAAAACAACAAGGCTACAAATGCACCACTTGTCAAGTACCACCATGCAATGAAACAGAAATGAAGTTAGAAATATGTTTCCCCAGCATTATTTGTGACTTAATTATCTTTAGATACCTGTTAATTTTTATTTGAATTCTATATTTATTATCAAATTTAACTCTCAAATACAAATACTGAACCTTAATTTTTTTTAGTAAAAAACGTGGTTTTAATTAGCAGTAGCATGAAAATGTGAATATTCATACTAAATTAAAATTTGCAAAAAGTTGACAAAAATGAAAATATTATTTCACCATTATTATGATCGGCAACGGCCTTGCCGCAGTGGATATACCGGTTCCCGTGAGATCACCGAAGTTAAGCGCTGTTGGGCGTGGCCGGCACTTGGATGGGTCACCATCCAGGCCGCGATGTGCTATTGCCATTTTTCGGGGTGCACTCAGCCTTGTGATGCCTATTGAGGAGCTACTCGACCGAATAGTAGTGGCTCTGGTCAAAGAAAACCATCATAACGACCTGGAGAGCGGTGTGCTGACCACACGCCCCTCCTATCCGCATCTTCAACTGAAGATGACACGGCGATCGGATGGTCCCGATGGGCCACTTGTGGCCTGGTGACGGAGCGCATTATTATGATCACAATACTTTTTCATTGAAATAGTGGAATAGCAAAAATTAGTTAATTCAATTTAAGCATAATTTTTGCGTTAACACAGTAATTTTTTACCAACTTTATTATCCAAACTAAGATTTTTTTTAAAATTTGTTATTGTTTGGTTGAGTTGCTTAAGAATTTACTTTGTTTACCTGGGGCAGCTTGAATATTTACTATGAGATGCACTATTGATCTGTGACATTCTAATTATGCAGGGTCACAGTTATTGAACTATGTGGGAAAAAAACATAAACTAGCTAGAAACTACTGCGTGAACACACTTAATTCAACATGTTAACATCACTACAGATATTCAGATGTTTGATCTGCCTGCCATCATTGACAATGATGTGGCACAGACAAATAGCAAAATTCTGCGTAACCCAATGAAGTGTCGGAACATCGATGCTGTCGATGACCTCCTGAATGGCTGTTTTCCAGAAATGGTTTTGGTGTTACTGCTTTACACCTTGTCTTTAATACAGCCCCACAAAAAGAGGTTGCATGTGTTCAGATCTGGAGAATAGGGTGGCCAATCAAGGCCCATGCCAATGGCCTCTGTGTACCACAGAACCAGAATGCAGTCGCCAGAGTGCTCCTCTGGGACATCAAACACTCTCCTCCTTCGATGGGGTTGAACCCTGTCTTGCATGAACCACATCTTGTTGAAACGAGAGTCACTTCGGATAATGTGGATGAAATCATCTTCCAAAACCTTCACGTACAGTTTGCTGGTCACTGTGCCATCAAGGGATAACGCACTGGTTATTCTGTGACTGGACATTTCACACCACACAGTCACACCTCGAGAGTGAAAAGACTTCATGATCACGAAATGTGGAATCTCAGTCCCCCAAATGTGCCAATTTTGCTTATTGATGAACCCATCCAAATGAAAGTGGGGTTTGTCATTAAACCGAACCATACTAACTCCCATCATGCTCCATGACCGTGCAGCTTGAAAATCCTAACGCAAGCTATGATTTTATTTCATAGTTCAATAATTCTTACCATGTATATGGGTGATGTCTTTCACTATTATGTTCACCACATACTGCTCGATGTGCTGTAACGCAAAGGTGAACTGAATGTACTATATCAATCGCCCTCACTCTTTCCACTTCATGATGTCTTAACAGCCAGTATTGTCCTGGAGTGGAATAAATGAACCACAACTTTCATCAGGATTTCAACATCCTTTCACCATGCCCAAAAATTAGTAACATCTGACCCAAAATCCTTCCCACCCCTCCTAGAGTCAAATTCTGGTGCCTACCCAATTCACAAAGTCCTAGTCCATCCTTACATGTCACCTACTCCTATCCCCCAGCCACATTGGTCATATCCTGATGGAAGACCCAATGTGAGACCTGTCACACTTCACCGCCCAATGCATCCTGTTCCAGGCTTATCATATCCCATTAGAGACAGGTCCACCGGCAAAAGCAATAATGTGATATACCAGCTCTGCTGCAATGTCTGCACAGCATGTTATGGGGGTATGGCTTCCAGACAACTGTCCACTCCAATGAATGGCCACTGCCAAACTGCAACCTAGAGCAGAGTTGATCCCCGAGAAGTGGAACATGCTGCTGAGCAAACCATGCTCAATTTCAAAAGTTGCATCCAGCCATCCAGTTTTCGGTTTTCTGTGGTTTCCTTAAATTGCTGCAGGCAAATGCCAAGATGGTTAATGTAAATATGCGTGGCCAATTTCCTTATCCATCCGTGAAACTTTCCAAGCTGCTTTCTGTGAAAGTCAACAGGATGTTAAAACCCTAATCTTCCTTCCTTTCCTCCAGCACCAGCTTTTCTGAAGTGCATGGATGCAACACACCCTTCATTCCTGTAATCCTCTTGGACTCAATCTCAAGATAGCTCCCTGCCCCTTACATGCCTCCTATGTAAGGACCCTAATTTCACTCATCCTGACATGCATACCATCTTTCCTTTCCTCTTTTCTGCCACACACTCCCAGTCCATTCCCCCACATCATCATCATGTGCTGCATGAACTCACTAGTGTTGGTGTCTGTGTGTCTCATTCCCATCCTGTACGTCAGCCGCCTCCCTCTAAATCATCAACTCACCAACCAGCCTTCCCACTGCTTCCTGCCTCCTGTCTCCCCTCTCTCACTCCACACAATTTATCCTCTCACTCTAGGCAATCTATAGAACCTCAGTCCTGGCAGTGAGCATTCAGCTGACACATTGTACTGGTGTGTGTGTGTGTGTATGTGTGTGTGTGTGTGTTTGTTTGTTTGTTTGTTTGTTTGTTTTTCAGTTGTGTTTTTATGTCTGTCGATAACTAAAAACATCTACTATCTGGTAAGTTGTTACCTTGGTATCTTTACTCCTAAATTCTTTAGATTCTGTCAGGAATTTAATCCACTCCTTGCACAATAAGAGCGATAAACTTTCCCAATCAGGAGTATATAAAATTACATGCGGGGATTGTCCAAAATTTTACATCGGGCAAACGGGACAAGCTCTGAGTCTCAGGTATAAAGAGCATATTCCTACTAGACGCAGTGACGGTACTAAGGGCTCTACTTACGCGGAACATCTCGTGCAAACAGCTCATGCACCAAGCCCTCCATTTAACATCGAGTTACCTCATGCCGAGGTTAAGGGCTTAAAACTGGATGTTTTGGAAGAAATGCAGATCTTTAAGCATCTGCAACATGATAAAGACAATATCCTTAATGCCCAACTCCTACTAAGAAACAGAAATTTTTTTGAAGGTTTTGCACCTGTAATTTGTTCTTCATACTTGTAAATTTGATGATCTGGGGATTTTCAGATGCGTGCGCTGATTGACGAGCGCGGTTGGTGAAGCTGTTTATCTTTTCTTTTTTCGTCATTTCCTTGACGATGAAGGTGATTTTAGCCCATTGAACACCTCACGTTTTATCCCTATATCTTTATCTGTTGCCATAGCTAGCTTCATATATGTTTCTTTCCTAGCATAAACAACTGTGTGCGGTTATTTTTAAGCTTCGTCTCCAATGTAGCTCATCACTCATTCTATCCATTCTATTTTTGAAATATGTTGATCCATGGTTGGGAATATAAGGGCTATGTAGCCACGACCCATGTATAAACTTTTACGTATTAGTATGCGCATGCGCATTCAAGTAACTTCCCTTATCTTGCGCATGTGCATAGGTAGCAGGTCGAGCATGTAAGTGAGCGACCATTTGTAGCTGCAGTGTATGTCGGGTCGTGGCCCATCGAACATAAGCCGGTGTGAGGTGGAGGTTACACCATTAAGTTAAGTAATGGTTTTTGACTTTGTACATATGTACTGTTTGTGTCCCACCTTTTATCGTTTATAAATGTATAGCCATGGTGTTCTTTTAATAATAGACAAAGGTGTTTTTAGGCACTTTAGGGTTTTATTGTTCTGAAGAAGGTGTAGTTATCTACGCCGAAACCTAGGTTAAAACTAGGTGCTTTTTTTCACAGTCGAGGCGGGTTTCTAGTTTTCTAATGATTAATGTGTCCCTAGATGTGAATATTTAAAATGACCCATCTCTGCCAACAATTTCAGCACATACATACAAGATACAATATGCATAAGAGATTATTTAAAATTGTCATTCAGACTCAAGAATGAAAGGGACTCACGTTTCACCTCAAGGAGAGACGTGTCTTCCCCTTCCCACAACAGAGGGGGGGAGAGGGGTCTCTGTCTTCCCTCTGAGTGACCTGTCTTCCCTTTTTAACATTTACCAAACTATACCTCTCTCCTATCCATGGAAGGAATTATCAGTTACTGGAAAGTAGGAAGTCAGCCTGTCTAGCAGTATTAAAAATTTCACCCCCTAGCCAGAAATACTGTTTCATAATTTTATAGTTTTCTGGAGTGAGTTTCCCTTTTGATACAAGACTGTGTAAACTGTCTTTCAGCATACAAATTAATACTTCATGTATTGCTGTTAACCTTTTATTTTTAGATTATATTCCACAGTTAATAGCTTTGACTCTGTTATTATAAATAATTGCATAGTACATTAAATATAATAGTTTGTATGAAAGACTGTAGTTTCAAGGATATACCATTTTATAAAACTGACATATTGAGTTGCATGGACTGACATCCCCATTCCAAGTTTTTTTATGATATAAATATTATAATTTATTTTGTCAGTATTTATTTCCTTCTTTTTAATTTTCCATAGTGCTTTTTATTTATTTTCCAAGTTTTCAATAAGATACTACTAACAGGGGATTCAAAGAATGGAGAAGCAGTGTTCATTCCGCTGTGGACACCTTTGTGAATCTAGAGGACTAACTTTTAATCCTGAGACTAATATCCATAAATCTTGAGACCAGGTCAGTTCTTTTAAAATTTTCCCAGTCGTCCCAGAGTAATCAATATAGTTCTCATAAAATTCTTGAGCTACAGTATAACTTTGGTTGCTGTCTGGACCTTGCCTTGGTGCTTCCTGTTAAAATATCTCTTTTGCACCACCTCACTTATAGCTACTGCGTCTGTATCATCAAAAAGTCCAGTTTCTTCAAAAGGGATATCACTCGTGGGCAAACTTCATCATATAAAAACTTAACATTGTTGGCTGTCATATGTACAAAATATTGAGCACAGATAAACAATATACAGGGTAGGAAGCTAAGAAAGGAAACCGCAGATATATTTAAAGCACATGATTACATCGGCATGTAGTTTCCGCTAAATTAAAGTGTATGGGCAGAGAATTTTTTGACATATGGAAGTAATTCTTAACGTTTATTGTTGTTGAATTATTGACACTTTTTAAAAATAGAGATATATAGTTTTTCCATGGCACTGGAAAGAGGATTACAGAAAGTATGTAATGTGACCCAATCATAACAAGATAATAGCACTGCAAGACACTGTCAGGCTATTAAGAAAAGAGATCCCACAAATATATCGTTCATCTGTTTTTTATCTAAATGCTAGCCTTGAGCAATGATGCATGTTGTAAAACAATTTCAGCGGACAATATGCATATAGAATTTCATCTGGACTTGTCCCTGCACAGGCCCCAGCTATAAGGCGATTCATATCTTTGGCAGTTGTCATTGTTTGCTTGTAGACATTTTAATTTTCCACATAAATGAAAGTGCAGAGCTGTATAGGTCATTTTGCTTTTCCTGAAGGACTGGCCCAACAATCTCCAAATGTTCTGTTAAGAGGGTCTGTGATTATCTGTGTAGAATGGGTGGGATATCAATCGTGTTGGTACCGTATGGATTCCCTTTTGTCCTGTGAAATGTCTTGCAATAATTGTGGCAGCTTATCTGTTGGGCATGGTAGATACCCATTTTCATTGAGTCCCATCAGTAAAATTGTCACCAATTATGTGATTCTTGGGAAGTGCCCACCACTTGTTGATAGGCCAAGGCTGTTATTTTTGGAAATTTGTGGTCAGTTCCTGTGGGACCAAACTGCTGAGGTTATCAATCCCTACGCTTACACATTACTTAATCTAACTTAAACTAAGTTACACTAAGGACTCAAACCTCCAGTGGGAGGAGATGTGTGAACCGTGGCAAGGCGCCGTAGAATGTGTGGCTACCCCATGCGACTGGCTGTTATTTATTCATTTCTCTCAGCCAGTGTGAACAGTAGTGTGTTTTGCAAGCATTGATTTGTCCAAAGTTCGTAAAGGATTCTTCATCTGTAAACAAAATCTCGCACAGAAACAGAAGATCTCTTTGCAGTTTTCATAGACACCGTTTACAGAACTGTAACCAATTTTGAAAGTCATTCATTTGAAGCTGTTGATGGAGAAAAATGTGGAAAGGGTCAAGTGCATAGAATTAATTTTCACTCTGCAACAGAATGTGCACTAACTGAAACTTCCTGATGGATTAAAACTGTGTGCCAGACCAGGACTCAAACCTGACATCTTTGCCTTTCATGACTGAATTATCCTAGCATGATGAACAACCTGCCTCACAGCTTTACTTTTGCCAATATCTCTTATCTTCTAAAGTTGACAGAAATTCTCCTGCAACCTTGTGGGACTAGAATGCCCGGAAAAAAGGATTAGCTGTGAGGGCAGGTCATGAGTCATCCTTGGATGATTAGTTACTGTAGCACTTGCTCACAGAAGGCAAAGGTCCCAGGTACAAGTCCCAGTCAAGCACACAATTTTAGTCTGCCAACAAGTTTCAGGATTAAGGGTGTTGGGTTGTAATATTCACCGGACATTTCCTTGGCTGACCTCAGTCACACATCACACTGCTTCAGAGTGACATGTGGATTGTGCATTACTGCTGCTAAAATGGGTGTTATATTTCTCTAATCAATTCCTATACATTTTTGTTGACGTATTTTATTCTTACCTTTCAGCATACAGCTACATCACTGCCCTAACAGTTTGGTGACATTCATCTTAAACTTCACATTTTGTCTGCACATTGTGAAAGTCTGAATAGCTTGATCACTCCAGCAGCAAAGCAAAGACTGATAGGTTCAAGTACATTAGTGAACATACCAACTATACTGAGTTATATAATATACTGAATTATATGTTTGCATACATTTGGTACAGTAGGGCAATTGTTTGCATCACTGTTACATTGTTACTATTTGATCAAGCTACACAACTTATATCACTAAAGCTCTCTTCGAATGCTCTTTCCAATTGTACACAATAAAGTATACAGTTCCATAAAAAATAACAAAAGTTAAAAATATGCCACTGTTATAATACAGCAGCTATGATATTTTATTAATGCCTGTCAGGAAATTAGCAACATGTTCCACTATAACTCCTTGAAACCACACATTGGTGTGAGTGTAGTTGTGGTGGCCTGTTTTAACTACCTCACTGTGTATATGTCACACAAAATGGAGCTGCAATACACATTCCGTGACAATGTGAAAGTTAACATAATGTTTGCAGATAGTTTAGACACTTTCTCCCACTACTACTGTTTCAAATCACTACAGTTGGACCGGCAGATCAACACACAAATGGTTTCCATTATATGCATGCCATTAATTAACATATAATGGCTTTTACTGTATTTCTTTCAGAATTCATATTTTTTCCAAACCACCCCACTCATCTTGATAAGTTGTATGAATCTTGTGATAACTATGTCCCATCTTTGACGAATCTACCATATATCTCAGGCTTTTTAATGACCTTCTTGTTTTTTTAACTTATTTCTTATTATTGTGATAATTTATTTTTAACTGTAATTTTTACTGTTCTGCCCCTCTTCATTCTGTATTATTGTTATGCCTTTGACTTCCAAGTGACTTTTCTATTTAGATTTCAATCAATTTTCCACTTATCACCCTCTGCTTTAATTCTAATATTGTTTTGATACATGCCTCTCTTTCCTCAACTTAACTGTATCACATTTAATTGGCAGCAATGTGAAAAAATATAGTGCTCATTTTTAATTTAAAAATACACAAAAATAAACATGCTTAAACTGCCACTTTGCCAGGGGAAAAAGAAATAAGCACTATTGGATCAGTTATCGAAGAACTATTTTGAGTGAAAAAAGAGTTTATGGCTTGTGGTTAAAAACCTTGAGGGCAAAACTCAACTTCAGAAGTCTGTATATGCACTTGTGCTTGTTGAATTTAAAGTGATTCAAGAAATTCATAGATTTCTTTGTTTTCAGTACCTAGTAAAGTCACTGTCAATAATATTAATCTTCTGTTTCAGCACTTTATCTTGCAGAAATTTGTGGAAAAAGCAAACAGTGCAAACAATCATTCTGTGAAGGTTGTTCTCCGTAAACTGTGTTCCCTGTATGGTGTATGGTCCCTTGAAAAGCACCTGCCCTTCCTCTACCAAGGTACATACAAGATAATGACATGTGATGAATAAGTTACCAAAACTACAGCTTATAATAGAAACTGAGTAGCGAAACTACAATAATTTACAATGAGAAAGTTATAGTTAATATCTTTGCTCAGACACTATGAGAATTACTTACATCTTATCCCACTTCTGCTGTTTATGACTAGTAATTATTTTTAACAGGTGGCTACATGAGTGACAGTGAGCCAGCACATTTCATACAAGAAGGCCTCTTACAACTCTGTGAACAACTGAAATATGAAGCTATTAGTCTGGTGGATGTTCTGGCCCCTCCAGATAGGCTTTTGTCATCTGTGCTGGGACAGTCTGATGGACATGTATATCGTAATATGCAAGCTTCATTCTTCAGCAATCCACAGACCTTTGAACGGCCAGCTTGGTGGAAAGATGTTGTGTTTTGGCAGCACTCAAAACTCTGAAGAATTTTCTATGAAATGGCTTGAAATTCATATTTGATGTTCATATACAAAATAATTCACTCTCAGGTGATTGGAATTATGTATATCAGTTAGTTTCCTCATGCACAAAGAACAGTATCCCTACTGCCTATTTATAAAACATTAAGTTGGCCTAAAACTGGGACTTACATATTCATATTTTTTATAAAAAAAACCTTTCACAAACATTCTTTTACAAAAAGAAACTTATATCAGTTACTTGAACTGGAGATTATAAGAGAGAGACACTTTTAGTATCACTTCAAAATGTGTCCCAGTGTCCTGCGGAGCTTAAGAAACAAGTAGCTCTCACTTTCTGCAGTACCAGTGTTAGATATATAATGGGAGGTGAATGAAACTGCTTACATGTGAATAAAAAGAGACAGAAGGAATTCATGTTTTAGTACAGCAACCAATATGGTTGTGATTCATTTACTTTGAAGATACATTTTGAAGTCAGAAATAAGATTGATAATATCTGTCACTTGAATGTTTAATTCTTACTACTGAAAAAGAAAGTGGTCAATAGAAAGATTTGTACAAAGCTTTATTTTTAATAAGAATATATTTTTTATATGTGGTGAAATAAAATTTTATATTTGTCTATTTTTAAAGGGGGTATTTTTGTACACTTGAACAATTATGTGATTGAATAAATAATATATTTTGCTGTTGGATTTCTGCTTGTTGGCTAGCCATGTGATTATATTTGTCATAATTTAAGTTAAATTTTGATGAGTTATGATACTTCTCCATCTGTTTCTACATCACTGGTATTTCCACTTCAGTAGTAGTACTTTTTTATATTTGGTATCAAAAAGTTGCTTTCTCTGAAATAGGCTGGATCATCAGGAAATTTACATTTATGTACATTTGTAGATTATTAGAACAATACTAAGAAATACTAATATACATGCGGCCATGAACATTGCGTGGTTCAAAAATTACTTATAAAGGGTGACCAAAAGTTTCCATCCAGAGTCAGTATGCCGATCAGGCAAAATTGCCACGAGCATTGAGGCAATTGTCCCATCAATGCACCATGTTGAAGATACCCTTTTGGTAAAACACTGTATCCTTCTAAGTGAAGAAATCCATAACTTCTCCTGTACATTCTCATCTGACAAGAGTCTTCAGACCTTCAAGGTCTTTTTGCAGGGATGAGAGGCATGATAATCACATGGGGAGATATGGATATAGGTCAGTTGCTCAGTAGTGTTGCACTTGAGTTGGTGTAACTTCTGCATTATAACATTTGCAGTATGAGGACATGTGTTGTTATGTCACATTTGTTTTCAACAGATATGCTGTCCCATTTGCATTTTTTATTCTCAAACTGATGCCTATTACAGATTGCCCTCTACTAGGCAACAAAAGAACAATTGCACATTGGTCCTGTTTGGAAGCAATTGGTAATAACGTCTCGGTAGTTCATGTTCCCACATTTGCCTCGCACATGATTGCCAAATTCATCTCCTGCCCACATGTCAGTACTTATGTACTCATGTTGGAATAGCAGTACATTGCATATATGATTAATAATATTTGTGCCTACACCAGCTAAATGTATTCAAATGAAATATATGGGAAGCTGTTGCTTTCTAATTATATTAAATAGCTACTGTTCATTTGAAACTGGTAGCTTAATATGTATGTAAATGGTATTTTTCAAAGAAAATAGTTATGAACATCTGTTACAATAAAGGTCTGTTTGTGTTACACTACTACTTATGATGCAGTTTATTCTAAACATTACTGTTTGCTACATAATTAGAAATTTTCGCTCCTGAATCTAGGCAATCCATTAATTTTTAGGTGTAGTGGCTGATGGAGGTTTATTTATAATTCTCTTTCGAGTTTGTAGGGATTCCCAACTACGTGGTTTATATTAGATGGAGGGTTGTTGAATACCTTAGTGACAGAGTATGTAACTCCTATTTGAACCCATATACAGAGGCGGAGTCTGCATAATAATTATTTTGTGTTTTGTAGTGTGATTATGGAATTCATAATTCAGCAGAAACTGTTTTTTATGATCGGCAACAGATACCATTAAGAAGTAAATGCTCAAGGAAGTGAGCATAATAACTCCAAAACCCTTAACACATTGACCGCTGCACATTTAACACCGGATGTTTCACCATCAGGCCAGCAATCAAGCATAACACTCTGCTCTGACCAGCGATGGCCTCGTGGCAGTCAACGTGTTTAAGAGGTCTCCGTAAGATGTACAATAATCTCTTTTACACAATATAATTAATGCCTGCTTTTGGTCAATAAATATTTATTTACTTTAGGTGCATTTCTCCATAATTCCATAAGACCACAGAAAGTGAAGGTATGTAAAATGAGCAAGTTGACACACTTGGTTTAGATCAGCAACTTTAGGTGCAAAGCTTCTCAAAGGTCTTTTGCACCATTCCCCGTCACCCTATTTTGATTTGTTACCCAGCTGAATCCCAAGGAACTTTGCATGCTATGTTCCATTTTGGGTACGGTCAACAATGGATATTTCTAGTACTACCGGGTCTTTTTTGTTTCTTTTAAATTGCATAATATTAGTCTTTATGAAATTATGACATTGACTTCAGTGAACCAGTTATATGCCTGTTCAACTATAATTTGGTTTATGTCTGATAAGATTCACTGTGGGGCCTTGTTAGCATTCTTGTACCAGCAGCAGACATTGCAGTTGTGGAACCATTGTTTAAAGATCATTTGTAGCCTATTGGTTAAGAACAAGAACGGACCCAGTACCAGTCTTTGTAGCCATCATATGTTTTGTTCCCCATTTGGAGTTTACTTTTATTCCTGTGACATAATCTATCACTATAACCTTCTGCTTTCCGTTAGGTAAGACTTTTATGCAAGAGGGATCCCATTACATTTTAGTTTGTCAAGTAGATTTAATGATTCTCACAATAAAAGGTATTTACAGGTCACAGAATATATGTAGATGGTAATTTTTTCAAGTTTGCTTCTACTAGGACTTGGTTTCTGAGCTCTTGCGTGATTGTCTCTATTGAGAATCTTTTGCAAAAGTCAAACTGAGAGATTTGTGTCAACAATGAGGAAGTAATCACTGACTCTGGAGGACAGTGATTGCAGTGTGTGATCATTTTTGCCACTTATGTTTTGAGCACTTAACTTCACTCACATCACTATTTTTACTTGTTTCTCGATTAATAATGTTCCATACTGTTTTATTCCTGGGTGTTCATTTTTTGTATGTTTTAATTAAATGTTTTTTTAATACCATACCAGAAGA
The DNA here is from genome assembly GCF_023897955.1 of Schistocerca gregaria. Taxonomy (NCBI): domain Eukaryota; kingdom Metazoa; phylum Arthropoda; class Insecta; order Orthoptera; family Acrididae; genus Schistocerca; species Schistocerca gregaria. The sequence continues at coordinate 258,591,037 of NC_064920.1, read as the reverse complement.
TTTTACAGTGCTAGTGGTAATGGAGTTTCAGTTTTTGGGTAAGCTTGTCCTCTGCACTAAGTAGAGCTCTCTTCCAAGAACAAAATACATTAACCCAATGGTTTATACAGCCAGCTCACAGGTTTCAAGTCCATTATTACACTGCCTATAGTAAAACAGGCTGAGCAATCTATATTTATTCTTCTTTGGTAATAGATGGCATGACATGTTGTATACCACTGGAAAGCTGAGAAATTGATCTGTTTAGTGGTGTATAACACTGTTAGGTTTATCTCCCCCCCCCCCCCCCCCCTCCTCCCCACCCATATAAAAACCCATAAATTGTGTAGTGTGCAAAGCAAGGAAGTAGAAAATTATGTAAGACAAAATATGCTGATTTTTAATAAAGGTTGTTGTTGTTGTTGTGGTCTTCAGTCCTGAGATCGGTTTGATGCAGCTCTCCATGCTACTCTATCTTGTGTAAGCTACTTCATCTCCCAGTACCTACTGCAACCTACATCCTTCTGAATCTGCTTGGTGTAGTCATCTCTTGGTCTCCCTCTACGATTTTTACCCTCCACGCTGCCCTCCAATACTAAATTGGTGATCCCTTGATGCCTCAGAACATGTCCTACCAACCGATCCCTTCTTCTGGTCAAGTTAGATAAGACTTTTATGCAAGAGGGATAATATGGTATAATATGATAAATATCAAATATAGGGTCGACTGTGGGGAAAAATATTAGTAAGTCATGGGTTAGTCCCAAGAGTTATCCATCTCTTGTTCCCGGTTCCATTAAATATTACTCTACTTTGTTTTAAGGGGAAACAAGACTCAAAGAAATGCAGGAAGATGTTTAAGGAAGAGCTAAATTTTCTATTCACACCTTCTAAGTCACTTCTCAGTTTACTTCATGTGTTTTCTCCATAAAGGTGTTGATCAAGTCACTTTTTATAGCTCTGTCATACAATAGTTGTCTTCTGTGAACAGAATCTAACTGCTCAGCATATTTTATTGTTAACCTTCAACTGATAGCATCAGGTCAATATAACCCAAGATTTTTTTCTTCTCTTGCTGATCTTTGATAAGCAGAGAAATGATGGTAACCGTTCACATGCAAATTCATCTGTTGAGTGGCTGTCCCTTGAGCTCTGTTTAAAATCATTTTCTCTCTCCTTGTTTTCTTGTGCTGTGTGTTTTGATCCAACACAACTAATTGTGTCAGTCCTTGTTTCAGTAAAATATTCCATTGTGACAGTTTATGTGTGATCACCTTCACTGTCTTTCATGCACTTCAACTTGTAAATGTATTCACCATTAATACTTTTCCGACGAGTTACATATTTTAGGAAGGGTTCATTGTATACATACAAGGTTCCAACATTGTTTCTCATGTGGTTTCAGAAAAGTCCACATTTCTCACAGATTAGGAAGTTGTCAGATGTACTATGAGTTAATAAAAAAAACAGTCTTTCTCTGAGGAAAGGTCAGAATGTGGGGAGGGCACTGTTGAAATAAGTGAGCATGATACAGATTCAGACATGACTGTCACTTCAAGTGATGAATCTTCGAATTCATTTGTTGCTAAAGATTACTATATAGGTAAATGTGTGCCAACTAAATAGCAGATGAAGCCAGTTAGTCATAGAGAAAGATTCAAGAGCTATTACATCTTTTCTCATAAGCAAGGCACTTTAGTGCTGGCTACAGCAGCAAAGACCCCAGTAAAAATCTTTTCATTTTCATGATAAATTGATGAGTGACATTATTATGCACATGATAAACAATCAAACTCTTTAACAAATCTCAGGATGCAAAAGATCCAGAATGGAGATGAATGCATTTCTGGGTCTCTTGTTGTATGCATGAATTTACAAAATTTCCCATGTCCATTTCAAAGAACTGCTGGAAAATGATGAGCCTCCTGTATTTGTAGTTACTATGTCATGTAGCAGATTCCTGTTTTTATTTTGCTGTATTCACTTCAGTGATAAAAAAACCCTCTAGTAATAAGTGGAAAGAGACTGTACAGATGGTTGATGAGTTTGAGCTATCACACCACTGCAAGATAAACATTTGAAATTGTATACTCCTGAAAAATATGTGACAATTGCCAAGCAACTCATTCCATTTCAAGGATGTGTTTCTTGCGACAATATCTGTCAAAAAAAGATATACACCGTAAAGGTTTTTGCTTTGGTAGTCCAGAGCATTTTATCTTATGAACTTTGAATTGTATCCAGCACAGTCAGATGGTCCTATTTGAATAAAGATTTAATTTAGCCAGAACATTATGAAAGAACAAACCAGATATTCCCAAATGATTTTTTACCTAATAAATGAAAAACTCTAGCCTTAAGTCAGTTCAGTTTTACAAAAGATGTAACAATGCTGACGTGTTCCAACCAAATCACAATAATGTTGTACCCATTTCCATGAAATTTTAGGCTCTCAGGAAAAGTGAAACAAGATGGCCACTATCAATTAGCAATTTAAATAAAAGAAGGGGGGAGGGGTCAGGTGTGAAATTCATGTACCATTTACAAGTTAAGCTCTGGTAACAAAGTTACAAGATGTGAATTTCTGGATAATGTGGCTAAGGACTCACTAATTGATTATGTTGTCCAAAGGATTAAAAGCCTCAGAACCTATGACAAGTAAAGTTTTATCTAGCACATAAAATAATTGGTGCCAGCATGTGTGGATATGAGGAACAGGATCAGCTTACCACTGCTTAGCACAAGAAAAAGGTGTCACATACAACTAAGTACAAATGACAGGAAGCATTCCACAGTACATGTGATTTGTGCCAAACATGTATGTAGAAAGCATACTATGGTAATCTGCATATCTTGTGAAGATTACAAGGATGAACATTTTATGGCACATAACATGTAAAATATTATGTCTCTGTTTTAAAATGTTACTGAAATTTAACGTTCAAAAATCAGTTATTTGGAAATAAAGATGATCAAAATTTCACTGAAATCTTTCCTCTATGTGTAAAAGGGTATAAAAAATTCTTAAGTAGTTTTTAAATATTTTGAATAATAGTTATTTCAAAAAATAAATTATCTCTTGGAATAATGGAGTAACGTGTTCTTCCTCGTGTTTTAGTTGTAGGTCAAACACTACTAGTTTGCCTATCAAAACATCATGAGACTATTTAAGGGTTAACATTTATCCAATATAGTCTGTGTAACTCACAGGTCTGGTTTAAAAGCACAAGAGGCTGAGAGAGGCACCTCACCAACCAAAAAATAATTAGTAGTGAAAACTGACACTGGTGAAAATAAGACGAGTGTAGAATGTGCAACTCCAGTTTTCAACTGTATCAGTGGGAGTGCTGTAAATTTCATTTTTGAGACAAACCCAGACAAAAAAACCTAAAGGACTGAGGTCAGGTGACCTTGGAGACCAAGGTACAGGCTGTGTTTGAGCTATCTACCTTAGCACATGAGATGTCATCTGGTAGCAGCAGTGAAATGTTCCTGTGCCCCATCATGCATGTACCACAGTCATCAACTTTGGGCAACAGATGAAATTCGAGTCCAGTTATATGATGTGTCAATTGAAAAGTTTTCATTTCCAATACATTTATATTCACAGTATTTAATACTGAAGTCATAGGTGGCTTGCAACTACAACTTTGCAGTTATCTCACAAATGGCTTATTCGAGGACCCAAATTTACTGGAAGGTTTTTCCTTCTGTTAACTGTTGCGTCTCCTCGTGCATGTTGATTTTATATACCATTTATGTTGCTTGGCACTTTAAGTAAACTATATGTTGATTATTGTAGTGAACACAAAAGATAAAATGCGGTTCTCACTATTGGATTCTGTAGTTGGAAATTTTAACTTCATGCTCTCTGATCTATTATGTGGGGATACACACAACACTAAAAAGATTTCCTGCTGTGAATGTGTTATCTTTAATTTGCACGACTGTGTTCTCATAATTCTGATCTGGCTTGTTAGAAACGGAACACTGGATCATTACTGTAACTGATTATGAAATTAAACATGTCTTTCTCTACTTTCGTCTCTGAAATGCACTGAAAATTACTCTTATTTTACACACAGAAGTTACAGTGTGCAACGTTTGCCAAACATAAAAACTTCAGTGGAGTTATTAAATATTTGAACAATATTAATTGCCACAGCTAACAAGCGAGCATGAAACTAAAAATGAGATGTAATAAAGATTCTATCTCTAAATGTTTCTCAGATGTCAGAGTTTTCTTCTACAACAGAGGTGGCTGAGGGAATTGGTTCAAGGGCATACTTGCACTATCAGTGAACACAAAAACATGTGAATTTTTATTACATTTGGCTCTGCACACAATGCCCGGTTTACGACTTGACTGGGACACAGTCCTTTATACCATCCCCTGAGTCCAAGCTTTTGCTGGCACCCTGGCAGGTATCGCAGCATTGTTCTGCTGGAGCCCTGTCTCAATGAGGGGCTGCCCTGTACAGCTGTGGGCCTGTCAGGCAAGTTTCACTAAGCAGCAGGCTCGCCGCCAATTGCTTTCAACTCCCAACAAGCCATTTCTACAGCTACGTGCTAAGAATAATAAAAATACCTCATGCTTTAAGCGTCTTACCAGGCTTCATTTATGTCTGCACAGCCATTAACTTTTCTAGAGTCTTGCTCAAGGCGCGTTAGGTGTAATGAAATCTTTAATCATTTTCCGTATGCCAAAAATAGATGAGAGAGTAACTTCTCCCCTGTCACTGCCCCCTACCTGCTGTTAATTTCCGCATAGGTAGTGTCTCACTTCAATATTGTTTAGTGTGACACGAGCCAGAGGAAATAATTGAAAATAGTAGGAGAATCTCATCCTGATAACCGATATATATGTGAAAAAGGTAGCTTTGCCAATCAGCAGTAGCCATGACTAAAACACAACCTAGCTTGGCCTCATTCATTCCAGGGGTCATTCACTCACATGAAGCTGCAAGCCAGCAAGAGTACACGTAAACAGTGCTGTGAAAAGTATGAATTAAGTCAGATCCAGGGGTCATTGCTACATCACAGACTTCCATTAAACATTTAATATGTGGTTAAAAGGCCTTGCATAAAGGAATGTACCTATTCACACCATATCCTGAAGTCAGAGATGTCTAATGTCCCTAATCATCTATAATATCCTGCCGTATGAACTGTTCTCTGCTCATTGATTTACTCATTTGGTCTCAATCATGAAACACATACATTCTCAGATTCTCAATGAATAAGAAAATAACATGTGCAATCTGTGTGTCTTATTACCTAAGTTGCATAAATTTGTGTATTATTTTCTACAACATGAAAACAAATACAGGCACATAATCAGTGTCGAGAGCACAAAAAAAAAAAAAAAAAAAAAAAAAAAAAAAAAAAAAAAAAAAAAAAAAACGTTGACCTCACAATCAATACAGTTCAGTTGATACATACAAAAATACTTAATGATATTACAGAAAGGTATCCTATCACTCCCTCCACAAGGGTTCCTGAGGAGACAAATTTTACAGTTGAAAATGTCATACGAATTGAGAACATGGCACTTACATACACACACAAACCGTGTCTGGCCGGACTGAAGAGTAACAATTTGTGCAAAAGTGGAATGGCCCAGTAGTGTTACTCATGGTGAAAAAATCCTCTTCACTGATGATAGCAATATTATAGTCACTGAGAAAACAAGAGAACTCCTTGCTGAGAAAGCAAACGAAAGTCTCAAGGAAGTTTAAGATTGGTCAACAAGTAATAAAGTGACATTGAACATAAAGAAAACTAATGCCATGAATTTCAGTTTGAAGAGGAAAAATGGCAATGTTAAATTATATGTAGATGGCACCTCTATAGACTGTGTAACAAATGCAAAATTTCTAGGATAAATATTGATTCTCAGCTGAAGTGGTGTGAACGCACAAAGGTACTTGCAAACAGCATGTTATGCTCTTAGAATCCTATCATCAGTGTGTACACTACTGGCCATTAAAATTGCTACACCAAGAAGAAATGCAAATGATAAACAGGTATTCATTCGACAAATATATTATACTAGAGCTGATATGTGGTTACATATTCACACAATTTGGGTGCAAAGATCCTGAGAAATCAGTACCCAGAACAACCACCTCTGGCCATAATAACAGCCTTGATTTGCCTGGGCATTAAATTAAATAGAGCTTGGATGGCGTGTACAGGTACAGCTGCCCATGCAGCTTCAACACGATACCACAGTTCGTCAAGAGTAGTGACTGGCGTATTGTGACAGGCCAGTTGCTCGGCCATCATTGACGATTTTCAGTTGGTGAGAGATCTGGAGAATGTACTGGCCGGAGCAGCAGTCGAACATTTACTGTATCCAGAAAGACCCGTACAGGACCTGCATTATCCTTCTGAAATGTAGGGTTTCACAGGAATCAAATGAAGGGTAGAGCCACAGGTTGTAACACATCTGAGATGTAACGTCCACTGTTCAAAGTGTCGTCAATGCAAACTAGAGGTGACCAAGACGTGTAACCAATGACACCCCATACCATCACGCCAGATGATATGCCAGTATGACATGGATGTGACCATCATGATGTTGTAAACAGAACTGAATTCATCCGAAAAAATGACGTTTTGCCATTCGTGCATCCAGGTTCATCGTTGAGTATACCATCGCAGGCGCTCCTGTCTGTGATGCAGCGTCAAGGGTAGCTGGAGCCATGGTCTCCGAGCTGATAGTCTATGCTTCTGCAAACGTCGTCGAACTGTTTGTGCAGATGGTTGTTGTCTTGCAAATGTCCCCATCTGTTGCCTGCACTATCCGTTACAGTCATGCAGATAAAATGCCTGTCATTTCGACTGTGAGTGATACAAGGCCATTGGGATCCAGCACGGCGTTCCTTATTACCCTCCTGAATCCACCGACAGTCATTTGATCTCGACCAACGTGAGCAGCAATGTTGCAATATGATAAAACACAATCGCAATAGGCTACAGTCTGACCTTTATCAAAGTCGGAAACGTGATGGTGTGCATTTCTCCTCCTTACATGAGGCATCACATTAACGTTTCACCATGCAACGCCTGTCAACTGCTGTTTGTGTATGAGAAATCGGTTGGAAACTTTCCTCATGTCAGCACGTTGTAGGTGTCGCCACTGGTGCCAACCTTGTGTGAATGCTCTGAAAAGCTAATCATTTGCATATCACAGCATCTTCTTCCTGTTGGTTAAACTTCGCGGCTGTAGCAGGTCATTTTCATGGTGTAGCAATTTAATGGTCATTAGTGTAACATGCAGTGTCTTTTAGTTACATATTATTCATATGTACACTCAATTTTTAGCTATGACATTCTTTTTTGGGGAACAAATGCACAAAACATGAACACAGTTTTCAAACTCCAGAAAAGAGCCATAAGAATAATAACCAAAAATACCAGTCGAGCTCATTGTAAAGATCTGTTCAGAACACTGAATACATTTACCAGTCAGTTATACACATCAAAAATAACATTTGTAATTACTGCACAAACAGCACTGTCCAAGACCATGCAACAAGAGATAGACTCAACTTATATTTACCAAGAAAAACTAAGAGATTAAAGAAGTTGCAAAAAAAACTTATTTTAAAAGGCAACTAAAAGTACCTGTTATGCAATACATTTTATACATTGAAGGATTACTTAGCAAAAACAGAGTAGGGATTTGATAAAAAATGCTAAACAAATTAATAATAATAATGATTATTATATATCCAACAATACACATAACACCTTCACTTTACATTTTATTCCTTCTTTTTTTTTCATTTCTAGAAATAATTACCCCCCAAGCTATGCATAGCACAATACTAACACCTCTTTCTGAGCTCAGCATCTCACTCATTATGGAGAGATGCTAACACAGCTTTTCAGGATAGCAAATGTGAATTTGCGGTACAGAAAATGGCCCAGAGATCACCAGTGTGTGTGTGTGTGTGTGTGTGTGTGTGTGTGTGTGTGTAGTTAATGAAGCATTATGAAACAATGTGTGCATTGACTGATGGTGAGATAAGAGTGAACAATGTGGCATTATATTGTTTAATAAGTCATTTGTAAAAAAAAAAAAAAAAAAGTATTGTATACCAGGAGTAAATCTAATGATTGTCTCTAACTAGAAGTCTGTAAATATATGTGTACATGAATTAACTTATTTTAAATTGATCTAAATTCATAAATACTTTGATGTGTCCTGTATCCTTGTAAAAAGAGATCTGTTGATGAATAAAGCTACTACTACTACTACTACTACTACTACTCTCACTCAGTGCATGATTTGGCAGAAGTGGTAGCAGACATCTCTGGCGTTCCCTCTCGTCTCTGGCAGCATTGGCAGTGTCTGGCATCTTTTGTAGCTTCCAGACTGCGACTGGACCCTTGGCCTCATCCTCGTCAGGCCACAGTCAGCAATCAGAGACTGGCATGACAGCACTGCATTTGACGTGCAACCCACCCCCTGCCATAGAAGTCCATTAAGCATTAGTGGGACATCGCACAGCCCTACTCTTCCGTTCATCTATGCATCAGAACACGCACCTGCCAGCCCAGGACATCGGATTTTCTCGCCATTTGTCGACAAGACACGTCACTCTAGGCACCTCGCTGAGTCGGTTAGGCTTGGCGTGCACATAGCCTGTGGTGCCATGAGACTCGATTGTCTCTCGATTAGCGGCATGGTGGGTCATTGGCCGCTAGGGGTTTTTTGCCGGCGCGTGGTGGCGTCCCGCTGTGTGTGCTGGGGACATTCACGCCAGCTGGCAGCGGCTGGTTCTGTCACTACGGGTGGTCCCCCTCACCTGGTCTTTTACAGCTGCCCACTCCACTCGCCTTTCGCTTGCTGGCATGGGCTGTGACGTCCAGTCTGCCGTGTTGGTTCCAGTCTCCACAGACCTCTAGTGTCGTCAAGTGCCACATTCTCTCACAACTGTCATTACAGCAATATGATCAATTTACAGGAAAAAATAATAAAGAGTAAAAAAAAAATTTAATTTTTTTTGTAATATTACTAAGGATGACTCATCAAAAAATAAATTTAATGGCTGCAGGGCCCTGTTAATGTTGTATGGACGTTAATTATGTTGTGTGAGGTGTCTTTGTTTGTGTGCACACATGTTTTTGTTAGTTTTTTGTTAGTTCTGCTCCTGTCATGTGCCCTAATCTTACGCTGGCGCTACCTCTATACCTTCATCAAACGTGCAGACTTCTCCAAATACGGAATACTAACTTATTGTACTACTGTATGACTTCGCTAATACTACCGAAGTGAAATTTCCTGAATTTTATTCCTTGTGCACTCCTCTTCTATTTTTCCATGTCTGTTGGTATTGTCTGCTGACGCTGAAGTGGTCATTCAGGTGCTGGTGATTTGCCTGAAATCTTTGTAGTGGCATTTTATGATTATGTACACGTAATTTTACGTAGTACAAAGATGCCTCTTGTCTCCTCTGTCAGGATCGCTGCTAAGTCTCATCCATGGTCCATCATTTCGTTTCTGCTTCCTATTCTGCGTGGCTGATACCGGTGGAGGTTCGAGCCCTTCCTTGGGCATGGGTGTGTGTGTTTGCCCTTAGGATAATTTAGGTTAAGTAATGTGTAAGCTTAGAGACTGATGACCTTAGCAGTTAAGTTCCATAAGATTTCACACACATTTGAACATTTTTTGCTTCCTATTTTCGGGTGTGGAGTTCGCCACTCTACAGTGACTTGCAGTTGTCTGTGCTAATTCCCCATTCACAATATTTCGCCGACGGCGCTAACATGGCGCTGGCAAAATTCCACCACGAGACATGCTGAACCGCACGATAGGCGGTGGCTCATGACACACTGAGTCTTAGCGTCGACAGGCGCCCAAAGCGTGGACTGCTAACACCGTACGAAACACATCGGAAGATCGAGACGCACTTGCTCACTGGCACGATTTACCATCTTGACACCACGAAAAACATAAAGTGACGTACATACGTCCCTTGGGCAGTGTACAAGAAACCACGGAAAGTAAACAGAAACTATTTCATTGGCCATGGTGATACCTGTGAAGGCTCTTGTACGAGAATGCTATGACAGAGTACAATGCTCAGTTGCGGTCAGATAACGACAGATCTCCTTGCTCTCCTGGGACCGGAAATCGGACAACAATTTTGAGGTCCAAAGAAATAATAGCAGTACTCAGTATTGCAACGTGCCTGGTTTGGTATACCACAAAAAGCGCCATTTGTTGATGACATTTAACTTGAAACGGAACTTTAATTCAGTCCACCACCTGCCAGTGAATGTTGGAGTGAAGATGTCAAAAATATGCAACTCATTTGACCACATTCAACAAGGACACATGCAGAAAACTAATGGAAATGACAACCAAACAAAATCACATTGAAATAGAACAAATGGAAAATTATGCTAAGCAACACAATATCAACAGTAAATTAAGTTAAACAGTTCATCCATGGAGACTAATTACATACTGCACCTTCTCTTCCCGTAGCAGTTCTCTTGTATCTTCGTACTCCAACAGGTTAATATCACTCATTCCAATAGTTCCTGCGGCATTGCTTTGAGCTGAATCCGAAGCGGCTGTTTATCAATTCCTGTTTGAATGTTCTATGTGTGACACCTGCGATGGGTTAGGTGGCCTCAATTCCACGTATTCGCTACATTGGTCATTACATTGACCTCGACCGTCATATGTCTGTCTATTGCTTTGCTGTTGGTCCCTAGGTCCCGGCGGAGGTTCAAGTCCTCCTTCGGGCATGGGTGTGTGTGTTTGTCCTTAGGATAATTTAAGTTAAGTAGTGTGTAAGCTTAGGGACTGATGACCTTAGCAGTTAAGTCTCATAAGATTTCACACACTTTTTTTTTTTTTTTTTTTTTTTTTTTTTTTTTTTTTTTTTTTTTTTTTTTGTTGGTCCCTAGAATCCTGTTGGCCCTGGTTCGAGTTCTGTTGCTCTCTCCAGTTTCCGTTTCGTCGGTCGTTGTTGTTGTTATGATTATGATTTCCTTCTTTTCTTCAATTTTCCCATGATGGCTGGTTATTCCCATTGAAGTTTGAATTTCGTTTTCGATTCGTCCATCGTCATTCCTCTCTGGGGAATCTGGGCAGTTACGGTCATTATTTCTACTTCTTTCCCGCGAGTTGTGAATTTCATTGACGTAATCGAGTTCGCTCAGCGCACTCTTGAAAGCTTCGATTGAATCGCTGCACATATCGATGAGCAGTTGCCGGTAACGTAAAGGTAATTTAATGTAGCAGTGCCTTGTAATTTCCTTGGGACTATACGGTTGATCCAAGAATCGGTTCTTCTCGACCAGGGATTCGAAGAATTTGACAGGACTGCGTAATTCTGACGCTCCTAAGTCCTTTCCTAATACGATCTCCTGTTTTATCCTTTCCTGCGTGCCTTGCGACCAGTATGTGCTAAGGAATGCGTCCTTAAATTCTTGGTAGGAGCGACAACTCTCCGCAACTCCGCGCATATGTTCTGCAGTATGCCCTTTTAAGAAACCACAAATAAACTGGAGCTTGTACTTCAGTGGTCAAGATTCTGGCAGCACGTGATCGTACTGTGCGATCCAGGCCTCTGGACGTAATGTGTTGTTTGCCTCCTTGTAGAGTTGAAAATTCTGGATGGTCAAGAAAAGTTTGAGGTCAAAAGGTACGACGTATCCGCCGTACGAATTTCCCTCTTGTCTGTAGCGCGTGATTCCATGTATCCGTGCCCGAACGATCCTCGTGCACTATTATGGTATCCCCTCGCGTTGTCAGATTCAAGTAATAACGTTTCTGACCTCCGAAGACGTGTACAGTTGTTTTCCAGCTCGGCCTCTGACATGCTGCATGTTACCGACGGAGCGTGTTCTACTACCCGTTTCGCCGCGGCAGAAGCGTATTCTTGCTGCATTCGGCATGTGCAGGGGGTGTGTCCTCAAATAGCGGTTCGGAGAGTCGCAAAACATTTTCTTCACTTCTGTGATGCTCTCGATGGCGCCCTACCTGACGAGATCGTGTCTGCAATTGCGCGACCCGCTCATGTGTCTGCCGAACGTCCTTAGCCAACTCGTTTTGTTGCGTGGCGACTCGGCTCTGCTGATCTTTCACTTCCGAGATTTCGGCCTGTTTGATTTCTGTCTGTTCGATTCGCTTCGCAGCCTCACTCTTTTTTCCTTGCGTTTCTTGAACAAGTGCCTTTTTTGTCTTACACACCTCAGTTATTGCTAGTTTAACTTGTTCTTTGGCCACTGATCCGTCCTTTCGTGCTACTTGCGCTACCAATCGCGCTGTTTTGCTGTTTTAACGTCGCGCTTCGCCTGGTCCGCTGCCTCACTCGCTTCTGCACTCGTTTTCTTGACATTCTCTAGCTCTTCTTGGATTCCTACGATCTCTTTCTTGACTCATTCTATACCTTCTGTGGCTGTTCTTATGACTAATTTGTGGCTTTCCTCCTCTTCTTCCCGCCATTTTTCTCTGCCTCTTGTCTCTTCCTTTCTGCCTCTCGCCTCTTCCTTTCTGCCTTTTGCATCAATTGCACGACAGGCTCAAACTGAGATCCACCGCTAACATCTCCCGGACTAAATGAACGAGATTCCATCATTCTGTGACGTTTCGTTCGTGATTCTGGTCTGCCAGTCTCACTGATGGTGTGTCTCGTTCCGGCAGCGCCTACATTTCGTTCGCCTGCAGTCTCCCGTCCACTTTCGTCACCTTACTGAAACAAGTCGCCATACTCTGCAGGTTCTACGTTATACATTTCCGCCCGGCCTGCAGCTGCATTTACCTGAGAATCCTGTGTAATATCGGCCTTGTCACCGCTAATTATCTGACGTGGATACATGGTTAACAAAACACAATTACTTCCGCTACTCTGTGGCAAATGTGCCTTGCTTCTTGTAAGCATGCATTCTAATTCTGACCCAAGCGAATTTAAACACCACACATTCCTATGATACACAGATTCTACTCTAAATTACGCTCCCGTGAGCTACCGATTCCTATTTCCTGACAACGAATTCAAATAACAGCACGCTTGTCTACGGTAACAAACGAAAATCTCAATCGGTCCTAACAAATGATTAGAACGCCGTTCGCCATCAGAAACAATCAAGTGACACAGAAGTCACAACCACAACGTGAAAAGACACACATACAATAATTAATTATAAGGCGCCAGCAACGCGAATCAACTCTACCCAGCGCACCACATTAAACATGGGAAACAGAAACTTCACTAGGCAACGCTATCTATGATCTGACGGTCACAGAAGCGGCCATAAATTCAAAATTCTGCGCAAGGGACGTCAAATTGAATGACTACGCTAGGCAACGCGATCTGACAGTCACAGAAGGTGCCATCAATCCGAGCTCCTGGCATGGGAAGCCACAATGAAAGGTAACTTGTCTGGACTATTTAATTGATTGAGAATGCTGGCAAAATTTAGTGTACTAACAACATTTATTTTTTTAAACCAGACATAAATTATGCTAAACAATTTGTAGATTGAATTCCCTAAACAACTAGCAGATGCTTCATTACTTCACTGGTTGGATCCTGGTTGGCAATGACAGTTCAACCAGGTGATCAGTGAGTCAAGTACACTGGCACTTAAAATGTGGATAACTCAAGCTGAATTGATCTGACGCTGAGTCGACTTTTATTTCATCAAATCTACTGGAGTTTGTCTACTAGGTGCAACTGAGAGCAAATGGCAATTGAGATCTGTACGCCTTGACAATGCCGGAGCTGCAGTACGTTACCCTGTTTACATCGTGCGGACACGTGACTGGCAGCTGGCGCGATGTGTGCGGCGGAGGGAGGTGACACGTGGAGGCGGCACCTGTGAATCGATCGTGACCACGAAATAGATGCAAAAGTCTCACGGTCTAGCGATCAGACAGACGGATCGCAATTTACTCTCTACCAGAGCCCTGAAATCAGTAGTGACACAGCCATTCGCTGGTTTGGCTTCATGAGAAGTGCGCAAAAGTGAACCTGAAATTCATTAGTGACGAAGTTCCGTGGACATGCACCGACTGTTTACAGTGGGAAACATCAGAACTTGTAAGTACCATAAAGTCAACAGAAGAAATAATTAAAGTGCTTCAAAGTGATATCGGAACTCTAAAAAAAGAGATTCAGTCTCTGAAAGAAGAAAACGCAAAGCTAAAAAGCGAATCGGCAAGCTGTGTATGTGGAAACCCATTACAGAATCAAACAAACAAATGGGAGGACTCATGTGCGTAAATTTCGCTGCCGAGCAAAAAACAAAACCATGTGCACATTCCGGCAAAAACAGTGGCAGAAAGCGAAACATGTGGAAATTCCGTAAACTCACGCGTGCAAACTCCGTTACTGAGAAGTAAACAAACCTGTGTAAGTTCGTATGTGCAAATCCCAGTGAAAACAGTGGCGGAAAACGAATCGTGCGGTAAATCTAAAAGTAAATATAACTGGAAAACTGTGACGTATAAGAAAAAAGATAAATGTGAAAGCAATCCAGCAAAACAGATCGTCAAAAGTGATTTCTTTGTGATTGGCGACTCGATATTAAAAAATGTGGTGGTTCCGAACTGTAAAGTCGATGTTCGCCCTGGAATCCGACCACATCAGATTGTGAAACATTTCAATAACATTAGGAACACTGAAAAATCCAACCAAAACAACGATTCCAACACAAACTTTAAAGGCGTGATAATTCACGTAGGGACCAACTCTATTAGAAGCAGCAGACAAGAAGAAATCATAAATGATATTCGTAATGTAATTCGGTCTGCCAAAGATTTGTATACAAACTCCAGAATTGTTATCAACGGAATTCTACAAAGAAGATCGGTGAGTAACGCGTATATAAACAAAATAAACTCTGGCATCAGGGAACAGTGCGACGAACTTGGCGTTGTATTTGTTGACCCAAATAAATTTCTCGACGACAAATGTCTTGGTAGGGATGGCTTACACCTAAACAGACTAGGTGCAATTACTTTCAGCATAATGCTCCTGGACTTATGTAAAATTATAAAAAATAAGGGAAACTAATACAGTCTGCAGGGGGTGACTATCCAAGAATACCATATGCAAACAAAAAACACAAGTGTAATCGTAATAAAGAAGCAGTTGAACCAACACAGAACGACATTAAAACGAAAAAAAGTGGGAATGCAAATAGTGTTGCAAAAATTACTTAACAGTTTTTTACCAAAATATATGTTCCCTAGCAAACAAGACCCAACAGCTAGAAGTGGAGCTGAAGTCTACAGAGTGCTCATTTGTTTGTCTCACTGAGCATTGGTGCAATGAGGCTGAAATTAATCAATTAGTTTTGCAGTCTTATAATTTAGCGTGTGCATACTGTAGGACTTCTATGAAGTGTGGAGGGTGTTGTATTTATGTAAAACAAAATTATCAGTATAAGACCAGAAGCGACTTATGTGTAATCAGTGAAGAGCAACATTTTGAACTGGCATCAGTTGAAATCAGAGACAAATACAGGTGTAGGAATTTGATTATCTTATGTATATACAGATCTCCTAGTGGAGACTTCAACATCTTTCTCTCTAAACTTAATCATGTTCTTGACAAGATATCCACTCCAAAGAACCACATTCTCATATGTGGAGACCTAAATGTAGATAAACTGAATCCTGATGCTACATGGGACTCATTACTAAGTCTTGCTCAAAGTTTCAATCTAGTTCCAATGGTTAACAGTGTAACAAGAATAACAAAATACTCAAAGACAGCTGTTGATCAGGTATTAACAGATTTAGGCAAAGAAAACTGTGAGGTGGTGGTAGCAGAGCTAGGATTATCTGATCACTCAGGTCAAATCATTACTATAAAAGTGGCTCCAGAAGAAACAAAGAAAAGGCATATTTACAGACGAATTTTTTCTAAACAAAATAGATATGAGTTTGCCAAACAGATAGCAGGACTAACATGGGACTCAGTATACTCAGAGGTAGATGCAAATGAAAAATTCAAAAATTTCATGATATTGTTTAAATTAAATTTTGAAGAAACATTTCCCAAAGTGTTATGTCCATTATCAACAGCAGGAAAAAACAAGTGGGTCACAAAAGGCATCAAAAAATCGTCTGAAACACTAAAGTACCTGAGTTCCATTAAACACAGCCAAATTAATCCTGCTTTCTCACTCTTTTATAAAAGATACAGGAAAACATATAGGAAAATATTGCTTGCAGCAAAGAGAGCTCATAACTCCAAACTGGTGCTCTCTGCTGAAAACAAAAATAAGGCAGTATGGAAAATTGTAAAGCAGGAAACTGGTACCAGGAAAGTGAATCTGTCAAACCTGAAAATCAAAGAGGAACGGACTGTAATAAAAGACCCAATATATTTGGCAAACTATATAAATGATTATTTTAGTAGCATAGGAAAAAAATTACAGGAAAATTTTTTAACAGCCCCTAAGGTCAAAAAGCCAAATAATGGTGTATCACACTCGATGGTGTTATTCCCTACAACACAGGAAGAAGTCTACAAAGCAGTCAGCAAACTGAAAAACAAAAACTCAGCTGGTCTGGATGAAGTCCCCATTTTTATAATTAAGGACTGTATCAAGAGCCTACTTCCACATTTAGTTGATATTATAAATCAATCTTTCAAGCAGGGCTACTTTCCAGACTATTTAAAATATGCTAAATTACTACCTCTCTTCAAAAAAGGTGATGCAGGAAAAATTGAAAATTATAGGCCAATTTCTCTACTCTCATGCTTTGCAAAAATATTAGAAACTATTATGAAAGATAGGCTAATGAATTATTTAAATAAATACAACTTACTGTCTGTTGACCAGTTTGGATTTCGATCAGGGAAAAGCACAGAATCAGCAACAGCACACCTCACAAATCACATTCTAGAAGCGTTAGATAAAGGGAACTACACAACAGGTATATTTCTTGATCTAACTAAAGCGTTTGATACAGTAGACCACACCATATTGTTAAATAAGTTAGATGAACTGGGAATAAGGGGACTTGTGAAAAAGTGGTTCCAGTCATATCTAAAAAATAGAAGACAGATAACTGAAATCTCACATATTTCAAGTCGCTCAAACTATATTGTAAAGTATACTTCAGACCCAAATTATGTAAATATAGGTATCCCACAGGGTAGTGTCCTTGGCCCAATACTATTCCTCATTTACATAAATGACTTCCCACAGAGCATCAAGCATGGACAAACAATATTGTTTGCAGATGACTCAAATGTACTAATCAATGACAAATCACAAGATGCACTGAAAGAAAAAGCCGAACAAACACTAAACAGTGTACGTGAGTGGGCATCCAATAATAAACTAACACTAAATTTAAAAAAAAAACAAATGCTGTAAACTTCTATGTCTGCAAAAAACCACACTATAACAACTTTAAGTTAAACGATGAAACTATAGAATGTGTAGACTACACTAAATTTCTTGGTATGCATGTTGATAATCAGTTAAAGTGGGAGGAACATATTAAAATACTTAGTAACAGAATCGCTACAGCATGCTATGCTCTCAGAATTCTGACTGCAGTGTGTGATACTACATGAGTCAGATCTGTATATTTTTCTTATGTCCACTCTGTTATTACCTATGGAATAATATTTTGGGGAGTCAACAGTAAAAATATTCAAATAGTTTTCAAATTACAGAAAAGAGCAATTCGTATAATAACCAAGAATGACAGTAGGGCTCACTGCTTTGAACATTTCCAAAAGCTGGAAATCCTAACTGTCCCCTGTGAATACATTTTTCAAAGTATTATGTATGTAAAGAAAAATATTGACTGCTATGTTAAAAATTCTTTAGTACACAGCTATGGAACCAGAAACCAATACAATCTGCATCTAGAGAGAAAAAATAAAGTTAAAACGCAGCAGAGCTTGTTGTACAATGCTGTTAAATTGTATAATAAATTACCCCAAAATATAAAAGATATTGACACAATTGGACAGTTCAAAACAAAACTAAAAAAATTTTTATTAAATAAAAGTTATTGTGCAGTAACGGACTATCTGAATTAAAACATGTAGTGAAATTAAAGTAGCCTGCATTGTAATACATGAGGAAATAATTAAAATATGAAATCCAAAATTTTACAGTACTATAAGAAAATTACATAAGGATATAAAACTAATGTAACATACTTTAAAAATTTGTGTAAATATTAATTTTATGTGCATAATTTGTAGGTATATTGTATTGTATATGATTTTGCTGACGAAATCCACACAATGTAAATTGTTACATGGATTAATGAAGAAATCAATCAATCAATCAATCAATCAGTCGTACCAAGGACCAATTTGGCTCACTTATACGACAGAGCGCACAAGGGTACCAAACGTCAAGACTGGTAAAACAAAAACGTATAATTGTGCCCTCGGCAAGGCGTTTGAAGTGACACTGTCAGTACAGGAAGAACTTAACCACAGGCTCCCCAGTCTAAACAACTCGCTAGTGAAGTTAGTCTCAGGACAGATCCCAAGTACCAACCACACATGCCAGAGCTTCGACTAGAAGTGCTTACCAGACCAAAGTCCCACATCCGAGTGTTTCGCACCTCTCCAGAAAAAAAAAAAAAAAATGCGTTTTCCCGCAAAGTGCACAAACGACACAGCATTCATCCCACCTTGAGCCAATCACAAGGCTCTAGATGCATTAAATCTCCCTTCGCACACGACGACACAAACTCATGTTGAACCAGGGCAAGTGTTGAGAAACCTGCATCTCTGAAAAATAAGAAACCGCCAATTACTGGCTTTTTTAAGTTTTCACAGAGGGGAAGAGATGATTTTTTTCCGAAGTCGTGTCTCTTCCCACGGCAACAAGTGAACAGATACAATCTCAAAGATCTTTATCTACATCGCCTGTGCCTTGGAGCTCGTTAGTCCTAGCTATGAGGTGTAATAAAGATTCTATCTCTAAACGTTTCTCAGATGCCGGAATTTTCTTCTACAACAGAGGCGGCCGAGGGAAGTGGTTAACTGGCCTACTTGCACTGTTGGTGAACACGAAAACTTCTGAATTTTTATTATGTGTGGCTCTGCACACAATGCACGGTTTACGACTCCACTGGATAGATGCATTCCTTTAGACCATCACCCCTGCCCAGGCTTCTGCTGTGGCCACGCCAGGTATCGCAGCATTGTTATGCTGGAGCCATGTCTCGATGCGGGGCTACACTGTCTGTCCTGCATGGCCGAGGGCTTGTCGAGAAAGATTTACTAAGGGATGTGCTCGCTACCAATTGCTTTCAATTCCCAAGCCGTTTCTATGAGCCAAGAATCATAAAAGTACTCCGTGCTTTCAGCGCCCTACCAGGCTCGTGCCTGGCATTGGTCAGCCATTAACTTTCTAGAGTCTCACACAAGGTGCATCAGCTTGTAATGAAATCTTTAATAATTTTCTGTATGCAAAAAATAAGTGAGAGCGTAGCTTGTCCGCTTTCAACTCCACTCGCAACAATCCTGTGAGATGATTGCCACCTGTTGATTGTCATATTTGTAGGCTGCCATTGGGTAGAAAAGCGGAAATTCCACTTACAGACCATTGTCATCTAATGTGGAATTTGCGTGGCACATCACACAATTCATGCAACCTGAAGTAGCAACTGCCACGGTGCATCCTCATCTTCTGTCACGTTTTCTTGAAAGTGTTTGTTACACACTTCCTTGTTGAGCATTTGTATGATTTTAGCTTGAAAGATAATAAAGTCAGTATCGTTCCTGACGCTGTTGAAAAGTAATTTTCTTTTTTTGAGAGAATTGCATGGAGAATAAATCTCCACATACTAGACCCGCTGCATTTCATGCACATGTGTCTTCAGAAACTTGTTGAGCCAAAGCGTAAGGATAATGTGCATATCACCAGATCCACATATCTTGATGTCACAAAGTTTCAGCTTGTGATGAAGAAATATGTCTTTCCATATGAATAACTGGATTGTCTGAAATGATTGCATTGCCCAGTAAACTAACGGGCAGTGCCATAACAGATGTGGAGTATAAGCAAGCAGTGAATGTCTGACAGGAGTTCAGCACCTATGATTTAGGAGAATGTGGAAGATATGCATGGACACAAATGTACACTGTACACAGTTATTTTCGAGGGATTCTGGATTGTGTGCCTGGGCACATCCTCTTTGGACCCAGCCTTCTATTTCACAGAACTGAGGCTTTCATGGGACACAATGTTAAGGAGGACATGTGTCAGCTGACCAATTTTGACATGCTGACCTTCTTCAAATATGGCATTCATGAGCAAATTTGTCAGTGTGTGTGCACAGGTACACCAAGGCTAATAATCCACAAATGGATTAAATCATTTACTTGGATCTAAAGAAACCTCCAAGTTCGCCATGCAACAAAGTCTACATTTTGGAAGTTTCCAGCAAATTTCCAAAGGGAAAATCGCCAAACTGAAGGAAAAGATCCATGATATGGTTGCAGGTGGCTGTGAGTGATATACTCTTGATGTACAACTGGCATATCCTACCTATTTGAATGATGCACACATCGACTTGCCCCTGTGGTTGAAGTGTCTCATCCCACAAAATGGCTACATCCTGAAAATGTTAACAATGCTTGGAAACAGGCAGCAATATTTTGTCCACTACAGAAGCCTCCAGCAATTTCCCAGGTAGAGTATGGAACTTTTTAGAATCGCCTGTGGCATCTCCGTCAAACAACAATGCTGTTTGAAGGAACACATCTACATATATATCATACTCCGCAAGCCACCTAATGGTGTGTGGCGGGCGCTGCTTTCGGTACCACTATCTGATTCCCCGTACCTTGTTCCATTAGCGAATAGTGCGTAGGAAAAATTATTGTGGGTAAGCGTCTGTATTGGCTCTAATTTTTCGAATTTTCTCCTCATGTTCAATACACGAGATGTAGCCTATGTGGGGGGAAGTAATATGTTGTCTGACCCTTCTGAAAAGCTCTGACCCGAAATTTCAACAGTAAATCTCTCTGTGATGCACAACGCCTCCTAACGTCTGCCAATGGAGTTTGTTTAGCATCTCCATAACGCTCTCTCGCCAGCTAAACGATCCCGTGACCAAACGTGCTGCTCTTTGTTGTATCTTCTCCGTTGGTGTTGTTGTGGTCTTAAGTCCAGTGACTGGTTTGATGCAGGTCTCCATGCTACTCTATTCTGTGCAAGCCCCTTCATCTCCCAGTACCTACTGCAACTTACATCCTTCTGAATCTGCTTAGTGTATTCATCTCTTGGGCTCCCTCTACGATTTTTACCTTCTTCACTGCCCTCCAATACTAAATTGGTGATCCCTTGATGCCTCAGAACATTTCCTACCAACCCATCCCTTCTTCTGGTCAAGCTGGGCCACAAATTTCTTTTCTCCCCAATCCTATTCAATACCTCCTCATCAGTTACGTTATCTACCTATCTGATCTTCAGCATTCTTTGTAGCACCACATTTCCAAAGCTTCTATTCTCTTCTTGTCCAAACTATTTATCGTCCATGTTTCACTAACATACTTGGCTACACTCCATACAAATACTTTCAGAAACGAGTTCTTGATACTTAAATCTATACTCGATGTTAACAAATTTCTCTTCTTCAGAAACGCTTTCCTTGCCGTTGCCAGTCTACATTTTATATCCTCTCTACTTCGAGCATCATCAGTTATTTTGCTCCCCAAATAGCAAAACTCCTTTACTACTTTAATTGTCTCATTTCCTAATCTAATCCCTCAGCATCACCCGACTTTATTCGATTACATTCCATTATCCTCGTTTTGCTTTTGTTGATGTTCATCTTATATCCTCCTTTCAAGACACTATCCACTCCGTTCAACTGCTCTTCGAAGTCCTTTGCTGTCTCTGACAGAATTACGATGTCATCGGCGAATCTCAATATTTCTATTTCTTCTCCATGGATTTTAATACCTACTCCGAATTTTTCTTTTGTTTCCTTCACTGCTTGCTCAATATACAGATTGAATAACATCGGGGAGAGACTGCAACCCTGTCTCACTCCCTTCCCAACCACTGCTTCCCTTTCATGTCCCTCGACTCTTATAACTGCCATCTGGTTTCTGTACAAATTGTAAATAGCCTTTCGCTCCCTGTATTTTACCCCGGCTACCTTCAAAATTTGAAAGAGAGTATTCCAATCAACATTGTCAAAAGCTTTCTCTAAGTCTACAAATGCTAGAAACGTAGGTTTGCCTTTCCTTAATGTAGCTTCTAAGATAAGTCGTAGGGTTAGTATTGCCTCATGTTTTCTAACATTTCTACGGAATCCAAACTGATCTTCCCCGAGGTCTGCTTCTACCAGTTTTTCAATTCATCTGTAAAGTATTCGCATTAGTATTTTGTAGCCGTAACTTATTAATCTGATAGTTCGGTAATTTTCACATCTGTCAACACCTGCTTTCTTTGGGATTGAAATTATTATACTCTTCTTCAAGTCTGAGGGTATTTCGCCCATCTCATACGTCTTGCTCACCAGATGGTAGAGATTTGTCAGGGCTGGCTCTCCCAAGGCTGTCAGTAGCTCTAATGGAATGTTGTCTACTTCCAGGGCCTTGTTTCGACTTAGGTCTTTCAGTGCTCTGTCAAACTCTTCACACAGTATCATATCTCCCATTTCATCTTCGTCTACATCCTCTTCCATTTCCATAATACTGTCCTCAAGTACATTGCCCTTGTACAGGGTGTTTCAAAAATGACCGGTATATTTGAAACGGCAATACAAACTAAACGAGCAGCGATAGAAATACACCGTTTGTTGCAATATGCTTGGGACAACAGTACATTTTCAGGCAGATAAACTTTCGAAATTACAGTAGTTACAATTGTCAACAACAGATGGCGCTGCGGTCTGGGAAACTCTGTAGTACGATATTTTCCACATATCCACCATGCGTAGCAATAATATGGCGTAGTCTCTGAATGAAATTACCCGAAACCTTTGACAACGTGTCTGGTGGAATGGCTTCACATGCAGATGAGGTGTACTGTTTCAGCTGTTCAATTGTTTCTGGATTCTGGCGATACACCTGGTCTTTCAAGTGTCCCCACAGAAAGAAGTCACAGGGCTTCATGTCTGGCGAATAGGGAGGCCAATCCAAGCCGCCTCCTGTATGTTTCGGATAGCCTAAAGCAATCACACCATCATCGAAATATTCATTCAGGAAATTAAAGACGTCGGCCTTGCAATGTGGCCGGGCACCATCTTGCATAAACCACGAGCCGTTCGCAGTGTCGTCTAAGGCAGTTTGTTCCGCCACAAATTCACGAAGAATGTCCAGATAGCGTGATGCAGTAATCGTTTCGGATCTGAAAAATGGGCCAATGATTCCTTTGGAAGAAATGGCGGACCAGACCAGTACTTTTTGAGGATGCAGGGACGATGGGACTGCAGCATGGGGCTTTTCGGTTCCCCGTATGCGCCAGTTCTGTTTATTGACAAAGCCATCCAGGTAAAAATAAGCTTCGTCAGTAAACAAAATGCTGCCCACATGCATATTGCCGTCATCAATCCTGTGCACTATATCTTTAGCGAATGTCTCTCGTGCAGCAATGGTAGCAGCACTGAGGGGTTGCCGCGTTTGAATTTTGTATGGATAGAGGTGTAAACTCTGGCGCATGAGACGATACGTGGACGTTGGCGTCATTTGGACCGCAGCTGCAACACAGCGAACGGAAACCCGAGGCTGCTGTTGGATCACCTGCTACACTAGCTGCGCATTGCCCTCTGTGGTTGCCGTACGCGGTCGCCCTACCTTTCCAGCACATTCATCCGTCACGTTCCCAGTCCGTTGGAATTTTTCAAACAGATCCTTTATTGTATCGCTTTTCGGTCCTTTGGTTACATTAAACCTCCGTTGAAAACTTCGTCTTGTTGCAACAACACTGTGTTCTAGGTGGTGGAATTCCAACACCAGAAAAATCCTTTGTTCTAAGGAATAAACCATGTTGTCCACAGCACACTTGCACGTTGAGAACAGCACACGCTTACAGCAGAAAGACGACGTACAGAATGGCGCACCCACAGACTGCGTTGTCTTCTATATCTTTCACATCTCTTGCAGCGCCATCTGTTGTTGACAATTGTTACTACTGTAATTTCGAAAGTTTGTCCGCCTGAAAATGTACTGTTGTCCCAAGCATATTGCAATGAACGGTGTATTTCTATCGCTGCTCGTTTAGTTTTTATTGCCGTTTCAAATATACCGGTCATTTTTGAAACTCCCTGTATGAACGCTCTACATACTCCTTCCACCTTTCTGCTTTCCCTTTTTTGCTTAGAATTTGGTTTCCCTCTCAGCTCCTGATATTCACAAGAGTGGTTCTCTTTTCTCTAAAGGTCTCTTTAATTTTCCTGTAGGCAGTATCTATCTTACCCCTAGTGAGGCATGCCTCTACATCCTTACATTTGTCCCATTTGTCCGCTAGGCATCCCTTCTTAGCCATTTTGCACTTCCTGTCGATCTCATTTTTGAGACGTTTGTATAGCTTTTTGTCTGCTTCATTTACTACATTTTTATATTTTCTCCTTTCATCAATTAAATTCAATATCTCTTCTGTTACCCAAGGATTTCTGCTAGCCCTCGTCCTTTTATCTACTTAATCCTCTGCTGCCTTCACTATTTCAACCCTCAAAGCTACCCACTCTTCTTCTGCTGTATTTCTTTCCCCCATTCTTGTCAATCGCTCCCTAATGCTCTGTCTGAAACTCTGTACAACCTCTGGTTCTCTCAGTTTATCCAGGTCCCATGTCCTTAAATTCCCATTTTTTTTTGCAATTTCTTCAGTTTTTATCTACAGTTCATTACCAATAGATTGTGTTCAGAGTCCACATTTGCCCCTGGAAATATCTTACAATATAAAACATGGTTCCTAAATATCTGTCTTACCATTATACAGGGTGTCCCAGCTATCTCGTCCACCCAAAATATATCTGGAACAATAACAGCTATTGGAAAACGACTTTCACCGGTATCAATGTAGGGGTGGGGCCCATGAATGTACATATTTGGAAACATTCTAAAACGAAAGCATATGTGTTTTTTAACACAAACTTATGTTTTTTTTAAAATGAACTTCCTATATTTTTTCTTCAGCAAACCATAGCATGACAAAGCACATACACAATGGCGTTGATTGCATCGCAATATTCCCATTACATCCCGAGATATTGAGACGCGAAGTTGACGCTTGAAACACCCGACATGCGCTGCTAGCGCACGCCCTGGGGCTCAGGCGTGAACCCCATGCTGCCCGTAATCGCGATGTGATTGACATATGTAATCACACTTCCATACTTATCAAGAGATCCGAAACGAATACTACGGTCATCGCGATTACGGGCAGCATGGGGTTCACGCCTGAGCCTCAGGACGTGCGCTAGCAGCGCATGTCCGGTGTTTCAAGCGTCAACTTCGCGTCTTTATATCTCCGGATGTAATGGGAATATTGCGATACAATCAACGCCATTGTGTATGTGCTTTGTCATGCTATGGGTTGCTGAAGAAAAAATATAGGAGGTCAATTTAAAAAATCATAAGTTTGTGTTAAAAAACACATATGCTTTCGTTTTAGAATGTTTCCAAATATGTACATTCATGGGCCCCAGCCCTACATTGATACCGGTGAAAGTCGTTTTCCAATAGCTGTTATTGTTCCAGAGATATTTTGGGTGGACGAGATAGCTGGGACACCCTGTATAATCTATCTGAAACCTTCCAGTATCCCCAGGCCTCATCACAAAAAAAGAATTAAAAACTGTGGAATACATAATAGAGTGAATATTGATTCTTACCTTATAATCTGAATTACATGTAACTTTTATTTTAGGTGCATGGTACTTCCACACCATTCAAATTAAAAGGCCAAAACAAAATTTATTCTCTTAATTATTAACTTGCTGAAACAATAAACCAACAAGTTTGCTGTCTCATGTATTTATATAAAAAAAAACTTTCACAAGTCAATTTTTACTCCTAATAATTTAAAAACATGTGACATGCTCCAGCTTAAAACATTTAATACATTGTTGAATAATGTGGTTCACTCTGTAGGCAAGCACTATATTATTATTAACGTAAAATTTTGTTTTTATAGCTTTAAAATTGTATGACCTAATGATGCTTAAGTATGCAAAAATCTTGATCGCAGGAAATTGAAACTAAAGATTAGCATGTCATTTTGTTCTCAATGATAATATGTCAAAACTATCCAGCTCCAAAATCTTGTTGATTCTGAGTTTTTTTATCTTATTTAGTTTTCGTTCTCTTCTTCGTTATTCTGGCTTTCAGCAGCTTTTTCAGCTTCGGCAAAACGTTGCCTGTCCACTTGAGGCAGCCCAATTTTCATGTTGTCCTCAGTTTTGATGCCTAGTTTGATCGCAGTTTTTATTGTGCTTATCATTCCATCTTTAAAACATGTTATGGTGTCCATCACACAAATCTGAAAAGCCAACACGCCAACAAAAACAGTTTTCAGTAAGCGTTCCCAAATGCTACTAGTGAAGCTTTCATTTGGTTTTTGTCTTGGTCCATGAAAACATTCCTTCCAGGAGTTTACAATCTGAACAATTTCTAGACAGGGCGAAGATTAATGAAACCGAAAATCTGCGGGAAGAATTTCTGGCTGGAAATGAAGGAAAACATGTCCAATGAACATGTGTCTAGGAATACATTGTCGTCATTGTAGATGACGCCGACGAATGACAATCCTTCTAACCATGTCCCTCGAGTCCCTTGTGTGTAACAGGCTGTGTGGTTGACAAAGAATTCTGTAAGGGGTATTCATGTCAGGAACAAGCCAGGATGGTGTTTGTGTACGTCCAAGCACATGGAAACGGTGGAGAGGGAGCATGGCTATGCCAAGACAAGTACCCTCACAGACAGCGATCACATCACAAAACATTTCATGCCCCATTTGAGCGTTTGTGTGATTGTTGAGTTCTTTTGGTCAGACGAACGTGCAGGGACACGGTGGACTGTGTGTGTAGAGTCTTGTACATAGGAAGCAAGGAAGAGGATGTTGTTATGGGTCGCCAGTATCCTCTTACTACACCACAAATGCACCCATGCATTACTACGGTTCTTTATTTAAATGAAGCTGCTACTTAACTTGAATAGAGTATAGGTGTTGTGGTACAAGCTCATTAGTAATAGTCCTCTTGCAGACAATATTGGTAATCTAGCTACAGTCACAATCTGGTGCTGTGTACTGTTGCAGCCTGTGATAAACCATAACCATTCTGTGAGTGGACTGACAGACGCCAAATTAAAGTGTGAGTTAGTGAGTGAGGCCATCCAATCAGTGGTGCGGCCTAAATACGTGATGTAGAGAGGGCGTTGGCGGTGTGCTGCTTGTCATTGTGTCTCTGGCCTCTCTCATGATAGGCACACTTGATGCAGCACTTACTATCGATCTTCGTGCTACATCCTTGCCAACCAGTGTGCTGTCGACAGCTTACACCAGCACTTCCTCCTCCAAAACGCCGCACTTTTGTCATATGGGGAAGATGCGAATAACAACAGGGAGGGAGGCAGGATGCTGGTCGTTGAGAGGAGCTGGGAGCCGTGACTGTGGATGACGGTATACTCCCGACCATACCCTGCCATTTGGCTTGAGAGCAAGATGAACATCCTTCTCAAAACTGCTGCCAGCACACACGTCCAGGCCTGAGGGTGTGTCTCGGAGCGATGAGGGCAATAGCGACGGCGATGGTGGGTCCAGGTCCACCCATTGCTGAGCGGGGACTGCGATGGCGAGGAAGCATTGTCCATGGTGGGGTGCCCCGGTGGCACCAACAGGTAGCTGCAAAGGCCGCACGGTCCCGTGTGGCCTTGAATTATCAGGACCTGCAAAGCCAATGTGTTCCTGGATCACAAGTCTTTCCAGCGCTCACAGTTGCCATAAACCCTGAAAAGAACCAGATCGCGTGGCACAAAGCCCTATGTGCGGACCATTGGCGGCGCCAGATGTTGTGGAAGGTGCAGCAAATTTAGCAGCTTCTGACGGAGGCGGCCATGCAGATATTTCGCCGGTGGTGACCTGCCTCATGGGTGTGAACAACAGGAGGTGAGAAAGAGTTGCAACGCTTGTTCCCTTGTGTGAGTGGTGCGAAGCTTGGCCATCTGTTGTTTAAAACTGTTTACAAAGCGTTCTGGGGGTTTAATGGAGGTGACGAATGCCATTTCGTTCACAAAATCACATGAAGTGAACTGTGGTCCATTGTCTGACACAAGAAGTTGTTGCAAACGTTCTGTGCTAAATATGGACGACAACACTTGAATGGTGCTATGTGGTAGAAGCCATAGCCACCGCAAATGGGAACTTGCTGAAAGAGTCTACCACTACAAACCAATAAGTGTTCCAGAATGGTCCAGTGTGCACTCGTTGCCAGGGTGATTGAGTCTTAGGCCAAGCTAAGAATATGTGGTGGTGCGGATTGGTTTTCCGCGCGTGCGCGACACTGTAACGTCATCTGTTCAATGTGGGAGCCCATGCCCTGCCAACTATAATGCCGTCGCGCTAACTTTTTAGTATGAACAATTCCCCAATGTCCTTTGTGGAGCAAGCGCAATACATCCCTTCTTCAACACTTGGGGGATAAGCACACGCGACTGTCCACCTCCATTTTGAACGAGAATCACACCCAGCTGAACTAAAGTTTATGCGGACCTACAAAATATCGGCGCACAACTGAGTTCTGAATACTCTTCAATGAAAGAGGCCAAGACGTGCGAATGTAATACAACAACATCTTGAGATCTGAATCTGCTTACGTGGCCTGTGCAATTTTTCTGTAGTGCAAGGGAAAGATTCCAGCAGGTCAGAGGCCTGCGCATCGATTTGACAACAAGATGCAGCAGATGTGCCAAATCCAGAGTCTGGGCCAGTCGGGAGGCAAAATATTGCGTCTTCCAAAACCACGAGCTCGGCAGGATCAAAATACACTATGCGATGCATTTTTGAGGTCCTGAAATGCATTTTGACAGTCTTGAATCCACACAAAAGCCAAATTTTTGCGACGCAAGCGATCAGAAGGGCATTCGGTATGAACTGAATGTAGTATGTCTTCCCTAGTACTGATGCACTTCGGACACATTGCGAGGAACAGACATATGACGAATTGCAAGCAAATGAGATTGAAGACGGGAACACGCCCTGGCTGTTTGTCAAATGACCTAAGTACTGTAGTTAAGTTTGAAAAAAGTCACATTTCGAGACGACACTTGAGTCCTGCATCTGACAACACTCAAAAAAATCATTGCCGAAGGGCAAACGCTAATCCTTGAACAGTCCTAAGTGTGTATTTACAACAGATATTTTCTGTGATTGTTCATGCAATGGTATTTGCAAGTAGGCATCACGCAGATGTATCTTAGAAAAGTAACATCCTGCACCAAGCCTGTCCATGAGTTCATAAGGGCGAGGTAATGGATAAGTGTCAACTTCTGTCTGAGAGTTGACTGTAGACTTGAAGTTAACACAGATGCGAATGCGACCAGAAGGCTTAGGCAACAAAACGAGAGCACTTGCCCATTGACTAGCTTGAATGGGAGCAAGCACACCATTATCTTGGAATTCTTTGAGGTCACTGGCTACTTTGTCTCTTAAAGCAGTTGGAATGGGGTGAGCGTGGTAAAGCTTAGGCTGTGCATTGTCTTTCAGTGTAACATGCGCTACGAAGTTATTAGCTCTTCCCACTCCTTCTGAAAATAGTTTAGGAAATTCTTTAAGCAAGCTAGCTACACTGCCTTTTGGAATAAAAGCAGTCACTGATAATACATTGTCTTGGATGCAAAGTCCAGACACATCAAAGGTATCTAAACTGAATATGTTCTCACTGACTCTTGATTTCAGCAGAGTAAAATTCACTGTCCTACTGTGAGATTTGTAAGTAGCAGGCAAACAAGCATTGGAATTTCCTGTCCATTGTAAGCAGTGCGGTGCTTGCTTGATTTAGAAAGGCATGGTGAGCCTAACTGTTTGTACGTGCCAAAATAAGTGAAGTTACTGGAATTCTATCATTTTCTGTAGTATGTATTTCACCACAGTTCTTATCAGTATATCCCCCCCCCCCCTCCCTTAGGGCAGTAGCCATAAAAATCAGTACATTTAGGCCTCAGTACGCAGATATTACACGTATTAGCTATTAAATTATAATTCATATTGTAATGGCAGCTGTATCATAATAACTCTCAAACTTTTAATCGTTAGTAATAATCGCCAGGAATGAGCTAACCTATTCGCATACTTCTATAGAGGTCAGAAAACCGTATGTTGGCCCCTTTTGTAAACATTAGTAATAATCAATAATTTCTTCCATACCGATATGTAAATACCATTAGCAGTGTTGTCATAAACTGTCATTTCCAACTGTCACTTCCTCATACATTTCTCACCGAGAAGTTGTAAGATGTCAGAGAACGAGGAATTTCGTATGTTAATGGGTTTGTAAACATTTCACACAGCGAGTAAATATAGCGAACATATCTCAGGTAGGAAACGCTATAAATTTGTGAAACATATTAGAGATACGCAGTAGCTCAGGCGATAAAGTTTTGATAAGAAGAAATACTAAGAGAGAATTTTCCACCTCATCCTGCATCGAATCCGTAAATGATAACTGAATTCTCAAATATTTGGAAACATTTTTCAAGAAAACAGGTTCAAAACAAAACTGAAGTGTTTTGCTGTGCCTGTATCGTCTGGTGTATTGCGAACTATGTGAGTATTCACATTACTACTTGTAGCATTAATAATTACCTGCATCTCCTTGGCAAATTCTAGAAACGATCTTCTGGGCAATGGAGAGCGGAGAACGGGTGTTGTGAGTTGTTGAAATGGTAACGAACAGACGAGCTACTCATCTAAAGCTTATTAAAAGGATAGGATAAAGGCGATGGAGTAGGTACTTTATCTGTTTTAGGTCTACCTACTACTCTATGACTTGGGGTCAAATCAACATAACGGGTTCGAGAGCAGTGGAGAAATGTTAGGTTCTGTGAGCACTTTGTCTAGTTACAGCTTCCTGCTATTGCAATCCTGGGGCTTAATTAGAGTTATAGGGGCTTCAGGCAGTATTTGAAATTTTAGCGATGTCGCCCTTTTCTAGGGTGAAACGTCTTATATATAGTGTGGCTTGGGGCTATTTTATTTTGACACGGATTTAGGGAAATTTGGGGTATAATCGAAATAAAGGTGACAAGGTCTAGGGCCCCATTGATTTATTAAAGGGGATTCCCTCAAACTGTTATTGAGAGTAATTAACGTATTTCTTTATCTATGGCCCGATTTATTTGGTAAAGAGGATTGCCTCAAACTCTTAACGATTGTAATACGTCTAATTTTAGCTTACTATATTAATTGTGCCAACACCATTCTTGAAGATGACATTGGAAAGCAGGCGTATTACACCTACAGCAACTGCACAAAAACCAGACCATTTACACCGGAGCATATAGAGGAAAAGCAAATACGCCGCTGCGTAGTGTTGGGATGCGTGAAAGGAAATGTTTTCGTGTTTGTTTTCCAGGCTGACAACTTAATGGCCTCGCACATCTCGTACCCATCAGTTGCTGTGGGAAAAATAACACACGTACGTAACAAGGTTTTGTGAAAGCGGATTATACACTCTCCATCTTCAAAAGTGTCACTTATTTGTAGAAAGGAATTTGAAATTAAAATAAGGTCGTTGTAATGCTATACAATCAGTAACGTCACAACAGTTACCTCGCTGACGTTGGCTGCCATAGGGCATAAAGTAATCGACTTGAAGCAGCCCGATATGTTCATACATGTAACAAAACAGTTGGCCAGCTTCTTGGTCAGGTATTGAATAGTTCATTCTGCATCACGGAACAGTAGCTTCAAAATATTTTGTAGTCTCAAAATGCAGGATCATCAATATCAACATTAAGCAAAGGAAACAAATATGTGCAAAATTTAAAATAGCTTGGATGGAAC
This sequence comes from Schistocerca gregaria, assembly GCF_023897955.1. Lineage (NCBI taxonomy): Eukaryota > Metazoa > Arthropoda > Insecta > Orthoptera > Acrididae > Schistocerca > Schistocerca gregaria. The sequence goes on along the minus strand of NC_064920.1, from coordinate 258,559,075 downwards.
ACCCTGATTTTAAGTCTTGGTTGAAGAGATGAAGCAACAGATCTATCTACGAAAGTACATTGGCAGTCATTATAAGATTCCTTAACAGTGTGACACAAAAAGTAGGATGCAGATTGCAGATTTTTTGATATGATCGATATAATTGGGAAGGGGGAGGGGGGGAAGACTGCAAAACGCGTCTTCCAAGCAATAAAAGATTAATTTCCAGAACATGAAATACTACTTCTTCACTTCTTTGGATACAAAGAACGTTATAATCGGAAAGCACAATTTGGTTCAGGACTTTCTAAAAAAAGAAATTCCACATCTTGTCATTATAAGGTGCTCATGCCTTCTAATTCACATTGCGACATCACATGCCTCTCCCAAGGTACCTAAAAATTTAAAAGATTTGAGCCTTAATATGCCTGCAAAATTTCATATCAGCCTGAAGTGAATACAATCATTAAAGATTTTTTATAGACTGATCAACATAAATTAATTTCTGCAGCTAATAGTAGATGGCTGTCACTTCAGGCTTGTATGATCTGGAGACTAGAGCAATATGAAGCCCTTAAAATATATTCACGAAAACAGTTTTTGAGGACCCTCTGTACTTATGATAGTGTCTTGAACAGTCTTAATAATCCGTTTGATAATGCATTATTATATTGCATAAGTTATGTCCTCTCTGTACTCAAGGATTTTAATACCTTCTTTCAATCAAAATTTCCACAATTGTACAAACGGCCTGAGATGTTTGGGAAGATTTTGCAAACTTTTCTGTGCAACTTCGTCAAAAAAGAGTATCTCAAACCTGGATCTGATTTAAAGAGCCTCATGAAATTCGATGTCACTAAAACGGCAATTCGCCTAAACAAATGCCATATTTATGCGGGACTAGAATAAAATCAACTATTTAAAGACAAAAGCCCCATTAGAAAAAAAATCAACAGTTTTCCACACACTGTTGGGAATTTTGTGTGGAAATAATATTGCAAATACAACAGCAGTTCGACTTGAATAGGAAACTATTCGGTTTATTGAAATAAGTAGATACCCAAGAAGTATGAACTCTAGAGAAAAGGTCTGTAAAATGTACCGTCATTTTAAATGTTTTGATGACAAAAAGCAACATTCAAAAATCAGGCAATGAATGGAGACATCAAGCTCTCATCGTTTTGGGGTTGAAATTGAGAGAATAAAAAAAGAATTGCCAGCTGAAATTTATTGGAATAAGATACTAAGCTTGAAAGGTCGTTATGGTAACTTTTTTTTTATAAAAACCTGGAAGTGGTCATTTAACTTTTACTAGCAGTATCATCTTCAAATACTGAGGAAGAAAGCTTATTCAGTGTTTTCAAAAATGTAAAAACAAACAAAAGAAACAAACTTAACAAATAAACGCTTGACAGGCCGCATTGTACAGACTAAGATCGCGAATATAGTTTCAGGGCATCATAATGCTGTCAATTTGTGTTTGACAATGTCGATTTCAATGTCTCCACTAACAATGGTGGGATACTTTTTGCAACTTGAGTGTGTCAAATGCATCATCCCCTCTCTCAGCTCTCCCAACGTCTGAAAAGGTCCAGACGCTTAAGTTGGTTCCCTTCGTAACAGAACAGGTCACTTAGATGTTATGGAACTTCAGATATTTCAACACATGTCAGCAATGCATTACAGCAGATTACTATTCTATATTTAAACATGATTGGTCCTAGTCCATCAGACACATTGACAACTGTCTTGCAAGATGTACTTCGAATGTGTAGTAGGTGGCTCCACTCCGTGCAGATCCATCTACAAGTGTCAGCATTGCCCAAAGGAAGAGATTTACAGAGTCAACCAGTAATACAGTTACTTGTGAGAGAAGTGCAGTAACTTTCTGGTCATTCATCTATTCACAGCCAACTGACTATGGCTTGGTTACACAGTTACACAGCTTTTCACTATGCTGTCAAAGACAGAGGGCAGCAAGATGCCACATTTAGCATACCAACCCCTTACGCACCAACACTACATTGCTCACTGACAATAAGCACAAATTTAAACACTTCTCAGCAATTGTTTATGGGAAGATATTTTGCATAAAAGCTCATTTAATAAACTGAAAATACTCTTCCGGAAAAAAATTTGTGCACCTGGAGAGACTATGTCGATTTTGATCCAATGACAGTATATGCCACCTGGGAAATAGTAGATGTACTAATAATGGTTTCAACTCCCCCATGAGCAGATAGTGTTGTGACGTAGCTACCAGAGCGCTATCTGTGCCTACCCTTTAATACGTAAAGCTCACAGCTAGGTGACTCAGTGTAGTGCAGACATCGGAAGCATGCAGGCTACCATGCCATAGAGACACACTCGTGCTTCCTACAGCCAACTGAGTGGGTTTGAAAGGGGTGAAATTATGGCCTTCCAAATGCGGTATGGTCCTTATGGGGAAATGCCACACAAGCTGAACGTGCTGCATCAGTTGTTCAATATGGTATCAATGGCCACGTGAACATTCTCACACCTGTAGATGAGGTTCTGGATATACCTGCAACACAGACGCCAACCAGAATCGTCCCATTGTAAGAGCAGCAGTGCCAGATCATACAGCTACCACAGCACATATAAGAGGCCTTGTCAGCTCAGACAGGTCAACACCAACTGCTATCAATCGATTAACAGCTGTGCGACTATGGCCACACAAACATCTATCCCGTCTTCCACACACGCCACAGCATCCACGTTCACAGCTCGGCTACTCCCATCGCTTGGAAGATGGAATGGCACACCGTGTTTTCAGCAATGTAAGCATATTCAGCCTGAACGTAAGTGATGGTCGTTTGCCCATACGGCGTAGACGTAGTGACTGCTGTTTTGTAGGGTGGATTTGTCAAAGACATACTGGCCCCAAGCGAGGCCTTATGGTGTGGGGTGCAATAAGGTACGACTCTCGTCCACCTTTGTTGTTTCTGGAGGGCACGCTAACCAGCACTCGAACATGCAGAATTGTGTTAGAGCAGTTCTTTTGCCGTTTGGTGAACAGGAAGGTGGTGTGTTGTTACAACATTATAATTCTTGCCCACACACTGCTAATGAAACTCAACATGCTCTACAAGACGTGCAGCAGCTTTCCTGGCCGGCACTGTCATTGAGCTTGTCCCCAGCCAAGCATGTGTGAGGTATGACGGCATGACAATTGACTTGTAGAACTCGTCAAACAACAACTCTTACAGAAATACGTGAACAGTTCGAGCAGGCGAGGCACAACGTATCCCAGGACAACATTTCTAATCTAAACTATTGGCTGGATGTCAGACTGAGTGCCTGCACAGGCACCCATGGAGGCTACACTACATACGAATGTCACTCCAAAAGAAAGGCACACAATTTTTGTAAAAATAAAGTTTTTGTGGTGTCACCGCCAGACACCACACTTGCTAGGTGGTAGCCTTTAAATCGGCCGCGGTCCGTTAGTATACGTTGGACCCGCGTGTCGCCACTGTCAGTGATTGCAGACCGAGACTAGACAGGTCTAGAGAGACTTCCTAGCACTCGCCCCAGTTGTACAGCCGACTTTGCTAGCGATGGTTCACTGCCTACTTACGTTCTCAATTGCCGAGAAGAAAGTTTAGCATAGCCTTCAGCTACGTCATTTGCTACAACCTAGCAAGGCGCCATTATCAGTTACTATTGATATTGTGACCTACGTACCGTCAAGAGCGACGTTCATCATTAATGGATTAAAGTTAAATATTCCACCAGCTACGTCCGTTGTTTCTAAATTCTAATTTCCTTGTCCTGTTCCAGACCTCACGCCAGCCTGCGTGAGCTAAATCGCGTGCCTTTCGGCCTCCTCTAGTAACACGGTGTTGGATCTCCTGCCAACCACAACAGTTTTCATTCTGCATGTGTGAAAGTTTTACAGTGTGTAGATACTTCCTTCCAGCTTGTTTTCAAACTTAGTTCAACCTGTTCCCGTGATTGGTGCCGTCACAGCATGCCTTCAAGATGGCTGCTACACTTGACGCTCGTCAGAAGCGACGTGCTGTCATGGAATTCGTGTGCTGTGAAAACGAGACAGTGGGAAACATCCACAAGAGGTTGGAAAAGATGTATGGAGATGCTGCTGTCAACCACAGTACAGTTAGTCGGTGGGCAAGCAGGTTACGTGATGAAAGCCAGCACAGCAATATTGAGGATTGTCCTCGCAGCAGCAGGCCTCGTACTGCACACACTCAGACAATGTGTAGAGAGTTTACGAATTGGTGACTGCTGACAGACGCATCACAGTGAATGAATTTGCACGCTACGTTGGTATAGGGGAAGGAAGTATTTGCAGAATACTGAAAGTGTTGGCATTAAAAAAGGTTTGTACCAGATGGGTTCTCAGGATGTTGACAGTGGCTCACAAAGAAACAAGAAAAACGGTATGCAGCGAACTTTTGGAACATTACAAGAATGGTGGAGATGAATTTCTTTGAAGAATCGTGACAGGTGACGAAACATGGCTCCATCATTTTTCACCAGAGACGAAGAGACAATGGAGTGGCATCATGCAAATTCACCCAAGATAAAAAAAAATTCAAAACCACACCTTCTGCTGGAAAAGTTATGCCTACAGTGTTTTTCGATTCCGAAGGACTCTTGCTTGTGGACATCATGCCAAGTGGAACCATCATAAATTCTGATGCATATATGACGACACCGAAGAAACTTCAAGCTCAACTGAGTCGTGTTCGACCACATCGGCTAAAGCAGGATGTTTTGCTGTTGCACGACAATGCACACCCACATGTGAAACAAAAAACCATGGAAGCGATCACAAAATTCGGATGGACAACACTGAAATACCTCCTCACATTCCTGACCTGGCTCCATGTGACTGTCATCTCTTTGGGAAACTGAAAGACTCTCTTCGTGGAAGAAGGTTTGAAGATGATGACTCCCTTGTGCACGCTGCCAAACAGTGGCTCGAACAGGTTGATCCAGAATTTTACCGTGCGAGTATTCAGGCGCTGGTTCCAAGATGGCGTAAGGCAGTTGAGAAGGATGGAAATTATGTGGAGAAATGAAAATATTGTTCCTAAAGGATATATCTACACACTGTAAAACTTTCAAACATGTAGAATAAAAGATGGATTTAAAAAAAATAGTTTGCATTTCTTTTGCACTAATGTGGATTTTTCAGCATGGGAAGATACCTGGTTCCTCTCAACCAACTGTGCTATTGATCCGTGAACGTGATCATTTATGCAATCCGTATTCACTGTTGCAGTAACAAATCTTTAGTGAATTGGAAACCTCTAAAGGAATGTACTAATTTTTTTACAGCAGTGTAACTCCATTATACAAAAAAGAGCTGTGTGATGTTATTTTAGCTACTCATGACAATTGGGCAGGAAATGCTGGGAGACATTTTTCTAAAATGAAAAGTGAGCAACAATTATTATTCACCTTTGCCGAATTAAGAACCAATCCTCTCTAGCAATACAGAACAGTGTGCAAACATTTACATAGAAACCTGTCCACAAGAGTTTCTTGCATTTGTATTAGTAGTAACTCATACCTGTATTCCATGTAGTATTCACGCACTCAGTCAACACTCCCCAGACATGCCTGCGCACTGTGTCATCAGTGATTCATAAGCCGAGCTGGGGAAAGAACAGAATAACTTTGTGAAACACCCTGTAATTGCTTTTTGTGATGTAGTGGAGAAGAATGTGGGGGCTTGCCTGCTTAGTTTTCAGTTTATAGATCTATAAGAGAGGAACTGCATGGCCACAATCCGGCGACTATTAGGTGAGGTACTTAATTCAATGTTTGTTGTTAACCCACTTTGTTTAACTATAAACATTAGTTCTGTACTATTTAAAGACTATTTTTCAACAATCTGCTAGTCTTCCATCCTCTATAACGTGGAAACTATAAGACCTAGAGACAAACGAACAGGACCTTTTTTGTAGGAAATTTAATGTAATCTAATTTTGTACTAGCAAACAATTTCTCTAGAAGCCATGATTTTCGAGTTATTCAAGAAAAACATCAGAAAGTGACTTTTAAATGTACACACCCCCAGCCCCTCACGCTCACGCCCCACCAGTCAGGATTGTTAGCATGTTGTTCATGGAACTCTCCCTTACCATTGCGAAAAAAATTGTGATTATACAAGGTTTTTCAGCTATTCGAACTCTTTTCGTTCTTCATTCACCGGGTTACTGATGCGTAATATTCATTTTACTAACAATAAGTAAAATTTTATGTTCTTCACAATCACAAAGTTTGGCAAGGTCAAAGAATATATCAACAGCATCATTTTTCTCAGTTGACTTTGCTCGAACTTCATTTACGGGAGGTTTGTACAACTTTCTCTGCAGAGAAAGCTGGGCTGAGAGATAGTCGGCATGTGTGTACGTTTTCTGCTATAGGCCATATTCTAAGAAGACTGAAAGGACAGAAAAGTGACTAGTCTCTCAGGAAACATGCCTTGAGTTCAAATGGTTCAAATGACTCTGAGCACTATGGGACTTAACTTCTGAGGTCATCAGTCCCCTAAAACTTAGAACTACTTAAAACTAAATAACCTAAGGACATCACATTCATCCATGCCCGAGGCAGGATTCGAGCCTGCGACCGCAGCGGTCTCGCGGTTCCAGACTGTAGCGCCTAGAACCGCTTGGTCACCCTGGCCGGCATGCCTTGAGTCATTTGTTGATTACTAACAAGGGAATGGTGCAATTTGACATGTCGAAATGTACCCCGAAATTTTTCATACATGAAGGATACACTGAAAGAAATGCACTGTCAAAATTTTAGCTGCTAAGGCACACTGCAAGTATTCTAGTAAATTAAAGTTACTCAGTTTTGTCATACACAATTGCTTATAATTTATAACAGCGGTTTGTACAGTCGTTCCTGCCTAGCACGCGATCCGGTGAATGAACAGACATAGCAGTAATAAGAGAACATAGTGCTGAATAGCGGGAAGCCCAAAAAGCATAGACACGAATTTTAAGCACTTAAACCATACCTCTTGTCTCAAATAGTTAATGTTTTGAATAGTTGGCCGTTCATATTGACAACTAAATTGTTGCAGATGTAATTTTTATACAAGTGACTGGCACATGAAACAAAGTCACGGCAGTGTGCATTATATTACATTAAAGACGGCTTCCTCCAATATGGATTTTTATCAGTTGACATGAAATAGGTTATAAAAATTCATGTGGTATAGTTCTTATTATGATTTTTGATAATGTATATTTCACCAACAAAGAAACAATTCCTTGTTTACTCCCTGTAGTCGTCACAAAAATTCAAAGCTTGTATTGGTAAGAGTGACCAAACGACCTGGAAAATGGATAGTGCCAGTCTTTCATCGTAACACACGGTGTCACGAAAAATTGTTTTAAGGTGCTCAAAATTCCCGGAATTTAGTTTTTACATATACATTGATGGAAAGAAATCCTAACACCAAAAAATAATTAATAACCGGTGTAACTGCCAGACTTTTAAATGCAAACGTGCATGCATTGTGTTGTACAGATGTCTGATGTCAGTTTGTGGGATGAAGTTTCGCGTCCGCTGCACTTGGTTAATGCCATTTAGGCGCGATTGGACACAGATCTGGTAATCGAGCAGGCCAAGGCAACATGCCAACACTATTTAGAGCATGTTGGGTTTCAACAGCACCATGTGGGCAAGCATTATCCTGTTGGAAAATAGCCCCTGGAGTCCTGTTCATGAATGGCAGCATGACAGGTTGAATCATCAGAATGATGTAAAATATTGGAGCCTGGGTGCCTGGGGTGACCACGAGAACGCTCCTGCCGTCATATGAAATTGCACTTCAGACCATAACTCCAGATGTAGGTCTAGTGTGACCAGCACACAGGCAGGTTGGTTGCAAGCCCTCACCTAGCCTCCTCCTAACGAACACACAACAGTCACTGGCACAGAAGCAGAACTAGCATTAATCAGAAAAGATACCTCCACGCTGCCCTCCAATGAGCTCTCGCTTGTCACCATCTAATTGGCAAACAGCAGTGTTTTGGGGTCAGTCGATTGCGCACTCAAGGACTTCTAGCTCGGAGCTGTCCTTGAAGTAACCAATTTGTAAGAGTTCGTTGTGTCGCTGTGGTGTAGACTGCTGCTCAGGTTGCTGCTGCAGATGCAGTACAATGCACCAGAGACATATGGTGTATACGATGATGTTGTGGTTGGCAGGAGAGCCAACACCGTGTTACTAGAGGAGGCCGAAAGGCACGCAGTTTAGCTCACACAGGCTGGCGTGAGGTCTGGAACAGGACAAGGAAATTAGACTTTAGAAAAATGGACGTAGCTGGTGGAATACTTAACTTTAATCCATTAATGATGAACGTCGCTCTTGATGGTACATGATTCACGATATCAATAGCAACTGAATATGGCGCCTTGCTAGGTCGTAGCAACTAACGTAGCTGAAGGCTATGCTAAACTATCGTCTCGGCAAATGAGAGCGTATTTTGTCAGTGAACCATCGCTAGCAAAGTCGGCTGTACAACTGGGGCGAGTGCTAGGAAGTCTCTCTAGGCCTGCCGTGTGGCGCCGCTCGGTCTGCAATCACTGATAGTGGCGACATGCGGGTCTGACGTATACTAACGGACCGCGGCTGGTTTAAAGGCTACCACCTAGCAAGTGTGGTGTCTGGCGGTGACACCACAGATGATATTACCCCTCGCTTGTGCCTCGCGAATGGTGGCAGCCTGATCTTCTTGCGACTGTCGTTGAAGCTGGAAGGAACTCGAAAAGCTAGTTCCATCTTTTACATCCCTATCTCCGCCAAGAGCATATTCGCCCTTGTTGTGCTTGGAGCACTTTTCATTCGGTACTCAACTTTTGCTGTACCATAAATTTGATAATAGACCCCATAGTTTGGTAACAGATGTAGGTTTTTGATGACTGATCCAGTAGGAGCCTTTTTTTATTGCATTTCGAACCGTGTTGCTTATATCGTGGAAACGGATAATGCTTTCACAAAACAACAGGACGACCATTAACTACTTGTATTTGCTATCTTCTTACAGAATTTGAACCAATTTGCACAAATCTTAAACATAGAAGAGGCGTGCGCAAAAACTCACAATTTGTACGTAAAATCTGAACGAAGCGAGATTATTCAAAGAAATTTCTCAATTTTATTGCAAGATGGCAGGCAGCATTACTTTTCTGATGATTTGTCAACGAAACATTTTGTTACACTTTTATAATAAATTGAATCCATTTATATCCACAATGTCCAGTTATTGTGCAAAATAAGCAAAATTTGGAAATTTGTGGTAAGTTCCTATGGGACCAGACTGCTGAGGTCATCGATCCCTAGGCTTACGCACTACTTAATCTAACTTATGCTAAGGACGACATACACACCCATGTCCGAGGGGGGACTCAAACCTCTGATGGGGGAAGCCGCATGAACCGTGGCAAAGTGCCCTAGACCGCGCAGCTACCCAATGTGGCCCTGCAAAATAAGCGTTTAGATTTTATACCTTTTGACACATGTAATGACGCTGGTATGTAAAGCAAACAAGAAATTGCCAGTTTACATTAACAAAATCTCCTGAGGGGACTTTATTGTTTCACTCAACATCATCTGGTATTATAGGTATAATTAAGTCTATATTCATCTTTACTGTAGGCTACCCACCAGATTAGCCGAGAGCGCTAATGCACTGCTTCCTGGACTCGGGTAGGCACGCCGGCCCCAGATTGAACCCACCTGGTGGATTAACAACGAGGGCTAGTGTGCTGACCAGCCTGCATGTGGTTCTTAGGCGGTTTTCCACATCCCACTAGATGAATACTGCGCTGGTCCCACGTCCCACCTCACTTACATGCCTCGCAGACATTTGAAAAACGTTCGCTCTATTTCGTAGTTTCCACTAGACACAGGAAGCTGGGGTACCCATACCAAATCCGACTTTAACCATGCCGACCCTGTACAAAATGTGGGACAATGGCACTAGCAAAAGAAGGAGATTCGTCTTTAACTGTGTATGATGCTGTCAGAAACAGATTTGCACCATGTCAGAAACAAATTTGCACCACAAAAGAGTTTTGTGCAAACATAAAATCAGTCAACAAGACCAGCTGCAAGCGTTTTTTGGCGCTGAAAAAAGTCGAGGAGGAGCAGAATATCAATCCAGCAGTATGTGGCCATTTAGATTGGCACATCTACTAGTGCTAATACCTCTGCCAATATAATAAATAAATGACTGTGATTACACATCTCAACAAATTTCTTACATTTTGTATTTGGCGAGGAAGATGAACAAAAGGCTGGAGTGCCACTTCTGACAAAAATCACATGTTCTAATGTTTCTAGTACTAGTATCAAGCACAAAAAAAAAAACAGAGGTGGCTTGTCAGCTGTATCCACTGATCATACTTATCTGTGCAAGATGGCTGGTAGAGTGTAAACAAAATGAAATATGAAGTGAGGAACAGAACGGAGGACATTGTTTCCTTATTGGATGTCTATGCTACGCACAGGTGTTTGTGAGGTTTAAATGATGTCAACTACAAACACGTGAAGTGCCGTGTTGCTATTCACGAGACCATCATACGCTATTTGAACATTAATGGGTTGAAGGTATATGACCTGTAGAGCAATATTCTTTCAATAAGGCGTAGATGTACAAATGAATTGAGAAAAATACAAGCATGCCAAACAGTTGACTGAAGAATGGCTCACTTCCACAAAACTAGACTCCAGTGGTTCAAATTGGTTGATTCATTTTTGAGGAAATTTGTTAACAGGAGGGAAAGCTATACAAATCTGGAAAGCTGAATTCTTTATTCAGAAAAGGATAAATTGCTACTCGCCATATAGTGGACATATTGAGTCGCATACAAACATTCAAGCATACAAACAAACACACACACACACACACACACAAACACACACACACACATGTACATATTCACACACACACACACACACACACACACACACACACACACACACATCTGCGCATACACAGGCACAAGCAGACATTTGAAAGGGCTTTTGCCTTTGCCTTTACAAATGTCTGTTTGTGTCTGTGTATGTGCAGATGGCACCAGACTGCAAGCAACTGCACATGATGGGAAATGCAATCTGGGTGATGGGGTAATGAGGGGGCTGGGAGGGGGAGAGGGATAACAGGGTAGGAGTGGAGGACAGCAAAGTGTGAGAGCAAACAGGGATGAGGTGGAGAGAGGGTAGGGCAGCTAGGTGCAGTTGAGAGATAAGACAGAGAGCTGGTGGGGAAAGCGGGGGGGAGGAAGTTGAGGCCAGGAAGGTTATGGAAATGTAGGATATATTGCATGGAGAGTTCCCAACCATACAATTCAGAAAAGCTGGTGTTGTTAGGAAGGATCGAGGTGACACAGGATGTGAAACAGTCATCAAAATAAAGAATTTTATGTTGACCAGCATGCTCAGCACCCGGGTATTCCAGTTGCTTCTTGGCCTGTTTGTCGGTGCCATTCATATAGATAGTCAGCTTGTTGGTTGTCATGATGATGTGGAACACAGCACAGAGGCTGCAGTTTAGCTTGTAGATCACATGACTTGTTTCACACAGCTCTGTCTTTGATGGGATAGGTGATGCTTATGACTGGATTGGAGTAGTAGATGGTGGGAGAATGAGGCAAGGTACTGGGGGGGGGGGAGGCTGGGTTGCGTAGGGGTGGATAAGGACGTGGTGTAGATTTGATGGGTGGTGGAATACCGCTTTGGGAAGGGTGAGAAGGGTAGTGGGTTGGAGAATCACATTCCTCATTTGAGAGCATGATGAGAGATAGTTGAAACCTTACCAGTTTAGCCGTCTTTTCATTGTGCCTGCCTGCGACGGAACATAGCAGACTATCCTTTTCACAATATTGTTATTATTCCATCCTGTATTTTTCATTGTTTTAATTCTTTATTCAATGTTCACTTACTTAAAAATCACAGTAGCACCTCCCCTTCAGAAATTGATATTATTGAACTTTGAAATACTGCTGCAGTACAGAGTCATCTTCAAGAAAGTAGTTTGCAAACCATTCTCTCCTTAACACTGCCTGCTTTGAATAATTATTGCAGCCTTGAATTTACCGTATTTACTCGAATCTAAGCCACACTTTTTTCCGGTTTTTGTAATCCAAAAAACCGCTTGCAGCTTAGAATCGAGTGCAAAGCAAGCGGAAGTTCTGAAAAGTGTGGTGGGTGCCGCCACAACTAACTTCTGCCATCGAATATATGTAGCGCTACACAGGCATGCTTTGTAGGCACAAAGATAAATACTGGCACCAAATCCTCTTCGTCAGCAAATAAATTAAGAAAAAGGTGGAAGACGAGATTTTTTTCTCCGCCCCGAGTTTGGACCACTGCATTTTCATACATTATCCAACGAAGCAAATACAAATTCGGTATTCTTCATCTTCAAATGTTGCAGCATTTCAATGCACTACGAAAATTCGACGGCGACTGGCAAGACTGTTTGGGATGTTTGTCAATATGGCCAACTCTACTAGTCAATATGGCCAACTCGACGTTCTGAAATTTTTTTCTACCTGTGAGAAGAGATGGTTGCTAATAGGAACTTTTATGAATTGTGAATCACATGTAGTATTCTCTTCACCATAAGAATAATACGAATATAAACATTTTGCCACGTATTAGTAGTAGTAGTAGCAGTAGTAGTAGTAGTAGTAGTAGTAGTAGTTTATTCATCCAGAGACAATGTACATTGCATGGATTTTGTCAAAAAATACATAGTATATATATATACACACAGACACATATAGGGTGAACAATACTATACAAAATACAGATGTGCATAGTAGTCTACATAACATCAGACCACATTGAAATAGCATGTACAACTATGGTTATTTACATTGATGTATGAGAAAGACTTTTTATATGGAATACACAGTTGATATTTAGATATAACACATACAATTCTAGCACTTTTGTACATATTATTTATTTAGATCATAGCAACAGTCAGATAAAAATTACTATTGGCACAGAGTACATAAATATAATTGTTTAGTATGAAGCTATTCCAGGTATTCTTTTACACTATAACAGCAGTTGGTCATTAAAAATTTGAATACTGCTTCTTTAAATGAAGACAATTTTTTTATTTCTTTTATCTTTACCAGTAGTTTGTAGTCTGCTTCCTTGTATGTTTGTTTCTGCACCAAAGCCTTGTTAACTCTTTTTATACGAATGTCATTGCACTTTCTTGTGTTGTAAGTATGTTGATCCGAGTTGGATTGGAAACTGTTAATATTTCTTTTTACATTAATTACACTTTTCTGTATATAGAGGCATGGTAGGGGTAGAATATTCAGCTGTTGAAATAATTGCTTTGAAGGAGTTAGCCTTGAACTGTTGGTAATTAATCTAACAGCACGTTTTTGTAGAGTGAGGATGGTTTTGAGATTTTTCTTACTGTGACCCCAGAAGGTGAGGCCATATGTAATAGCAGAATGTATATAAGCAAAGTAAACAGTTCTCCTACATTCCCTACTACATACAAAGCTAATAAGACCTAAAGAAAAGCAAGCAGAGCTTAACTTATGCGAGAGATACAGGATATGGGATTTCCAGTCTAAATTTTCGTCTCTATGTACACCTAAGAATTTTGTGGTAGCAATTCTCACAATTTCTTTATTTTGTATTCTGAGATATAGATCAGAGTATGACCTTGCTTTCCTGTAATGGATATAATTAGTTTTAGAGATATTAATAGTTAATTTGTTCACTTCAAACCAATTTGGCAAATATTCTATAACTCTGGTTGCAGATGTTGGCAATACCCGGTTTACGTCAGTTACTACAATGTTTGTGTCATCCACAAACAGGGCTATATGAGTACCATTTACTGGAATCTTGATATCATTCATGTAAAGAGGAAATAGGAGAGGACCTAGAACACTCCCCTGCGGTACCCCAATTGGCACAGTCTGAATATCCGATCTGTAAACAATACTTTGGTTTTTTCTGTTTGTTGTTGCAATTTCTACTACCTGTTTCCTATTATGGAGATATGACTGAAACCACTTTTTAGCTACTCCTTGTATACCGACATATTCTAATTTGTCTAGCAGGATATCATGTTGGACAGTATCAAATGCCTTTGAGAGGTCCAAATTTGTTCCTATTGTACTGTTATTCTTATCTAGCCCCGTTACAATATTTTCAATGAATTGGGTGATGGCTGACTCTGTACTCATTCCTTTGCAAAAGCCGTGTTGGTTTACAGACAATAGATTGAATTTCTCAAGGTAATTTGTAATTCTGTTTTTCATGACTGTCTCTATTACTTCTGAAAATACCGATAATAAAGCTATTGGTCTATAGTTTCCCACTTCATGTATATTGCCCTTTTTATACAATGGTTTTACTTTTGCAATTTTTAATCGTTGTGGAAAGACACCTTCTGAAAATGATATGTTTATGATGTGTGAGAGTGGGTCTGATATGACACTAGCACATCTCATCATGACTGAGCAAGGTGTCTTGTCAATCCCTTTGTAGATGGATGGTGGGGATGTTGGTGGTGGTAGATGACTAGAGACACAAGCCTTGAGAGATCCACAAGGTTGTAAGGTAATTTTGGTTTGTGAAGGCCTCAGTGAGACGCTTGGTATATTTGGAGAGGGGATGCTCACTACTATAGATGCAATCATAATGGGGGGTTAGGCAGTATGGAAAGGACAGCTTGGTATGCAATGGTTGGCAGCTGTCAAAATAGAGGTGTTGTTGGTGGTTGGTAGATTCAATATTGACAGTGGTACTGATGGAGCCATGTTTGAAGTAGTGGTCAACATCAAGGAAGGTGGGTTACTGGGGTGAAAAGGACTAAGTGAAGTGAATGGGGGAGAAGGTGTTGAGGTTCTGGAGAAATGTGGAAAGGATATCCTCACCCTCAGTCCAGCTCACAAAGATATCATCAATAAACCTGAAGCAAGTAAGTGGCTTGAGATTATGGGTGGTTAGGGAGAATTCCTCTGGATGACCCATGAATAGGTTGCCACAGTATGGTGCCATGCAGGTGCCATTGCTATACCATGGATCTGTTTGTAGTAATGAATATGAAGATGAAGTAATTGTGTGTGAGCATGTAGATGGTCATGGTGACCAGGAAGGAGGCCGTGGGTTTTGATTCAGGCACTTGTTGGGAAATGAAGTGTTCAATAGCAGCTATAGCCTTTGTCACCTAGGACAGTGTTTTCTGTGTTTTCTTGCATAGAGGTAGAGCACAAAGGAAGCATGGGGGGGGATGAGAACTGCGCATGTGTTTCAACAGAGATCAGGTAAACAAAGACAACATTGGCGAACTCCATTGCTACAGGCTCATTAGCCTATGGTATATTGTATTATATGTTGAAATATATGAGGATAATAATAAATATTAAAACCAATTTCAATCAATCATCGTGAGAGAAATATTAATTCATGTCTTGACAACATTGTGTCCACTGCTCCACAGATTTAGTCTGCGTGACACTCGGAGGTGAGAACAGCTGACACAGCTTTCACTGCCCCCACAGATTTACTCTGTGTGATGTCGGGAGGCAGGAACAACTGACACAACTTTGTGAAGATGTGACAACTAAATGACAATTGTCTAATGACAAGGTCATTGAAACTGCTTGCAATAATTATCTTTTATTGTAATTTGAACTGCATTGTAAGTAAAAATTTAATACACAACAAAATTAACTTTAAGCACAAACCAAAATCATTGTATTTGCTTGACAGCTGCATCTACTCAATAGAATTTTTAAAAATGTGTAAGGTGTGTGTGTGGAGGTGTTTAACTATAGTTAAGTGTAATTGTTGGGTGTAAAAAAGAATAGGTGGTAGAAAAAACTAATGTAAAAGACTATCATAGAAATGGGCAGTAAGTTGTCATATTTTTCACTGTTAAGGGGCATTATGGGTGTAAGCTAACACTTTCAGCATTACAGTGACCGACTGCATTTATGATCCATTGATCAAGCAGACAATTAAACATCATCTGCAAATAACCCCAGGTAATGCTGACCGATAACATCAAAAATCACTGGTATCTTGGCAAATAACAGTCACTGGCATTTTAAGGCCTTATACAGTTCATGCATTGAAAATTACAGAGGTTTACATATAGAAATATTGGGTGTCTGACAAATTTATCCAGCTGCATTCCCACATGTTATTAGAGCATACAACATGGTGGGAGAAGTTTAACTTCTCCTTGGGCAAAATGTTGAACATTATAGTCTGCATAATTAAAAAGATATGAAGTCCTCATCAAGAAGGCTAAGAAGGTCTCACTATTATGCATGTAACTAACATTTTTTTAAACCATGAGTCTTTAGAACTAAGAAATAATATTATTTTGTTCCAAAGTCTACATCACAATACCATCATCACTTCCATTTGAGAGAGTTTCCGACCAATCTGACTGTAAGTTTATGATGTTAGGTTCAAGGCTTATATCCATCATCACATCCCTGTCAAATCTTCTTTCTGAAGCTTTTCAGCATGCCACACAAACTGTGCCCTCACGACAGCTGGGATGTTGTCTGTTGCCTCATGCACAAATGATTCAGTGTATGTTACCTTGCATGTTTTTTTTTCCGCTCCCACATAACCTTAAAACCCTTTGGCCAAATTGGAGTTACACTGATGGTGACACATGGATAAACGCGAAACTTTGTGACCCCATTCACATGCAAAGAAGTCAAGTTTGTACCTTGTGTCATGTAACTTGTATACTTTAACGAGCTGCAGGAGACTGGCATGAATCTGGATTACACTGAGCTTAATATTTTTATTTTTAAGCTGGGGAAAATATCCACTTTTCTGGTGGTCGTGCTTGGTGTTTTTCTGTATCATTGAATTATAACTGGCAATGACTGACTTCAAAGCATGGTATGATAAGAATGGCGAATCACGTCACGAAACTGGTAGTGTTCATTTCCGAATGGTAGTCACTACTGTTTTTCTTTAATGTAAATACAAGTTCATTCTAAAAAACAAAAACAGAAGAAGAGTCAGCATGCAGAATAATTATCTGAGAACCTATTCCTATGAGAAATTTAAAACCACCAGTACCATCACTCATTTTCCAGCAAAGCTTCCTGGAATGATTCCAACTGACCCATGTTTCATCACAATAATACACTGTTAAACTACCTCCTTCTCTTGTTTCATGAATATTTATATGGGATGTAGTTCGTGCTGCACTTGTGTCACTTCTTTGGACTCAAAACTCTCTTCTTAACATATCTGACACCAAAGTTTTTTTTTTAATTCTTTACACTGATGAAGCGCTTACCATTGAAGCATGCATAATTGTTACACATTTTTAAGATGTCAGGCATTAATCATTCACATGGTGCACTTTACAACATCATTGTTAAAACTACCCATTTATGTGATTTCGATGCTTTCCAGGGGACACAAAACCAACTTTTTCTATGATTCCTGCAGCTTTGGCACTTTTGTTTACAGTTCTCTTTATAGTTTTCTTGCCAACATCACATGTGTTCTTGTGTTTTCAAATGTCGACGGTAGGAAACCTGCTCTTAAATCCATGTTTGAAAACGTTATACATGTGGTAAATAATCCCCCTTGCCTGCTTGTGAAGCACTTCACATTTATTTCCATCACCTGGCTTTTTTTTAATTGCACTTAAAACATTTACAAATACACATTCACAGCTATACCACTGAAGAAAAAAAATGGCTGTTGAATGAATAATTCAGTTGTTGTGAAGTACAGCAACAGTGCAGTATGTAGGAGTGAGATTCTCACTCTCTAGCTGTAACTTTCTGCCAGCTGCTCAGAAAGAGAATGAATATTATTGGATGTCAGTGGCTAGTGGAGAGGGATGTGCAGGACATCTGAAAATTGGGCAGCCTCCTTACATGACATGAACTTTAGGCTATAGGCATTAGGAATGTTAGTGCATAGGGAGGTGACATCAATAGTGACAAGCAGGGTGCCGTGTGGTAAAGGAACAGGAACAGTGGAAAGTCGGGGGAGGAAATGGTTGGTTGGTTGATTTGGGGAAGGGGACCTAACAGAGGTCATCAATCCCATAGGGTTTAGCGAAGGATAGGGAAGGAAGATGGCCATGCCCTTTCAAAGGAGCCATCCCAGCGTATGTCTGAAGTAATTTAGGGAAATTGCGGTAACCAAAATCAGGGTGACCGGACACAGGTTTGAACCACTGTCTTCCTGAATGCGCATCCAGTGTGCTAACCACTGCATCACCTTGCTTGGTAGTGGAAGAAATGTTGGTGTCTTTGGTATAGGAGGGTAGTTATGGCTAATAGCCAAAAGGCATTGGTCCACAATAGCAGGTCCTCTCTCAGAGGGAGCACAGTAACAATGGGGCATCCTGTGTGGTTCAGTTTATGAACTTTAGGAAGTATGTTGAAGGTAGAAGTGTGGGGAGTGGCAGGGGGTGGGGAGGGGGATGAGAGAGAGAAGCTCAGGGGAGAGGTTCTGGGAGGGCCTAGGATTTTAGGAGAGACTGGAAATCCCATTGGATTTCTGGAATGATGTCACAAGGCAGCAGTTGTAGATTAGATGGATGAATCTGACAGCTGACAGAGTCCTGCTGGATAATCCGTGTCGTTCAAAATCATAGTAGCAGAGTCTTTGTCAGCAGGTAGGATTATAAGGTCAAGATAAGTTTTTATGTGGTGAATTGCTGTTCATTCAGCAGATGTAAGTCTAGCTTCCATTTGAGGGATTTGCAGAATGGTGGTGAGGTAAGGTTCGAGGTTAAGGAATCCTGGAATGTTAACAAGGGGTGATTTGGGGGCTGTTAAGGTGGATCATGATAGGATGGTGGAGTGAACTGAGTTAGACTGGCTTCAACATTGCTTTTGGTTGAGCCTGACTGGTAGGGCTGGTGGAGAAAAGTGTTTCCACTGTAGAGGCCGGGAGAAGGAGAGGTCTTTAACAAGTACAGCATGATTGAATTCCAGAGTGTGGCAAAAGGTAAGGCCTTAGGAAAGCACTGATACTCCTGTGGGACGAAGGCTTTTGGAAGAATGGTTGATGCCCGTGTTTGAGGTCTGTTTAGGTTCTGGATTCTGTATGGGGGGTGGGAGAGACTTTCTGAAGATGGTATAAATGTAGTAGGTTTGCAAGGCAAGGTTTTTGAGCTTTGAGGCTAAATATTTAAGGCATATTTCAATTTTGTTTTTTTCTTTCAGGTGCACTGGTCTGATGTCAATGACTGCTGACATTCCAGCATTTTCAGTGCCATTTATGTGCCTGTCAGTTTGTACAGGAATCATGCCATTCAGCTGCCTCACCAGATGGAATCCTAACAAGCTACAGTTTTGCTACACATGGATTTGTCCGATTGTTATTATTAGTTCACACACTGTGTATTTCATTGTCAGGTCTTTACAGTCACCTTTCAAAAGCATTTATGAAATTAGCACAAAAATTCTTGCATTTGTCATGATTTGTACCTGTTCTGCTGGTATTTTTGCCAATGTCTACTTCTATCAAAATACATATACATCAATATTGAACAATATTAGCAAGGAACAACTTAGGCTGAGATTTGAGAATTGCAACCATAACAATAAAACTACTGATATTTTACTATTTATTTTGATGTTGTGGCTAATGTTCGATGTTGTTATACATGCTTGTCAGAATCAACTTCTGATGCAATTAATTTGGTATTATACCAATCTGACAATATTCATTACAGCAATTCATTTTATTTACTGGGTTTTATATTTATACAGGGAATTTCGTCATCTAAATGCAAAAATATGTGCACTAGCTGCAGACACATCTGCAGATGGTGCACCTTCCACTTATAGTTTCTGTTCAGGTGACATATACATAACATATCCATACATTTGCACAGATGACATAAAGACTGGGTTAGATTCTTATACTTCTTTCAGCTGTCACCTAGCAAATATGGAACTGTTGCACATTAAGTATACAAAAATAAATGAAACAATGTACAACAGCTATGGATCATATAATGCTCTACTTGTTATTAAGTCAATTATTGAGATACCAGTGCAGTCACTTACTATATTTTCAAAAATATTTGACTCAACAAAAACTACTGACATGACATCAATAGTGCTTCAAGTTAGTACATTACTTCGCAGTATTTCTGTTCTCATAGCAATATGTGTAAGCTGTCAGTGTGCAACTTCAGAGGCAAACCGGAGTTTGGCTCTGGCATATCAAGCACTGGCCAGTAGGACTGGGGAGAGACAGTTCAGATCCACCAAAGTAAATATCAATGGTGTCCAGTCATTTGAACAACCAATGATGGGATGTAGGCATGCTGCTGTGTCAGCATATGGTATCTTCACTATCAATGCAAGTTTGCTGAGCTGGGTTGCTTCCAATATTATAACTTTTACTATTGCACTAATACAGTTTGCTGGCTCAGAAAACAATGTGTACAGAGATAATTGTGTAACTAATGAGACAATGATGCATCAGTGAACCAAAAACAGCTCAGAGTTTATGAATATAATTTCTTTATACTATACTTGGTAAAATAGATCTCCATGTACATTACTTTTGGTTTCATTAAATCACTAGAGGTAAATGTTGGGATGGTTCCCTCAAAGTGGCATTTGACTTTTTTCTCATCTTCATTCTTGTGACTTATTTTCCCATCTGTAAAGGTATTAATTATGACCTGATGTTAAAATTGTCTTCTTTAGACCCAAATTACCAAATTAATTAATTAATTAATGGATTCAGTGTACTGTCTACACAATAGTGTCACTGACTCATGTAGCTTAGTTCAGTATCTTTACAAACATAATCAAACAAGAATGCAACACTGTAATGCTTCCCAGCTCTTGATAGTTGCAATCAGTTGCTGGCATCAGAATATTGCTGAGTTTCAGACCTTTGTGGCTATCTGTCTTTATTAAAATAATAATAGACACATGTGGCAAAGTGTGATAGCATTGATTTTCATCTCTTCTTTTCTGTTATGAACCATAATACTCAAGCATTTACTGTAGACACACACACACCTTTTGCATGCACACACGGTATTGGAAGAAAGTGTATTCACTAAATCATGGCGTTAAAAACTATCTTAAAATAATGTCATATATTGATGATAAATAATGATATGATATTCAACTGTGTTTGTTTACTCTGTAGTAAGTGTTATGATATATGATATAATTCAAACGTTAAGCTCATGTCATATTTCTCCCTGTGGCATTGAGTCAACTTGATAGCTTGAAATCAGTTTGGAAACACAGTTCTTCTTTGAGAAATGGTAGATTACAGCCTGTGAATGTGGAGAACTGTTGTATTGAAAAATCAGCTGTTAATTACTTAAAGTGAGGAAACAAAAATGAGAATGAAAATGTCATAGAAAAAACGAAGTACATTATCTTGGTAGGGTATTACATGTTTACATAGTGTTAGCAACATATGTATAAGGTGACAGTACTTCAGTACATCAAAGGTAGCTAGAGGAGATGATTTGTGACTTGCGGTAACAACAAAATATTAAAAGAAATGTATGGAGTTAAAAGGGTCATACCAGCTGGAAATATTATAATGATGGTATTAACTTCACTGAAAACACTAGACTTTCCTTCTTTAAAGTAATTTGCAGTCATTTATTTCTAGACACTCTGAACATAATTTATTAGTTATACAATGCATATTAAGACCAAAGAAATTGCAGCTGGATAAACTGAAAGAATGACAGGTTGCAGAGAGTATCAAAGGGAATAGTACATAACACCTGACTGAAATAGGTGAGGGATGTTATAGAAGATAAATGGGTAATACTGAGAGAAGAAAGAGTGAAGACAGTAGAACAACTATTTAAAATAACAAGTCCCTGTGGGATTTCTTCTGCCAACACTCATTGATGGAAAAACTATAAAAATGAGGCAGATGAAAAGGAATATAGACATCAGAGAAATAAAATGGACAGAAATGCAAGATAACAAAATGGGGTTTGCCTGCCTATAAATCCAAAGCTGTACATGCATTCATGACTATAGGAAGGATTGATGTTACCAATTGGATAATACTAATGAATCTAATTGGAAAAAGGACACTGAAAGTAGTTGACATTTTCTCAGAGTTATTGAGACCCTTTGGAGAACCAACCATGACAAAACTAGTCATCTGGTATACAAGAGGCAGGTGAGATACCTCCAGACTTTGAGACAATGTAACAAACCCAATTACAAAGAAAATGTTTACTAAGAGGTCAGAACATTACCACCACCAATTTAATAAGTCATGGTTGCAAAATACTACAACGGATTATTTACAGATGAAGGGAAAGGAAGACTGGTAGAAGTCAACATTATGAAAGATAAGTTTTGTTTCTGAAGAAATGTAGGAACTAACAAGGGATTACTACCAACATTAGAACTCAGAACTAAGATTGAAAAAAGGCAAACTTACATTTATAGCATTTGTAAATTATGAGAATGCTTCTAATAATGTTGACTGGAATCTATCCTTTGATATTCAGAAAGTAGCAGGGATAAAATACAAAGAGAAAAAGATTATCTACAATTTGTACAGAAATCATATGGTGGGTACAAGAGAAGGACATGAAATGGAGATAATATTTGAGAAGAGAGTGAGACAGGGTTGAAGCCTGTCCCCAGTCTTATCCAATCTGCACATTGAGCAAACAGTAAGGGAAACCAAAGAGCCATTTGGAAAGGGAATTAAAGTTCAGGGGAGCAGAAAAGAAGGAATATTAGGGTTTAACATCCCATCAATATCAAGGTCAATAGAGATGGAGAATGAGCTCAGATTGTTTTTGAGTGCTGGGAAGGAAATCAGCCATGGCATTTGAAAGAACCATCTCACTTGGAGTGATTTATGGAAATCACAGAAAATCTAAATTTGGATGCTGTTCTCCTGAATCTGAGTTCAGTTTGTTGACAACTGCACCATCTCACTCAGTAAAGTTCAGGGAGGAAAAGTAACAAAAAATTGAGAAGATACCAATGACATTGTAATTCTTTCAGAGATGGCAAGGAACTTCTAAGAGCAGCTGAACAGAATGCACTGTCTTGAAGAGAGGTTATACAGAAGACATCGACTACAGCCATACCACGGCAATGGAATGTAGTTCAGTTAAATTTCTCAAAGAAATTTTTAACATAGACTTTAAATCTTAGGAAGTAAATTCTGAAAGTATTTACCAGGGGCGTAGTCTTTTATGGAAGTGAAGTGTGGACAATCAATATTAAAGACAAGAAGAGAGAGAAATTTTTGAAATTTGGTGCTAACAGAAGAATACTGAATGGTAGATGGGTGGATCAGATAACTAATGAAGAGGTACAGAATAAGATCAGAGAGAAAAGAAATTTATGGCATAAATTGTCTACCGTAAGGGATAAGTTGAAAGGATGCATGCAGAAGAATCAAGGAAAATTCAGTTTGGTAATGGGAGTGAAGTGTGAGAGTTAAAAATTTATAGAATGAGACCAATGTTTCGACTATGGAAGCAGGTTCAAGTGAATGTGATAGTAACAGTGAAGAGACTTGCACAGAATGGACTGTCATGGAGATCTATATCAAACTAGTTTCTAGTTTTCAGATTTAAATAAAAGGAATATAAAACAGAACATGATGTACTGTTAATATACTTTAGAAATCTTTAAATGAGCATAAATAGCAGCTAAATGCAGCATTTGGAGGCTGTGCTGGGGAGAGGGAGGGCAAAGATGAGAGGAGAGAAGTAGAGAAGGGGAAAGGACCATCCAGGTGCACTTGCAGGAAGGCAGAGGACTGAGAGTAGCAAGTGTGCACAGTTTCTGTTCCTTTATCACATAGCATTTTGCTCATCACTGTCGATGTCACCTCCCTCTACACAATACCCCCAGTGGCCTTGGTTTTGCTGCTACTGAATACTACCTTTCCCAACAGCCAACTGACCCAATACATACAACCTCCTTCCTGGTCACCATATCAACCATATTCTCACTAACAACTACTCCTCCTTTGAAGGCATCACCTATCAACAAATCCATGGTACAGCAATGGGTGCTACATGCACCTCAAGGAGGGGATGCTAAAGACATCTTGAGCTATCTTTACTTTTACCATAATAAAATATAATCAAGTCATATCCAAAGTTTAAGAAAATTTTATTTAAACTAATTATACACATATACAAGACAATCCTATTTTATGATACGAAAAGTTACAATTGTGGTTCTCTTTCTTAAATGATGAATCATACACTCCTATTCTTCGTGGCAAATTGGCTAATTACATTGTCAATAGGACAATCAATGTCAGGGTGAGTGTTCCACAGAGATGAGTCATTAAGTCAATACTCCTCCATTGTCGACCTCAGCCAAGTCTTTGTATGTTGAAAAACTTTTTTCTAATGTAGCAATAGATGCAGGTAGACAACCAAATATTTTGTACAGCAGTGCAAAGTAGGATAGTCAGATTTAGGATAAACAGACAACACTTGCATAACAGAATCACAATCATTAACAACATTTATGCTTATTTGCTTGTATTGAAGAATCTCTCCCATTAGTCTCTTTTCAATCACAAAGTCAATAATCACAGTTGTTCACTTTTTATCACTTCCAAGTTATCGTGACAGTTGTAGCTTTCAAACTAACTACATCCTAGGGACTCTGCTTACCTTATATAGGTGCCCCACACGTTTCCCTTATGTATCCGCCACTGCCTACGTGGCATCACCATATACCAACATATTCATGCGACACCTAAAGGAATTTTTCCTAACCACTGAGAACCCAAAACTCCTCCCCAGATTCATGTCCATTGATAATGTGTTTCTGCTCTCGAAGAAAATAGATTCCAACAGCCATTATTTAATAATTTAATAATTATATCTGACTACCAGTTTCAGTGCCTCATTGATACCATCATTGGGCCCCTGTACAAATCTAGAAAAGCATTAAGTTTATAAGGAGAAATTGAATCTATTACGAAAAATCAGCTGTCATTATTTAAATACATCTACTATGCAAACACACAAGTAGAAAGACTGCAAAGAGAACTAAAGATACCAAGACTGTAAAATAAAATGAGTAACATACTAATATAATATTATGAAATAAAGTAAAAATTACTACACCATAGTAATTAGATAAGCCTTCATTGAAAATTATGCTAAGTCATGTCATACAAACATTGGTATCACATACAGTGATCATATAGTAACAAAATGTCATGAAGACTTAAAATCTGTCTCAAAATATAAATATTGAAAACCAAGAAAATGAAATAATGACTGCAAAATTATGATAAAGGAAGATGGTGGACCAACTTTAGCAGTCTTATCAAGTTGTGAAGGAATGCAAGAACCACTAAAAAGAATAGAAAAACCAGAAATGAGAATCAGGCATTTTGGTCAAAGTAAGAGAAAACATAATTTTTTTTAATGTTTTACTTTTCTTTTCTTTCTTGTGGTATGTAGCTGTGATTAACATTTCCTATTACTCATATGTCATGTCCATTAAAAACCAAATTGCAGATAATGTAACCTAAGATATAAGACAGAAAAGAAAATTTAAAGCCAGAAGTCATCAACAAAGTAAACTCTCAACTTGTGTATGCTAGTGTAGGAGGACAGAAGGAAGTGAACTCTAAAATACAGTCAATACCTATATAGTAGCCAACACTACATAATGCAATACAATAATTTTTGTAATAAGAAACCTTGTGAATCATTTTAAACTTTAATATGATGAATAAAAAAATTTATGATAAAAATTGGTACTGCATGTTAAAAGAATATGCACTGCAAAGAAACATGAATTTTCGAACAAATGACTCAGTGAGGCGGAATAACATTAACAAGACTGGATGTGAACCAGTATCTGTCAAATCGTAGAAATGCTGCACAGGTATGGATGATGATACAAGAACGAAACATAAAAATGTGTGCAAATAGAAACATGGAAGGTGTGCCAGAACAGTCAACCTAGGGAAGGCATCATCATCATCATCATCATCATCATCATCATCATCATCATCATCATCATCATCATCATCATCATTTAAGACTGATTATGCCTTCCAGCGTTCAGCCTGGAGCATAGCCCCCTTATAAAATTCCTCCATGGTCCCCTATTCAGTGCTAACATTGGTGCCTCTTCTGATGTTAAACCTATTACTTCAAAATCATTCTTAACCGAATCCAGGTACCTTCTCCTTGGTTTGCCCGGACTCCTCCTACCCTCTACTGGTGAACCCATGAGTCTCTTGGGTAACCTTGCATCTCCCATGTGTGTAACATGACCCCACCATCTAAGCCTGTTCATCCTGACTGCTACATCTATAGAGTTCATTCCCAGTTTTTCTTTGATTTCCTCATTGTGGACACCCTCCTGCCGTTGTTCCCATCTGCTAGTACCTGCTATCATCCTAGCTACTTTCATATCCGTAACCTCAACCTTGTTGATAAGTTAACCTGAATCCACTCAGCTTTCGCTCCCATACAACAAAGTTGGTCGAAAGATTGAACGGTGCACAGATAACTTAGTCTTGGTAGTGACTTCCTTCTTGGAGAAGAGAGTAGATCGTAGCTGAGCGCTCACTGCATTAGCTTTGCTACACCTCGCTTCCAGTTCTTTCCCTATGTTGCCATCCTGTGAGAATATGCATCCTAAGTACGTGAAACCATCCACCTGTTCTAACTTCATTCCTCTTATTTGGCACTCAATCCATTAATATTTCTTTCCCACTGACATTACTTTCATTTTGGAGATGCTAATCTTCATACCATAGTCCTTACATTTCTGATCTAGCTCTGAAATATTACTTTGCAAACTTTCAATCGAATCTGCCATCACAACTAAGTCATCCGCATATGCAAGACTGCTTATTTTGTGTTCACATATCTTGATCTCACCCAGTCAGTCTATTGTTTTCAACATATGATCCATAAATAATACGAACAACAGTGGAAACAGGTTGCAGCCTTGTCTTACCCCTGAAACTACTCTGAACCATGAACTCAATTTACCGTCAACTCTAACTGCTGCCTGACTATCCATGTAAAGACCTTTAATTGCCTGCAAAAGTTTGCCTCCTAGTCCATAATCTTGTAGAACAGACAATAACTTCCTCCTACGAACCTGGTCTTATGCCTTTTCTAGATCTATAAAGCATAGATACAGTTCCCTGTTCCACTCATAACACTTCTCCATTATTTGCCATAAACTAAAGATCTGGTCCTGACAACCTCTAAGAGGCCTAAACCCACACTGATTTTCACCCAATTGGTCCACAACTAATACTCGCACTTTCCTTTCAACAATACCTGAGAAGATTTTACCCACAATGCTGATTAAAGAGATACCTCTGTAGTTGTTACAATATTTTCTGTTTCCATGTTTAAAGACTGGTGTGATTACTGCTTTTGTCCAGTCTGATGGAACCTGTCCTGAGTCCCAGGCCATTTCAATTATCCTGTGTAGCCATTTAAGACCTGACGTTCCACTGTACTTGATGAGTTCTGACTTAATTTCATCCACCCCAGCTGCTTTATTGCACTGCAATCTATTGACCATTTTCTCCACTTCCTCAAATGTGATCCTATTTCCATCATCATTCCTATCCCGTTCTACCTCGAAATCTGAAACATTGTTGATCGTATTTTCACCTACATTCAGCAACTCTTCAAAATATTCCCTCCATCTGCCCAAGGCATCCACAGGATTCACCAGCAGTTATCCAGACCTGTCAAAAATACTTGTCATTTCCTTCTTACCTCCCTTTCAAAGACTGCTAATTACACTCCAGAATGGTTTTCCAGCAGCTTGACCCATAGTCTCCAACCTGTTTCCAAAGTCTTCCCAAGATTTCTTCTTGGATGCTGCAATTATCTGTTTGGCTTTGTTTCTTTCTTCAACATAACTTTCTCTGTCTACCTGAGTTCTAGTATGTAGCCATTTTTGATATGCCTTCTTTTTCCTTTTACAGGCTTCCTTGACTGTGTCATTCCACCAAGCTGTTTGCTTCATCCTACTTTTACACACTACTGTTCCAGGACATTCTTTAGCCACTTCTAGTACTGCATCCCTGTACCTTGTCCATTCCTTTTCCAATGACTGTAATTGACTACATTCAACTAACTGGTACCTTTCTGAGATAGCTGTTAGGTACTTGTGCCTGATTTCCTTATCCTGAAGTTACTCCACTCTTATCCTCCTACATATGGACCTGACCTCCTGCACTTTCGGCCTCACAATCTCACTTTCACAGCAGATTAAATAATGATCAGTGTCATCAAAGAATCCCCTGAATACACGTGTGTCCCTCACAGCCTTCCTGAATTTCTGATCTGTTATTATATAGTCAATGACAGATCTGGTTCCCCTGCCTTCCCAAGAATACCAGTGAATGTTCTTATGTTTAAAAAAAGGAGTTCGTGATTACTAAGCCCATACTGGCACAGAAATCCAAGAGTTGTTTCCTGTTCCTGTTAGCCTCCATATCCTCTCCAAATTTACCCATAACCTTTTCATAACCTTCTGTTCAATTTCCAATCCTGGCATTAAAATCACCCATGAGCAGAACACTGTCCTTGTCCTTCACTCTGACAACTACATCACTTAGTGCCTCATAAAAACTATCCATCTTATCTTGATCTGTCCCTTCACAATGTGAATATACTGAGACAATACTAATTTTCTTGCTAGACACTCTCAAATCTATCCACATCAGTCGTTCGTTTACATACCGTACTGCAACTACACTGGGTTCCATTTCTTTCTTGATGTAAAGCCCTACACCCCAATGTGCTATTCTTGCTTTGACTCCTGACAGGTAGACCTTGTATTCTCCCTTTCCTCTTCTTTCTCACCCCTTACCCGAATGTCACTAACAGCTAAAACGTCCAGCCCCATCTTACTTGCAGCCTCTGCCAGCTCTACCTTCTTCCCAGAGTAGCCCCCATTGATATTAATAGCTCCACATCTCATTACCATTTGTTTGCCAAGTTGTGTCTTAGGAGTCCCTGGTTTGTCAGTTAGAGGTGGAACTCCAAAGGACCGAGGCATTTTGCTCTGATTGTTGCCAGCATCATATTTAAAGTATCGGGGAAGCAGGTTGCTAGCCTTACTTGCCCCGAGTCCCATTGAGTTTTACCCCTAACGGTTGTGGGACTAACCGGTGGGTTTGGTAGTCTTTGCCGTATGAGCACAAAGGTGACCACGACTCAGAATATGTCCGAGATGCCCAGCCTTATTCCAAAATAACTGGTATCCCGACTGTCGGGACCACTTACTTGGCCACTCATACGTTGCCCGTGGTTCATGAACTAGGACATGACTACAGGAACCCACAGTATGAACAACAGGGAAGGCAACTCAAACCATAAAAAGCAGTAAAAAGCTGGTGTGCAATACATGTTGCCTCACAATAAGTATGTTAGTATATGCATGATAAGGTGATATATAACCGATGGTGATTATTTCTCACCTTCGTATACTTTTTTTTTCATGTGAAATTTGTTGATTGGATGTTTTTTGAGGATGGATTTGTATATGCCATTCCTCCTTGTAACCTTTCTTTGTTTGGTTTTCTCCTTTGATAATCAGCCTTTTCATAACATAGTTTCCAAATTTACGTACCTCATCTCAAATTTTTGGCTTTATAGGCACTGAAAATGTCTATACACAATGTTGATTTGAATATCATCATTTACTGATATTTATTTTATATTAAAAGTTTTGGTTTTATATTTTTTATGTCGTATCTTTGGTTACATTATTTGAAATTTGGCCTGTAATGGATATTTTGCATGAGTAAGAGGGTGTGTTAATTAGAGCTACATACTGCAGGAAATTTTTTAAAAAAAGGTAAAAATTTACGTTTTAAAACTTAGACTCTGACCTAATAGCATGGTTCTTATTTAAGGTCTTCTATTCTTTTTGGTGGTTCCTGCATTCCTTCACAACTCAATTACACCATTATAATTGGTTCAGCTTCTTCCTTTGTTATATTTTTGCATTCATTATTTCATTTTCTTAGTTTTCGATACTACAACAGGAACTGTAGGAAAAGGAAATAAATATGGTAAAAAAAGATCTAGTGGCAATATGCTCTGAACATGAAGTACTCTTAATGAAACACAAAACAGTAATGGAAAAACTATCTGTTGAGTGCTTGGTTGTAAGCAATCTCAAAAGTTCTTTTGGTGTCACAGGAAGAAGAAATTAAAGAACTAAAGAAGAATTGGCTACAACACACTCAAAATATGAAGACTGCATGAAGAAATCTAAAGGAGTAAAGAAAAAAAACTAACAACGGAAAGTGATGAACACACAACTGGTGCACTGTGTGTAAGAAATGCGAATAAGAATAAACAAGCCCATTATTCCGAACAAGAATTCTAGTGCTTCAAATAAGAAAGTCTACAACAATAATGTGTGAACCATCAGCAACAAAAAGTCAAGGCAAGCATATTGCCACAAAAGCAGCACAGATACTGACTGCAGTATTGGTTGGCTGATAGGGGGAGGGGACCAAACAGTGAGGTCATTGGTCCCATCTGCCTGGGGAAGGATGTGGAAGGAACACAGCCATGCCCTTTCAACAAAATCTTTCCTGCATTTTCCTGAAGCAATTTAGGAAAATTGCAGAAAACCTAAAACAGGATAGCCGGAAACAGGTTTGAACCACTGTCCTCCCAAATGAAAGTCCAGTGTGCTAACTACTGCGCCACCTCACCCAGAACTGCAGTATTAATAACAACAACAATAAACACTTTTTCTAAACAACAGAAAACTATGAAACTTCCTGGCAGATTAAAACTATGTGCTAGACCGAGACTCAAACTTGGGACAATTGCCTTTCACGGGCAAGTTCTCTACCAACTGAGCTACCCAAGCACAAATCACGATCTGTCCTCACAGCTTTAATTCCACCAGTACCTCGTCTCCTATTTTCCAAACTTCACAGAAGCTCTCCTGCATACCTTGCAGAAGTAGCACTCTTGGAAGAAAGGATACTGGGGAGACATGGCTTAGCCACAGCCTGGGGGATGTTTCCAGAATGATATTTTCACTCTGCAGGGGAGTGTCTGCTGATATGAAACTTCCTGGAAGATTAAAACTGTGTGCCGGACCGAGACTCTAACTCAGGACCATTGCCTTTCGTGGGCAAATGCTCTATCATATCAGTGCACACTCTGCTGCAGAGTGAAAATCTCATTCTGGAAACATCCCCCAGGCTGTTTGTAAGCCATGTCTCTGCAATATCCTTTCTTGCAGGAGTGCTAGTTCTGCAATGTATGCAGGAGAGCTTCTGTGAAGTTTGGAAAGTAGGAGACGAGGTACTGTCGGAATTAAAGCTGTGAGGACGGGTCATTAGTCATGCTTGGGTAGCTCAGTTGGTAGAACACTTGCCCGCGAAAGGCAATGGTCCCGAGTTCGAGTCTCGGTCCGGCATACAGTTTTAATCTGCCAGGAAGTTTCATATCAGCGCACACTCGACAGCATAGTGAAAATCTCATTCTGGAAACATCCCCCAGGCTGTGGCTAAGCCATGTCTCCCCAGTATCCTTTCTTCCAAGAGTGCTACTTCTGCAAGGTATGCAGGAGAGCTTCTGTGAAGTTTGGAAAATAGGAGACGAGGTACTGGTGGAAGATTAAACTTGATACCGCAATTTTAAGTGCATTTACTGATAGTTTAGTGTGCCAAATGCGTTTGCTGCCCCTTTATATCTGTAGAGTATCGTCATCTCTTAAGTAATTTCCAGTAAGAAACTTCTGAACCATTGTTTACATTGTCGCGAGTAGGCCTAATTTGTTGTACACGTATTTTCATTGTTTTCCGGTAACTTAATTGTCTTTCTGTCAGTAAAATCGATTTGTACCATGAGTGTAAAGTGCCTGACATGCCGTAGAATCATTAGCTCCGGGGTCTGGTGTGATGGATGTAGTAACTTTTTTCATTGGGGAGATTGTAGTGGCGTGGGCGAGACTCATAAGTGGTTCTGTAGGCTATGCAGTAGAGATAGAAAGATTGTGGAACAGGAGGGGAAAATTGCTGCCCTTCAGGCTGAGTTAGATGAGGCTAGATGAAAACTGTGCAGGTTAAGGGGGGAGAAGGGTAAACAGAGGTGGGAAGTGGCAACAGGCATAAGGTACAGGCCAAGAAATTCTTCTGACAGCTTTGTTATTAATGTACAAAATAGGTTTGACCTGTTGCCTCAGTCGGAAACTGACGAGCCTCTCACAGAAGTAGATGTAGACAGGGCTCAACAAGCTTTCAGCAGCAAATTGAATAAGAAGGTAGGGAAGTGTGCAAAGAGAAAGAAAGTCTTGTTGCTAGGTAGTTCGCATGCTAGGGGTGTGGGCCAAATTCTGCAGGATGAATTAAGGTCAGAATACCAGGTCACATGTTTTTCCAAACCTAGTGCTGGACTGGGGCAGGTTACAGAGGATTTAGGTTCACTATGTAGAGGCTTTACTAAGGAAGATACCGTGGTTATTGTGGGTGGGCCGGGCAACAGTATTGACAGAGATCCGGGGTACAGCATAGAGTGTGACCTGGCAAATATTGCATTGGCATCGAGTCATACCAGTGTTGGGTTTGTGTCAGTTCTGGAGCGCCATGACAGGCCTCATTTGAGCTCTTCTGTCAGGAGAGTTAATTTGGAGTTGGAACGGCTACTTGGATCTGATACGGGGTCACACATTGGTGTGGTTCCTGTTGATTCTCTCTGTAGGTGGGACTATACTAGACATGGCCTACACCTCAACAAGAAGGGGAAGGGTAAACTGGCTGGGCTGATAGCAGGAAATTTAAAGGGGGGAGGAACTACATCTCATGGTGGTAACTCTTTTTTAGTGTAAGATCAGTGTCCAGTGGGAAACTCAGCCAGGTAAGTACTAAAGATGTTAAAAAAAGTTCAAGATACTCACAAAAGTAAAATGTTAGTATATTTCATCAAAACATTGGGGGATTGAAGAATAAAATTGATGAGCTTCTGCTTTGTTTAGAAGATATTGAAACTGAGAATGTAATAGATGTACTATGCCTGTCTGAGCATCACATTGTCACTGATATGCAAAAGGTTAGCATCAATGGGTACAAATTAGCTGAACATATAAGTAGAGATAATATGATGAGAGGAGGAGTTGCCATATATGTCAAAAGCTTCCACAGCGCAAAACATTTAGAAACTAAACAAATTTGTGTAGAGCAACATATGGAAGCATGTGCCACTGAACTAAAACTAGATGATGGCACTTTCATAATTGTAACAGTGTATAGCCCCCCCTCAGGGAATTTCCAGCTATTTCTAGAAAACTTGGATGCTTTGTTGTGCTATCTGTCAGACAGGGGGAAGCAAATTATCATTTGTGGGGATTTCAATGTTGATTTCCTGAAAGAGTGTGATAGGAAGAATGACCTTGTAGTATTACTCAGTTCTTTCAATTTGAGCTTCGTCATTGATTTTCCTACTCGGATAACAAAGAACAGCAGGACATTGATAGATAACTTTTTTATAGACCAAGATAATTTTAAGGACATAAATGCTTATCCTGTTGAGAATGGTTTTTCAGATCATGGTGCACAGCTAGTTACAGTACATGGCATAGCTCCATGCAGTATATCAAATCAGAATTTCAAAACAGTGCATTCAATTAACAATATAAATACTGCAAACTTTAGGGAAAGACTAAAGGAGCTAGACTGGGATGAAGTGTATATGGAACCCAATGCAAACTTGAAATATAACTTATTTCACGATACATTTTTAAGGGTATTTGAAAATTGTTTTCCCACGAAAACAGTGAAACATAATTCCAAGAAAACATATAAAAAACCTTGGCTAACTAAAGGAATAAGAATATCTTGCAAACGTAAAAGAGAACTTTATCTAACAGCAAGAGGGAGTACTGACCCCAAAATTGTTCAATGTTATAAAAACTATTGTGCGGTACTAAGAAAAGTTATTAAAAATTCCAGAAGCATGTGTTTCATGTCTGAGATCAGTAACTCTGATAATAAAATTAAAGCAATTTGGAATATTATTGAAAGGGAAACAGGGCAACCAAGAGCACAGGAAGACTTTAGTGCCATAAAACTGAATGACAAGTGTACTAACAAACAATCTGAAATTGGAAATATTTTCAATAATCATTTTTTAAATGTTGAGGAGAAAGTAGGATCTAGATCATCACTAGAAGAGGCAAGGCTTCTAATAGAAGAGGCCATACCTGTGTAGTTTGAAACAACTGTATTTCCACGAACCTCTCCCTCTGAAATCAGTAAAATAATAAACTCACTGAAAAGTAAAAGCTCTTGCGGAATTGATGACATTTCCATCAAGATACTTAAAGCTTGTTCCCCACAGATAAGTAGGATTCTCAGACACGTATGTAATACCTCTTTGGAGCAAGATGTTTTCCCCAATAGACTGAAATATGCCATTGTAAAACCATTGCATAAAAAGGGGGATACGTCGGATGTCAACAACTATCGCCCAATCTCTCTTCTGACAGCTCTATCAAAAATTTTTGAGAAAGTAATGTATTCAAGAGTAGCCTCCCATATATGTAAAAATAAAGTACTAACAAAATTTCAATTTGGTTTTCAGGAAGGCTTTTCAACAGAAAATGCTATATACACTTTCACTGATCAAATATTAAATGCTCTGAATAACTGGACATCACCCATTGGTATTTTTGTGATCTCTCAAAGGCCTTTGACTGTGTAAATCATGGAATTCTTTTAGATAAGCTAAATCATTATGATTTGAGGGGGGCAGTGCACAAATGGTTTAATTCATACTTAACTGGCAGAATGCAGAAAGTTGAAATAAGTGGTTCATGTAATGTTAATACAACAGCTGATTCCTCAAACTGGGGGGCTATCAAGCACGGGGTCCTACGGGGTTTGGTATTAGGTCCTTTACTGTTCTTGATATAGATTAATGACTTACCATTCCATATTGATGAAGATGCAAAGTTAGTTCTTTTTGCTGATGATACAAGTATAGTAATAACATCCAAAAACCAAGAACTAAGTGATGTAATTGTAAATGATGTTTTTCACAAAATTATTAAGTGGTTCTCAGCAAACGGACTCTCTTTAAATTTTGATAAAACACAGTATATACAGTTCCGTACAGTAAATGGCACAACTCCAGTAATAAATATAGACTTTGTAAAGAAGTCTGTAGCTAAGGTAGAATTTTCAAAATTTTTAGGTGTGTCCATTGATGAGAGGTTCAACTGGAAGCAACACATTGATGGTCTGCTGAAACGTCTGAGTTCGGCTATGTATGGTATTAGGGTTATTGCAAATTTTGGTGATAAGAATCTCAGTAAATTAGCTTACTATGCCTACTTTCATTCACTGCTTTCGTATGGTATCATATTCTGGGGTAATTCATCATTGAGTAGAAAAGTATTCATTGCTCAAAAACGTGTAATCAGAATAATTGCTGGAGCCCACCCACGGTCATCTTGCAGACATCTATTTAAGGATCTAGGGATCCTCACAGTAACCTCACAGTATATATATTCACTTATGAAATTTGTTGTTAATAATCCAGCCCAGTTCAGAAGTAATAGCAGTGTGCATAGCTATAACACCAGGAGAAATGATGATCTTCACTATGCAGGGTTAAATCTGACTTTGGCACAGAAGGGGGTAAATTATGCTGCCACAAAAGTCTTTGGTCACCTACCAAACAGCATCAAAAGCCTGACAGATAGTCAACCAACATTTAAAAATAAATTAAAAGAATTTCTAGATGACAACTCCTTCTACTCATTGGCTGAATTTTTAGATATAAATTAAGGGAGGGGAAAAAACTAAATAAGCATTAGTGTCATGCAATATTTTGTGTAATGTAATATCTTGTACAGACATCTTTCATTAACCTGACACGTTCCACATCATTACGAACTGTCCTATTCATTATCTATGGAACAAGTATTAATCTAATCTAATCTGAGGCATCAAGGGATCACCAAGTTAGCATTGGAGGGCAGCACAGAGGGTAAAAATCGTAGAGGGAGGGCAAGAGATGAATACACTAAGCAGATTCAGAAGGATGTAGGTTGCAGTAGGTACTGGGAGATGAAGAAGCTTGCACAGGATAGAGTAGCATGGAGAGCTGTATCAAACCAGTCTCAGGACTGAAGACCACAACAACAACAACATTGTCACACCCATAGAGATAGTAAATGCTGTTTCAAAACTTTCTAACTCAAAAAGCATGGGCTGTTACTAGTTATATAAAACACAATAAAAAGGATAACGCACCTTATCTGCAAACCACTTGGTTTCATTATGAATAAATGCCTATAGTTTGGAGTTTTCTCTGACTAGCTCAAAATTTCAAAAGTTGTGCCTATATACAAAAAGGGGAAAAAGCATCTCCCTGAGAATTACATGCCAGTACCCATTGTTACAATCTTTCTCCAAATGCTTGAAGCAAGTTTTCACATACAGCTTAGTAACTACTCTGGAAAACATAACCTTCTCTGTAGTAGACAGCATGGATTTCCACAAGGAATAAAATACCACTTCTGCAGTCCATAAAACTGTTAATCAGACATTAAATGCATTTGAAAATAAGAATACAGTCTCTCTTGAGTTATGCAATTTGAATAAGGCTTTTTACTGTATCCCCTATGACATCTTACATGCCAAACTACAGTGTTATGGAATAAATAATACATAATTAGAAATAATGAATTCTTGTCTAAACAACAGGAGGCTGTTTCTGTCAATTATAAGCATTCTTGAAACTTCCTGGCAGATTAAAACTGTGTGCCCGACCGAGACTCGAACTCGGGAAGGTAGGAGACGGATACTGGCAGAAGTAAAGCTGTGAGTACCGGACGTGAGTCGTGCTTCGGTAGCTCAGTTGGTAGAGCACTTGCCCGCGAAAGGCAAAGGTCCCGAGTTCGAGTCTCGGTCGGGCACACAGTTTTAATCTGCCAGGAAGTTTCATATCAGCGCACACTCCGCTGCAGAGTGAAAATCTCATTCTATAAGCATTCTTTCTTGAAGAAAGTCACATCTGGCGAGCCTCAGGGCTCTGTTCTTGGACCATTCTTCCTCATGGTTGCAATTAATGACCAATTAGGCTTCAGCCAGTTATCTGACATTTGGACGACACAACTTTAATCACCAAGGATTGATATAGGTTAAGGTTATGCCAGAAATCACAGGCACACTCATCTTAACACTAGACTGTTTCACATCTAATAAACTACCGTGAAATCCAGAGAAAACTCAACACTGTTGCTGGGACTAGGTAAAGATCTAGAAGCAAAATCTGTAAAACTGCTTGGAATACATATTGATTCTTAACTAAACTGGCAACCCCATATTTATCATTTCTGCAGGAAGATATTGAGGATGTCCTATCTCATGCAGAAACTATCTGTTATAGTGAGAAACTATCTGTTATAGTATGAAATGAATATTACAGGGTAGCTTACTTTGGACTTTTTCTGTCTCACACATCCTACGGGCTGTTGTTAAGGGGTCACTCATGTCACGTCGTTGATCATTGATGTAGTACTGATATAAAAATAAAAAGAAGAACACGAAGAAGATGTTAAGAATAATGTACAAATCTGGTCCAAGGAACACTGGTGCCCTCTATTCAACAAAAGGTCAAAATAATGACAGTAATAAATCTTTATACCTATGCACCATTGATATATTCAAAAGACAACATGGCAGAATTTGACACCAGAGAGCAGATACACTGTCATGACACCAGAAATAAGACGAGTATTGACATTCCATGAGATAAACTGACAAAAATGGGCAACTCTCACAAAGTGAACTCTTTTAAATTATTTAATAAACTGCTTCATTCTGCAAGGAATTCACCTTTCAATAATTTTGAAAGTAAGTTGTATAAATGGGCAATAAACAATCCATTCTACAGTTTAAGAGACTTCTTGGATACTAGTAGTGTAGAAATTGAGTTTTAGGATCATGATTACATTCTTGAACAACAGGTTAATATAAGATAAATTATCTGTACTTGTAATGTGAACAATAGTTACTCTTGTGATTGCTCTTGTATATCAATGGGAAGCCCATTTCGCTACATATGATCAACGGCTAATAAAGAATCTGAATTTATACTTTGAGACAGATTTTCTGTCTTTATAATGTTTTGTTACTATATGACCCCTATAAGAGATACCATTGTTTGTAAGACATGACTCAGCATAATTTTCAATGGAAGCATTTCTAATTACTACAGTTTAATAACTTTTACTTCATTTCATAATATTATGTTACTGTGTCATGCATTATATTTTACAATCATGTTATTTTTGTCCCTCTTTTTATGCTTGTTACTGAGGCATGTGTATAGTAAGTTTATTTAAATAATCACATTTAATTTTGTATAACAGATTCTGTTTCTATTTTAAGCTTTATGATTCTGTTAATTTGTACGAGGGTCTGAAGATGGTGCCAATGAGGCAGCAAAACTGGTAGCTAAATAAAATTATTAAATAAACTTATGGCTGTTGATATTTGTTTTCTTCAAGTCTTCAAACAGCTGCAGTCCCATTCTACTCACACAAGATGGAATTAAAGAAATCTTTCTGATCTGGACTGAAGGTGAGGACACCCTATCCACATTCCTGTAGACCTCAACACCTTCTCCCCCATTTGCATTACCTGCCCTTCACAGCCCAACAAGCCACATTCCTAAATGTTGACCTCCATCTTAAGGACAGCTATCAGCACTTCTATCCACAGCAAACATACCAACCACCAACAATAATTCCATTTTGACAGCTGCCACCCATTCCATACTGAGAAGTCCCTTGCACACAGCATAGCCACCCATGGTCGTCACAGATGTAGCAATGAGCAGTCACTCTCAAAACATGCTTAGGGTCTCACTGAGGCCTTCACAGATCAAAATTACCCTCCCCAACTTGCCCAGAAACAGATCTCCTGTGCCTTGTTTCCCTAGTGACCTACCATCCTCCAAATATCTTCTTGTGACTCAGTGCCACCCAGCACTGGAGCAGCTGGATCATGATATTCTCCACATGGTTTCAACTACCACTTGACATGCCTTGAACTGAGATATAGCCTCACCACTATTTTTCCCCACTCACGCACCCCATGCAAATCCTTGACGTCACTGTTCCCAAGCTCTCACCCCCTGGCTCATATCACTACAGTAGATGTTGTTAGAAGATATATCCTCTCAGCACCACCTACTCTAGTCCTGTCAAGGCATCTCCAACTTCATCAAGAACAGGGTCACTTGTAGAAGCAGCCATGTGATCTACCAACCAAGCTGCACCTCTGTGATGCATTTGGTGTGGACATGAGCACTAACAAGTTGTCTGTGTGCATGAATGAACACTGTGAAACTGTGGCCAAGAGGCAGCTGGATCACCTGCTGTTGAGAATGCTACACAACATCATGTACTTGGCTTCAACAACTGCTTCACAATCTGTGTCCTCCGGATTCTTCCAACACAAGAAACATTGGTTGTTATATTCACTGATAAGTCACGCATGGCACGTCTAAATCTTTTCCTGCACTTCGAGAATAAGTTGTCGCAAAAATCATCGTAGCTCAGAAAGGACTATTATATCAAATGATTAACACTTGACACATTTTTTAAACGTGTGAGCAGAGTGCAAACAAGTCTCCCAAAAGTTACACCATGTGGTTTTGTTCGAATTTTCATAGCCAACCAAAGAGAGAGAAACAGGCAAATAGGGTATAAAAATGACCAGCATGAGGTCTAGTTTTGAATGAAAATATTTAACCGCTTGAAAGTAAACAGGGTAATTAAGGAAAATTTAATTAATAAGTTGAGGAAAAATTGAAATATTTCACAAAAAGCTGCTGCCAAGCTATGTAAATGAAGTGTCAAAAAGTTCATCTGTCAAGGCCAATATACTTTGCAAATAAAAAGAAAAATTAGTGCAGTTTTTAAATGTCAAAATGGCTTCCTTTGAATTAAGTACAAAAGTTAGGATTTTAGAGAACAGAAGATGTTATATGAAGGCAAATGAGAAGTCAGTAAGATCATGCTTTCTGAATAAAGCTTTTAAATAATAAATGAAAGAAATCAGTCAAATATTTTGTGAAATGATTTGTGTAAAATAAATAGATCAGAGAAATGTTGATGTGCCTTTGACTGATGTTCGGAATCATGAACAGAAAATGAGGTGCATCAAATGTTTTTGTAATATTTTCTGTTTTGTACTTTTAGACAAATCATTTCACAAAACGTTTGACTTTCTTTTCAAAAATTTTGTGTGCTTTTCTTTTAAAGACTATTTAGATTGTGATGTTTAAAGCTGAGCAGCGCATGCACAATGTCACCTCAGAAGGCTTTAAATAGCGGAGCTCAGCGTGTACTCGCCAGTACTACTACAGTGGCATTCACCTGAAGATGGCCACAAGACTCTGTACCAAAATATTGTGGCAGGACGTTACTGATATCCGGCAGTTATCCCGTGTTTTTATGTAACTATTTAGATTATCTGAAATGCTTGACCTTAACACTGACTGCTGATGATTTATGTTTGCAACATCAGATATTTGTAAAAGTCCATAGTTGCCCATTGTAATTTATTAGAAATTTAATGCATGTGATATACTGGAATAGGTGTGTATACAGTTAGAGGTCAAGTACTTTCGTAAGACCTTGGAAATATACTTAGTAATGCAGTGTAAACATTATACATAAAATTAGTATACAGAATTGTAGCTGTATCAGTTAAAATTTAGGAAATAGCTGGTATCAAACACAGGCCATATTTTGCAACTGTAATCACTTACCAGGAATGCTACCATTATACCGCTGCTATCTTTCATTTGCTGTTCTCATTCTTTATATTTAGCATAGACAGCCATACTTCCACATTTATCGGCTGTTAAAAGATCTTGATCATGTAAAAAAAAATCATCTTTAATTTATTGATGAAATAGTTGAATGCTCCTCTGCCCATTCACATATATTCAAAGAATTTGTCTGGTGGTCTTCATAGTTGATGATTTAAATTATGAAATTCTGCATGAAGGTTCCTCCCTATGTAAATTTCATGCACAGCATTCCTTTTTGCTTTATTTTCTTAAGTAAAGCCAATTTTGTACCCTTACTCTCCAGCTACAGTATCCTACAGTTTGGGGTGCCATTGCATAGAAACAGGTGGTTGGCTCTAAGCAGGCATCTTGTAACATGATATGGTCACTCGCATGCACGACACCCGAGCTTTTTGCCAGATGTTGCTGCTTGTTGCTTAAATGTCACATATCCAGTCATCGCTCGCTGTCGGTCACTTCTGACGCTTACGTAGGACGTGGCCTTACTCTATTACCCATCCCACATCTTGCCCAACACTTCTGTATCCCCACTACCCACCCCAGTAAAGATCACTGTTTAGCTCAGACACAACTGGGCTGTAGAGCCCAGAGATGACAGGGATCATATGGTTGTGTGTTATGCATGTATGAATGGATGTGTGTCTTGTTTCTTCTACATATGATGAAGGATTTAGTCCAATAGCCAATAATATCTAACTGTCTTTTTTCAATGTGCCTATCTGCCACTCAACACATTGAATTGAACTGAATTTTATTTGATCCTGAAAGGTTACATTGTGTACAGTAAATGTATATGTAATATAGACATGTCAAAGTGTTAACATTCCTTATCACTTATTTTTCTACACCTTTAGCTTACATTTTTACATTACTGATAATGAGT
Source organism: Schistocerca gregaria (assembly GCF_023897955.1). Lineage (NCBI taxonomy): Eukaryota > Metazoa > Arthropoda > Insecta > Orthoptera > Acrididae > Schistocerca > Schistocerca gregaria. The sequence continues at coordinate 258,517,342 of NC_064920.1, read as the reverse complement.
AACAATATATACAAATTTAATGGCATAAGTATTCTGCAACACTGTAAAACTCTTTTTCAATGAGATAGTCTTTAAGTTTCTTCGGAAAGTCATTGTGAAGTACTCTATCTTTCAGGGTTTTGGGCAGACATCTTAGTAGTACTGGGGTCCTTTTTCTAGCATTGCCAGTCGGTGGGGTATGCTCTGTACTTCATTCTTCTTTCTTGTATTGTGGGAGTGTACACTAGCATTTGTAATCCACTCCTCACTACCATTTGTGATGTACACTATTGTTTTGTATATATACAATGATGAAAAAGGTAAGATATTTAAATTCTTGAAACAGTTTCTACATGTTTCAGAGGTCTTTCTTCTTAAAATGGTCCTAATTGCTTTTTTTGTAATGTGAACACTCGTTTTGTCTCTTGTTTGTTTGAGTTTCTCCACACAGTCACTCCATACTGTAAGTATGGTTCAAAAAGTCCATGATACACTGTACACAGAAGGTTCTTGTCTGAATACTGTGATAGCTGCATCATTAAGAATATGATAGAGCTCAGTTTCTTACAGCCATTATTAATACGTTTTTTCCATTTCAGTTCATTATCCACAAGAATACCTAAGAATCTAGCAGATTCTACTTCTTCCAGCCTTGTTCCATCAACCTCTAAATCCATGTCTACAGCTTTTTCCTTGTTTTTAAACACTGCATACATAGTCTTTTTTAGATTTATAACCAGTTCATTTTCCAACAGCCATTGAGCTGTGACATTTGCGGATATGTATGCTCTTCTCTCAAGCTGTTCCATATTTTGGTCACTATTTAGTATTGTCATGTCATCAGCATACAATATTTTCTTTTCTTCCTCCTCAACACCTATATCATTAACAAATACATTAAATAACAATGGCCCCATTACCGAACCCTGCGGCACTCCATAAAGTGAGAAGCAACATATCCTTTTCATTCTGTCATTATTTTATTACTCAGTATCACATGATAATCATCTCTGTCACGTGTATTGTAATGATGATGTCTCTATTCATTATGCTGTCTTCTGTTTTGTCTTTTATGAACATCATAGTCTTCGGAAAATACAAAGTGTACACATCAGTAAAATGTGCTTGTCCTTCAAAATGCATGCAAATTTATGTTCATACTTTTCAACTAAAACAGTGAATTGCAATTATGTTCAGTTGAGGGTGACAATACTTTAAAAAAGATTTGTCATTATTGTTTAATCCTAATTTAGTGAGAGTGTCTTCGCAAGAAGATATTCTGATCAAAGTTCTCTTTATTGTTCCACTGAGTAATAGCATCTCCATCTTAGTGCCTCATAGCTTTCTTTATATTGGATCTATCCTTATCTGCAATAATTTGTTAGCTTTTAATTTATCATAACTTCTCATTCTCATTTGTTGAGGTGTTTGAGATTATGGTAGGGAAGCATACAGCTTTCTTAGTTTATTGTGCCAAATGTATGAAAAAATTATATTCCTTGCATAATCTTCACTTGGCGTACAAAAAGATAATAAAGTCATACATACATGAATGCAACAGTTAATAACTGTAGGCTTCTAAGTAATGCATGACATGTATATCCCTGGTGTACAGTTTACATACTACAGAAAGGTACTGCTAGCTGCAAAAAATTATAAAAATTAATATATAATTAAAAGCACAGAAAAAAAACAAAGCAGCCAGGAACATTATCAGGTGGGTGACAAAAAGTCAGGAAAAGACATCTGAATTCACAAATTAAAAACAGAGTTACAAATAACCCATACAAAGAAATTAGCAAACTATATGAATATATGCTTTAGGAGCATTTCTAAGAAATTACCCCAAAAATTTTCAGGCTCGAATGTTTTACCCATCACGGAACACAATGGTACACCTGCCTATATCTGAGAGATAGGTGACATACGCAGTACTCCAGTTAAAATATTGGTAGGTCAGTATGAAATTCCAGACTGTATCCTTAAAGAATATATAAATACTATAAGAGAACATTCAACACAAATAATTAATTTATATTAAAAACAAAGATTCCAAGACTTACCAAGTGGGAAAGCGCCGGTAGATAGGCACAATGAATAAAACACACAAACACACACACAGAATTTCGAGCTTTCGCAACCGGCAGCTGCTTTGTCAGGAAAGAGGGAAGGAAAAGGAAAGATGAAAGGATGTGGGTATGTATGGATGGATATGTGTGTGTGTGTGTGTGTGCACGAGTATATACCTATCCTTTTTTCCCCCTAAGGTAAGTCTTTCCGCTCCCGGGATTGGAATGACTCCTTACCCACTCCCTTAAAACCCACATCCTTTCATCTTTCCTTTTCCTTCCCTCTTTCCTGATGAAGCAGCCGCCGGTTGCGAAAGCTCGAAATTCTGTTTGTGTGTTTGTGAGTTTTATTCATTGTGCCTATCTACCGGCGTTTTCCCGCTTGGTAAGTCTTGGAATCTTTGTTTTTAATATATTTTTCCCATGCGGAAGTTTCTTTCTATTTTATTTACAAATAATTAATTTGTTACACAAATCTGGCTACTTTCCCAAATGTCTGAAACAAGCTAAAGTAGACAACACTCCACTCAAACAAAGTGAGACAGAAAATTTAGAAAACTGCAGATCAATTACAGTACTATCTACCATTTATAAAATATCAGAAACTAGAATGAAAAATGGGTTAATCAAGTACTTAATAAATATAACCTTCTTTGTAATGAACAATTCAGTTTCTGACCCAGAAGAGCTACAGAACCTATTATATCATAGTTTACAGAAGTTGTTCATGAAAAGGTAACTTCTTGATTTTTTGTTGGATCTGTCAAATGCCTTTAACACTGTTGACCACTGCATCTTATTAAATAAACTAGAATATTATAAATAAGATGCCTGGCAAAATAGTGTAAAGAATTGAAATTTCACATTCTTCAAGAAGATTACTGGTAAAACACTTATCAGACTTACAATATATTAACTTAGGTGTATCTCAGGGGAATGTATTGGAGTGATCATTTCCCTGATCTGTAATACCGATTTCCCAAAATGTGTTAAAATGGAGAACAAATAATGTTTGTTGACAACAGCACCATACTAATCTCAGATAAAACATCAGTACAGATGACCAAAAACCAATGATGCTCTCAGATATGCCCACAAATGATAACAGGACATAGAGTAAATAGTAGCAGCCGGGCTCATTGTACTGAGATATTTAAAATGCTACAAATTTTAACTCTAACATGTAAATAAATCATTTGGAATGTAAAGCATATTACGAAACACATTCATCTGTGTGCTACAAACAGTTCAATACCTAATCAAGGAACCAGAGAAAGTCACTGTTCACATTTAAACACGCAACAGTGTGTCATATCATGGGCTAAAACTGTATAACAACTGTCACAGGAACTTAAAGATGTAAATTATTCCAGCATCTTTAGCCAAAGACTTAAAAATCTATTAAATAATAGTTATTATACTGTAAATGAATATTTATGATAGTCCTAGATAGCCAGATAATATCCTCATACATGTAACATATAACAAAATATCCACAAGCATATAATGTTGAACTATATATGACGTAAATAGTAATGCTATAAGACTAAGTATAAGAACTAAAAAATGAGTTAAAAGTGATGTGTGTTATTTAATAAGAACCATTGTATTAACTACTGCTAACATCCATACAATGTATACTGTACCACAGATGAATAATAAATCAACAATAAAAAAATTACTCAGTGTGTGTGCCAACTCAAATTTCTGCACAAATTCAGTCCTACCAATTTGATAGAGCCAGTTTTCTATATGACTTAGATGTGGTGAAGTATCTTAGACTGGTCGCATGTTGATTGGTTCTGGATTGCATTGCATATATTTTAGAAATGCGTATCAGCAAAAGTTTTGCACCGTTATAACATGTCATGAAGATGTGCTGCTATTGTGACTGTTCTTATACCAATAAAATGGTCACCCATGATGTTGTTTGTAAACATGCACACAGTTATGTAAGAATGCAGAGTCTTGTGGCAGTAACACTGAATAAAAATTTCTTGGGTCTTAGTTGCGTTAAGTGATTAAAATTACATAAGCTTTCTACCAAGCAGTACTTCACCATTGTCAAGTCGTATGGCTGCCACTGGGCTGCCGGTATGCCCCTTGTATACAACAGCTGCCAGCTGTGACATTACTGCTGCCCACAGCATCGCCACATAAGGGCATACGTTGATTGTGCAATCGCTGGATTCCATGCTGTGCTGAGGCCACTGCCTCTATTTAGAGGGTTATCAGTGATTTTTATTTCAATAGTTTCTTTAATTACATAATCACAATCACAAAGCAGATTTTTTGGGGTAGTGTAGGCAATAAAAGCTCTCATACTACTTCCTGAATTGTTCCACAGTGAGTACTATTTGTCTGACGTAAGACTGGCCACACATGCAAAGTATCTTGCAGACCCCAGTTGTTCTGAGACCTGTTGCATATTTAGCTGGTCGCAGTAATTTGATGGATTTTGTTGAAGGCCTGAAGATCAATTTGATCTCATGTCATTTCAGCAGGTGGCTTATCTTGCCCAACACAGAGCTACAGAATGGCAGGAGAACAAATTTCTTTTCCTTCTCCTTGTCAATGGTCTTGTTGAAAGTCTTGCTTGATATCACATCATTTATTTGATGGACATTATAGGCATTGTTCCTGAAGACCTCTCATGGATGGCTTAGCTCTGATATCATCCTTGCAAAATGCACCAATGTTTGTAAAACAGTGTTCCTCCGTGCTGGTGATAATGGCTGATGACATGCAAATGCAGACTGGGGTGGGTGGCTTCTCCATAGATGCTGTGGCCAAAGCATCCATTTCATTTGTGGCAGATGAGGACATGAAGGAAGGAAAATGCATCATCTTTTTCTACCTCGATGGTAAGGTCGATGCTACTGTTAATGCTGTTGAGGTGTTCCAAAACCTTGTCAAGTTTCTCACTTCCTGGGGCCAAGTGATGAACATGTTGTCAACGTACCAAAGGAAACAACTGGGCTTTAATGGCACTGAGTCTAAGACAATATCATCTAAAGTCTCCATGAAGAGGTTTACAATAGCTGGAGCTAACAAGCTACCCATTGCAATGCCATCTATCTGATCATAATATTAGCCACTATACAGAAAATAAGAGTGTACCTAAATAGGTCATCCACTTCACTTACAAAGACCTGAGATACTATGTCCAAACAGTCTCTGACAGGCACATTGTCATGTAGTCAAAGAGTGCTTGGTTGAAGGCTCATGTAGTTTTAAACACTAGAGACAGCTGAAAAATGAGACATTTTTATTCAATGTTACCACAACGAGACTCTGCACTCTTACATTACATAGCTCTATGGGGAGGAAACATGATCCAGCATTGAACATCTGCAGATGCTGTGTGTCAAGAAGGCTAATGTATTGAGTTTTCTAGCCTTCTTACTGTGCTGTCATGATGGGAAGACTATTCCACTATTTACTAAGATATCCCAACATATCAACACCCCCACTGCCACTACACACTACTACAAGAAAGGACACACAACACCAGGTAACAGCTCAATTCGAATGGACGTGCTCTTGCAGCCCTGCATCTACAATTATCTAGGACAGTCACAGCTTTGGACTGGGAATGGATCAATGCAGTTACAGTTTTCCAACAAACATCATCACAGAAATAAACTAAATAGAAGCAGAAAGGAAGGTTCAGCAACCTTTCACACCAACAACACAGTGCGGGCCACAGATTCTGAAAATCACCGTTATAAACTTGACAGCAAGAGATGGATATGGGTGCAATGTCGGAACTTAAGAAAAGACTTAATTTCGCACCTCACTCTACCAAGGGAATATCCTTACAACACACTCATGTAGCCCTTCTGAAAATGATGCTCAAGAGTGTGAGACCCATACCAAATGGGGCTAAAGGAATATTCAGCACATACAGGGGAAGGGCAGCATAAATGGTCACAGGTTTCTTTGAGCCATGGGAGAGTGTAACAGAGGTGTTGAATGAACTGAACTGGCACACTCTTGAAGACAGACAGAAACTATCTCAAGGAAGCCTCAAGAACCAGCTTTAAATGGTCATCCGAGGAATATACTACAACCCCCTAAACATCACTCAAATATGGGTCATGAGGACAAGATCAGATAATTACAGCTTGTACAGAGGCATTTAAACCATCATTCTTCCTGCTCACCATATGTGAATGGAATGGGAAGAAACTCTAATAACTAATGCAATGGGGCATACTCTTTACCGTGCACTTCACAATGGTTTGCAGAGTATAGATGTAGATGTAGATGCCACATTGATCACATTATCCAGATCTTTGCCAAGCATATTTGCACTTCTATGACAAATAAGGAACGAACATGCAACAACACAGCAATTTCAGTTTTGGTAAATATGACTTAAGTATTGCATATGTTAAGATATATTGTTTGAAGAAAATGTTTAATCCTTTAATACCTCATTTATGGCACCTCTTGTGACTCTGCTGATCATAGTTGCCTGTTATGTGGCATTGTATCTTCATGCAGTCTTTAGATTCTTAACTTTCAAGGGTGATTTCTACTCTGTTTATGAATTTCTCAGCAAAGGAAGTGTAGCACATTATCCCAGTCCAACAGATAGTGCTATACATGCTTTCACTGATCAAATTTTAAATGCTCTGGATAGTAGAACATCACCAATTGGGATTTTCTGTGATCTCTCTAAGGCTTTTGATTGTGTGGATCATGAAATCCTCTTAGATAAGCTGAAGTACTATGGAATGAATGGTTCAGTACACAGATGGTTCACTTCATATTTAACTGGTAGAATGCAGAAGGTTGAAACAGTAAACCCACATAGTACACAAAGGGCATCAGATTATTCAGACTGGGGATGTATCAAGAATGGGGTACCACAGGGTTCTGTCTTGGGGCCTTTATTGTTTTTAATATATGTTAATGACTTGCCTAATTATATTCATGAAGGTGCAAACTTGGTTCTCTTTGCAGATGACACAAGTATTGTAATCAAGCCTAAAAAGCAAGAATCAGCTGAGGAAAATGCAAATAATGTTTTTCAAAGAGTTGTTAGGTGGTTTTCCGCAAATGGACTTTCATTGAACTTTAAAAAAACACTGTACATACAGTTCAGTACAGGGAAAGGCATAACACCAGAAATAAATATAGAGTGTGGGGGAAAATCTTTAGCTAAAGCAGATTGTTCAAAATTTCTGGGTGTCAGTATTGATCAGAATTTAAACTGGAAGACACACATTGACAATCTACTGAAACGATTGAGCTCAGCTACCTATGCTATTAGTGTCATTGCAAATTTTGGAGACAAGCATATCAGTAAGTTAGCTTACCATGCATTTTTTCATTCGTTGCTTTCTTACGGAATCATCTTTTGGGGCAATTCATCACTAAGAAAGAACGTATTTATTGCTCAAAAACGTGTTATCAGAATAATGTCTGGGGCTCATCAAAGATCATCTTGTAGACAATTATTTAAAGAATTAGGGATATTGCCAGTAGCTTCACAATATATATACAGCCTAATGAAATTTGTTGTTTGTAACCCAGATCACTTCAGAATTAATAGCACAGTCCACAGCTACAATACTAGGAGACAGGGTGACCTTCACTACCGCTCATTGAATTTGACATTGGCACAAAAGGGGGTGAATTATACTGCCACAAAGATTTTTGGTCACTTGCCGAACAATATCAAAAGTCTGACAGACAACCAATCGGCATTCAAAAGTAAGTTAAGGGAATTCCTGAATGACAACTCCTTCTACTCCATAGATGAATTTTTAGACATAGGCTAAAGAAATACAGTAAGTATTAACAATTGGACCATATATAAGAGTAACAAAGATTATTTGGGATAAATGAATCTTTTGTACTTTGACACGTTCCACATCATTACGAGAGAATCGTGTTCATGATCCATGGAACAAGTAATATAACTAACTAACTAAGTAACTAGTAAAATTACTGGTCATAGCAGACACTACCTCTATCTGGGAAACATAAAATAGGAAACAAGTATAGTAAATTGTATAAATATTATCACACATATGTATTGGCTAATCATATTGTCTATAGGAATCACTTGTGGGATATCAACTATACAGGGTGTCCCAGTTATCTTGTCCACCCAAAATATCTCTGGAACAATAACAGCTATTGGAAAACGACTTTCACCAGTCTCGATGTAGGGGTGGAGCCCATGAATGTACATATTTGGAAACATTCTAAAACGAAAGCATATGTGTTTTTTAACACAAACCTATGTTTTTTTTTAATGGACCTCATATATTTTTTCTTCAGAAATCCATAGCATGACAAAGCACATACACAGTGACGTTAATTGCATTGCAATATTCCCATTACATCCCGAGATATTGAGACATGAAGTTGACTCTTGAAACACCAGACATGCGCTGCTAGCGCACGTCCTGAGGCTCAGGCGTAATTCTATGGTGCCCGTAATTGCGATGTGATTGACATGCGTAATCACACTTCCATACTTATCAAGAGGTCCAAAACGAATAATATGGTCCTGCATTAATGCCGTACAGATATTTATCCCCATAGGCTAGAGGTGATGCAGTTCTGTAACATATCTGTGTACCGCAACGTTAGTCACAAAGTTAACTTCGCTTATCATTAATCCGTTACTAGAAAGGTAATGCCATTCAACATTAAAACTTTACTTTACTGTAGTTCTAGTGCAAATGACAGTTAATCATTCACTCGTAATAGTAAAATTCATGTTGATGGTTTTAGTGAAATGAGCACGTGGACTAAATGTTTTACCGTTGTTTAGGTAAAAATGTTTTGTTTTGGGAAGTTCAGGCAGGACACAGAAGATGAATGTAAACATGTTTAACCAATTAGTTTTATTATCACATAATTATCAATGTTATGTTTATCTAATGCGTTAAATGACAAATTGTTGCAAACAAACGTTTCTTAACATCACTAGGTAAAATGGTCCTTTGTAAAAACTTCCACTGTGATACCAGCACTACATATTAAAAATAGCGTTCACATCTCATGCTCAAAGTGATGCCCATTGGCTTTCATACATGGGTCACTCTGCGGATGAAGGATGCCCTACTTCGTGCTACTGTTTTCTCTTTGATGGCTGTACAAGCAACAATAATGTGTTGCTTCATGTCCTCTGGTGTTGTTGGTTCATGTTGGTAAACAGCATCCTTCACTGCTCCCCAAAGAAAATAATCCAGCGGTGTAAGGTCCGGAGATTGGGCAGGCAACCTAACTGGGCCACCTCGTCCAATCCACCTACCAGGGAATTTACGGTTCAGAAGTCGTCGTGCTCTAAGGCGTTATGTGCAGGGCATTCATTGTGCTGATTCCACATGACCATTCTCCGGTTCAGAGGTACGGTGTCCAAGAGAACAGGAAGATTGTGTCATATAAATCTGGAGTATTGTCTGCCATTTTGGATGCCATTTATAAAGTAAGGTCCGATAATGGTATCTCCAATAATCCCACACCAAACATTAACGTTCCACGGACGTTGATGCTCTACCTGACGGAGCCATTTTGGATTGTCTGTGGACCAATATTGCATATTCCTCATATTGACAATTCCTTTGTTGGAGAATGATGCCTCGTTGGTAAAGAGAACATCAGCAAAAAAAACTGGATTAGTCAGAAGTTTTTGCTGAGCCCACCGACAAGATGCTACCCTATTGCGGAAGTCATTTCCATGAAGATCCTGGTGTAAATGAACATGATAAGGATGAAATTTATGACGTTTAAGAGTACGCTGTGCACTTGATTTCGACACACCAACTTCATGTTCAATTTGACGTGTGCTGATTTGAGGATTCACAGCTATGGTAGCAAGCACAGCAACTTCAGCACGTTCATCTGTGCGTGTTCTCGGATGATGTCGAGGTCTTGGATTTAAGCTTAATGTTTCACGTAGACGAGATGTGAGACAACCAAACATCCGGCGCAAAGGCGATGGCTTGTCAGGGAATCGTCCTCTGTACAGTCGTTCTGCCTGAACAGCATTTCGTCCACCTACAACAGGGTACAGTACAGGTATGTAGAGCAGGGTAGAAAACAGACATATTAACTTAATAATGTTCACTAACAGAACTATCAACAAACAAGCAATCTCTTAAGGTATTTCTCCGTCAACATACATTCTCCATAGATCAGCAGCATTTCTACCATATCTTCATGTGTGTACATTATACTGTACAGTATAAGTTCCACAACACAACATTTATTCACAATGTGTACTACATCTGTGCCACCACTAGATTACTCTGATGCACAACTACACTGGCAAGCGGTGTACTGCATGCCAAAGCAACAACAAATGGGATGCTTGGAGGGTGGTGGAGTACAGGAGTTTGCATGGGTCGCAAATCATAAACAAGGCAAAGTGGTAACTGTGGCGGTAGTGGGAACTACATTGGACACTTGACTAGTTAGAGCCAGGCCCTGTACGACAGGCACAATGGGTCATATAATGCATTAGATAAACCTTATTTTGGGTGTGCAGGATAAATAAGACAACCTGATGGGTGTACACCAATTAGTACTGGTTCATATTGTGTACGTAGATTCGTAAAATGTGCAAGAGGGAAACCATTATGTGCTTATGAGAGTTGATGCCAGCAGACCGTATTATTCGTTTCGGACCTCTTGATAAGTATGGAGATGTGATTACACATGTCAATCACATCGCAATTACGGGCAGCATGGGGTTATCGCCTGAGCCTCAGGACATACGCTAGTAGCACATGTCGGGTGTTTCAATCGTCAACTTCGGATCTCATTATCTCAGGTTGTAATGGGAATATTGCGATGCAATCAACACCATTGTGTATGTGCTTTGTCATTCTATGGATTGCTGAAGAAAAAAAAAACATAAGTTTGTGTTAAAAAACACATATGCTTTCGTTTTAGAATGTTTCCAAATATGTACATTCATGGGCCCCAGCCCTACATTGAGACCGGTGAAAGTCGTTTTCCAATAGCTGTTATTGTTCCAGAGATATTTTGGGTGGACAAGATAGTAGGGACACCCTGTATATGTAGCAAATTTTAGTAAGATTGAATGTTGAAGTGGCTGTTCTTTGAGATGGGAGTATATTTATTTATTTATTCGGTGCCTGTAAAAATATGTGTAAATATAATTGTATGGTCCAATATGAAAAAATTGTTAACTGATTTTTACTCCCAAGAATATTACGTGAGAATGAAGATATTACAGTATGATAATTAGCCTTGGTGTATTATTCCTTTAAAGAGCATGGACTCAAACACTGAAGTTATTATGAACCCACACAAAACTCGAAGAATACTCCTCTTACCATCATATTTGGGCTGTTGTAGTCGAATCCTGGCTCTCGGTATAAGCTGAAAAGTAAAATCTTAAAACTAATGTTGCTCTCCACTGCAGCTCATTGCTGTGAAAAAATGTATGTTAAATGTTAAAGATCTTCCACTATGATTTTGCTTTTTGATCAATGAATAATGAGATCCATTGAATCAGTGGCCACTAGCTCTAAACGTCTTAGGAAAAATTAATCCAATGCAAGGAACATGACATAGGGCTCCCTGTACATGAAAATAACTCAATTATGAACTTTAATGCACTCTATCAGCTAGGTTAACAACATAAATTCTTCCATTCTGTACATGCTACAAAATGTCTACTTCTTAACACCAGAAATAAGCGAAGAGAACAATCTTGGAGCGTTCTTTTCCCTTATTAACATCTTGGAGGTTATTACATAAATAGTTTACCCCTTGATACTAAGATTAACTTTAATATTTACTATAAAACATGGATATTTTGCACCGCCTATGTGGTCAGTGAAACACATAAGGTCCATGTACATTATTCTATCATGAGATACACTTCTCATTCCAAGTTTTTTGTCTTGATGGGTATATTCTCTCCCCCCCCCCCTCGAACCATGGACCTTGCCATTGGTGGGCAGGCTTGCGTGCCTCAGCAATACAGATAGCCATACCGTAGGTACAACCACAATGGAGGAGTATCTGTTATGAGGCTAGACAAGCGTGTGGTTCCTGAAGAGCGGCAGCAGCCTTTTCAGTAGTTGCAAGGGCAACAGTCTGGATGATTGACTGATCTGACCGTGTAACAATAACCAAAACGGCCTTGCTGTGCTGGTACTGCGAACGGCTGAAAGCAAGGGGAAACTACGGCCGTAATTTTTCCCAAGGGCATGCAGCTTTACTTTATGATTAAATGGTGATGGCGTCCTCTTGGGTAAAATATTCTGGAGGTAAAATAGTCCCCCATTCGGATCTCCGGGCGGGGACTACTCAAGAGGATGTCGATATCAGGAGGAAGAAACCTGGAGTTCTACGGATCGGAGCGTGGAATATCAGATCCCTTAATCGGGCAGGCAGGTTAGAAAATTTAAAAAAGGGAAATGGACAGGTTAAAGTTAGATTTAGTGGGAATTACTGAAGTCCGGTGGCAGGAGGAACAAGACCTCTGGTCAGGTGACTACAGGGTTATAAACACAAAATCAAATAGGGGTAATGAAGGAGTAGGTTTAATAATGAATAGGAAAACAGGAACGCGGGTAAGCTACTACAAACAGCATAGTGAACGCATTATTGTGGCCAAGATAGATACGAAGCCCACACCTACTACAGTAGTACAAGTTTATATGCCAACTAGCTCTGCAGATAACGAAGAAATTGAAGAAATGTATGATGAAATAAAAGAAATTATTCAGATAGTGAAGGGAGATGAAAATTTAATAGTCATGGGTGACTGGAATTCGAGTGTGGAAAAGGGAGAGAAGGAAACGTAGTAGGTGGATGTGGATTGGGGCTAAGAAATGAAAGAGCAAGCCGCCTGGTAGAATTTTGCACAGAGCACAACTTAGTCATAGTTAACGCTTGGTTTAAGAACCGTGAAAGAAGGTTGTATACATGGAAGAACCCTGGAGATACTAAAAGGTATCAGATAGATTACATAATGGTAAGACAGAGATTTAGGAACCAGGTTTTAAATTGTAAGACATTTCCAGGGGCAGATGTGGACTCTGACCACAATCTATTGGTTATGACCTGTAGATTAAAACTGAAGAAACTGCAAAAATGTGGGAAATTAAGGAGATGGGACCTGGATAAACTGAAAGAACCAGAGGTTGTACAGAGTTTCAGGGAGAGCATAAGGGAACAATTGACAGCAGTGGGGGAAATAAATACAGTAGAAGAAGAATGGGTAGCTTTGAGGGATGAGGGTGAAGGCAGCAGAGTATCAAGTAGGTAAAAAGACGAGGGCTAGTAGAAATCCTTGGGTAACAGAAGAAATATTGAATTTAATTGATGAAAGGAGAAAATATAAAAACACAATAAATGAAGCAGGCAAAAAGGAATACAAACATCTCAAAAATAAGATCGACAGGAAGTGCAAAATGGCTAAGCAGGGATGGCTAGAGGACAAATGTAAGGATGTAGAGGCTTATCTCACTAGGGGTAAGATAGATACTGCCTACAGGAAAATTAGAGAGACCTTTGGAGATAAGACAACCACTTGTATGAACATCAAGAGCTCAGATTGAAACCCAGTTCTAAGCAAAGAAGATAAAGCAGAGAGGTGGAAGGAGTATGTAGAGGGTCTATACAAGGGCGATGTACTTGAGGAGAATATTATGGAAATGGAAGAGGATGTATATGAAGATGAAATGGGAGCTACGATACTGCGTGAAGAGCTTGACAGAACACTGAAAGACCTGATTCAAAACAAGGCCCCCGGAGTAGACAACATTCCATTGGAACTACTGACAGCCTTGGGAGAGCCAGTCTTGGCAAAACTCTACCATTTGGTGAGCAAGATGCATAATCAGGCAAAATATCCTCAGAATTCAAGAACAATATAATAATTCCAATCCCAAAAAAAGCAGGTGTTGACAGATGTGAAAATTACCGAACAATCAGTTTAATAAGCCATAGCTGCAAAATACTAACACGAATTCTTTACAGACGAATGGAAAAACTAGTAGAAGCCGACCTCGGGGAAGATCAGTTTGGATTCCATAGAAATACTGGAAAACGTGAGACAATACTGACCTTACGACTTATCTTAGAAGAAAGATTAAGGAAAGGCAAACCTACGTTCCTAGCATTTGTAGACTTAGAGAAAGCTTTTGACAATATTGACTGGAATACTCTCTTTCAAATTCTAAAGGTGGCAGGGGTAAAATACAGGGAGCGAAAAGCTATTTACAATTTGTACAGAAACCAGATCGCAGTTATAAGAGTCCAGGGACATGAAAGGGAAGTGGTGGTTGGGAAGGGAGTAAGACGGGGTTGTATCCTCTCCCCGATGTTATTCAATCTGTATATTGAGCAAGTGGCAAAGGAAACAAAAGAAAAGTTCGGAGTAGCTATTAAAATCCATGGAGAAGAAATAAAACTTTGAGGTTCGCCAATGACATTGTAATTCTGTCAGAGACAGCAAAGGACTTGGAAGAGCAGTTGAACGGAATGGACAGTGTCTTGAAAGGAGGATATAAGATGAACATCAACATGCAAAATGAGGATAATGGAATGTAGTCCAATTAAATCAGGTGATGCTGAGGGAATTAGATTAGGAAATGAGACACTTAAAGTAGTAAAGGAGTTTTGCTATTTAGGAAGTAAAATAACTGAGGATGGTCGAAGTAGAGAGGATATAAAATGTAGACTGGCAATGGCAAGGAAAGCGTTTCTGAAGAAGAGAAATTTGTTAACATCGAATATAGATTTAAGTGTCAGGAAGTCATTTCTGAAAAAATTTGTTTGGAGTGTAGCCATGTATGGAAGTGAAATATGGATGATAAATAGTTTGGACAAAAAGAGAATAGAAGCTTTCAAAATGTGGTGCTACAGAAGAATATTGAAGATTAGATGGGTAGATCACATAACTAATGAGGAAGTATTGAATAGGATTGGGGAGAAGAGAAGTTTGTGGTACAACTTGACAAGAAGAAAGGATCAGTTGGTAGGACATGTTCTGAGGCATCAAGGGATCACCAATTTAATATTGGAGGGCAGCGTGGAGGGTAAAAATTGTAGAGGGGGACCAAGCGATGAATACACTAAGCAGATTCAGAAGGATGGAGGTTGCAGTAGGTACTGGGAGATGAAGCAACTTGCACAGGATAGAGTAGCATAGAGAGCTGCATCAAACCAATCTCAGGACTGAAGACCACAACAACAACGGGTATATTTTCATCATGAAGAGCTACCCATACATAAATATTCAAACACGCACTGAGAATATACTTGAATGGTTTATTATTTGGTTTATTACGGAAAAAGAAGCACAGTTGCTATAGGTAACTTGTAAACAACAAAACAGTAACCAAGTAACAGAATAAACATGGAAACAAAGGTTATAACTCCAAGGAGTAGGCAACAACATTATTCAGCGCTCCAAGTGGCGCTTTCAAACTTGGCGGTTTACGTCACTCATTTGTTGCTGTACAGTCACTGAATTCATGACACAGCTGTATCTATGGATGGCATGAACAGAACTAGCATGTGCAGACACAACAGTCGACATGAGTAGCTGTTGCTACAGGAGCCCCCTTGGTGAAAGCAGGAAGCGAACTTGTCATCTGGAGCGGATGGTGCGTGTAGATTCTGCATTGATCTGTCATGGTGGCGGTGCTGGAAGTTGAGCTGTTGCATCTGTCAGGCGTTGAGCTCTTGACCATAAGGTGGGTGATGCCTCCTTGAAAACGTAAGCCGGCTTCACTCTGTAAGAGACACGGTGGCCTCTTTGCCATTTACTATGATGACCATAGTGTGTGTGTCTCTGTGCAGGACACGATGGGGTCCAGTATACAGTGGCTGCAGTGGTGGCTTGGTGCAGTATGTACGTAACATTATGTGCAACCAGCTTTAGAGGTTGTTACGCACAAAAGTTGTTGGACAACCATACCCGGAGGCCTTTGTAGGTTTGATTTGCCTTCCATGTTCCCGTAACGTGCTGAGGAACTCTGGTTGGTTATCTATTTCTGACAGTAGGCTTTTACTGACAAATTCCCCTGGTAGGCACAGGCTCTCACCATAAAACAATTCAGATGCCGAGGACTCTATATCTGGTCTGTATGTGGCTCATAGACCCAGCAGGACTATGGGTAGTGCAGACATCCAAGATGTCCCATGGCACATTAGCGCAGCCTTCAGCATTTGATGCCAACGTTCAAGGATGCCATTGCTGGCATGTGGTCGTTTTGTGATGGATGTAGCCACAGAACTTTGCCAACTGTGTGAACAAATCTGACTCAAACTGTCAGTCTCTGTCGGTGGTGATATGGAGTGGACAGCAGAATCTTGCCAACCAGGTTGATGCAAAAGTGGTGGCTAGTGTTTCTGCAGAAATGCTGTTCATAGGTACTGCTTCAGGCCATCGCTTATATCTGTCAGTCATTGTGAATATGTACCACTGGCCATCCAATGGTGGAAGTGGTCCCACCACATCAATATGAACATGGGTGAAGCGTGAAGAAGTGTCTGGAAACTCTCCTATTGGGGAATGAATGTGGCAAATGATTTCATAAAGTTGGCAAAGCTAGCAAGTTCTCGTCCATTTGCAACAGTCTCTTTGTATCCCTAGCCACACAAACCTTTGAGACACCAGCTTGAATGTCGACTGGACTCCTGGATGGCAAAGATTATGTATGGACCTGAACACTGGCCTGCAAAATGCAACAGGAACAGGAGGGCATGATCTGCCATGTGAAACTTCACAGTACAATTTCATGTTCTCGCCAGGAATGTCGACTTGCTGTAACCTGAGTGCTGCAATGTCCTCATGCAATATGGTGTGTAGCTCGGAATCTTCTTGTTGCGCCCTAGCCAGTGCTATCATGTCCACAGGCTGTGAGACACTGGCCACTCTAGAGAGCCAGTCTACAATCACATTAGTGATGTCTGATATACGGCAGATGTCCATACTAAACTGGCTAATAAATTCCAGTTGGCTGTACTACCATGAAGAGCAAGTGTTGCTGTTTTTCTTGAAGGCTTATGTTAAAGGCTTGTGGTCGGTGTATATCACAAACTCTCGTGCCTCATCCTGTGAACGAAAGTACTTGATTGCTTGATATATGGCTAAAAGTTCCCGATCATATGTGCTCCATCTTTGTTGTGCAGGTGATAGCTTGTGTGAGGAAAAGCCAGCGGCTGCCAGGCATCGTTCACCCATTGTTGGAGGGCTACACCAATGACTAACTGTCTACCTTATCCTGGATAAGTTTGAATTCTTTCCATAAACTATCTATGCCTTTCTTCGTATCATTAAGTTCTAAAGCTAAGTCTGAAGAAACATTATTAGGGGATAACCTCTCGGCCACTTTTCTGTCTATTAACTCTTCTACTTGTTCCTCCAGATTGCTTATATTTAAGGTATCTGATGTTGCTAGTTTCTCTTTAATATCCCTTTCTACGGTATCAACTCGAGTGTTGACACTTTCAGTTTGTGAATGGGCTAAAGGAATTAGCTCATCTTATTTCTCAATACTTTCCTTCAAGGTGTGCAACCTTCGATTTACAACATAGAAGGTAACATTGCATATGCTTTGAAATGATTCCAATTTTTCAGCAAGTTCCATTTCTACATTGTTACATTTACGTTCAATATCAAATTCTAATTTTTTTGTTAAATCCAGAAGTTGCTCATCCTATCTCTGGTTAAATTCAGTAAGTAGTTGTATAATGTGAGTATTCAAAGGACTAGTGTGTTCACTCTTTATATCTAACTTCAGATTTTGTACCTTATCATTTAAAGAGTCAAATTCAGTCTTTAATAGAACTATATTTGCTGCTTGACTGTTCATGGTTTCACTCTGAGTATTTAAACTAGATGTACTAAACGTACTTCTCTCCTTAGGGCTTCATTCTGAGCATTTAATTTTTCACTTAGAGCCTTCTGGACAGACAACTTAGCTCTTTGGTCATCTAATCTAGCATTTAGTTGAGTATTTACTGAGTCTAACTTTAGACTTAATCCTTTGATTAAATTTGCTACTTCAGCCCAGTCTGGCATGTCTCTATTCACTGTCATGGCCATGGCTCGTCCTGAAGTTTGTTGCTGTTCTTGATCCATAATTTTATTGATCTTAGACCTAGTAACCAAAAAATTATTGTTTTTCGCCCACCAAGCATAGCATTTTAGCTGCGTTGGTGAGCGAATGTGTAATAAGCACCGGAGGACAACACTGGTGCCGGCGGCGTCAGACTACGGTTTCAGCATCATTGACGGTAAGCGGGTGTGGAGTCAGCACCAGAGAGCAGCAGCTGGTGCAGTCAGTGTCAGTGACTGGTTACTGCGCTGACATCAGCGTGATGTACGTGTGTAAAGACTGCTTACTCTCCACACCCGATCTTCTTAGTCAAAAATCAGAGGTCTTCTCTCCAGTTTTCTTCACAATTACTTTCCCACATCTTTTACAGCACTGCACTCACAACTTTCTTCCATTTGTTCATTGGACTCAATACGATTTCTGGAAACAGTTCTCATATCTCGTTAGGACGGTTGCTAAGGCAACACCTAATATCTTCTTTCCGTTTCTGTTTTTAAATCACCGTTTTCTTTGGGTCCTGTCACTTAGGTTGACATGTTCTAATGTTTTTGGACGAAAAGAGACAGTGCTGTATTGTGTTGTAAGGCACACACATCTCTCAATTCAGTTAACTTGCATGTTATGTATAGCCAACCCTCTTCTCTGTGTAATCAGATATGTCGATCTCCCACAAGCTTCTTCTCTGAAGACTACAGCTGGTTAAGGGAATTTATTAGAATACTTCTCTACCTTGAAATAATTTTGGTACTCGTATAATACTTTTCAGTTCCATAGCTTTATATTTTCAACTTTCACAGATAATAACTTCTGCAAGCTAACTTATTCCTTACAGGTTAGACTCATTTACACATATTCAAATAGCATACATGTGTCTTGTTTCATTCATAGCCAAGACATGAAATAATTTAAAAGTCTCTAGTCTCAAGCCCCCCGCCCCCCCGCCCCCCCCCCCCCCCCCCCCCCCCGCAACCATGAACCATGGACCTTGCCGTTGGTGGGGAGGCTTGCGTGCCTCAGCGATACAGATGGCCGTACCGTAGGTGCAACCACAACGGAGGGGTATCTGTTGAGAGGCCAGACAAACGTGTGGTTCCTGAAGAGGGGCAGCAGCCTTTTCAGTAGTTGCAGGGGCAACAGTCTGGATGATTGACTGATCTGTCCTTGCAACATTAACCAAAATGGCCTTGCTGTGCTGGCACTGCGAACGGCTGAAAGCAAGAGGAAACTACAGCCGTAATTTTTCCCAACGACATGCAGCTTTACTGTATGATTAAATGATGATGGCATCCTCTTGGGTAAAATATTCCGGAGGTAAAATAGTCCCCCATTCGGATCTCCGGGCAGGGACTACTCAGGAGGATGTCGTTATCAGGAGAAAGAAAACTGGCGTTCTACGGAACGGAGCATGGAATGTCAGATCCCTTAATCGGGATGGTAGGTTAGAAAATTTAAAAAGGGAAATGGACAGGTTAAAGTTAGATATAGTGGGAATTAGTGAAGTTCGGTGGCAGGAGGAACAAGACTTCTGGTCAGGTGACTACAGGGTTATAAACACAAAATCAAATAGGGGTAATGCAGGAGTATGTTTAATAATGAATAGGAAAATAGGAATGCGGGTAAGCTACTACAAACAGCATAGTGAACGCATTATTGTGGCCAAGATAGATATGAAGCCCACACCTACTACAGTAGTACAAGTTTATATGCCAACTAGCTCTGCAGATAACGAAGAAATTGAAGAAATGTATGATGAAATAAAAGAAATTATTCAGATAGTGAAGGGAGATGAAAATTTAATAGTCATGGGTGACTGGAATTCGAGTGTGGAAAAGGGAGAGAAGGAAACGTAGTAGGTGGATGTGGATTGGGGCTAAGAAATGAAAGAGGAAGCCGCCTGGTAGAATTTTGCACAGAGCACAACTTAATCATAGGTAACACTTGGTTTAAGAATCATGAAAGAAGGTTGTATACGTGGAAGAACCCTGGAGATACTAAAAGGTATCAGATAGATTATATAATGGTAAGACAGAGATTTAGGAACCAGGTTTTAAGTTGTAAGACATTTCCAGGGGCAGATGTGGACTCTGACCATAATCTATTGGTTATGACCTGTAGATTAAAACTGAAGAAACTGCAAAAATGTGGGAAATTAAGGAGATGGGACCTGGATAAACTGAAAGAACCAGAGGTTGTACAGAGTTTCAGGGAGAGCATAAGGGAACAATTGACAGGAATAGGGGAAAGAAATACAGTAGAAGAAGAATGGGTAGCTCTGAGGGATGAAGTAGTGAAGGCAGCAGAGGATAAAGTAGGTAAAAAGACGAGGGCTGCTAGAAATCCGTGGGTAACAGAAGAAATATTGAATTTAATTGATGAAAGGAGAAAACATAAAAATGCAGTAAATGAAGCAGGCAAAAAGGAATACAAACGTCTCAAAAATGAGTAGAATTTTGTACAGAGCACAACTTAATCATAGGTAACACTTGGTTTAAGAATCATGAAAGAAGGTTGTATACGTGGAAGAACCCTGGAGATACTAAAAGGTATCAGATAGATTATATAATGGTAAGACAGAGATTTAGGAACCAGGTTTTAAGTTGTAAGACATTTCCAGGGGCAGATGTGGACTCTGACCACAATCTATTGGTTATGACCTGTAGATTAAAACTGAAGAAACTGCAAAAATGTGGGAAATTAAGGAGATGGGACCTGAATAAACTGAAAGAACCAGAGGTTGTACAGAGTTTCAGGAGAGCATAAGGGAACAATTGACAGGAATAGGGGAAAGAAATACAGTAGAAGAAGAATGGGTAGCTCTGAGGGATGAAGTAGTGAAGGCAGCAGAGGATAAAGTAGGTAAAAAGACGAGGGCTGCTAGAAATCCTTGGGTAACAGAAGAAATATTGAATTTAATTGATGAAAGGAGAAAACATAAAAATGCAGTAAATGAAGCAGGCAAAAAGGAATACAAACGTCTCAAAAATGAGATCGACAGGAAGTGCAAAATGCTAAACAGGGATGGCTAGAGGACAAATTTAAGGATGTAGAGGCTTATCTCACTAGGGGTAAGATAGATACTGCCTACAGGAAAATTAAAGAGACCTTTGGAGACAAGAGAACCACGTGTATGAATATCAGGAGCTCAGATGGCAACCCAGTTCTAAGCAAAGAAGGGAAGGCAGAAAGGTGGAAGGAGTATATTGAAGGTATATACAAGGGTGATGTACTTGAGAACAATATTATGGAAATGGAAGAGGATGTAGATGAAGACGAAATGGGAGATACGATACTACATGAAGAGTTTGACAGAGCACTGAAAGACCTGAGCGAAACAAGGCCCTCGGAGTAGACAACATTCCATTAGAACTACTGACGGCCTTGGGAGAGCCAGTCATGACAAAACTCTACCAACTGGTGAGCAAGATGTATGAGACAGGCGAAATACCCTCAGACTTCAAGAAGACTATAATAATTCCAATCCAAAAGAAAGCCGGTGTTGACAGATGTGAAAATTACCGAACTATCAGTTTAATAAGTCACAGCTGCAAAATACTAACGCGAATTCTTTACAGACGAATGGAAAAACTGGTAGATGCGGACCTCGGGGAGGATCAGTTTGGATTCCGTCGAAATGTTGGAACACGTGAGGCAATACTGACCTTACGACTTATCTTAGAAGAAAGATTAAGAAAAGGCAAACCTACGTTTCTAGCATTTGTAGACTTAGAGAAAGCTTTTGACAATGTTGACTGGAATACTCTTTTTCAAATTCTAAAGGTGGCAGGGGTAAAATACAGGGAGCAAAGGCTATTTACAATTGGTACAGACACCAGATCACAGTCACAAGAGTCGAGGGGCATGAAAGGGAAGCAGTGGTTGGGAAAGGAATGAGACAGGGTTGTAGCCTCTCCCCGATGTTATTCAATCTGTATATTGAGCAAGCAGTAAAGGAAACAAAAGAAAAATTTGGAGTAGGTATTAAAATTCATGGAGACGAAGTAAAAACTTTGAGGTTCGCCGATGACATTGTAATTCTGTCAGAGATGGCAAAGGACTTGGAAGAGCAGTTGAACGGAATGGGCAGTGTCTTGAAAGGAGGATATAAGATGAACATCAACATGCAAAATGAGGATAATGGAATGTAGTCCAATTAAATCAGGTGATGCTGAGGGAATTAGATTAGGAAATGAGACACTTAAAGTAGTAAAGGAGTTTTGCTATTTAGGAAGTAAAATAACTGAGGATGGTCGAAGTAGAGAGGATATAAAATGTAGACTGGCAATGGCAAGGAAAGCGTTTCTGAAGAAGAGAAATTTGTTAACATCGAATATAGATTTAAGTGTCAGAAGTCATTTCTGAAAAAATTTGTTTGGAGTGTAGCCATGTATGGAAGTGAAATATGGATGATAAATAGTTTGGACAAAAAGAGAATAGAAGCTTTCAAAATGTGGTGCTACAGAAGAATATTGAAGATTAGATGGGTAGATCACATAACTAATGAGGAAGTATTGAATAGGATTGGGGAGAAGAGAAGTTTGTGGTACAACTTGACAAGAAGAAAGGATCAGTTGGTAGGACATGTTCTGAGGCATCAAGGGATCACCAATTTAATATTGGAGGGCAGCGTGGAGGGTAAAAATTGTAGAGGGGGACCAAGCGATGAATACACTAAGCAGATTCAGAAGGATGGAGGTTGCAGTAGGTACTGGGAGATGAAGCAACTTGCACAGGATAGAGTAGCATAGAGAGCTGCATCAAACCAATCTCAGGACTGAAGACCAGAACAACAACGGGTATATTTTCATCATGAAGAGCTACCCATACATAAATATTCAAACACGCACTGAGAATATACTTGAATGGTTTATTATTTGGTTTATTACGGAAAAAGAAGCACAGTTGCTATAGGTAACTTGTAAACAACAAAACAGTAACCAAGTAACAGAATAAACATGGAAACAAAGGTTATAACTCCAAGGAGTAGGCAACAACATTATTCAGCGCTCCAAGTGGCGCTTTCAAACTTGGCGGTTTACGTCACTCATTTGTTGCTGTACAGTCACTGAATTCATGACACAGCTGTATCTATGGATGGCATGAACAGAACTAGCATGTGCAGACACAACAGTCGACATGAGTAGCTGTTGCTACAGGAGCCCCCTTGGTGAAAGCAGGAAGCGAACTTGTCATCTGGAGCGGATGGTGCGTGTAGATTCTGCATTGATCTGTCATGGTGGCGGTGCTGGAAGTTGAGCTGTTGCATCTGTCAGGCGTTGAGCTCTTGACCATAAGGTGGGTGATGCCTCCTTGAAAACGTAAGCCGGCTTCACTCTGTAAGAGACACGGTGGCCTCTTTGCCATTTACTATGATGACCATAGTGTGTGTGTCTCTGTGCAGGACACGATGGGGTCCAGTATACAGTGGCTGCAGTGGTGGCTTGGTGCAGTATGTACGTAACATTATGTGCAACCAGCTTTAGAGGTTGTTACGCACAAAAGTTGTTGGACAACCATACCCGGAGGCCTTTGTAGGTTTGATTTGCCTTCCATGTTCCCGTAACGTGCTGAGGAACTCTGGTTGGTTATCTATTTCTGACAGTAGGCTTTTACTGACAAATTCCCCTGGTAGGCACAGGCTCTCACCATAAAACAATTCAGATGCCGAGGACTCTATATCTGGTCTGTATGTGGCTCATAGACCCAGCAGGACTATGGGTAGTGCAGACATCCAAGATGTCCCATGGCACATTAGCGCAGCCTTCAGCATTTGATGCCAACGTTCAAGGATGCCATTGCTGGCATGTGGTCGTTTTGTGATGGATGTAGCCACAGAACTTTGCCAACTGTGTGAACAAATCTGACTCAAACTGTCAGTCTCTGTCGGTGGTGATATGGAGTGGACAGCAGAATCTTGCCAACCAGGTTGATGCAAAAGTGGTGGCTAGTGTTTCTGCAGAAATGCTGTTCATAGGTACTGCTTCAGGCCATCGCTTATATCTGTCAGTCATTGTGAATATGTACCACTGGCCATCCAATGGTGGAAGTGGTCCCACCACATCAATATGAACATGGGTGAAGCGTGAAGAAGTGTCTGGAAACTCTCCTATTGGGGAATGAATGTGGCAAATGATTTCATAAAGTTGGCAAAGCTAGCAAGTTCTCGTCCATTTGCAACAGTCTCTTTGTATCCCTAGCCACACAAACCTTTGAGACACCAGCTTGAATGTCGACTGGACTCCTGGATGGCAAAGATTATGTATGGACCTGAACACTGGCCTGCAAAATGCAACAGGAACAGGAGGGCATGATCTGCCATGTGAAACTTCACAGTACAATTTCATGTTCTCGCCAGGAATGTCGACTTGCTGTAACCTGAGTGCTGCAATGTCCTCATGCAATATGGTGTGTAGCTCGGAATCTTCTTGTTGCGCCCTAGCCAGTGCTATCATGTCCACAGGCTGTGAGACACTGGCCACTCTAGAGAGCCAGTCTACAATCACATTAGTGATGTCTGATATACGGCAGATGTCCGTACTAAACTGGCTAATAAATTCCAGTTGGCTGTACTACCATGAAGAGCAAGTGTTGCTGTTTTTCTTGAAGGCTTATGTTAAAGGCTTGTGGTCGGTGTATATCACAAACTCTCGTGCCTCATCCTGTGAACGAAAGTACTTGATTGCTTGATATATGGCTAAAAGTTCCCGATCATATGTGCTCCATCTTTGTTGTGCAGGTGATAGCTTGTGTGAGGAAAAGCCAGCGGCTGCCAGGCATCGTTCACCCATTGTTGGAGGGCTACACCAATGACTAACTGTCTACCTTATCCTGGATAAGTTTGAATTCTTTCCATAAACTATCTATGCCTTTCTTCGTATCATTAAGTTCTAAAGCTAAGTCTGAAGAAACATTATTAGGGGATAACCTCTCGGCCACTTTTCTGTCTATTAACTCTTCTACTTGTTCCTCCAGATTGCTTATATTTAAGGTATCTGATGTTGCTAGTTTCTCTTTAATATCCCTTTCTACGGTATCAACTCGAGTGTTGACACTTTCAGTTTGTGAATGGGCTAAAGGAATTAGCTCATCTTATTTCTCAATACTTTCCTTCAAGGTGTGCAACCTTCGATTTACAACATAGAAGGTAACATTGCATATGCTTTGAAATGATTCCAATTTTTCAGCAAGTTCCATTTCTACATTGTTACATTTACGTTCAATATCAAATTCTAATTTTTTTGTTAAATCCAGAAGTTGCTCATCCTATCTCTGGTTAAATTCAGTAAGTAGTTGTATAATGTGAGTATTCAAAGGACTAGTGTGTTCACTCTTTATATCTAACTTCAGATTTTGTACCTTATCATTTAAAGAGTCAAATTCAGTCTTTAATAGAACTATATTTGCTGCTTGACTGTTCATGGTTTCACTCTGAGTATTTAAACTAGATGTACTAAACGTACTTCTCTCCTTAGGGCTTCATTCTGAGCATTTAATTTTTCACTTAGAGCCTTCTGGACAGACAACTTAGCTCTTTGGTCATCTAATCTAGCATTTAGTTGAGTATTTACTGAGTCTAACTTTAGACTTAATCCTTTGATTAAATTTGCTACTTCAGCCCAGTCTGGCATGTCTCTATTCACTGTCATGGCCATGGCTCGTCCTGAAGTTTGTTGCTGTTCTTGATCCATAATTTTATTGATCTTAGACCTAGTAACCAAAAAATTATTGTTTTTCGCCCACCAAGCATAGCATTTTAGCTGCGTTGGTGAGCGAATGTGTAATAAGCACCGGAGGACAACACTGGTGCCGGCGGCGTCAGACTACGGTTTCAGCATCATTGACGGTAAGCGGGTGTGGAGTCAGCACCAGAGAGCAGCAGCTGGTGCAGTCAGTGTCAGTGACTGGTTACTGCGCTGACATCAGCGTGATGTACGTGTGTAAAGACTGCTTACTCTCCACACCCGATCTTCTTAGTCAAAAATCAGAGGTCTTCTCTCCAGTTTTCTTCACAATTACTTTCCCACATCTTTTACAGCACTGCACTCACAACTTTCTTCCATTTGTTCATTGGACTCAATACGATTTCTGGAAACAGTTCTCATATCTCGTTAGGACGGTTGCTAAGGCAACACCTAATATCTTCTTTCCGTTTCTGTTTTTAAATCACCGTTTTCTTTGGGTCCTGTCACTTAGGTTGACATGTTCTAATGTTTTTGGACGAAAAGAGACAGTGCTGTATTGTGTTGTAAGGCACACACATCTCTCAATTCAGTTAACTTGCATGTTATGTATAGCCAACCCTCTTCTCTGTGTAATCAGATATGTCGATCTCCCACAAGCTTCTTATCTGTCTCGCGTGTGTGGTTAAGGGAATTTATTAGAATACTTCTCTACCTTGAAATAATTTTGGTACTCGTATAATACTTTTCAGTTCCATAGCTTTATATTTTCAACTTTCACAGATAATAACTTCTGCAAGCTAACTTATTCCTTACAGGTTAGACTCATTTACACATATTCAAATAGCATACATGTGTCTTGTTTCATTCATAGCCAAGACATGAAATAATTTAAAAGTCTCTAGTCTCAAGCCCCCCGCCCCCCCCGCCCCCCCCCCCCCCCCCCCCCCCCCCGCAACCATGAACCATGGACCTTGCCGTTGGTGGGGAGGCTTGCGTGCCTCAGCGATACAGATGGCCGTACCGTAGGTGCAACCACAACGGAGGGGTATCTGTTGAGAGGCCAGACAAACGTGTGGTTCCTGAAGAGGGGCAGCAGCCTTTTCAGTAGTTGCAGGGGCAACAGTCTGGATGATTGACTGATCTGTCCTTGCAACATTAACCAAAATGGCCTTGCTGTGCTGGCACTGCGAACGGCTGAAAGCAAGAGGAAACTACAGCCGTAATTTTTCCCAACGACATGCAGCTTTACTGTATGATTAAATGATGATGGCATCCTCTTGGGTAAAATATTCCGGAGGTAAAATAGTCCCCCATTCGGATCTCCGGGCAGGGACTACTCAGGAGGATGTCGTTATCAGGAGAAAGAAAACTGGCGTTCTACGGAACGGAGCATGGAATGTCAGATCCCTTAATCGGGATGGTAGGTTAGAAAATTTAAAAAGGGAAATGGACAGGTTAAAGTTAGATATAGTGGGAATTAGTGAAGTTCGGTGGCAGGAGGAACAAGACTTCTGGTCAGGTGACTACAGGGTTATAAACACAAAATCAAATAGGGGTAATGCAGGAGTATGTTTAATAATGAATAGGAAAATAGGAATGCGGGTAAGCTACTACAAACAGCATAGTGAACGCATTATTGTGGCCAAGATAGATATGAAGCCCACACCTACTACAGTAGTACAAGTTTATATGCCAACTAGCTCTGCAGATAACGAAGAAATTGAAGAAATGTATGATGAAATAAAAGAAATTATTCAGATAGTGAAGGGAGATGAAAATTTAATAGTCATGGGTGACTGGAATTCGAGTGTGGAAAAGGGAGAGAAGGAAACGTAGTAGGTGGATGTGGATTGGGGCTAAGAAATGAAAGAGGAAGCCGCCTGGTAGAATTTTGCACAGAGCACAACTTAATCATAGGTAACACTTGGTTTAAGAATCATGAAAGAAGGTTGTATACGTGGAAGAACCCTGGAGATACTAAAAGGTATCAGATAGATTATATAATGGTAAGACAGAGATTTAGGAACCAGGTTTTAAGTTGTAATACATTTCCAGGGGCAGATGTGGACTCTGACCATAATCTATTGGTTATGACCTGTAGATTAAAACTGAAGAAACTGCAAAAATGTGGGAAATTAAGGAGATGGGACCTGGATAAACTGAAAGAACCAGAGGTTGTACAGAGTTTCAGGGAGAGCATAAGGGAACAATTGACAGGAATAGGGGAAAGAAATACAGTAGAAGAAGAATGGGTAGCTCTGAGGGATGAAGTAGTGAAGGCAGCAGAGGATAAAGTAGGTAAAAAGACGAGGGCTGCTAGAAATCCGTGGGTAACAGAAGAAATATTGAATTTAATTGATGAAAGGAGAAAACATAAAAATGCAGTAAATGAAGCAGGCAAAAAGGAATACAAACGTCTCAAAAATGAGTAGAATTTTGTACAGAGCACAACTTAATCATAGGTAACACTTGGTTTAAGAATCATGAAAGAAGGTTGTATACGTGGAAGAACCCTGGAGATACTAAAAGGTATCAGATAGATTATATAATGGTAAGACAGAGATTTAGGAACCAGGTTTTAAGTTGTAAGACATTTCCAGGGGCAGATGTGGACTCTGACCACAATCTATTGGTTATGACCTGTAGATTAAAACTGAAGAAACTGCAAAAATGTGGGAAATTAAGGAGATGGGACCTGAATAAACTGAAAGAACCAGAGGTTGTACAGAGTTTCAGGAGAGCACAAGGGAACAATTGACAGGAATAGGGGAAAGAAATACAGTAGAAGAAGAATGGGTAGCTCTGAGGGATGAAGTAGTGAAGGCAGCAGAGGATAAAGTAGGTAAAAAGACGAGGGCTGCTAGAAATCCTTGGGTAACAGAAGAAATATTGAATTTAATTGATGAAAGGAGAAAACATAAAAATGCAGTAAATGAAGCAGGCAAAAAGGAATACAAACGTCTCAAAAATGAGATCGACAGGAAGTGCAAAATGCTAAACAGGGATGGCTAGAGGACAAATTTAAGGATGTAGAGGCTTATCTCACTAGGGGTAAGATAGATACTGCCTACAGGAAAATTAAAGAGACCTTTGGAGACAAGAGAACCACGTGTATGAATATCAGGAGCTCAGATGGCAACCCAGTTCTAAGCAAAGAAGGGAAGGCAGAAAGGTGGAAGGAGTATATTGAAGGTATATACAAGGGTGATGTACTTGAGAACAATATTATGGAAATGGAAGAGGATGTAGATGAAGACGAAATGGGAGATACGATACTACATGAAGAGTTTGACAGAGCACTGAAAGACCTGAGCGAAACAAGGCCCTCGGAGTAGACAACATTCCATTAGAACTACTGACGGCCTTGGGAGAGCCAGTCATGACAAAACTCTACCAACTGGTGAGCAAGATGTATGAGACAGGCGAAATACCCTTAGACTTCAAGAAGACTATAATAATTCCAATCCAAAAGAAAGCCGGTGTTGACAGATGTGAAAATTACCGAACTATCAGTTTAATAAGTCACAGCTGCAAAATACTAACGCGAATTCTTTACAGACGAATGGAAAAACTGGTAGATGCGGACCTCGGGGAGGATCAGTTTGGATTCCGTCGAAATGTTGGAACACGTGAGGCAATACTGACCTTACGACTTATCTTAGAAGAAAGATTAAGAAAAGGCAAACCTACGTTTCTAGCATTTGTAGACTTAGAGAAAGCTTTTGACAATGTTGACTGGAATACTCTTTTTCAAATTCTAAAGGTGGCAGGGGTAAAATACAGGGAGCAAAGGCTATTTACAATTGGTACAGAAACCAGATCACAGTCACAAGAGTCGAGGGGCATGAAAGGGAAGCAGTGGTTGGGAAAGGAATGAGACAGGGTTGTAGCCTCTCCCCGATGTTATTCAATCTGTATATTGAGCAAGCAGTAAAGGAAACAAAAGAAAAATTTGGAGTAGGTATTAAAATTCATGGAGACGAAGTAAAAACTTTGAGGTTCGCCGATGACATTGTAATTCTGTCAGAGATGGCAAAGGACTTGGAAGAGCAGTTGAACGGAATGGGCAGTGTCTTGAAAGGAGGATATAAGATGAACATCAACATGCAAAATGAGGATAATGGAATGTAGTCCAATTAAATCAGGTGATGCTGAGGGAATTAGATTAGGAAATGAGACACTTAAAGTAGTAAAGGAGTTTTGCTATTTAGGAAGTAAAATAACTGAGGATGGTCGAAGTAGAGAGGATATAAAATGTAGACTGGCAATGGCAAGGAAAGCGTTTCTGAAGAAGAGAAATTTGTTAACATCGAATATAGATTTAAGTGTCAGGAAGTCATTTCTGAAAAAATTTGTTTGGAGTGTAGCCATGTATGGAAGTGAAACATGGACGATAACTAGTTTGGACAAGAAGAGAATAGAAGCTTTCGAAATGTGGTGCTACAGAAGAATACTGAAGATAAGGTGGATAGATCACGTAACTAATGAGGAGGTATTGAATAGGATTGGGGAGAAGAGAAGTTTGTGGCACAACTTGACTAGAAGAAGGGATCAGTTGGTAGGACATGTTTTGAGGCATCAAGGGATCACAAATTTAGCATTGGAGGGCAGTGTGGAGGGTAAAAATCGTAGAGGGAGACCGAGAGATGAGTACACTAAGCAGATTCAGAAGGATGTAGGTTGTAGTAGGTACTGGGAGATGAAGCAGCTTGCACAGGATAGAGTAGCATGGAGAGCTGCATCAAACCAGTCTCAGGACTGAAGACAACAACAACAGTCTCAAGCAAGTCCAATATATGAATGTGCATATCAATCAATCTTCAATTGTTCAATAGTATTTTTCATGATCACCACAGACACTAACACATGAAAGAACATGATATAATTATTTGTTGAGTTCTCCTAACGTCTTCTGTGGCACTGGTGGCAAACACTTGTCGTCGTCAGTGACTCGCCCCTCTTATAGTCTTCTAATAACGAACTTCCGACATGCACATAGAAACAGGTGGATCAGTAGAAACATTCTCACTCTCCCACACTCATACCTAAAATATCGGGTGCTCGATATTGTTTAAGGCCGAGTGTTTCTAGAATTTACACCAAAATTCTTGAGGCATTACAGAGTGTATATGTATAGTTAAACATGTGGTTCTACTTAATGTGGTGATTTCCTCCTCCTTCTCATGCCTGATGCTAAAAAATCTTTCAGGTGGGATGGAGACACTATTTTTCACCTGCCTGTTTCACTACACATTTCATTTGCAGCTGTTTCCTCTTCTTCAGTTGGTGTTGATGTTTTTCTGCTGGTTCTGGTCCAGATGGAACTGTTGATACTGCTGTTGTTCCTTCATTATGGAGCTAAGACATGGCTCTTCCTCTCCATAAGTCATGCACATTAAAGACATTTACTGAAAGCTGATGCAAGTAAAACATGTCTCATATTACCATATGTGGCAACTGCAGGTTCTCCACCTGCAATTTTAGAATCTATTTCAGTTTTCTCTTTAACTGCATGTAATTTCCCAAAGAATTTATCGGCATGCCACTTGTGCACTATTAACTCAGCTGTTGCAGCCCTTTTAGTAGCGTAATTCAGAGATGGACATTTGATTTTTACACCGAGCTCTTTACAAGTGCAGTACATGTCCACTTGTTGTTGTCCAAATTTTAAATTAAAGTGTCCACAGAAAATTTTCAAATAAAATTGATAGTCAACAGTTCTGGAAATTTAAAATTTTGAGAAAGCCCATATCTGTTGTAAATGTGTGGTTTCTCCTCAGTTTAGGTGATACAAAAGTTACATGACAACGCAGAAACTGCAAAAACATATAAGGTTTCTCTATATCATGATTGGCTTACGTATTTAGAGTATAAAATCATGGCTAACTTAATAGGATATTTGACTGTTTCCTGGAAATTGTCTTAAATGATTTATTATGTCATTTTATGCTTCTAATGCTCTTTATTTCCTCTTGAATTTCAGTATTCTTTTATAAAAACAGAAATGAAATTCACGTAATTTGAAAGCCCACTAAAACGCACCATTCAAGTCATGTGATGCCTGTGATGTCACTGGCTGGATCACTGCTGCTGCTGTGAAAATTCTAATTCATAGTGATGTCTTGTTTTGGAATATATGTTTCAACAAATGAGTTACAAATTGTGTATAGTACCATACTGTATAAATATATCTAAAAACTTCTGAAAAGTTGTTTTTGAGTGTTTCAGAGAATGAGAAATGCATAAAATGTGGATGCACTGTATCGGCAAATTGCCACTGTGTCGATGTACAAGTTCACAAACTTAAATCAAAAATGTGTTGCAATGTGAAACTAAAATTAATTTACCTCTAAGGTATGCTTTCCCACTGTTACAAGGAGAAAGGCATCACTCAATGAAATTAAAGTCTTAGAGAAAATTTTTGTTTAACCAAATTATATTTAAATTTTTTGGCAGCTCAGTTGTTAAAGCAGTAAACCATCGAATTTTATATGATATCTGTAGTAGGTTCAAATACCACTGGGAATAATATTTTAACTTATTTGTAAAATAACTCGAAAATTCTCTTTTATTAAAACCAAATCACAATTACAAAACTTACCACACTGATCAGAAACATAATTTATATTGTGTTTCCCTTGCTGTTTACATGCACTTATGAGGGCTGGAACTTTAATAGTGGCAACTATTTATGTACAGCTTGTACAAAATAGATGTGTGTTTCAAAGCTTTACTGGCCTACAAAGTAGTCACCAGCATTGTGTATAACCCATTGCTAGTGGTATGGAAGTCGTAGGATACTCTTAGCAGTGGCAGTTGTGTTGACAGATAGAATGGCGGGGTCTATTGCCCGACGAATTTGTTGCAGTTCTGAAGCGAATGCCGTGAAGTGTTAAGTCAGTGGAGTACAGAAGGTGGTACAGCACTTAGCAGCCTCATCAGTCAAACAAATCAGTAACAGCTTGCACTGTGCGTGCTTGAGCACTGTAGTGCAAAATGATGGTCAGGTCCAGCAGAATTAGAGACAGAAGTGATGACACTTTCTGCAGGACCTGACCATCATTTTAATGATCAAGCACATACATTGCAAGCTGTTACTGATTTGTTTGACTGATGGGGTTTCTAAGTGCTATACCACCTTCTGCACTCCCCTGACTTAAGGCCTCATAGGTTCAACTCAATTTCTAAGCTGAAGGAAACACTTCATGGCATTCACTTCAGAACTGCAACAAATTCGTTGGGCAATAGACCGTGCAGCTCAAACTGTCAACACCACTGGTACTGCTAAGGGTATCCTACGACTTCCACATCGCTGACAGTGGGTTATACACAATGCTGGTGACTACTTTGAAGGTCAGTAAAACTTTGAAACACGTATATATTTTGTATGAGCTGTAAATAAATAGGTGACATTATTAAAGTTCCAACCCTCGTACATTTCCAATCACTGTTCACACATGGCACGTTCAAAAAGATATTTTCTAGTTCATATGATCACACACTTTTTACTTTATTAGAAACAATGTATTTTTTAAAATTTTTTTTCTGTCTTTGTACTGTTCAGCTAGGATCCTCACTTTTTAAACTTTTGAAATTTCATCATCTTACATAAAAATGAAGTATGTCTGCTTCTGACACTGATGTTAGTTTACACTCGCAAACTTCATGGTCCTTACATTTGTGTTACCTGCATGTCATACGTGCTTTAAATCTCTTCATATAGAAAACCTCATCATTCTACAACTTGTTCTACTGTGAGCTTATGGTGATATCTTCACTATAAGCATTGCTTTCCAAAAAAGTAAATTGTTTGTTCACAAAGTAAATGCATTTATACTCTGTTGTGCATTTCTCAGACTAAGATTAATGTGAAGCTCTATGTAATACATCCCACAATCCAAGCAATTGCTACCATAATTTCTTGCTAACACTATTTTAATATTTCATGTAGAACTTTTAAAAATTTATGACCTTTCCAGGATTCGAATATGTGATCTCTTTATTTACCATCAGATAAACTATCCATTTTGCCACCTGGCACATGCTGCAAGTAATACTACTGCTGAGTGTGTTCTATAGAGGAAATCGGCACTAAGATTTGCCAAGAATAATTTTATTGTGCTTGGGCCGTAGCTCATGACTGATGGGCCACAATCTAGCTATAATATAAGGACAAGGGAAAAGAATGTCAGTCATTGCACATAACGCCACTCTAAATGGGTGGAGCACGGATGCATCAACTTTCGCAAGGTTTACACTATCAGTTTTCAAAAAATACCTTTCTATTTCCCCCCCATGAACCATGGACCTTGCCGTTGGGGGGGGAGGCTTGCGTGCCTCAGCGATACAGATAGCCGTACCATAGGTGCGACCACAACGGAGGGGTCTCTGTTGAGAGGCCAGACAAACGCGTGGTTCCTGAAGAGGGGCAGCAGCCTTTTCAGTAGTTGCAGGGGCATCAGTCTGGATGATTGACTGATCTGGCCTTGTAACACTAACCAAAACGGCCATGCTGTGCTGGTACTGCGAACGGTTGAAAGCAAGGGGAAACGACAGCCGTAATTTTTCCCAAGGGCATGCAGCTTTAATGTACGGTTAAATGATGATGGCGTCCTCTTGGGTATAATATTCTGGAGATAAAATAGTCCCCCATTCGGATCTCCGGGCGGGGACTACTCAAGAGGATGTCTTTATCAGGAGAAAGAAAACTGGCGTTCTACGGATCGGAGCGTGGAATGTCAGATCCCTTAATCGGGCAGGTAGGCTAGAAAATTTAAAGAGGGAAATGGATAGGTTAAATTTAGATATAGTGGGAATTAGTGAAGTTCGGTGGCACAAGGAACAAGACTTTTGGTCAGGCGAATACAGGGTTATAAATACAAAGTCAAATAGGGGTAATGCAGGAGTAGGTTTAATAATGAATAAAAAAAATAGGAATGCGGGTAAGCTACTACAAACAGCATAGTGAACGCATTATTTTGGGCATGATAGACACAAAGCCCACGCCTACTACAGTAGTACAAGTTTAAATGCCAACTAGCTCTGCAGATGACGAAGAAATTGAAGAAATGTATGATGAAATAAAAGAAATTATTCAGATAGTGAAGGGAGATGAAAATGTAATAGTCCTGGGTGACCGGAATTCGGTAGTAGGAAAAGTAGCGAAACTGTTAACAGAAAAAGTATGTAAAAATCTTTATAAATTCAGCTAACACTCCTGTAAAGCTTTGTCTTACTCCTAGTTTGTGATGTCACCAGAGCATCAGTCAATAATAGAGTGTTTTCGATCATATGACCATATCTTAATGATTTTAAGCTTCAATTACATAAAAATAATAGATATTTTGTGAGAATATTGACGGCAAATGCTATTTAAATGCTGTAATCATTCAGAATAATAACAATCCAAGCCACATTTTTAACATACGAAAAATATTTATTGACAAAATAGTGAAAAATATTGATAGTCATGGACCTAGACCTTTTTATTGTGTGTGTACGATAGGTATTAAAGTAATTTTTGTTCAAAAAATATCAGATTAACTAATGGCATGTGGTGATATGTCTCCGTTTGATGTACCAACAGAAACACCTGCTAAATAATGTTATCATCTGTATTTTTTGAAAAATGTGGATACTTTGTTGTTGAAATATTGGAAAATATTAGAAATGGGATCTCATTCCCTGGGATGACCACATAATTTTAATAAACTATCTCTCAAATTGTATTTGCTATTTTCCAGTATCTTTGGCTTTAAAAAAAATTAAAAATAAAGTTTTGTGGAAACAAATTGGAATCCATAAAAGAAGGGGGGGGGGGGGGTGGAAGAGGTGGACATAGATGTGTGCAATGCTTAAGGCGTATATGATTGAAACTGCAAGGAAAAGACTAGTTCTTAAATATTTGCTGATGCATTTAAAAATTATGTGGCAAACAAAAAATATGAAATTGTAGAGTTGAACAGTGAACAGAGTAGTAACATAACAGAAAAAAGCATTATAATTGATAAATCAAATTAAAAACTGAGTAACAAAATGGTGAAAACAAACAGCCGAGCAGCACAAACAACTGACTGAGTTTTCCAAGTAACCAGTGAATTAAAAAATGAAATTCAGTGTTATAATGTTCAGGTTGCTGAAGTCAGAGCTGAAATTAATAATCCAACCTCACTGTCCCATCTAGACAAAACAGCCTGGATGAAAGCAGTTAAGAATAAGACATAATACTAAAAGCCGAGAAGCAATTCTTCTTGGTGTTGTAGCTCTCAGGGGCACTCTGGGATGCTCTCTGTGTGAGGCACCTCATGGGTTGCCGCTGTTGGCACAGTGCCCGCAGAGTCTCGCGACTTTATGCTTACTAGTCGCGAGCCGGGCGAAAATCAAGTTTGGGCGTGGCTCTGACGTCATCCGGCCTTGGGCAAGGGGGGGGGGGAACCCTTAAACAATAGTGTCATGCAATATTTTGTGTAATGTAATATCGTGTACAGTCATCTTTCATTAACCTGACACGTTCCACATCATTAAGAAGTGTCGTATTCATGATCTATGGAACAAGTATTAATCTAATCTAATCTAAGATTGAAAAGTCAAATTAAACTTTTTTAGAGAAAAAACAAAACTTCAAAGAATTTAGAAAATTATTATAAATGTAATAAGAAATGAAGATGAAAAACTGCAATTGGAACCTGATATTGTGAAAGAAATGTAGAAAATGAAATGGAATTTGTAATGGAACTGGGTAGTGGTACAGACTAGTATGCAGTCTGATTCCCTAACTTTAGTGTGTGACCCAATACATAGATTGGAATAATGTAAATTTCTGCACTTACTATAAATTGTGGTCAGCCCTAATTTCACAACAAAGTTCATTATTTGCTGTAATTACGATGTTTATTATTTTCACTGTTTTTGGATGGTGGATTTTTTACAACTGATGTTTGGAATTGGGTTAATATGTAATTGTTAATAACCTGACACTAAATTTTGATTCATAATTCTGCAGACACCTTTTATAAAATGTAAAAATGATGTTTTGGAAAATATTTTGGGATTCAGAAGGATTAAAGAAGACATGAAATTAAACAATGGGTTTGGAGTGAATGAAATATGCTGCCTGTCATTATTAAAAACTGGAACGGTAATCTGGAACAGAAAAATTGAAACAACTAGCACAATGTACATAAAGCACTGAAATAGATGAGTAACTATACATAATTTATATTTGATTTCTGTGGGTGCTATGCAGAAACAATGGGTGTGACGTAATTGTTTTTTGAAATTTTGGGCTATTCGTAAATTTGAAACTCTGAGACGTTCAACTAGCATATATGAGGTGTACAACTTTGCTTCCACCATTTGCCAATAGGTGGTGACAATGGTAAGTAGCGGTCGAAAGAAACAGATCGCAGACGTCAGGCAGTTAGCCTGAGCCTAATTCTCATCATTTGTGGGAGATGTTACTGTTTTGTTTCAATATGAAGAAAACGGTGGCTGAATCTCATCGAATGCTCTCAAGTACATATGGTAAGGACGCTATTAGTGAAAGAATATGTCATGAGTGCTTTCAATACTTCAAGAATGGTGATTTCTATGTCATAGACTGACCTAGTGGTGGAAGAGAGAATGTTTTCAAAGATGCAGAATTGGAGACATTGCTGAGTGAGGACTCGCATCAAACTCAAGAAGAATTGGCACGATTAGTGGGAGTGACGTAGCAAGCCATTTCAAAACGTTTCAAGGCTATGGGCATGAGTCAGAAAGAAGGAACTGGGGTCCTGTGTGAACTGAAACCAAGAGACCTTGAACAGCATTTGTGTGTTTGTAAACAGTTGCTTCAGAGGTAAAACCGGAAGGGATGTCTGCACTGCATTGTGACTGGGTATGAAAAATGGGTTTATTACGATAACCCTAAATGCAAAAATAATGGGGATATCCCGGCCATGTTTCCACATCGACGGCCGAAGCGAATATTCGTGGCTCCAAGATCATGCTCTCCATTTGGTGGGACCAGCTCGGCATCATGTACTATGCGGTGTTAAAACCAAGTGAAACAATCACAGGTGCTTGTTATTGAAGGCAATTAATGCATGATAAAGTGATTTTGCAGCATGACCAAGCTCAACCCCACGTTGCAAAAGAGGTCAAAATGTACTTGGAAACATTAAAATGGGAAGTCCTACCCCACCTGCCGTATTCGCCAGACATTGCTTCCTCTGACTATCACCTGTTTAGATCAATGGCCCATGGCCTGGCTGACCAACACTTCCAATCTCATGAAGAAGTCACACATTGGATCGATTTGTGGATTGCTTCAAAAGAATGAACAATTTTTTTCAACACAGGATTCGTACACTGCCCAAAAGATGAGAGAAAGTAGTGGCCAGCAATAAAAAATACTTTGAATGATACATGTGTAACCAATTTGTTTCATTAAAGCCTCAAATGTTGGCAAAAAAATGGTGGAAGCAAAGTTGTACACCTTGTAATAAGTCAGAAATGTGTAAACTTTCAGTTACTGGCAAATCAGAGGTGATCCGGGAAATTTTGGTTTACAGAGTAAACAATGTTATGCAATTGGTGCTGAAAATGATACTGTAGGCATACCTGTCACAATCTTTGATGACAATGTAATTAACTGATGTAATGGTGGTATAGAAGTCTATGTTTTAACCCACAATCATTCGCGTTGTTAGAAAAATCTAACATTTATGATTTTAGTTAAATATTGCAGCACATATCAAAGCTAATGACCTGACGATCTAGAAATGATGTCTTTCATATCCCGTGCTTCAATTAATTGTGACTCGACAATCAAATTTCAACAATAGCTTGCTAGTTCTGCCATTATTTGAAGTGGTGCGCAGTGTTAGATTTTTTCCTAACACGGGAGTCTTTATGTAACAATTACTTCTCCTTTCATGAATTCAGCCTTGTTTCACTTTTAGTCTGTTTGTTGTACTTGTAACATGTGGCTGTGTTCATTTGTTTTCTCCTGAAAGTGTTCAGTGTATGTAACATCTTTTATAAGGAAAGTAAGTATTCTTATTGGGTTTTACAATTGAATGAAACAATTGTTTATATAGAGTACATGACTTTCTCTGTCGGATAT
Organism: Schistocerca gregaria; assembly: GCF_023897955.1. Taxonomy (NCBI): domain Eukaryota; kingdom Metazoa; phylum Arthropoda; class Insecta; order Orthoptera; family Acrididae; genus Schistocerca; species Schistocerca gregaria. The sequence continues at coordinate 258,478,428 of NC_064920.1, read as the reverse complement.
TAAAATGTATAAAACTTTTCAATGAAGAAGTCATGTCAGAGGAACAGATATTGATGTGGCTAGATGAACCACTAGACGAGGATATTTACATAGTGGGTCTGTCATCAGATACTGATGCACCCTCTGAGAATGAAGAGATCAATACCGCAACAGATCAGTCAGACAGCGAATCTGATACTTCTGCTACAGCTGTTTCTCAATATACAGACTGTGAAACCTTTCTTGGAAAGGATGGAATAACAGAATGGTTGAAGCAACATGCTCCTCCAGCAAAAACTGTCCATCAGAATATTGTAACACAGCTTCCAGGTGTGTAGAATGTTGCAAAAAATTTGAAAACAATTTTGGAATGCTGGAAATTATTTTTTCCAGATAGTGTAATTGGTTAAATTGTGGAATACACAAACCAAGAACTTGACAGAATGGCAGCATCTTATTCACGGAGTGCTCAAGGATGCCCATGAATAGATTTTAAAGAGTTATCTACGTTCTTTGGTGTATCATATCTCACAGGAGTGAAAAGGGCAGAGCATCTCAATACTGATGAGCTATGGGCCACTAATGGGACTGTACTGGATTTCTTTATTGAATCGATGAACAAATGAAAGTTCCACACACTTCAAGCCATATGTTTTGATGACAAACCTATGACAGCTCAGAGAAAGGAAACAGATAATCTGGCACCTATTAGAGAAATATTTGACGAATTTGTGGATGTTTGCAAGAAGAGCTATAGTGCAGGTGCAAGATAACGATGGACGAGATGTTAGAACCATTCCATGGATGTGGCAAATTCAGGCAGTATATAGCAAACAAGTCTGCAAAATATGGCATCAAGGTATATGCGCTCTGTGATGCCAGAATGTTTTATAAGCAAAATATGGAATTATATGCAGGCAAACAGCCTACTGGGCCATATCAAGTACCCAATGATGCAGGGAATGTAATGTTACGATTGATTCGACCGATTGACAAACCAGCCAGAAACATGGCAATGGACAATTATTTTACATCTATACCATTGGCTAACAAAATGTATGCCAATCATCAACTCACAATAGTAGGTACTCTAAAAAAGAATAAAAGAGAAATTCCACTGGAACTTCTAGACATAAGGCATAGGCAATTAAATGGCTGCATATTCGTATCTGAAGAAAAACCAAGCAACAACTGATTCATTTGCTCATACATCCCAAAAAAGAATCTTCTAATGTTATCCACTATGAACAGTGATGCTGCTATAGATGCTGACAGTGGCAAAGCGAACAACCTGAAGTCATTACATTTTACAATCTCAAAAAATGAGGTGTAGATGTTGTCAACCATTTGAAATCAGAATATTCTGTTTCAAGAATAAGCAACCACTGACCTCTTACACTGCTTTTCAGCTTGTTGAACATTAAAAAGGAGTGTGGTTAACCTTAATTCATCAGTTGATATAAATATTACAAACTGCTGTTCACACAGGTGTTGTAATTGTAATCAAAAAAGTTTCTGAAATCTTTGCATGTTGAAATATTTTTAAGTTTAGCAAATTACATTATCCATACCTTGTTTATACTAATTTATAATGCTTTGGTAATAATAAATAAATGATTTATGGTATAGACGTGTCTTTGTCTGGCATAAAGAGATAAAAAAAGGTGCAAGATCCTATTGTTAGAAAACATCTAGCACGGGAGTTATAACGTGACAACAACATATGTGAGCAACCACGGGTTAAGTGATGTAGATCACAATGGTGCAAGATTAAATGTTTTCTACGAGGGTCATTCAATAAGTAATGCCCCACATTTTATTTCTCAGAACATATTTATTGTTAAGAGTCAGAATTCAGTGACAGTATAGATCAACATGTCTTGTCCATGACCTATTTTTCTGCATAGTCTCCATCATGTTGTATAGCCGTATGCCAATGCTGTGGAAAAGCAGAATTTGGTGACAGGATACATCAACATGTCTTGTCCATTTCCTATTTTTCTGCATAGTCTCCATCACATTCTATGGCCGTATGCCAACGCTGTGGAAGAGCATGTTTTCATTGCGTGACTGCCATTCTTGTCATCTTCAAAGTGTGTTGCCCATAGAGGTCTGGACTGTAGGGTGGATGAGGCAATGATGTCCAACCCAATTTGGCGATGTGTTCCCAAGTTCTCAGACTTGTGTGTGGGCGATCATTATCATGTTATAGCAAGATTTCTGCTGGATTCTTGTCCAATCGAAAATGTTGGAAACAGTTCTTGAGTTTATTCAGAGTCTTCATGTATGCCCCTGAACAGATGGAATGCGATGGTGTCATTCTCGTGGATGTCATACCAAGAGGGTTACTCTTGGTATCACATCCACGAGAATGACACCATCACAATCCCAGAAGACTGCCACCATAATTTTTCCAGTAGAGTAGGTTGTCTTGAATTTCTTCTTTTGTGGTGAATGTTGATGCCACTCCATGGACTGCCTTTTTGTTTCAGGCACAAAGTGGTGTACTCAGCTCTCGTTCCCCATAATGATATGTGACAGACAGGCTCTCCAGCAATTCATACGAAATGGTCCTTTTTTGAGTCTTGTGGTCTGCTGTGAGCATTCATAGAACCCATAGTGGGCACCTATTTGAATATCCAAGAGTCTAGATCATTGCAGAGGCACTTCCAATGCTGACCAACAACTGTAGGGCCAATTATTGAGTTGTGATGCACCGGTCGGCATGAATAATGGCATCTGTATGATGCAGCTTGTGATGCACTGGTCAGCACGAGTAATGGCATCTGCATGATTCAGCTTGTCTGGAGCAGTGATTGTGACAGGACATGTCGAGCATGGCTGATCATGGAGCTCTGTTTCTGCATTTCCTGTGGCTGTCACTCCCTTAACCAATTGGTCAACAGTACTCCTATCAAGTGCAGCATCGCCATACACTACACGCAAACGTTTATGGACGTTCACCACTGTTTCTTTTTCTGCACACAAGAACTCAAAAACAACACACTGCTTGTAACATGAGTCATGTGAGAGGCCATTTTGACACTGTACTATGGCTTTACCATCTGCCAGAATGGTTCGAGACTTCACCGGCGCTCAGAACAAATTATAAATGTGAAGAACCAACAAAGACATTTATCTAGGTATGTTAACGGCTTTTTTTTAAAAAAAATGTGGGGCATTAGTTATTGAACGACCCTCGTAGTACTAAAAGATAAATGTTTAACTGAAGAAAATGCCATATTTGAAGTGTTGGATGTGTATGGAGTTACACTGGTGCTAACCAGAGGACAATAATCGACCTACAATGGGGAAGAAATTCAGGACTACCCACGAAGTTTCCAAAATTTAAGCCAGATGGGGACTTACACCCAACTCATTTTCTGAGATGGTTTAACCAAGCCTTGCTGAAAAACTGGGAAGACACAAAAAAGACTGAATTCGGGGTAGGGTACCTTTTAGGAGAGGATTCAGAATGGGGCACAGTGAACATTTAGAATTTTTTGTCTTGGGCCACCAACCAGAAAAAGTTTAAGGAGAAGTATTGGTCAGCAAGTGCCCAAGAAAAATTATTATCTGATTTATGGAATGCAAAGTAAAAAAACAGTACGTAGGGAACAATGAGAAGGTATTTTGACTGGCATTTGACAATGACAAAGTACTTAGATAAACCCATGGAGGAAGGGGGGTTAGTTAGGCTCTTAATAAGGTGATTACCTATCTATGCAAGGAAAGATATATTAGGTAATGGGTGGAAGACTGTAGAAGAATTGTTATCCTTTGTAGACGCAGTTGATGCCCTAAACAAAGACAAGAATGAGAATGTACGTCAAAGGGAAAGTCAGAATTTTCGAAGAAATAACAATAGTAGTAATAGTAATTATAAGAGACATGAAGCTAATCTAGCTAGAGTACACCAATATAGTCAGAATAGTGGTAACAAAAGTTATCAAAAGAAGCATTCACGTTCGAATATAGGCCCAGGAGCTTCCCCGGAATTTGTACCTAGTAGCAATACAATACAAAGTGGAAATGTAATACCCCAATTTGGTAACCATCCGGTGATTACAAACAATGAGGAAAACATTATGAAATCTGAATCCAGGGCTGGGGTCCTGTTCATAGAAATAAATTAGGAGCCTTAGCTTATAATAAATATGTTAGCTTTACGCATAAAGTATCGATCAAAGAATGGTTGTTGCTAGAAGAACCTAATTTAACTACCATTAATCCACAACCAGTTACAGTTGGAAAGGCAGAAGAGTTTGAAGTTAACATATTTATTGATTCTGCTAGTGAAGTGTCACTTATTTCTAATGGTTTCTTTAACATATTACAAATTGAACATAACTTACCACTATTCCCAGTAACAGGAGTGTACATAGTGGGTATTACTGGGACCGAAAGTAAAGTTGTGAAACATGACACCCAGGTGAATTGCATCATTGGGAACATCCCATTTCGTCAAAGTAAACGAATCCCCAATATTAACCAATGACCAAAAATTGGATTTATCTAAAATTCTATTGGAATATAAAATTGTATATTCTGATAGTCTGGGTAGTATTAGTGACTATGTATGTAAATTTAAGATCAAAGACAATACTCTATTTTTTTTGTAGGCCCTATTCAATACCGGTAAGCCTGAAAGAAGCAGTTAAGGAAGAAATAGATAAGATGATTGAAAATAAAGTAATATAACGCAGTACGAGTGTTAAGAATAACCCTTTAGTAGTGGTAAAAAAGGCTACAGGAGGTGAGCAGTTAGTACTGCACGCACACACTTTGAATAAGCATATAGAGATGGAATGAGACAGACCAATTAACGTTGATGAATTACTGTCCAAATTTGAGAAAGCACAGTATTTTAGAACAATGGACTTGACTGATGGGTATTGGCAAATTCGGTTACATACAGATTCAAAGAAGTATACAGCATTTCTATTTGATAGTAAATCATATCATTTTAATGTGTTTGGACTATATATCTAAGTATCCATGTTTTTATGCACACTGGATGAGGTTTTAGGATGGGAATTGTTACGAGAATTAATAATGCATGTGGATGACATCCTTATAATCTGTGCTACATGGGAAGAACATTGTAAAACCTTAAGGAAAACCCTGAAAAAATTTAAAGAAAAGGGTATTACAGTCAAATTATCTAAATCACATTTTGTGAGGCAAGAGCTTTAGTTTTTAGGACATATTTTAGGAGTACAGGGAACTAAACCCGATTTGGAATGTATAATGGCCATTAAGGAGTGTTCACCCCCTAGAAACATAAGACAATTGAAATGATTTATTGGAAAGGCTGGATATTATAGACGATATATATGAAGTCAATAGCTGAACAACCCAAGACTTCTGCGTTTATTATGGAAGGGAATACTGTGGAATTGGGACCAAAAGGCTAATGACGTGTTTGAAAATGTGAAAAAAGCATTGGTAGAATCACCTATACTACACCATCCGATTATGGGTAAGCTACTTAAAATTTTAACAGATGCATCCAACTATGGTATAGCAGCGGAACTTTTTCTAGGGGAATGGGGTCTGGAAAGTACAAATCACAGTTGTATACCTTTTGCTAGCCAAAGTCTTAACAAATATGAATTAAACTATACAGCTATAGAGAAAGAACTATTAGCGGTGGTATGGAGTATCCAAAAGTTCCAAATGTTTGTATGGGGGTCAGAGATCCATGTATATATGGATCATCAAGCTCTATCTTTTTTAATGAGTAGTCACTTATTACATAGTAGATTAATGCAGTGGATGTTGTTCCTACAGGAATATGACATTAAAATACAGTATGTAAAAGGTTCTGAGAACATTGTACCTGGTGCTTTGTCTAGATTACCTGTAGATACGAAAGGCTTAAAATGTACAGAACGATCTGGCGTTTAATTTTATGACAATAGAATATCCGCACAATAGGGTACAAGAAATGGCTCAAAGAATAACTGACAATATCCATCATGATTCCTACTTTACACAAATATATGCTATGTGTAATAGAACACCTTTACTTCCTAATCAGGCAGAGAAATGGAAAATTATAGGGCAAAATTTATTTTGAAAGGACAGTATAACATCTCGACAGTGGCATTTATGCATCCTGAAGTTGATGGAGGGTGAAATCGTGTGGTATGTCCATACGGGGTATGGACACTTCAAAATAAAAAAGTGTGTAGCCCACATGAACAAGTTCTATTATTTTAAAAAGTTGGGACATAAGGTAGCATCTTTAATTAGAACTTGTGAAACCTGACAGAATGTAAAAGAAAGTAACACTCAGATACAAAATGAATCCAACCATTTCTAAGGCATTCCACCATCCTACAGCAGTGGACTTCTTCAGACCAATTACGAAAGGAAGAAGAGGAGTGGCATACATTTTTGTTCTCATAGAATGTTGGTCTATGTATGTTAAGTTGTATCCTATTAAGAAAACAAATACACCAACAGTAATACACTGTTTGCAACAGTACTTTACTGAGGTGGGCAAACCAAAATGATTCCTCTCCGATAATGGACCACAATTTGTCAGTAACGACTTCAAAGGATTCTTAGCATGAGAAGATATTCGTCAGGTATTAATCTCCAACTATAATCTGTCTTCTAAACCGTGTGAAAGGGTTATGAAAGAAGATGGGAAATTATTATGTACATACTGCCATGGAAAACATTCGTCATTGGCAACAAAAGTTAAATACTTTGAGTTTACCTTAAATGAATGACCATAGTTCAATGGGATTAACACCTTTGGAAGTAATAGGTAACCTTTTGTGGGAGAACTCCTTATTAAATATTTTACTTGGCCAGAAAAACCTACTGTTGATTACCAACTTCATCAAACAATAGTTTCTAAAAACTTAGTTAAAAGAGCACAACAGCGAGTGAGTAAACATAACGAGACGGCTGTTGAACTTAAGTATAATGTTAATGACTTAGTCTTAGTAAAACAGCATCTTCAGAGCTCTGCCCTGAAGGAAGAAACACATACACTTTTACAAAAGTATGAGGGACCTTACCAAGTGCAAATGGTGGTACACCCTAAAGCCTTAGTTTTAGTGGATCCTCTAATAAGATCAGAAAAGGGAAAATACAATGTAAAGACAAAGTTGTGTATCTCCCAGGGATGTTAACATTCTGTGTTAACGGGTGGGGAGATGACCGTTGGATCCCTAATTGTTTTCTGTGTTTCTACTGTACTATTTCTCCTGCACAAAATTCCTTTCAAATCTTAAACTATTCTGTAATCTATTTTTGAATTCTTATACTATCCTAATATCTTAGTGCTTGTGCATACTTGTCTTTATTAGGCTGACAAGCAAAGCAAGTCATTGATATCAAGACCATACTGCTTCTTGTAGTAATAGCAATAAGTGACTGTTAGCCTTGAGCAGCCGCTGGTGAATCATCAGTGCAGCAGTGAGTCACATATTTAGCTTTCATATTTGTTTTGTAGTTTGATTCTTAATTTCTTTCTGAGTGTTTGTGCACTTTCATATTTAATTACATAAAATCCTTGTGTATTCTCGTATTTGAGAGGAATAATATTGCTTATTGATAGCCGTAGAGTATAAATTCGCGGAGTCATTAGATATTAGGATGGATAGGATATGTGCGTGCTGAGTGCAGGTGCAGGAGGAACTGGCCGCGGTTTGCGAGCAGCTGAGTGTGCTGTTGGCCACAGTCAGCCGCCTTCAGGCTGCTGCCTCGAGGTGCAGCATTGGCAGAGGGTCTGGCGCGTCACTTGAGACACCCCAGGTGTTGCTTGCTGCGTCCACTGACTCAGCTGCTGAGGCACCTTCTAGTGTACCCAGCGTGTTGGGGCCGCCCTCGCCTCAAGGTGAGTGGCACACTGCAACAAGTTTGCGTCGCTCGAGGTGGAGGGTCAATGTGGAGGCTGTCTGGCTGGCCTTGCTCGTTCGTCCTGTCTGTGGGCAGGTGGCCGCTCCTTCAGCAGGGCCCGAGCAGGCACACAGGGGCTATGGCTTGCTGGTTATTGGGAGCTCCAACATTAGGCGGGTGATGGAGCCCCTTAGGGAAATAGCGTACAGGGATGGAAAGAATTCAAACGTGCACTCGATTTGTCTGCCGGGGGGCCTCATCCAAGATGTGGAGGCGGTCTTGCCTGCGGCTATCGAGCGTATGGGGTGCAGTCGTCTGCAAGTAGTTGCTCACGTCAGCACCAATGCCTGTCGCTTGGGTTCTGAGGCGATCCTCAGTTTGTACGAGCGGCTGGCGAATTTGGAGAAGACCGCTGGCCTCGCACACGGGGTGCAAGCAGAGCTCTCTATTTGCAGCATCGTTCCCAGATTCCCAGAGTGGATCGGGGTCCTTTGGTTTGGAGCCGAGTGGAGGTTCTCAAACAGAGGCTTCGTTGACTCTGTGACGGTCTTGGCTGCAGATTTCTAGACTTGTGCTATTGGGTGGGGAATTGTAGGATGCCCCTAGACAGGTCAAGGGTGCACTACACAAAGGAAGCAGCTACTCGGGTAGCAGAGTACTTGTGGCATGCACATGAGGGTTTTTTAGGCTAGGCAGTAGTGCGAGGTGTCCTGATGAAGACTCACCAGACGACGTGCAGGCAGGGAAATCAGGACGCGTTCAGTGTAAAGACACTTCAGCTATCAAGATATTAGCAGTAAATTTTCAGAGTGTTCAGAATAAAGTTCCTGAATTTACTGCCCTCCAGGAAGCGTGTGGCGTGCAAATTATCCTCGGGGCTGAGACCTGTCTGAACCCTGAGAAAGGAAGTTCTGAAATATTTAATGAGGGTTGGAATGTGGTCAGAAAGAGAGATTAGACACCGTAGGAGGTGGTGTCTTCATTGCAGTTGACAAAAATATTGTGTCTACTGAGGTCGAAGTAGAGTGTGATTGTGAAGTTATCTGGACACGTTTAACAGGGCTAGGGGAAATAAAGTTAATTGTTGGGTGTTTTTACTGGCCACCAGGTTCCACCGTGACAGTTCTAGAATCATTCACAGGCAGTCTTCATTCTGCATCAGGGAAGTACCCGGATCATGCTATATTAGTCGGAGGCGATTTCAGCCTACCTAGTATAGACTGGGATGTCTATGGATTCATTACAGGTGGTACATAAAAGACGTCGTGTGAATTACTTTTGAACACATTATCCGAAAACTGTCTTGAGCAGCTAAATCGACAGCCAACGTGTAATAGAAATATTTTAGATCTGGTAGCCACGAAAAGACCAGATCTCATTGACGGTGTCAGTGTTGAGACAGGGATTAGTGATCATGATGTTGTCATTACGACTATGGTTATGAAAGTTAAAAAGTCAGTGAAGAAGGATAGGAGAGTATTCTTACTAGAAAGAGCAGATAAGCAGTTGTTAGCATTCCACTTAGTAAATCAATTGACTTCATTTACTTCCCGTATGATGGATGTGGAAGAATTATGGGCAAATTTTAAACACATTGTAAGTCACACATTGAACAACTATGTGCCGAAAAAGTGGGTTACGGATGGAAAAAACCCACCGTGGTTTAACAGCGAAATTTGGAAAATGCTCAGGAAGCAAAGACAGTTGCACTTGTGTTGCAAGAAAGATCGGGAGAATGAGGGCAGGCAAAAGTTAGTAGAGATTTGTGCTGCTGTAAAAAGAGCAATTCACAAATCATTCAACCACTACCACTGTCATACCTTAGCAAATGATCTTGCTAAAAACCCAAGGAAATTCTGGACTTACGTAAAATCGGTAAGCGTGTCAAAGGCTTTCATCCAGTCACTCACTGATCAGTCTGGCCTGGCAATGGAAGACAGCAAAACGAAAGTTGAAATTTTAAATTTAGCATTTGAGAAATCTTTTACGCAGGAGGATCGTACAAACATCCTGCCGTTTGAGTCTCATACAGATTCCCGTATGGAGGACATAGTGGGAGTTGTGAAGCAGCTGAATGGGTTGAAAATAAATAAATCGCCAGGTCCAGATGGGACTCCAATTTAGTTTTACAGAGAGTACTCTACTGCATTGGCTCCTTACTTAGCTTGTATTTATCGCGAATCTCTTGCCCAACTTAAAGTCCTGAGCGACTGGAAAAAAAGTGCAGGTGACGCCTGTATATAAGAAGGGTAGAAGGACGGATCCTCAAAATTACAGACCAATATCCTTAACATCGATTTGTTGCAGGATTCTCGGACATGTTCTCAGTTCAAATATAATGAATTTCCTTGAAACAGAGAAGTTGCTATCCATGCATCAGTACGGCTTTAGAAAGCATCGTTCCTGCGAAATGCAACTCGCCTTTTTTTCACATGATATCTTGTGATCCATGCATGATGGGTATCAGATGGATGCCATATTTCTTGACTTCTGGAAAGCGTTTGACTCGGTGCCCCACTGCAGACTCCTAAATAAGGTATGAGCATATGGGATTAGTTCCCAAATATGTGAGTGGCTCGAAGACTTCTTAAGTAATAGAACCCAGTATGTTGCCCTTGATGGTGAGTGTTCATCGGAGGTGAGGGTATCATCTGGAGTACCCCAGGGAAGCGTGGTAGGTCTGCTGTTGTTTTCTATCTACATAAATGATCTTTTGGATAGGGTGGATAGCAATTTGCGGATGTTTGCTGATGATGCTGTGGTATACGGGAAGGTGTCGTTGTTGAGTGACTGTAGGAGGATACAAGATGACTTGGACAGGATTTGTAATCGGTGTAAAGAATGGCAGCTAACTCTAAATATAGATAAATGTAAATTAATGCAGATGAATAGGAAAAAGAATCCCATAATATTCGAATACTCCATTAGTAATGTAGCACTTGACACAGTCACGTCGATTAAATATTTGGGTGTAACTTTGCAGAGCAATATGAAGTGGGACAAGCATGTAATGATAGTTGTGGGGAAGGCAGATAGTCGTCTTCGGTTCATTGGTAGAATTTTGGGAAGATGTGGTTCATCTGTAAAGGAGACCATTTATAAAACACTAATACGACCTATTCTTGAGTACTGCTTGAGCGTTTGGGATCCCTATCAGGTCGGATTGAGGGAGAACAAAGAACCAATTCAGAGGCGGGCTGCTAGATTTGTTACTGGTAGGTTTGATCATTACGTGAGTGTTACAGAAATGTTCAGGAACTCGGGTGGGAGTCTCTAGAGGAAAGGAGGTGTTCTTTTCATGAATCGCTACTGAGGAAATTTAGAGAACCAGCATTTGAGGCTGACTGCAGTACAGTTTTACTGCCGCCAACTTACATTTTGCGGAAAGACCACAAAGATAAGATAAGAGAGATTGGGGCTCGTAAGAGGCATTTTGGCAGTCATTTTTCCCTCGTTCTGTTTGGGAGTGGAACAGGGAGAGAAGATGCTAGTTGTGATATGAGGTACCCTCCGCCACACACCATATGGTGGATTGCAGAGTATGTATGTAGATGTTATCACTATTTGTGGTCTCAAATGTGTTACGTGGGCCTCTGGTCCACACTATGTAGACAACATGGTAAATTTAGTTGTTATATTGAGTCAGGACTGAAGCGTCTATTGATGTTTTCATAGTATGCTCCTTAGAAGCAGTTGGATTCTGATTTGATATAAAGGCAGTTGCATCCAGAACAGTTAGTGCCCGATAAGTATTTCTATCTACTTCATGTTCTGCTCTAGTCAACGATGGTCTTAAATCTCGCCTTCAGAAAAAGTTTGGAAGTCGTCGTCTTGAGTATTTATCGCCTCCACACTCTGCTCTAGTCAATGACGGTCTTAAATCCCGCCATCAGAATACAGTTTGGAAGAAGTCATCCTGAGTATTTATCGCCTTCACACTCTGCTCTAGTCAGCAGTGATTTCGAATCCCAGCATCACAGTATAGTTACATCTTAATTTTGCCTAAGTTATTCTTTGAGAGTAATCAAGAAATATTAGATTAATAGAAAATCAAAGTTTATATGAATCATTACATAATTGTGATAACATGATACATAATTTTTACCCTTTGTGACATATAATGTTTTTGGAAGGGGTGGGTAGTGTAAGTACAAGCATGACTAACACTAATCACACACCCTACCTTTCAGACAAGTGTAACTGATTCTTCACCATTTGCTGTTCCATAGGTGTTCTTCAGGAGACTTCAAAGGTGAAGATGAGAATGTCCATTCTGTAGGGGACATTTAACATCATACCTCCTCCGGCCTCTCACTAAAGTACCAGCGAAGTAGAGATCCTGTGGAAGGGGGGTGGGAAGGGTTTTCCTGTCGTTGGGGCTATCTTCTTTCTCTTCGTCGATCTTAGTAACCAGTTCTACTTTTTCCTTTCTTACTTCACATTTGAGTACCAGTCTATCTTTCCCTCTTTCCATATGCATATACTTCTATTGCTGAAGTCCTTCTTATTTTCCGTGGTTTCCAATGACCTTCAACTTATTTCATATAAGTAGGCCGACGAATCAGGATACACAAACACACATCTACATGCACACAAAGATACACTTAAACACAAACAGGAGAATTACAGATTAGAAAGCTGAAGTGATGTCAGAACCACCAAAGGATTTGGGGAATAAAGATACATGTACATCTGAGTTGATGCCCATATTACATTGTTGAAATGTGACACCTCTGCATCATTATTTTTTTGTCGCTTTTGAAAAATATATTTACATGTGCCGTGCTAGTCCTTTGAGAAAAGGCATAGTTACAGGTAGATATAGCATCTACTATGTGTGAGTATGATATCTGTTTATATGATAAAAGTGAGGAGTGAAAGAGGACTCTAGGTTATTAGATGAAGTATTAGAAAATATTAGAAAGTGGAATAGAAGTGTGAAGGAGATTTTTAATTTTACCAGAGAATATTTAAGATAGGCATTCATAAAGATGCATACTAGGTCAATGAACCAAGTGGCCTACTCAAGAAGGATATGGAGGGCGCACTCGACATTTATTGGATGAGAAAAGGGCGGATAGGCAGATCTATGAAAGGCTGACCTATACTGTGTGGACAGGGGCACCAAGAAGGGGATTGACCTGTACCATAGGAAGATAGGAATAAGGAAGGAGTGTACATACCAAAACAGATGGAGAAAGGGTACTCCTAGGATCAACCCAAGTAAGATATAGGTACTGTTCCTAAAGGGAAAAAGGGCAGTGTTGTGACAGAAGTCACACATTTAAAGGGATGAGTCCGGTAAGTTTGAATTCTATGCAGCACTAGCATTTTTATGTTTTAGATTTACAAGTGTCAGAAGAAGGGGACACTTTATTCTGCCCAGAGTTCCTCCACATTACAATAAGTAATGAATAAGAACATTTTTAGGAAAAATAGTATGGGAAGTAAGAACAAAGCAGTAGAGTATTCACGAGTTATGTGCATGTGGAATTTACAATTGGGAGAGGAATAGAAAACAAAGATTTTTTTTGAGATTGAAAAGAGCTAACTCACAACATGGACTGAAAGGTTCACAGTTTGTAATTGTGTTAAAATATGCATGGTTATTAGTAAAAAAGAGAGGTACTGTCAAAGATAAAGTCTCATCACCTTGTGTAATATTATTGTACAAATGAAAACATATAAAATATCACGTGTTCGAGCCAAGGGGAGGGACATGTAGTGCCTCAAGAATTTCGGTGTAAATTCTAGAAACATTTGGCCTTAAACCATCATGAAAACATGATATTTTAGGTACGAGTGTGGGAGAGGGAGAATGTTTCCACTGATCCCCCTGTTTCTAACTGCAGTTGGGAAGTTTGTTATTAGAAGACTGTAAGAGGGGGGAGTCACTGATGATGACAAGAGTTCGCCAGCAGTGCCACAGAAGACGTTAGTAGAACTAAATAAATAATTATGTCATATTCTTTGATGTGTTAGTGTCTGTGGTGACAGTAAAAAAAGATTACACATTCATGTATTGGACTCACCTGAGACTGTTGTGTTGTTGTTGTCTTCAGTCCTGAGACTGGTTTGATGCAGCTCTCCATGCTACTCTATCCTGTGCAAGCTTCATCATCTCCCAGTACCTACTGCAACATACATCCTTCTGAATTTGCTTAGTGTATTCATCTCTTGGTCTCCCTCTACGATTTTTGCCCTCCACACTGCCCTCCAATACTAAATTGGTGATCCCTTGATACCTCAGAACATGTCCTACCAACTGATCCCTTCTTCTGGTCAAGTTGTGCCACAAGCTTCACTTCTCCCCAACCCTATTCAACACTTCCTCATTAGTTATGTGATCTACCCATCTAATCTTAAGCATTCTTCTGTAGCACCACATTTCGAAAGCTTCTATTCTCTTCTTGTCCAAAGTATTTATCATCCACGTTTCACTTCCATACATGGCTACACTCCATACAAATACTTTCAGAAATGACTTCCTGACACTTAAATCTATACTCGATGTTAACAAATTTCTCTCATTCAGAAACGCTTTCCTTGCCATTGCCAGTCTACATTTTACATCCTCTCTACTTCGACCATCATCAGTTATTTTGCTCGCCAAATAACAAAACTCCTTTACTACTTTAAGTGTCTCATTTCCTAATCTAATTCCCTCAGCATCACCCGACTTAATTCGACTACATTCCATTATCCTCGTTTTGCTTTTGTTGATGTTCATGTTATATCCTCCTTTCAAGAAGAGAAATTTGTTAACATCGAGTATAGATTTAAGTGTCAGGAAGTCGTTTCTGAAGGAATTTGTATGGAGTGTAGCCATGTATGGAAGTGAAACATTGACGATGAATAGTTTGGACAAAAAGAGAATAGAAGCTTTTCAAATGTGGTGCTACAGAAGAATGCTGAAGATTAAATGGGTAGATCACATAACTAATGAGGAGGTATTGAATAGAATTGGGGAGAAGAGGAGCATGTGGCACAACTTGGCAAGAAGGGACCGGTTGGTAGGACATGTACTGAGGCATCAAGGGGTCACAAATTTAGCTTTGGAGGGCAGTGTGGAGGGTAAAAATCATAGAGGGAGACCAAGAGATGAATACACTAAGCAGATTCAGAAGGATGTAGGTTGCAGTAAGTACTGAGAGATGAAGAAGTTTGCACAGGATAGAGTAGCATGGAGAACTGCATCCAACCAGTCTCAGCACTGAAGACCACAACAACAACAGTGAAAAAAAGAAGACAATTGCACAAGGAACAGAAATACAAGAAAGACCATGTTCTCATTAACTGTGTAAAAAGAGTATAAAAGCACATCTAAAAGGGTAGTGAAAGAAAAAAGTATATAATAAATACATCTCAGCTCATGAAAACAAAGCAAAGGCAGTGTGGTCCATCGTAAAATCACAACTGGTGATTAGATATGACGCCAAAGATATTTCCAAAATTAAGCTGGAGAGTAAAATTATAACCAACCCTGCTTGGATGTCAGAGTCATTCAACACACTTTTTTTTAAATAGATGTGTCTGAAATGTAATTTTTCTACATAAGCATATACATTTACTTCTGATTTAGATACAAGGCAGAAGTATACTTTACCAAATTTAAGAAAATTGTAGTTAAATATGCAAAGAAAACTATTACAGCTAAAAAACAAAACTTCTGCTGGGCAGGATGGCGTACCTTCCAAAGTAGTTAAAGCTGCCAGGAAAATAGCTCACCCTCTTTGCTCAATAATTAATAAATCACTCGAAGAAGGCTACTTTCCAGATGTTGAAAGTATATTGAGGTAAAACCTTTGTTTAAAAAAGGCTCAGAGGAAGATATGGCAAATACTGCCCAATCTACTTTCTCCCAATTTTTTCAGAAATGTTTGAAAAAGTGGTTTAACGCAAATTCAAAAATTTAAAGAGAGATCAAACATAATTTCAGATAATCAATATGGCTTTTAAACAGGAGAGTGTACAATAGCGGCCATTAATGAATTTATGAAAAAAATTAGTTCTGCCTTACACAAGTTGAGAAAAGTTTCAGGATTATTCTGCTAGTTCACAAAAGCATTTGATTATATAAACCATCACTTGCTCCTATTTAAAATGGAAAGATAAAGAATTGGTGGTTTGCTTTAGAGTGGTTTAGGTCATACCCCATGAACAGAAAAAAAGGGTAGTTTATATCATCAAGTAAGAGAAATTCCTTCTCTGAATAGATGATTATTTCACAAAGCTCATTTCTTGGTCCAATTTTGTTTTTACTTTATATGAATGGTCTACGCTTGAACATGAATTCACACTGTTTTATTCGCTGATGATACTTCTGCTCTTGTTGAAAGCAATTAGCCTGAACAAATTCCTTCAACTGTTGCAAAACTATTAGACAGTTTGGAAAACTGGTTCCAACAAAAATGGGCTAAAATTGAATATTGGGAAAACAAATTTGCTGCAGTTTAAAACTAAAAACTCTAAGGTAAAAGAATTCCACATTAGTCGTAGAAACCAAGAACTCTAAGAAGCGGGCTGTGTTATATTTTTAGGCATGCATTTGAACCAAACTCTATCTTTGTCTTCATACATACAGTATTTAGCAAGTAAATTGAACAGCCTGACATTTGCAATGGAGATGCTGTCATATTCAACTAGCATGGAGACAAGAAAAATAGTTTACCACAGCTACTATGGCAGTATTTTTTGGGGAAGCACAAGCAAAATGACTAGAATCTTAAAATTACAAAAATCAATTGTTAGAAATATGTCTAATGCAAAACCGAAATTATCCTGTCGCCCATTGTCAAAAAATTTAAAAATATTAAGTGCTATATGTTTGTACATTTATGAACTGATTATTTTTGTATCAGTAACCCCACGTTATACATGGACAATAACTTTAAACTTCAATACAGTATTACAGGGTGTATATGCGGACATGGGGGGAAAAAAATCCCCCATTTTTCCCAGTTAAAAATATACTTTCTCCCAGGTGAAAATACACTATTTCCGTGTTAAGCAACAATATACTTTTTATCAGAACTGTAAACTTATCAATTCTTTGAATGGTTATGGTTTCATACACCGAGGAATAATTTCCGGGTATTTCAGAATACGAAACTTGGGGAAAAAAAACATGTTTTGGAAAGACCTTTGATGTGCAGCAACATGTGCACTGCATATTTTTATATTACAAAAGTATAAATTCGAATTCCACCAAACACCGCATGTTACTTTTCGAAGCACTAAAATTGAGATCGCAATGCGGTTTTGCAAGCTAGTCATAGGTCATGTCACATGTTCTCATCAGCCAACGACAACTGATATTCAGGGTATAGGACACGTGACGTAGTCAGCCAGTAGCAACAACACTGATAAGTAGCATGAACACACAAACAGGAAAAGTTAGTGGTTTAAATAAATATAAATAGTGCTGCTACAAGAAAAGAATAGCTTTCACATATAATGTTGATCTTTTTTGCACAAAAATGTGCCAGTACATTCTAGCACATAGTTTATCTTACGTAACAGAAAATTTACTTTGAAACTAGCTCTTTTCAAACAACCATTCGTAATATTTTCTTGTGACCTGTTAGAAAGAGGTTTGTTTCAGCAGCTGCCAGAGAGTGCCAGATAACAGGCGTCACCGTGTTTGCTCAGCTACGATGATGCAGGAAGACCATATGTTCGTACATGTAAAACAATAAAATATCTTACATTAAATAATAAAAGAAACAAGATTCCAAGAGCATGGGAATTTCGTGAGCCATACTACAAAGCATAATTCAGCTTAAAGTGCATATTTGTATGTCCAGGTTCAGCTGCATTTTTTCTTCTTGTACTGTATTATCTCATGTTTGGTTTCTAATTATTGTGTAATGCCGTATGTGCTAGAATGTGGAAACGTGCACTTGAAATGCAGCAAACACTTGAAGCTAGCCAATAGTGTGAAATTAAACACTTCGTTTAAAATAAATTGCCTGCTTCAGCAGAAAAGATTAATAAAGCCAAATTTCTTTAGGCAAACCAACAAAAATAGCTTCATTTTTCTGCAGGGTGATTAATGCTTGACTATCAGAGAGGGGCAAATAAAATAAAATCTGAAACTAATGACACAAGTGAAATAAAATGAAAGTTGAAACTAGTAACATATTTTAGCCTTCTGTAATTATGTGAATGTATTTCAATTCACTTGATAGCTCCCGGCCACAAAATGTTTTGTTTTCATTTTACCTGAGAGCAATAGAGTTACAAGAAACAGCAAAATCACTAAACGTAAACACGTGTCATGTGGAGAGTACCCACCTCCCCACTACAACTCAGACTGCCCTGTGCATCAGCCCCGGATTTACTATGACATTCCCGAATCGGGGGAATACTAGATGGTGACCCCACCCATATACAAGCGTTTGAGGCAGGACACCAAAAATGTAAAATAAAACTGACTTTTCAAAAATATATTCGTATTGTAGTGCACATCTTTTTGAAGAGCCTGATACATAAAACATATGTGTTTGAGGAAGTATAAGACAAGTTATTTGGTCTTAAGTGGGCCAAAGTGCAATGCCATGCATCTTCACACAGCATTCTTCTAAAGCACGTCACTGTATTTTGCTCTGTGGGATTCAAACGTGTAATATTTTGTAATGGATGCCTTCAAACTACATTCCGGACATTGGAAATTAAAATGTCCTGTGGTTCCACTCCTGCTCCTAGTTGGCCAGTTTGACATCCTGCCCCTCCTTTTTTTTCCAGGAGAACAAGAACTCTTTAGAAAATTTGCACTCTTCATTGCATATTAGATAGTAACTTGCTGTTCTGTGTGGCATAAAATTAAATATAGGATACATAAAACCAGCAAAGACAAGAGCAAGCAAGATAGTACACAGTAAAGCCCTAGCATTTTTTCCTCTCTAACCTTGCTACACCTTTACAGGAATTCTTTCCTTTCCGGAAAAGAATCTATTACCTCATCAAAGTTCGTCAAATATTTTGCTACACGAAAAAACGAAATGTCATTGTTTAACACTGAAAAAGCTGTTAATACAAGTAGTACCCAAGACTTGTGTGGTTTCTCAGTCTGATTATGTCTATTTTTTCATAGATTTTGCTAGATAAAACAAAATAGGTCATTCTGATATTGCAGCAATATTGTAACACACATCTAATAAACGAGATTGTTTGCACATTTTTATAACAATACAGAATATAATTCATGAAGTACCAATATCAAATGCCTATTAGGCCTTCTACAAGCAAGAAGCTTTATGTTAGGAAATAGTTTCACATTTAATTCATACGTTACAGTTTCTCAAGCATGAGATCGAAAACTAGTAGTATAAAATTTTTATATAAATTTGGAATCGCAATATTCTTCCACAATTTGGGTGATGTCCCTATTTTCTAGTCCTTCACCATTCTAACAAATAATCTTGTCATCACTAGTTCTGTAACTATTCCTGCCAGTGTCAAACTTATTCTTCGCTTAACTTCACTAACCTAACCACAATTACTGGTTTAATTATCATCTGTTTATTCTCAGGTTAGGTGTTATTACATGTACAATGATTTTCCCGCGCTATTCCCAGAACTTAGGCGGCTGCTACTGAGGTCTGTACCACTGGCCGTTTTTAGTGTAGCGATCTGGCCAAATACTTTCTATCACAATTTCGTTTTCTTGGATACACCACGAGGATAATACGTAATATTTCTTACCTGTTAAACATTGATTTCCACTCTGGTAGTCTGAATTTATGGATTTCACTAGTAATTGTAACAATGCTGATCATTCCCAGTCAGCCACCTAAGTAGTCATTGGTGTTCACCAGTTTGGCTTTATTCCGCTCAGTTTGCATAGCCCTGTCCACTTTCGACTGCAGGAAAGTTTATTTCTACAAGTGATAGGCATTCCGTTTACAGGGCCATCATGTACACTACGCATGTATTCAAAAATGTTCAAAAAATAACATGTATGTATTCAAAATCATATGAATAATTGATAGACCAACGTGCTCTGGAAGCTAGGTGCTTTGTGAGGATTTGTTGATCATTCAGAAATGTAAAATTTTAATCTTCAGAAATTATCAAAAGGCTATTAGAATGTAATGAAATCTTTGTACTACATTATACACTTGATAAACATTTTATTAAAAAACATGTATTTCATAATATAAACAGCCTTTTTTACACGTAGTTGATGACTACAAATCGGCCAATATAATACAAAATTTATAATATTTCATAAGATGAAAAATGCATGCAGAAAAAATTATAAATATCCCAGCCATTTAAATATATATTTAAAAAAAATTGGTTTAAAAAGAATGTATTAAAACTCCACAGGTTATGACACAAATGACTTCATATCCATGGAAGCCATCTTTCCCAAGTCTTGCCTAATATGTGGGGATCTGTTGCTTGCTCAATGAGACACTTAACCTGAAACAGAAAATCTGCTGTAACGACGATATGAATATCAAATACAAATAATATATAGCATGTTGTCAATTTTGATGTACATGTTTCTACATGAAAACCCCAATCTCAACCACGGATGCTTATCTCTTCTGCACTGAAGTATCAAAACCTCTTATCTTGTAACTTTCAAATTTTAAGTACAAAACTTTGTATCTCAGAAGAAGGTTTCTGCTTGGAAATTCACTGCACTTCTTTTATTATTATGGTAATGTAAAAGATTATGTCGGTGATATTTATAACACACTTTGTATAATTTAACAGTATTACAGAGTAGTGATAACTGTCCAAAAAGTTATGAATTTTTCAGGTGATTAGGTAACATGAGCAGAAGTGTAAACAGATTATCTAAAAATTGTGAGTACAAAAATAGTGAATTATGTTATTTTCAGTAAGAAACAATCAAGTGTAAGTCTACCACAAAACAAAATACACCAACAACAATAAGGTTTGAATTCATATATATTGTGCGATTCTTCCTCTGCCTTATTGTTCGTCTTTGTATCAAAGCTTAACATTCATTTTGTAGGTTCTTCTCTGTGTGTATAGACAGCAATACAATACCATATGCCAATAGTAATTAAACAGAATTGCGTAGAAGCAGATAGTATATGAATTTTACATCCAATTCACGAATTTTCTGGAGTTTTCTCTTGGTATTGTACAAAACTCAAATGAAAGTAAATAATCATGAATCAAGAGAAAGTACAGTACTGAAGATGGTCCTACAACTATCTTATGTTTCCTGTTCAAAAGTTACAAGTGTACTGCCAGCATCTTTCTCACCAGCAAATGAATCTTCAGAGTATAGTAATTTAAATTTAAGTGACTCAGGATGCAGTGATTTTATATCTGACATATCTTCCTTCTCAGCATTTGAAAGGTTACTATTAACATCGGTAAAGAAACCTTCACTATCAACTAATTTAAATGTAAGCAATTCAGAAGGCAGTGATTTTAAAGATTCATATACAAGTTGTTACCGACTACAGCACAGGAATCTGAGGGCTCAGAAGTAGGTGATCTGAATCCAACAAGAAAACAGAGTAAGTTGGTGAACAAATAAATAAATAAATAAATAAATTTATGGCAATTACTCACCTATTGTAGACTGATGTGTGGCGCATAGACACATACAACAAAAAGCAGTGTTCACTAGCTTTTGAGCTCGGGCTCTTATTCTAGTGACAAACACAATCATTTGCGCACACAACCACACAGTGACTGCAGCCACAGTGATATGCATTTGGGTGTCCGTGTGGTTCTGTGTGCAAATCTGTATAGTTTCTACCACAAAAAGAGTCAAGCTCAAAAGCTAGTGAACAATGTGTACTGTTGCACATGTCTATGTGCTTCACATCGGGGTACAATAGGTGAGTGGTTGCCTTTCCCTTATTTTACATACTTATCCATCTCTGAATTTCCATTATTAAAAATGAATAAGATGTAGGAAACCATAAAAACAGAAAAACAAAGACAATTTAAGATCAGTTTCAGTTGTTGACAATTAAGTGGTATTGGATAACCATAATCAAAGAAAAAACCCAGCTGAACATGTAAACATTATGAATAATGCTGTGGAGCCAGAATCTATAATTGAAGGAACTGAAATACATGAAAAACTGTGCTCACAAAGGTAAAGAATATAAAAGTACTATGGGTAGAAAAAAGAGCTAAATGAAATAACAAAAGAACCTCCATGATGCTCATCAAAATTCTGTTGCAAATCAAAGAACAAGAGAATGTGGTCTTCAGTATCTGAGGAGAACTGTAGCAAATATGAATTGGAAATAATGGAAAGTGTTTGTTGCTACTCTAAGGAAAGAAGTTAAACAAAAACCTAAAAAAATAGGAGAATCAAGAAAAAAGCATAGTCTCCAACAGAGTGGTAGTAGTAGTAGTAGTAGCAGTAGAACAGGGTTATTGGGCGCACGACAGCAAGGTCTTCAGCTCCCGTTCAGTAACACAGTGAGACGTGTGTCAAGAAAAATCCCAGAACAGGAATATAAAACGAAACAGAAAACATGGGTAACAATTGTTGAAAAACATGTGCTCACCCACACCAAAGCGTGGGATGAAGCGGAGCGTCAGCAGTAAAACATGGACAACACAGGAAGAAAATGATAGAGGGAGCTAAAACAATGTAGCAGATGGAAGGGGCTGGCTGACCACAAGGAAAAAAGGGGAGGGGTCAGCCACTCTGCAATAAACTAAAACCTCCAGCCTAAAAGTTTAGGCCAGAGTCCAGACACATCACAAAACTTAAAAACCCTAGACACACACGTGTCATCATTAGCTAAAACAGAAGACAGATCTCCATCAACTTGTGCTTCTGGCCGTGCGTCACGGTATAAAATGCAGTCAGTTAAAATGTGCCAGACAGAGATGTGCACACCACAAGCATCACAAAACGGAGGATCCTCCCGCCATAATAAAAAGCTATGTGTGAGAGGACAGTGCCCGAACCGAAGACGTGTGAGGGCCACCTCCTCCTGCCTGAGCAACCAGCATGAGGAACGCCACGGCCGAGTGGTTGACTTTATCAACCACAGTTTATTGGCCGTCACCGCCAGCCATTCGGCCTCCCACAACTCCATGCACTTCCTGTGGAGTGCAGC
Source organism: Schistocerca gregaria (assembly GCF_023897955.1). Lineage (NCBI taxonomy): Eukaryota > Metazoa > Arthropoda > Insecta > Orthoptera > Acrididae > Schistocerca > Schistocerca gregaria. The sequence continues at coordinate 258,455,506 of NC_064920.1, read as the reverse complement.
GATGACTGACTGCAAGGGAATAGGACACTGGACCACATCCTGCCCTCTGCAGGCCTCCTTGGCAGCATGATCGGCCTGTTCATTGCCCCATATGCTGACATGACCAGGCACCCAGCAGAAGGATACTTCTGTACCCCACCATTGGATCAAGTACAGTTGGTCAAGTATCAGTTGGACCATCTCCTCAGTCGGGTACAGGTTCTGCAGTGATTGTAAGGCACTAAGAGAATCGGAGCAGAGAAGAAATCAATCGCCCCGAACACGATTCATCTGCTCCAGTGCCTTCAGGATCGTGAGGAGCTCTGATGCAAAAATGGTATATTCAGCAGGGAGGCGAATCCGGGTAACTTGATCAGGGAACACTACAGAACAGCCAAGGAAATTCTCCTGTTTGGAGCCATCAGTGTAAACGACAGTGAAACCGTGATGCACATATAAAATGTTAAAAAACAGAGATTGGCATGTGAAATCTTGTGTGCGATCTTTGTTAAAATTAGTCAAATCTAAAATAAGTTTGGGTCTCCGGAGTAGCCAAGGTGGAGATCTGCTCCAACCGCGACACAAAACACGAAGACCAGCCATAGACATCGCAGCGAGGCAATCTTGTGCGCGAATCCCATAGGGCTGTGTCGCATGTTGCTGGTTATGAAATAACTGTGCCAGAGGAGGCTGAGCAACGGTATGGTATGCAGGGGTGTATGGTGTGGACAAAGTTTTATACGCCTGGCGCACTGTAAGTAGCTGTTGCCACATATGAAGTGGCGGTTCACCAGCCTCTGCACAGAGGCTTGGTTTGGGGCTAGTTCGGAATGACCCAGTGGCCAACCAAAGCTCTTCATGGTGCACAACATCCAACATCTTTAAATAAGAAGGCCTCGCAGACCCATACACCGTGCACCGATAATCGAGCCGAGATCGCACAAACGCCCTGTAAAACTGGAGCAGACAATTCCTGTCAGCTCCCCATGTACTGTGGCTAAGACATTTTAAAATACTTAAAGCCTTAAGTGACTGCCGTTTCAGGTCTTTAAGATGAGGTAACCACGTGAGCTTCGAGTCAAAAATGAGCCCCAGAAACCTCACCGTGTCTTTAAAAGTAAGAATAGTGTCCCTCATCCGCAACTCAGGAAAGGTTAAAATCGAACGAGAACGGTTAAAAAGAACACATACAGACTTCTCGGTGGAAAACTTAAAACCACTCTTCTGCGCCCAGTCATCCCAACGCCTAATCGTAAGTTGCAACTGACGAGTTGCCATTGCAAGGCTTGAAGAAGAGCAAAACAAAGAGAAATCATCCACAAACAAAGAACACTGGACAGGACTTTTCACTATGGACGTAATGCTATTAATAGCGATGGCAAAGAGAGTCACACTTAAAATGCTACCCTGAGGGACACCGTTCTTTTACTCAGAGCGATCAGACAGGACGTCACCAATTCGGTATTGAAAATATCGTGTCGAGAGGAAAGACTGAATAAAAAGAGGAAGACATCCACAAAAAACCCCATTCGTGGAGCTGCTCCAGGATGAGACGCCTCCAAGTAGTATCGTAGGCCTTCTCGATGTCGAAAAATACACCTAGAAGGTGATGACGGGGTAGGAAAGCTTGTTGTATAGCCGCCTCCAGGAGGGCAAGCTTATCGAAGGTGGAACAAAACCTCCTGAACCCACACTGAAAGCGACTAAGAGGTTGCTGGGATTTTAACATCCAGACAAGGCGGCAGTTGACCATCCGCTCCAAGGTCTTCCCTATGCAACTAGTGAGGGCAACACTACAGTAGCTACTCGGGCTCGTGCGGTCTTTCCCAGGTTTTAAAAAAGGGATTAAAACTGCCTCACGCCACGTGTCAGGAAAGCGACCCGACACCCAAATGGGATTAAAAAGTGCGAGGAGGATTTCTTTGTTGCGCATTGTGAGGTGCCATAGCATACTGCAATGGATCCTGTCGTGACCAGGGGATGTGTCACGAGCTCCAGACAATGCAGAATCCAGCTCCCACATAGAAAATGGGCAGTTGTAAACTTCGTGACAGGTGGACAGCAACGGCTCTATAGTGCTGGAAACCTGGATCCTGACTGGTTGTTGCAGTACCTGTGGCAAAATACACTGCCATAGTCTGGGCAATGTCTCGCGGGTCTGTGTGGAGAGTGCCGTTATTCATTACAGCAGCTACGGGGCACCTCCCTCCTCTGCCAGAAAGTCTCCTGATGGTCTCCCACACGATAGAACTTTTGGTAGAACGGTTAATGGTGTTCAGGAACTTTTGCCACGACCTCTTCTTGCTCTCACGAATAATGCGGCGACATCTTGCCCTCGCCACCCGAAAGGCTGCAAGATTCTCAGCAGTCGGCCGACACTTGAACCGATGCAGAGCCGCACGCCTGGTCCTGATTGCAGAGCAGCATTCGGCACTCCACCAAGGCACAGGTGGCCTCTTCCGGTGGCCTGTGGACTGTGGACTGGATGCTGCAGCGGTGTGGTGGACCGTTTTGGTAATATGATCCACCCACACCTCAACATTCGCACAGTGTTCGAATTGGGCCAACTGGCTATAAAGTGTCCAGCCAGCTCCACTGAGCACCCATCGTGGTGGTCTCCTTTCGGGGGCCACGCCATCTGGCAGTTGAATCCAGATTGGGAAATGGTCACTGCTGTGCAAGTCAGCGACCACTTCCCAGTGAGCACTGGCAGCAAGAGCAGGACAGCAAAGTGAGAGATCAATGGCAGAGAACGACCCAGTCGCTGTGCAGAAATGAGTACTCTGTCCTCCATTGAGCTAGTAGGCACAGGATGACAGGAGAATCCTCTCAATTACTCTACCCCTGGGGCAGGTAATTGCAAAGCCCCAAAGCACATTGTGGGCATTAAAATCACCACAAATAATGAATGGCTGGGGGAGCTGTGTCAGAAGGTTGGTGAGGGCCACTTCATCAAGTGCATCATGTGGGGGCAAGTAAAGTGAACATACAGTCAATGGATGACGCATGTGAACGGACACAGCGACGGCCTGTAAAGTGGTCGTAAGTGAGAGAGGCAAGGAGTGGTAGTCCGTCCTGACGAAAATACCTACACCTCCTCTAGCTCTCTCTCCATGCAGGTTGTCCTTTTTGTGGAGTGTATAGCCTCGTATCTCAGGGGAGTATGATGGATGGAAATACGTCTCCTGGAGACATAGACACAGTGGTGTACCCTGAGAGAGTAGACGAAGTTCCTCCATATGCATCCTGAACCCTTGCAAGTTCCACTGAAGTATGGGAGCCATCTATGTTGGGGGTAGCACCTTCATCCCGTCTCTCCGACGGGGCGGGGAGACCGCAGCAGGTGGAGGGGCAGGCATGGGACAAGATGATTTCCCCACACATACATCGAATTCCATCAACTCAGGAGAAGAGTCAGATGAAGGTCAGATGAAGCCTCACGTAAAACAACATCCGCATGGTCAGATGGTTTACCACAGGATTTGACCCGCTGTTGCTGCTGCACAGGAGCTTTCTGTGGTTTGGTGGGCTTTGGGGGAGCTGATGTGGGAGTGGTAATTGGCGCACTGGGCTTGGGAACAGCCTCAGCTGTTGGAGGTGTCAGGGGCTGGCCCAAGTTCGCCACTGTTCCTTTGTCTGCTGTTCGAGTAGGGGCTACTGGCTCTAATACACTGGCTGCGTTGCAAGTGCACTGACAGCTGCAGGTGTTAGTGCCAACACTCACCACCTCGGTCTGTGTTGAGGCATCGACTTTTGGAGTAGGCTTCTGAACCAGCGATGCAAAAGATGTAGCAAATGTGGGAGGTTGTATCGACTTATAGATCTTCTTGCCCTCACCATAGGGGATACGCTTGGTTGTTTTTATTTCCTGGACTTTGCGTTCCTCTAAAAATATTCGGCAGTCCCTACTCCAAACAGGGTGTTTCCCAGAGCAATTAATACATTTAGCCGGAGACAAGCAACCAACTCCTTCATGAGCAGCCTTACCACAGTTTCCACAAGTCGCTTTGCCTTTACATCCTAAGGTGGTATGCCCAAAACGCTGGCATTTAAAACAGCGCATTGGGGTCGGGAAATAAGACCTCACACTAAGGCGAAGGAAGCCAGCTTTAACATGTTCAGGAAGTTTTGTGCTACTGAAGGTCAGAATAAAGGGGTCGGATTTGACAAGATTGCCATCAACCCTCTTCATGATGTGTTTGACATCAACGATACCTTCCGGAGCCCACTCACGTTGCAGTTCGTCCTTGGGAATGTCAACTAGATCCCGGCATGTCACAACACCTTTGCTGTAGTTCAAGGTGCTGTGCAGTTCAGTGTCTATGGCATACTCCCCAAGGCATTTCGCAGCTTGCAGGTTAGTTGCTTCCTGGGAAGTGGAAGTTTCCACTAGCAAGGTCCCATTACGTAAGCGCTTCACCGATTTTAAGGAGCCACAGATGCCCTCCAATCCCTTTTGTATATAGAAGGGTGAAACCTTCTCAAAACTACCCTCCTTCCGTTTCACAATGAGAAACACATTCAGATTACCAGAATGCATTCTGTTACCTAAGACTAGACTTGTCAAAGAAGTGCCGGAGTCAGGGGGACAGACTGCACGAGCCCTCTTAAGAGACTGGGTGTTAGAACCTTCCAGCGGCCCACCCTTTCCGCTGGGAGGAAGAAAAGAGGATTTCGAAGGATCCATCTCGGTCCCACGAGCAGCTAGGGAACTAGAAGTCCACCTAGACAAAGCCCCGCGTGCCTAGGTAAGCCTTATACAACTGAGGTGAGGCAGGTTCCCCAGAGGTTGCTCGCTAACGACTGTTCCACCTCAACAGCCATGCATCTCATCAGCGCGCAGCACACCTTGAGATTGAGGGGTTGTTTATAGAGGTTTATGCCATCCTCGCGATCTGGGAAGCCAAGCCAAGATCCCCACTCCCTGGCGGCGCTTACCAGTCCCCAGCTCAGGAACCCCGGGGTCGCCAAGCCCGTACCCAGCAAATGAATGCTGAGCCCCGGGGGTCGAAATGACAAAATAATGCGTGACTTCTGTGGCCTAATAAAGAAATATTTCTTTCAACTTTAGGAATTGGTCAATGGTCATTCAACAATTGGGTTACAGAGAGTTTATAGTTTATTTTTTGTCCACTGATCAGTTTTGCAATGATTTTAGAAATGTTACGTTGCAAATTTATACAAAAATAAACAAATTTATTGGAAATTTGTGATTTGATACATGAAATAATTCTGTAGTAATGTTTCTGGTAATATTTTTACTTGGTGATATATGATAGCCTGTGCTGATTTATTTAACAATCTAGCGTGCGCGTGCGCGCGCACACACACACACACACACACACACACACACACACACTGGTACTAATAATAAATAATGCATTTAGAAGAACTGAAGACTAGTTTTTTAGTCCATCTATGTTATGGATAGAAATATTAGAACGATTATACATCAGTGCAACACTACATTTTTATGTGTATGTTTCCTTCTGTATTTTCAGCACCACACTTTGTTTTCCTTTTCCTTCTTTCAGAAAAATTCAAAATTTCATCTGTCCTATGGATTTGCACACACATACTGTTTCACCTTATACTAGCATCCAGAGATGATATGTTTCTTGGGTTTTCTTTTGAAGGTGCTCTTATCCATTATGCTCTTAATGCTGGGTGATTGTCTGTTATAAAATACACTTCCTGCAATGGTAAGGTCCCTGTCTATCATTTTCAATCTTTTGCCACAGATGTAATGTTCTCTGGTTCGTGTGTTGTGATTACGAAAATCTCAGTTTAGAGGTGCTGAACAATTTAGAATTAGAAGAAGTGTTGTCTCGTATATGTACTAACTTGGTAGTTAATATTTTAAATTCCTAGACTTCATTTCTGCAGGATTCCCGAGGCATTAGCCTTTAGCTATGCATCTAATGGCTTTCTTTTGAAGTTTTAGGATTCTTTGTACATGTACATCTGCTGCATCGCCACATATTGGTATACTGTACATTATTTTGCCACAAATAATGTCTGTAGCACATTTTAAGCAAGGTTTATTTTGGAAAACATAACGTCAATGTGGTTTTTCCCTTCCAGAAACATGTTACAGTCCACTGATTTTAAGTGTACATCCCCAATATACAGTAGTCCTCTGTTCTGTTGATTCTGTTTGTTTAGAAATTTGTAAACACAGTTTTCATCCTGTTGGTTAAAAAGTTATTTTCTGTAAAATACCTTTCTGCCATTTGCAAGTTCTCACTGGCCTATTTTCCAATTCTTTCACTGAGTCACTGCATACTAATGAAGTTGTATCATCAGCATACATGATCACTGTTTCATTTACAGCAGTGGGCATACCATTTATATATACGATAAGGAGCAGAGATCTTAGTACTGAACCCTGAGCTACTCCATATTTTACCTGCAGAGAATCAGAGTAGACATTTATCTCTGCATTTCCAGATGTATGTTTTATTTCAGTACACTGTTGTCTGTTTTCAACAAAGGTTTGTATAATATCAGCAGCTTTCCCTCTTATGCTGTAGCAGTTCAGTTTCTGTAGAAGAGTTTTATGGCAGACACAGTCAAACGCTTTTGAAAGTCTAAATAGCCACTAGATACTTTCTTTTGATGATCCAATGCCTCACTGATGTGTGTTATGAAGTTTGTCACTGCAGTCTTGGTGGATCTTCCCTTTCTAAATCCATGTTATGCCTCATTTAAGTTGTTATGCTTCTCTATGAAGTTTATAAATCTATCTTTAATCACTGCTTCCACTATTTGAACAGGTGTGATCATTATAGGTCTACAGTTTTTTGGGTCTCCTTTATCCCCTCCTTTGAATACTGGCAAAACTCTACTTATCTTTAAACATTTTGGGAATACTCCTTGCTTCATTACTAAATTTATCAGGAATGCCAGAGGGTTAGCAAGAGCACAGTATTTCACCATTCTTGCTGGGATGCCATCCTGACCACCTGTAATTTTATCTGCTAGTGCTCCAGTTTTTTTAAGAACTTTTGATTCATCTGTAGGGACAAGATATAAACTCTCGGCCTCCTTTTTTGGGACTTTCCATCTTTTTGATACTGTTATGTTTTGTTTTAGAAGTTTGTCCACTATAGCTACACAGTGCTGGCTGAAAATATAGAACACCTATTGTGGTTCAATGACTTTTTTCCCTTCCCTCATCAATGATATATTTGTATCTTTCAAGGCATGCAATTCTTTTTGGTTTTCATTTAGTTCCAGACTGTTTCAGAGATATTTAAAGATGATTGTATTTCAGATTTTTGGTGGCTGGCCTTTGCTCCTCTTACCATTCTAGCGTATGCTTTCTTCTTACATTTTTAAGCCTCATGACTGACCTGACCTTTTCCTTTCTGATGTGTTTCAAAGGGTTTAAACAGTTCAGCTCTTGTGAATTTATTTATTTATTTTTTATTTATTTATTTATTTATTTATTTTTTTTGGTTTAGCCCTAATACTTCTGCATACTTTAGGACAAACTGTATCTGCGTGTTGTCTTAATACACCACAGAAAGATCCCCAGCTCTTTTCTGCACTGTCCTCTCTGTACATATCATCCCATTTTTCTTCTTTTAGCAAAAATTCTAACCTGCTCAGATTTCTATGGTTGGTTTAGCAACTACATTTTCCTCCTAAGATTTCAGACTGTCAATACAATGCCCAGCGGATGAAGAAAAAGAGGGAAAGGCAGAGGAAGTCAAGTGATAAAAAGGCAGCTAAAGCAGGAAAGGGTTTTGTGTTTACCATTGATATACAAGCAGTGTAGTTAGTGTCAGCCATCCAGGGTAGTTGTCTATTTTAAACAAAAGCTGGTGTGTCACGATTTGGAGGACGGTTCAGTGATGAGTTATATTTGGCATAGAGGAGGTGGAGGGCTAAGAACTAATGTTTTTGCACCTTACATTACAGATTTTATGTGCTCAGAACAGAAATTTACTCGTTTTCAAATCTGTTAAAATTACAGCATAGGAAGTAGTATAACAATAATTCAAAAATTCTTACTTAAAGGCCATACCTAAATAGAATGTAATAGTGTGCATTCCACAATTGAATGCAGAAAGAGAAACATGATACTATATTCCTTGGCTAATGATGTTGATATGATAAAGGAAGCAAGATGTGGTAAATAGGGCCATATAAAGTAAAGTATGTATGTATCAAATGACTATTTTAAGACTTCTCTGAGTTTCTGTACTACAAATCAGTTAGTCTGGGCAATAAAGTAGGCGATCCATGTGTTACAGACATATTGACTCTCAGATATAATCTGTCTGTAGTTACCGAATATAAACTGGATTTTGAGGGAATTGCTTCCAAGACACCACAAGACAGTAATTAGAAATACAAAAAATGCTACAATAGACCAGTTGCAATTTCTGTACAAAAGTATAATGCTTTAAAGTGTCTAAAATCAATTAATGCAAGAGACTTATCATTTTCTTTATAATGATGTCAAGCAAATTTTGGAAAAAAACCTAACTCTTCCATAACTTTTATTTTTGTGTGCAAAGACTTTAAATTCAAATTAAATTTGTTTTACGTTTGTATGCTCAGTTCAGATAGTAAAATTAAAAATTATCTGAGTGCAAAACCTTCTTTAATATGATTCTAAATACCATACAATTGCCTAAAAATATCTTATTAGTAGTATGACTTGTATCAATTAATAATTCTATGTTTTTTTTTTTTTGTTTCCTGAACAATACAAAGTTTTTAGATGCAAGGTTTTGCTATCCTAATGGCAGGTATGCAAATGTAGGTTCCCTGAAAATTTCACTGATGAAGTTGTCTTGAGTCTTGGAAGAATTAAAGCAGCCTACTTAGATACTGTAGAAACACACTGTGTACCAATCTGAAGAGTTAACTTGATGTTCCATTTCTACTTTAGCAGCACATTAATTTACAATAACCATCATCTATTTGTTATCTATTTATACAATCCACTTTGAAATTATTCCTTACATAAAAACCTATTATTTACTGTAAAATCAAAAATATTAAAGTATTATTTTTGTAATTACTATGTAACTGTATTTACCTACTTTTCCCCACACTTTTAGATGCTTGTCAACCCCTGACTTAGACTATACTTAAAAAATTTTTTGCTGCCAAAAATGAAGACTGCAGTTGAATTGGCTGTAAAATTTCTCCTTTGGGAGCAAGGTGTTCTTATGATAAACTAATAATACAGTATATAAGTATGTACCTGATCATGTGGTGATAAAAGTTTTCTACCAAAAGTATATCTCAGTGTCGTACTCGGACCCCACAGAACTGTTCGAAAATTTGTTGGATCTGAGTGTCCACTTAGTAGCTCTTCTTCTGTAATCACTGCTGGACTTATACCTTCAAATTTTTTTCTTGCTAACTCCACTTTCTCCCTTGAAAATCGCTTGGGATCACCTGTTGAATGAATAACACAAGAGAAATTATACAACAACAAACTACCTGCATTTTCACTGTCACAAACTACAGGTATAAAACTGATGTGGCTCACTGAATTCTTATCTTTATTTTTTCACTGTTAGTAATAACATTATGACCACAAGGAATCTTTCTAAGTATCTTTAAAAATAAAAGCTAATTTCCTGAACAACATTAGAAAATACAGAAAAATCTGCAACATAGGAAAGTGTTTATGGGAAACAAAAGCCATTTATTGTTTTGCAGTAAGAGAAACAAAACCTGAAGTGAGGAATTGAAATAGAAGGTACAGTCCAGCATTACTGATTTCAGTACACAATCAATCTCTGTTAAAAAAAAGTTAAAAGAATGAAAACTCTCTAAAACATACAAAAAGTAAGTAGGAGAAATGAAACAAATATTACTACGAATGTCACTTGCAAAAAGGCACAATTTATGCAGAAGTCAACAGCAAAAAAGAATCGCTGACATCTACTTCACTTAACGTTTACTTCCAGCACATTAATATGTCGTGGTATTATAGAATCCTAAGTGCTCCGGTAACACTTCCTGACATTGCTTTTACTTTAAGATTGAACGTTTTAATTTTTCTCATGCAATATTACTCTTATAATTTCTAATAAAGATGTGTGTGTTTATAAAGAACCCCTCAATGTTATGGAAGTATTAAGTTTAGAAAAATTATAAAACTAAGCACATGACCAAATTTTATTCAGTTCATTGCATGTTTTGCGGACCACATATGTGATGTCTCACTATGATATGGAAGGTGTGAAAACAGAGCTATATGCTGATCATTTACATGATTAGTTTTACATTTATATTGATGGGTACTTTGAAGTTAGTAACTAGTCCAATTCAAATATAATTTGTTGAGATATCAATATTGTTCCTGTTTTTAATGAAGTACAGCATATCTATGCATACTTTTACAGCCAGTCAGTATTGATGTACAGTTATCCTTTTACATTCACATATATTAACACACTGATAGCAACTCTGAACATTCTGAAGCTATTTTGAGGATGTAGAGATCTGAAATTATTGAGAAATGTAATGACACGTCTGTATATATTGATTATGGTAAGTTGAGAGGAGAGAATTGTGCCTGGGATGATGAAATGCTGAAACTTATGTTTTCTGCACTAGCATGCGATTAGATGATGAGAGAGTAAGAAATGACTTTGGAAGTGAAAGTGTGACAGATAATACACCTAATTTTAAAACATTTACTTACACTATGATGTTATACAGGCCATTTATTTTGTGAAAGTTGGTGTAAAAATGAAACGAAGACACTGTTAGCATTAATAGTCTGACTACATAGTGACACAAGAAGACAAACTGGCATTATCATTATTTTCTCTGAAAAGTCTCTTCCAAAACACTTCACTTGTTTCTCTGAGAAATTAAACCTTATCAGATGGAATTTGTCAAGGATTGATATGGAGTAAGATTTTAATTCTAATTTGATACACTACTGTTTTACATGAAAAATATGGATCAACACTTCTGACGTTTGAGAGAGAAAAGACTTTGCCTTTCAGCAGCATACAGTGCTAACTATTAAATTTAGGTATATTCATTTTGTTTAACATTTGCTTGCAAGCAAACACACTAACTACAAATAGGATTGACGGAGGAAAATACTATTTTTTTTTAATTTAAACAAATGGGCTGATTCTCTGACTCTGTAATAGGATTACAATAAATTAATTTTTCAAATCTTGGAAACAAGCAAACACTGTGAATAAACTAATGAGACAAATATTGAATTACCTCTGAACTGAAAACCTTTGCATCTTAAGCAATTTTGGAAAGTCAATTCTTTAAAAAGAACCTATGAGCAAACACTGTCCCCAGTATTTATTTCAAAAAGGGAATAAATCTTGTGAAAAGTTTAATCTTTTGTAAAACATGTTTCTCATTGCATTTGTTAATGGATACCACTTTTTAATTTATTCTACATCATTTGTCTTTGAAACATTCATCCTGAGTTGTGATATAAAAGATTTTGTACTGCCATATACATGATTTTATAATTTACTCTATGTCATGTCTGTATTTTGAAGAAATTGTATTCTGTATTTCACTGTATATTTTTTCTAAATTGTATTAGATGCTTTCTCAGTAATTTTTTCCACGTTACGTAATATTTTGATGAGAAAGTATTCTGATCTTTAGCATATGTCTCTCTACACATTATTACATGTTTCCAGAATGAGATTTTCACTCTGCAGAGGAGTGTGCGCTGATATGAAACTTCCTGACAGAGTAAAACTGTGCGCCAAACCGAGACTTGAACTCGGGACCTTTACCTTTCGCGGGCAAGTGCTCTACCAACTGAGCTACCCAAGCATCACTCATGGCCTGTCTTCACAGCTACAATTCTGCCAGTACCTCGTCTCCTGTTGTTTAACAATATTTTTCTATATAACATATATCTTTTGAAATTTATTATTTTGTTTAGATATATATTTTTTGCATGTAAAACAAAAAGTTTTTTTGTGTTAACCAAATTTTTCAAAACAAGTCAGCACATTGATGTGAAAAAGTTTTTTCAGCTTTTTGCTCTAAAAACTGTTGCTCAGTCTTTGTATTGTGCACATCTTTCAGGGGATTCTGAAGTTTCATAGCTGATTTCAACCACATCTTAAGTGACATAGAGAATATTCATTTACCAGTACTAATGTTCAGATACTTATACATGTACATACATACTGAACTTACTACAAATACACGTAACCATAGATGCAAACGATACCAAAAGACAGTAATACAAAACACCCAGACATGAATAAAAGTCACCTTAGGGAACTATTGTCATAGTAACTATCGGTATGCACTAAACTTCTACATATTGAAATGTACCACTGACATTGGTAGGAATGGATAAGATAATTTGGTTCTTTTGCAAAAACATAACCACAAACAATGAGTTGTTGTTGTTGTTGTGGTCTTCAGTCCTGAGACTGGTTTGATGCAGCTCTCCATTCTACTCTATCCTGTGCAAGCTTCTTCATCTCCCAGTACCTACTGCAACCTATATCCTTCTGAATCTGCTTAGTGTATTCATCTCTTCATCTCCCTCTACGTTTTTTACCTTCCACACTGCCCTCCAATACTGAATTGGTGATCCCTTGATGCCTCAGAACATGTCCTACAAACCGATCCCTTCTTCTTGTCAAGTTGTGCCACAAACTCCTCTTCTCCCCAATACTATTCCATACCTCCTCATTCGTTATGTCATCTACCCATCTAATCTTCAGCATTCTTCTGTAGCACCACATTTCGAAAGCTTCTATTCTCTTCTTGACCAAACTATTTATCGTCCATGTTTCACTTCCATACGTGGCTACACTCCATACAAATACTTCCTGACACTTAAATCTATACTCGATGTTAACAAATTTCTCTTCTTCAGAAACGCTTTCCTTGCCATTGCCAGTCTACATTTTATATCCTATCTACTTCGACCATCAACAGTTATTTTGCGCCCCAAATAGCAAAACTCCTTTACTACTTTAAGTGTCTTATTTCCTAATCTAATTCACTCAGCATCACCTGACTTATTTCAACTCCATTCCATTATCCTCGTTTTGCTTTTGTTGATGTTCATCTTATATCCTCCTTTCAAGACACTGCCCATTCCGTTCAACTGCTCTTCCAAGTCCTTTGCCATCTCTGACAGAATTACAATGTCATCGGCGAACCTCAAAGTTTTTACTTCGTCTCCATGAATTTTAATACCTACTCCAAATTTTTCTTTTGTTTCCTTTACTGCTTGCTCAATATACAGATTGAATAACATCGGGGAGAGGCTGGAACCCTGTCTCACTCCCTTCCCAACCACAGCTTCCCTTTCATTCCCCTCGACTCTTATGACAGCCATCTGGTTTCTGTACAAATTGTAAATAGCCTTTTGGTCCCTGTATTTTACCCCTGCCACTTTCAGAATTTGAAAGAGAGTATTCCAGTCAACATCGTCAAAAGCTTTCTCCAAGTCTACAAATGCTAGAAAAGTAGGTTTGCCCATCCTTCATCTAGCTTCTAAGATAAGTCTTAGGGTCAGTATTGACTCACGTGTTCCAAACTTTCTACGGAATCCAAACTGATCTTCCCCAAGGTTGGCTTCTACTAGTTTTTTCATTTGTCTGTAAAGAATTCGCATTAGTATTTTGCAGCTGTGACTTATTAAACTGATAGTTCGGTAATTTTCACATCTGTCAACACCGGCTTTCTTTTGGATTGGAATTATTATAGTCTTCTTGAAGTCTGAGGGTATTTCACCTGTTTCATACATCTTGCTCACCAGATGGTAGAGTTTTGTCAGGACTGGCTCTCCCAAGGCCGTCAATAGTTTCAATGGAATGTTGTCTATTCCAGGGGCCTTGTTTTGACTCAGGTCTTTCAGTGCTCTGTCAAACTCTTCACGCAGTATCGCATCTCCCATTTCATCTTTCTACAACCTCTTCTATTTCCATAATATTCTCCTCAAGTACATTGCCCTTGTACAGACCCCCTATATACTGCTTCCAACTTTCTGCTTTTCCTTCTTTGCTTAGAACTGGGTTTCCATCTGAGCTCTTGATGTTCATACAAGCGGTTCTCTTTTCTCCAAAGGTCTCTTTAATTTTCCTGTAGGCAGTATCTATCTTACCCCTAGTGAGAAAAGCCTCTACATCCTTACATTTGTCCTCTAGCCATCCCTGCTTAGCCATTTTGCATTTCCTGTCGATCTCCTTTTTGAGACGTTTGTATTCCTTTTTGCCTGCTTCATTTATTGAATTGTTATATTTTCTCCTTTCATCATTTAAATTCAATATTTCTTCTGTTACCCACGGATTTCTACTAGCCCTCGTCTTTTTACCAACTTGATCCTCTGCTGCCTTCGCTAATTCATCCCTAAAAGCTACCCATTCTTCTTGTACTGTATTTCTTTCCCCCATTCCTGTCAATTGTTCCCTTATGCTCTCCTTGAAACTCTGTACAACTTCTGGTTTGGTCAGTTTTACCAGATCCCATCTCCTTAAATTCCCACCTTTTTGCAGTTTCTTCAGTTTTAATCTACAGGTCATAACCGATAGATTGTGGTCAGAGTCCACATCTGCCCCTGCAAATGTCTTACAATTTAAAACCTGGTTCCTAAATCTCTGTCTTACCATTATATAATCTATCTGAAACCTGTCAGTATCTCCAGGCTTCTTCCATGTATACAGTCTTCTTTTATGATTCTTGAACCAAGTGTTAGCTATGATTAAGTTGTACTCTGTGCAAAATTCTACCAGGCGGCTTCCTCTTTCATTTCTTAGCCCCAATCCATATTCACCTACTATGTTTCCATCTCTCCCTTTTCCTACTACCGAATTCCAGTCACCCATGACTATTAAATTTTCGTCACCCTTCACTATCTGAATAATTTCTTTTATTTCGTCATACATTTCTTCAATTTCTTCGTCATCTGCAAAGCTAGTTGGCATATAAACTTGTACTACTGTAGTAGGCGTGGGCTTCGTATCTATCTTGGCCACAATAATGCGTCCACTATGCTGTTGGTAGTCGCTTACCCGCATTCCTATTCTTTTATTCATTATTAAACCTACTCCTGCATTACCCCTATTTGACTTTGTATTTATAACCCTGTATTCGACTGACCAAAAGTCTTGTTCCTCCTGCCACCGAACTTCACTAATTCCCACTATATCTAACTTTAACCTATGCATTTCCCTTTTTAAATTTTCTAACCTACCTGCCAGATTAAGGGATTTGACATTCCATGCTCCGATCCGCCGAACGCCCGTTTTCTTTCTCCTGATAACGACGTCCTCCTGAGTAGTCCCCGCCCGGAGATCCGAATGGGGAATATTTTACGAAAGAGGACGCCATCATCATTAATCATACAGTAAAGCTGCATGCCCCCGGGAAAAATAATATCTGTAGTTTCCCCTTGCTTTCAACTCTTCGCAGTACCAGGACATAGAGGCTGTTTTGGTTAGTGTTACAAGGCCAGATCAGTCAATCATCCAGACTGTTGCCCCTGCAACTACTTAAAAGGCTGCTGCCCCTCTTCAGGAACCACACGTTTGTCTGGCCTCTCAACAGATACCCCTCCGTTGTGCTTGCACCTCTGGTATGGCTATCTGTATCGATGAGGCACGCAAGCCTCCCCACCAACGGCAAGGTCCATGGTTCATGGGGGAGTAATGCAATATAATTCATCAAATGTTCCTACCCTCAGATTTCAATGTAGTATTAAGTCAAACATATTTCTGTGAAATGATTTTAAACTTTTTGTGTGTTCAGAGCTACAGAAACAAGTTAATATGATAAAACTGTACTCCTCATGGCGAGGGCATTATTAGCAAATGTAAACAAATCTAGCTTTCTGATAACCAAGACAGATATATAAGTTTTGTCTATATCATGAAATTCTATGTTTAATTTCATCTCTCAATACATGGTAGAAACTCTCTTTATTAATCAGCATGGCCATAAATAAAGAAAGAAAGAAGTAAATGAATTGCTGTTAAACTGAGCATCTAGTATTTCACTATGAAAACATAAAAGTACTGTGACCTTTGTGTTTAACAACGTGCAACTGTATATTAGAAATATTCTGCCATCCAAATTCACTCAATGTAAAACTTTTAATTGTAATGCACTTATGTCTGTTTATAACAGTTAATACATTGCAATGTTTACTATAAATACTGGCAGATTTTTGTAGCCAGCAGGTCAGTCTTCTGTCAGATTTCAATGCGGAAAATGTGTTTGTTGTTAGTCCTAACAATGTGATGGCAAAAAGTGTATTTAAAATGGTGTGTCTCTAAAATTGATTATTATACATATCACACAGTGTCTGCAGATCAGAATAATTTCAGATTATCTACAAGAATCAGCTGCTGCAGCAAAGAAGAAAATTATTTGTACTTTGCTGAATCTACGCTCCGGCCTTCCATGCTGTAGTTTGATCACTATTATTTTATTATGCTGCACATGAGTATCTGTTTATCTTACTATTAGTGTATAAGATGTAGTCTGCTTACTTTGCACATTTCCTGGTGACTTCCTCTTTGCATAAAACAGCCAATCTAATGATGGTTCCTGAACAAATACCTTCATTGTTGCCAATAATAACTGATGGTTATTACGTAGCAATCGCAAAACGTGTACCATTGTCTCTTCCAGCACTCCTGAAATTTCATAGAAGTCATCAATCTTACAAACGAACAAGATCCGACGTCACAACATTTTAATAGCGATTTTTAAAAGTGAGATATTTTTGAAGTGAATGAGAGAACATAATTTTCACAAATTTGGCCACTCATTGGTTAAACAACCATCACAAAAACACATTCAATTTTATGGATGTGTAATCTATGTCATTTCAGCATTTGCTTGATTCTTGTTATTAACTTGTGTATATAGTGAAAGCCTCAACTGAAGATTGGAACAGAAATTGTGTTTTTTATAGCTTGTAAACATGTACCTGCCAAACTTGAAAAACGAAAAATTGGGAGAATCGGTTTTAAAAATCGGGAAGTATAAAAATGAGCGAAAACCGTGGGGTCAATTTCTGTATAATATTGAGACAACTGATGTGAGCCTTTCCCTGTAATGTCACAAAGCTATATACTAGCTAGAAAAATGCAAATGAAAATACTAGAACTACCCGAAACAATGATTCAAAAAATAAGGGAAAGTCAACCACTTACCTGTAGCAGAAACAGTTATTATAAACGATAACAACTATAGGATATAAATTACAGTCATCTTCATTGCTACTATCTGTTGAAATAGAAACTGGACAATCTTTAAAGGGTTCTATGGTTTCTTCTTTTTCCTTTTTCGCTCTTTCTCCTATAATTTTTGTTCTTGCACAATTGTTTTTTTTTTTTTTTTTCAACTACTTTGCTGTCTGGGAATATTTGTCTGAACAGGTGACTTGTAAGCTCAAATGACTGGAAAATTGTGTTCTAAAATAAATTATGTAAATAAGTGTTCAGAATTTATAATCCTGTCACTTCCACTTTTAACACTGAATTCCATTTTTTTATTGTTATTCACAAACTTAAGATTTTCTTGGTCCTTTTTTGATTTCACACGTTTTAAACATAATTTCTTCCATCTTGTGGTGTACAAATGTCACATCGGCAAAGAGTATGAAATACAAATGACACACCTTTCCTAGACTCTATAGTACACTGAATCAAAATATTATGAATTGATGAATGAGATACACATGAAATAAACATTTACACAAAAACAAAGCCTATCAAGGATTCACATAATAAAATAACACTCTTAGTCATCCACTCTAAATATTTATTCTGATTACACAAAATGTTGAATAATAAGCGAGTTCACTTAAGCATAATGACAACACTTGAACACAAGACCAAATAGAGCACAACCCTATGTACGTATTACAAAATGTGCAGGAATGAGGAGTCCCTTATTTCTATAAACTTCAATGTGTATATTGATAAGAAACAACTATTGAGCGAAGGAATTCCAATCATGCCCCGTCCCCAAAAAATAGGAAAAACTTGCCCTGTTGGCAAGCAATTTGCATCACCTATGTTGTTTTCGATGCACGAGTTCCAACATGTATGACAACTGATCAGCACATGTGTTCTTCCTTCATGCTTTGACAATCCAATGTCTTACAGGGAGAATCTTGTTCTGGATGGTATGGCTGCTCAATAGTTGTTGTCTAGCATAGAAGTGGCAAGTGATGTACTGCACTGAGTAAACCTGTCAGCTGGTGACTGTCAACAATATGGTGCCATTACAATGTTGTAGTACACAGCTCCGATGGTATTACTGAATTGAGATAATCATGGTAAATCCTTGACAAACTGGCATATGAAATTTCGAGTGCCAATATGTCCTTGGAGATAGTGTGTATCATCTTGGGCAACTAGATGAAAATGGGCTGATATTGTGTGCTTTGCCCTCAGTCACTTAATTATCATGCTCACAAGCAGCACAAACAAGGTCTGACTACACTTCAGCTAGACTGTTGTATTTACTGGGGTCACAGAAGCTCTGTCCACCACCTCTCAAACAAACTGATTATTTCTAAATCAGTTGCTCATGAGTGTACACCTCTCTAAGACTTAATTACCTGTCAATTGCCATAAATGTAGATGTTAAATGTATTGACCAAAATATATATTTTGAAACACAGTTATCCAATGGAAATACAAAAATTAATGCAAAATATTCTGCTCTTTTTTCAATAAATTACCTGAAGTCTTGTGCGGTTCCATTAAGTTAACGATATGCGGAGTTAACCTGAATGGCATAAGTTCTGGCACTGGGAGGAATTCTGTAGCTGTTCCAAATGCATACCCAAAGTCAACACCTAGGCACTCTCCACTGTGAGGAAACACCAAGCAGTTGCCAAGGTGTCTGTCACCTATACCAAGCAACCAGTGACCAATACACATGGTTGCATAACTAGAAGCAAAGCGGTGGCGTTTTGTAAAGAAGATTTCTGCTGTTGTGCTTACATTCCGAATGACACGCCTGTGAAAGAAAGAAAAATAGAACACAAAACAAAAAAGCATTTATGTTATCTAAGAATAGAAACACACTTCATCTGAATGTAATAATTACAGAAATCCAATAACAAGAGAAACATGCAGTGTTAATAAAACCTGCAAAGGTTTAAAAGCAAACAACACAAAACAATATGTAACATAATTTGTTTAGATAATTACTGGGAGGAAAACTGTCTGAAATCTAATTTCCAACAAATGGAATAGTGGTTCTGTGACACACACACCCATGGCTCACCTAACTGTTGCTCACAATGGAAGACAGATTACCAGGAAATTTCAGAATTGCTCTCATTTTAGAGTATAAAACATAGTCTAATGAAATGTTTAGCACTGAGGATACAACATTATCAAACACATCTTCAGTGTTGGGAAAGGAAGACTTGTATGTTTCAACGAAGTTGGGATCTGTGCTGGAGGTTGTGTAGCTACCGGCAAGGGCATCCAATCCAAAAAGGTATTAGCATAGGAATAGACAATGTCTGATCCATAATACGCAAACTGAAGCTGACCCATCTAGAGGGGTCAACCTTGATTCCAAATCTGCTATCAGGAGAACCAAAAGAAAACTGCCCATTCACTGCACTCAAACACTGTGGGTGCACATATTAAACATGAAAAGAAATAAAGAGGGAACACATGAATGGATGAACTAAATGATGGCCTGGTGTGGGAGGATAATGAGATATCTAATATGCAACATCCAGGAAATTTCAGAAAAGCAAACTTAACTATTATAGAATTTGAGAGAACAAGGCTTGCTGTTTTGGAAATCACAGAGACAAAGAAGGAATGAGGTGTGTAAACAATAATATGATGAGGTCAAGCAGAGGGTGCAAGTAAAAGGAGTAATAATGGTGTATGGAAACTTTAGACAGGGGTTGAAAAACTGAAGTTCTAGACAGACATAATATTCACTGTTCATATCAAAGTGTGAAGGCATTCAGAACCAATATGTTTCACTGTGATATGGTTAGTAAGTGTGAGAGGAAAAGAGAAATATGATTTCATTCATAGTTGTTATTTTTATTTTCTTAGCAACTGTAGTATCGCAGGGCCTTGTGCTTCTGTGAGGAAGGTATTGACCTCTTCTAATTCAACATTAAATAAGTTTTTTGTAATACACTTAATATAATTTACATACAAGTTATGGCCAAGTTCTTATGATTTATATTGTCCCAAATTGTGCAGATGTCTGGAGAAGACCATTTAACCTGTCACAATCAGTAACGCAAAATAACAATAATTGTGCAACCGATGACTGAATTATATTCTGAAATACGATATAGTTAAGTTTTATGAAGAGCTTTGGGATATATAGTGGACGTTGCTCCTGGAGAAGTAACAGTGCAAAATCATTTTAAGGACAGCGTCAGAATTAGCCAATGGAGAATGGCAATTAATGAATATTAATCAAAAACTATTGTTGGTTTCTGTGTGACTGATGTTCTAGTAATGACAAATACAATATTCACACAGAAGAAGAACCATCTATAAACAAGAAAGTAGCACAACTGGAATTAACAATTTATAATACTACTTATATGCTGAGAAAGGAGGGTCATTTAAAGACTGTAAACAACTACAAAGCAAATATTTTGACTATATTTGCATCTTATATTGAGCCTACACCTGTGTAATGCTAGTGTATAGTGGATGGTGACAAGGCTGTAACTAATTGTACAACACAATACACTTTTTGTTCTCATAATATTTAGTAACAGTGGTTAACTACATTTTCTCAATGCGAGCTTATTAGTTTATTTCAATCTTTGGAACCCATAATTCTCATGTAACATTTATTTACCTTTGTTTAAGGAGTTTTCTTGTCTGGAAGTTTACAAAAATCGATTTTTTTTGTTGCATATTTCAATACCTTATATTATGGAGAACATGTGGGCAATACCATTTTGCCCGTAAACCATTTCATATGTCAAAATACTTGATCATCAGACTGGCACTCAGACTTGTACACAAGGACCTATCAATCGACAATTTACTGGAAAGATGTGTTGGTGTGAATACTCAAAACCCTACAAAGAGTCCATTTTTGAAGATTATGGGCATTCAACTTAGCAACATGGAGGATGAATTCTGCAGAATGCACAATGCAGACCGCCTTGTATGCTCAGAGCACTGCACGTCTACAGAGAGCAGATCTGCGGCCAAGAGGAAGCGGCGCATGCGAACAAGATTTACGAGATCAAGGAAGGAGTACTGTATGCTCCAGGCATTACAGACTGGTGATAAGTCCCAAGAAACTGACAAAAACCCTTTCAAAAACTTAAAAAGCGATTTCTTAAAAATCACATTTTTTGCTGGGTGTTTGGATTGCCGAAAAAGAACTCATCCAATTTTGATGCTGCTTAGCTATTCTTGTAGAGAACTGTGGTCGGAATCTCTAAAAGTTAAACAATTTTCAAAATACCAATTTTTTTATGAACCTTTGAATGCCCAAAGGAGTAAAATTTGTTGCTATTGTCAAATAGCTGCCATTTTGAAAAAAAAAATCACTTTTCTGAGGTTTCAACCACAGCTATGCTCATATATTTTAATAATTTTTTGATCTGGTCAGTTTCGGATGACTCAATTACCTGAACCACGTCCACCACCCTACCAGTGCACAGCCCACTTTACGGCCTTATGTGCCACTTTCCTTAGGACCCTCTTGTGCTGTGTGAGTTACCTTTTAATTTCACCTTTTAAGGAGGGGGGAAAAGGGGGGAGGGGAATAAAGTTGAAAATGGGGTAAAAATCGGACGTCTAGACCACAAAGCGCCCTGAATCTCAAAAAATATTTTTGTATTTTGTACTGAGAACACTGATTATCATTTGTGGCTAGTTGCATTGCCACTTAGCAGTTATTGGCAGAGAATTTTGATCTTAAAATCACACAAAACTGTTAAAAACCCACTATAATTTATGGTTTCCAAAACTAACTGATTGCTGAAACTTAAAATGAAATTACTATTAGTTGTTAACTGTTTTACTTATATGTCATCTGTGAGCAAATACTGACATGAATCATGTTCTGTGATCTATCAATGTAATCTTTGGATTAAGTTACTCTTTCCATAGAGTGGTGATTTGTAGCAGTGGAGAAGAGGAGCTGAAATGGAACTGGTCTCCTTGTGGATTGTATTGTCAATGTATTAAGAAGTGTGGAAAATGGTATTTAAAAGTGAAGAATACACACTAAAGTGATATCAACTGGTGTTTCATTTAAAGAAGTTATATTTCACCCGATTACTCAATTTTGAGATCAGCGTTATTGACAATTTTATTGGATGAAGGAGTTATGCTAGAATACTGAGAGCAAGAAGAGGACAACATATTGTTCATAGACACCTTCACAATCCAGACACCCCCTTGGCGAAATCATACAACGATTTATTTTCAGGACAACAAGAAACAACAAATACAGCTAGAATCAAAAGATGAGTATTATTTACTATGACTGTCTTCCACTACATATATTGTTAATGAATTAGTTCTTGCACACATGCCCTGCAATTTCTCCTAATCAATTCTATTTATGGTGTCCACCAACAGGGTAGCATTAGAATCTAAACAGCTGACATTTTGACTGTATTTGCTGCGGTCATCTTCAGGGAATTGAACTGCTGGGTTTTGGGAATGGTCCTGTCTATTTACACCACCTTTTTTTAGTTATGTAACACTGCGGTAGGTCATTGGACAGTTCCAAGTCTAAATGCCTTTGTGCAATGGATAAAACTATAGGAGAGCTTGGAGCAGAAGTCATAGCTCTTGACCACAATGAGGACACAGCCAGACAGCAGGTGCTGGTCACTGAACTGTGTGATCAGCTCCTTTGTCTTCATACCTTGAGTGCCAATATCAGGCCATACCACTGTGCCAGGTGTCAGCATTCTGGGGCCAGCATTCAAAAGCCACTCCAGAACAATGCACAACTACCTTCCATGTTGTCAATGCGTGCTGCCAGATGCCAGCCATTGCCCTGTTCCAGATGGTTTCAAGTGACACCAAAGTGTCATGCCTTCCCCACCTGTAATCACAAGGAAGCAGTATTTAACTATGGCCATACCAGCCTGTAAGCGTATGCAACCAGTTTGCACCCCTCTGCACTGTCATCACAACTTTGTCACCAATGCGCCGCAAAAGAGGGACCTCAGCCTGTCTACTCAGCTCAATCAGCCAACACTGCTCCAGTCACCACCTTTCATGATTGGTCGTCACCTCCAAAGTCCAGCCAGCAATTTGGAGTCACATTCTGGGCAACACTGTGACCTTCCACTTCACTGGCCAATGTCACCCACTGCCTGCTCCATACTTCAGCTGAGCCACATGCAGTGTCCACACCGTTGCCAAGTCAGAGTGCCATGACGGTGCTACACTGTGTAAGCACCAAGGACACAACCTGCATCTGTCTGCACCTCCAGCCATTACCTCGCCGGGCCTACACTGCCAGATATTATGTGAAGAAGAAAATGCACTTAACTGACTGTACTAGCAGTATGTAATAATTAAACACTTGTGGAGTTCCTTCTCAAGCCTGTCCACGGCCACTTCTGAATAGTTTCTTGGTGGAATCCAAGCTGTATAAATTAGCAAAGAAGCAAATAAACAAGTATTATATCCTCACACAGACCTGATTTTGATGCTTGCCAGAGAACCCAGCCCACAAACAAACATTTTTTATCTATTAAACTAGTGTCAGATCACAGTTATGGATGACCAGAAGACTGGTGCCAGTGCCCTAGTTCTGTGGTAGCACCTTTCTGGAGGGGGAGGTAAATAGGAATGTGGAAATGGATTAATAATTTCTTGAATAGTTGGAAAAACTAATTGAAAAGAATAGTTGAGAAAATTTTGAAGGTAATTTATGAATCTGTGCACAATCTTGGGTGAACTTTAACTAATACCAATATCAACAGATCTTAAATATCATTACATTCAAGGTCAATAAACATGATTTGCATTATATACTGCTACCTCCAGTAGTGTGCAGTACCAAATGATCACCACAACCATTGAAATTGCTGATCTGTCTACAAGTTCTTAAACACACGAAGCACAATATTTTTTGTATAAGTAAACCAAGTTCAATAGGCACTTATCAAGTCTGCACATTAATTCTATTTGTGTTTAGTCTTGAGTGTGATAATGTTGATGCGGGAATGCTATTCCAGATGTGGTGTTAATTATTCCTATCTGCACTGAACCTCTTGATGTAGGATCTCTGCAGCAAGTGAAATAATGAACAGATAGGAGCTGAACTTGTAACCAAGCGAATAAATATTCATTTTATAATTGGTTTTTATAATACTTTTAATGAATGGTTAAAATACAAGTCTTTAACAATGCTGGTACAATGGATCCCAGCATATGTCCGTACACTACTACTTCCCAAAACAAAAGGGAGAAGATACATGAATTAATAAATTGAAGGGCGTATTTCTTACTTTGTTTCACACAGATATTTAATGATGTATCAAAACATTATCCTTACCACAAAACATCTCTTTAATTTACTTTTGATGGTGTCTTTGATTTATAGCTCATTCAGTTTACATATAGCTTATACATAAGAAAAGAAAAATAATATGATTCAATACAGAGCAAATGCGGATGGAGAGAAGATAGGATGCTGAAGATTCAACAGGGACTATAACAGAAGTGAGTAGCTGCACAGAGTTTTTTCACTCGTGGAATCCATACAGTCTGTAGCTGTGTATCCTTCATAGACTTGTTGTTCACTATGTCAGGGGTAGACTCAGTTGAAGTATTTGGCAAAGGCCATAGGGCAAAACCTCTAACAGCAGTAACTTGTACACAATGACGTTCAGTCCCATGCACTGGGTTACATGAATGTAATTTGTTGATGAGGTGGTCATTACGCAAGGAAGTTCTGGGACTATGTCTGGCTTTCACTGGATGCTGAGATGATTTAAGAATAGGCTGAAGTAGTAGTCAGTTTTGCTTTTTACAGTATATAAGTACAATCTAACTTCTGCACCATTTCAGTGCAGTAATGTTTCACTGTAAATAAGTATTGTAGTAGTTCTATTACATGTTTATTACCCTATAAATAAATAATTTTTTTTTTAAATTTTAAATTCAGTGCATTAGTGTTTGTAAAATGATTCTTTCATACAGCGTTCATTTAAAAAAATGACGATCATTCCACTTGGGACCTGCGGAAGGTACATTAGCTTATTTGTTTCAGTTGTAAATATTTGTCATGTATTATTGTTTTTCTGAAATGTTCTATATCCTGGAGGACCTCCTCATTACAGATCAATTGAAATGAAAGTAAATCTAATCTTATGGGATGCTTAGCTGACTGTGAACATGGGTAGCATAATTTACAAGCTGTTGTTGGTGCCTGATCTGTAATAGACATGCCCCAGCCTCCACTGGTAAGCTGTTCACAGGGCTAGTTCAAAAGACTCCTGGCACAAAAGTTGAAATCCACGGTGGTGTATTGGATCCAGTATCTGCAATGTGTTAGGTGAAGCCAAACCATATCCCAGACTCCCATAATCGAGGTGGGATTGCATCAGGGCATTGTAAAGTTGCAAAAGGATAGTGTGATCTGCACCCCTGCTCGAAGTTTATTAAGGTGCAGCCAGCACTTTTGCTTAAGCTAGCAAAGATGGGGAATGTGAGTCAACCTAGAATCAAAGACCAATCCTAAACAACGATAGGTCTCCATCACATTGAGTAGTTTGTCGTCAAGGTAAAGTTCTAGTTGTGGGTGAATGGTATGATGTTGACAGAAGTGCAAGACACTAGTCTTGGTGGAGGAAAATCAAAAGCTGAGTGTGCAGTGTGAGGGGCCATGTCTGCACCCTTTCATATGGTGCCTTACAGCCGACGTTCAGTGACACCCACACTAGAGGAGGAATATTACAGGCAAACATCATCATCATACAAGGAGGGTGATACTAAGGACCCTACAGCTGCTGCTAGACCGTTGATGGCTACTAGAGAGAGAGAGAGAGAGACAGAGAGAGAGAGAGAGAGAGAGAGAGAGAGAGAGAGAGAGAGAGGTAGCGGGCAAGCACCAACTTGAACCTGAATGAAAATTTGGAGCAGATCCAGGAGACCCCACCCACGTAAGATAGCAAGGATGTGGTGTCACCATGTGGTGTCATAAGCCTTTTGCAGGTTGAAGAAGACTGCTATAAGAGGATAACATCAGGCAGGTAAACCAGGTCATTAGTAGGGGAAGATCATGGTGAAAACCACTGTGGGACGGAACCAGAAGATCTGGAGACTACGGTGCCTCCTATGACACATTGACTGACACAGCAACCATGGTTAGCCCGATGATACCCAAAGTCCAACTGTCAAGGCAACCACCACATCAAGACATCCACAACACACAACGCAATGTAGGTAGGAGAAGCACTCCAGTGCTAGAACTACCCATTCCTCAGGGTCATGGCATCCCATTGACGGACGGACAAGTGAGTAAGAAGACATCAACACTTAAGGAGCCAATACAGCTGCCAGCTCACCATATGTTCAAGCAACTTATTGAGAATGTTTATGAGACTTTTTGGGTAATAACTGTTCATCTATAGAGAATAATTACCCACTTTTTCAGTATTGGAACAATGATGCTTTCTTGCCACTGTGATGGGGACTCACCCTCACTCCAGATGTGGTTAAAGATGGCAAGGATATGATGCTAACAGTCAACTGGAAAGTGACTGATCTTTTGGTTGTGGATGCAGTCTGGCCCTGGGGCTGTACCAGTGCAGTGTGCAAGGACACTGATAAATTCCCACTGACTGAATGGAGCATTACTTGGCTCTAGATGGCGTGTAGTTGAAGATAATTGCTTTTGCTCCAACCACTGTCACAGAACATGAAAGTCAAGTTGATAGTTCTCAGATGCTGACACTTGAGAATAGTAAATGTTTGGCGATGGCATCTGGTTCAGTATACCAGGTACACCAGCAGGTATCTGGTATTCATAGAGCCATCTGATCTTAGCCAAAACCTGCGAATGAGAGGTACGTGGTCTGATGGTTGAAGCATACCATTCCCAGCATTCTCACTTTGGTCTTTTCACTAGGCGGCGGACCGAGGCACAGAGTCGCTTAAAGGCAATAAGGGGCTCCATACAAGGGTGCTGTTTATGGCTTTGGAGTGCCTGTATACGATCTCAAATGGCCTCTGCAAATTATGAGGATCACCAAGGAACAGTCTTCCATCAGAGTGGGCCTGAGGAACAGGGCATCAGTAAATCAGCTGCCAAAAGAATGGGTGTAGTTGTATTCTGGACTGCCACATTGATATCTCCATGTGGCAGGGAACCAAGGTCAAAAGCAGAAGTGAAAGCATCCCAGTCAGCACTGTTGAGAATACATCTGGGTAGGTGTCCACTGGAGTGACACTGAAAGGGGAACAGAAAGCGGTCATTATGGACTCTTCAGTAATATCCTGAAATGCTCCTGCCCAAACAGCCACAGCTTCCAAAGGAGTTGTAAGAGGCACAAATTCACTATATGGAGTGTCTAGAACGTATGTGCAAATTTCATCTGACACCCTGTCCTGGCAGCATGATTCTTATAATATCCCTGGTATTCAATAAAGGCTGGGGTCTGCATTGCTGGAAACCAAGTCTCCTGAAGGTCAGGTGATGTGCTTAAAAGATGTCGTAGCCCAGACAGGTTGAGGAAAAAACCAATACAAATCCAGTGGAGAATAATATTATTGGCGTACTGCGAGACCACGAAGGGACAAAGTGGGAATGTTATGCCTTAGGGTTACCTGCTGCCACTGGTTGAGGCATTATGGCATCAATACATACAGGTTCTGGATTCCTGTTGTGTTATGGCCCCAGGTGCTGCCGGAATCTCTGCCTGGGCCACAAGAGTGGAACAGCCAGGATCTTGTTGGAGGACTTTTTATTATCTTCACTTTCCTTAGAGGATTTTCATGATTGCGAGGGCTTCTCTGAATCATATTCAGGAAAAGAGTATGATCGTTAAGCCCTGCGATCCTTCAGCAATTTGCTGGTGTCCGGTTGTGAGGGACCACTTCTTGGTGAGGAAAGCTAAGGGAAGGTGATTTGTCTCCATCTGGGAAGTGGTGACCAATGTCCCTGGTGAACTGGAAGCCACTGATCCCGAAGTAGGTGTGGGGGCAACAGGAAGACAGCACCCCGCTACTATCATTGGGCAGGCATGGTTGAGCAACCCTGAGAGCCCACTGTAGGAGGTGTAAAGGTCTGAAGTACCATCGCCAAAGGGGGGTAGCGTCATCAAAGCTGTAGCATATGACATCATTTGACATACTGGGTGCAGCTGCTCCTACTTCTACTTGGCCTATTGGTGACTCAGTTTTTCCAGAATCTTGTATTCTTATATTTTCTTTCCTTTCTGGAAAAGAGTGCAATCTGGTGAGCAGGGAGAATGGTGCTTCCCACAGTTGACACAAATGGGCAGATATGCACACGGAGCATCTGCATGCAGAACTCATCCACAGTCTCTACAGATTGGGCTAGCACGAAGGCATGTGCCCAAATTTCAAGTACTTTAAGCACTGTTATACCATCACCTCGACCAGTTCAGGCAATGAATCACCATCAAAGGCCGAGATGAAGACACCAGTAGCAACCCTATTGTCCTTTGGCCCCCTATGTACATGACGGACAAAGTGTACATTATGTTGTTCCAAGTTGGTGCGTAGCTCACCATCAGATTATAACAGCAGGTGTCTGAGGAAAGTGATGCACTGTACTAAATTTATAGTGTTATGGGGAGTTACAGTCACTGGTATGCTATTCAGCTTGTTACAAGCAAGCAGTGCCCGCGACTGGGCAGGAGATGCCGTTTTGATCAGACTTGAACTACTTTACATTATAGAGATAGCTGCCATTTCCCCAAACTTTTCTTTAAGTTGTCTACAAGGAACAAGGGCTTTGTGGCCGAGAAGGAATCACCACCAGTTCTTGTACAAACCACATAGTGTTGTGGGTATTGCTCTACTTGCCACATAGGCCCATGTTCCTCCTATGGTGTAACCAGGGAAGGTAACATTTTAGGGTCATATCTCTCTGCACTGAAAGAGGACTATCCTTTCACATAGACAGCTGATGAGGTAACTTCATTCACTTCATTTGCAGCTGATCCATCACGGTCCCACACACTCTGAATGGAGCCCCTCCCCACGGGCACCACCCAGCCTCAGAAACAGCTGGCTGGCCGGTAACTGATTGCTCGGCGTCCACACACCCTAGTCATCACGAGCACATACTCCTTGGCATGCATGGGGGAGTTTCCATCTCAAGCATCAACAGTGTAATTCCACGGTGTATTTTGGGCGTATTACTGTATTAAAGGGAAAGTCACAAAGGTGGAGCACACACTACACTGGGTGACGTTTCCTGCACAATGTACACTTCTGAAGAATTTTGAAAATTGGTGGCAGGTCGAAACCAACAATAGGGACCATGTGTTTATTTCAAGACAAGTTGTAGAATACGTCAGAGATGGAAACTCGAGGCCCACTCATAAACCAGCTCCATGCACAGTTGGCACCAAGAAAGCCAACCGAGAGGGGCAGAGGAAAAAAAGGGTTAGTGAAAGTATAAGCATGCAGTGTGGAAAGGAAGTAACGCTGCAGAGGCTGGTGCCCTATGGTAGCGAAGCAGGTTCTCACAAAAGAGTTGACAGCCCTCTGGGGAGCAATGAACAGGCTCTGCTGTGTCCACATCCCCAGTCTTTGGCAGACATCCCAGCCCATCACCAAAGCAGTGGTGGTGGTGGTGGTGGTGGTGGTGGTGGTGGTAGCAGATAAATTAAGCATGCATAATCCTACATGGACCATAGATGCCATCACCAGATATTCTGCTTTCAGTGGTTTATAAAATGGCTGTAGAATGATAACTGTGCCTATCAATGATTGTCATTTTAATTTTTGCCCTGCTCTTACCAAGGCTGTTTTCCCCATAGAAAGCATATTCCCTGAAAACTAAAGAAAAGGTACTATGTTAACATTTAACATCCCAGGGGAAAGTGAGATAATATGTAGAGGTTTACGATCTAATGGAAGACATTACAGTAATGAGATAGAAGTAAGGAAATACCTACTTAGTGGATTACAGCAAAGCCTATCATTAAATTTGTCAGCCTAGAGGCCAATGTAAACACTAGCTTCATCCTCGTTTTAGCATTTGTACTTGGTATATTATGAAACCTTCATGAATCTAGCTACATTCACCTTTGGAATAGTTTTCCTGAACGTTGTGGCATGTGACATTGTTGCTGATGGAGGATTTTGAACTATGCAGGAGTCAGCGTAAGAAACATGGCTGATTACACTTAGCTCCTGCATTCATTTTTAATCTTCATCTACGTCCATACTCTGCACACCAACGTAAGACACACAGCAGAGAATATTTAGCATGGTACTAAACAATAACATTTCTTCTCATTCTAATTGTGTACCAACTGTGGAAAAAGTGATTGCTTCAGCGCCTCTGTTTGTGCTGTAATTATAGTCTAATCTTACCTTCAAGGTCGCTGGATGAGTGATAGGAAAGAGATACAAAGTATCTGTAGATTCTGTGCTCAAAAACTAGTTCTTGAAACTTCATAAGAAGGATTTTGGGGGATAACTGTTGTGTATTTTCAATCATTTGCCAGTACAGTATTCAAGATTTCAGAGGTGCCCTATCACGAATCTAACAAAGCTGTGACAATCTGTGCTGCCCTCCTTGTTTATATTCAGTATCCTGTGTTAGTCTTGTGTGGTACAGGTTCCACGCAAAAGAGTAATATTCTAAGATGGGATGCGCAAGTGATTTGTAAGCAGTATAACTAGCAGACTGACCTCATTTACCCATTCTCCAGCCAGTGAACTGCGGTCTGCCACCAGTCTCACTTATAGCTGAACCTACGTGATTGTTCCATTTCATATTCCTACAAATGTTACACTAAGACATTTGTATGAGCTGACAGATTTCAAGTGTTATTTACATTTTAGTCTGAAGACACTACTTTTCTCTATTTTATGAGGAGCATAACTTTACATTTTTAAAGATTTAAAACAAGTTCACAATCTTCATACACTTTTGTAATCTTATTTACATCAGATGACATTTTAGCAAAATTTTTCTGATAATACTTCAACGTAGAAAACTGTAACCTCTACAATAAGTAAACCCTGAATTCTGGTCAATGTGGAAATGAACGTTTTTCACATGTAGCTCATACTTGCATCTCAGAGTAGAGTGGTCAAATTCTGAGACATGAAGCACTGTATAAGAGCTATGATGTAAAGTATGATCTTTATGCAAAAGAAGTGAACCTTAACATTACTACAGAAATTGGGTGAATGTAAGGTGAGGACAATTTGTTTGAACTTCACTACTGACTACTTCAAGATTGGCACTAGGAGAGCAGATAAAAGTTACTGAAGTGAGTTGCTATGGACTTCTCCACAAGACATTTTGAGTTCAGCTTAGAAGTTTATTGATTGGATGATAATTTCCCTACTACAAGTACACAATTTCAGATATATCTGACAAATTTAGGAGGTATGGCTATTTAATTAAGAGATTTCTGAATATGAAAAGCAGATGCTTTTCAAAGTTACCTGCCTCTCTTCTGATAACAACCAAACACATTTTTACACACTAATAATTTCCTGTTATTCATTATGATTTCTGTTAATTGGATATTTCTACATTGATCCATAGATAATTTACAAAATGATAGTAGATGTGTCATCTTAAATGAGAAAGAAAACAATTTCTTGAAAATTAACTAATTCTTGCATACAGCAGTTCCAGATTAATATGTTGTGGTGGTAATTTTGATGCACTGTGCACAGTATTTTTATACATATGTGCAAATAGGTGAACAAATTAATCTAACAAAATGTCACTTCCTTAGGAGTGCAGATGATTGCTGGCAAAATACAATTTGGTTTGAATCTGTATTTTCACCTTTGGTCCACACGGAGCACAGGGAGCTTCAAGAGAAGTAGCTGTTATCTAAATATTACCCAAGTCCATCTCACAAGTTCTTCACTTTCATGCAAACTTAACACAATTGGGGTTGGCAAGTGCCTCAGAGATTTTGCAGTACTGGCTATTTCGCTTCACGCAGAGGTTATTTTTAGAGAGATTTTTACTATTTCTGTGACACATGGCTTCAGGCAAAAGTTCATGCTCTCAAAGACATGTATGTTTTCACCAGACAGGCACTACCCCCAGATCTAATCCGTAAACAGACTTCCTGTGCCATTTCTCCACACATTCCCACTCCTCCCAACACCTCCAAGAGCCAGCTTCAAAAGAATGCCCTCTTCAACACCCACTACCATCCCAGGCTGGAGCAACTGAACCACATTGTTCATCAGGGCTTTGATCAGCTATCATCATGCCCCAAAATGAGGGACATCCGACTTAAAAGCTTTCCCACCCTTCCTAAAGTGGTGTTCCATCATCCACCCAACCCAACCTCTACAATATTTTAGTTCATCCCTATGCCACTCCCCCCCCCCCCCTCCCCCCCAATCATAACCCCTTGCCACAGAGATCATATCTTCACACCTGCCAACTTTTGAAAAGAACTACAGTATCAGTAAAACAAAGGCACGTAAAAAACAAACCCAACAATTTCGGACACACACCAACTTGACAAAAATAATAATACTTCTGGGCTACAAAATACAGTAATTCATTATTTAAACAGGATACTACTATGAAATCACATCTACTTACATTATAGGGCAATGATTTGCAGATGAACATAACAAATGAAGAAATCCCTGTTAAACAGCAGCAGGTGTGGTGAATATTGTTTGGGAGCGTACACAATAGGACTTCGTCAATAAATTAAGCAGATATGCGGCAGTTGAAAAAGGCTTTACACAATAAAACTTGTTTAACATAATATGGGCAAGAAATAATACAATAAACACTAAAAATCACAAGCTAGATTGACTTAAAAGGTCTTTTTAGCTTCCTGCGAAAAGTCCTGAGAAAATGTTTTGTCATGACAGAAACCAGAACTTGTGGTCTTCAAAATAGCAATAGATTCCAGCGATTTAATGGTCATGGATGATCTGAATTCTGTTCTATTTTTCTTCACAAGACTGAAAACATGTTCACATTCTGTATGCTGTGAGGTATGATGAGAATAGAGAGCATTACTCTAGAAATCTGGTTACAATGAAGAAGTCCATCGGCTCCACAAATTCTTAATATTTGTGACCAACTGGAATCATTTGCAGCATCTTGACTTGAAGCCAAAGTGTCATCTACCTGAAGAAATGTAAACTGCCTCTGAAGTTTATTCAACACCTCATCTGTAGTTTCAGTCTCTTCTTTGCAAAACATGATAGGAACTTTTCCAAGAAAAAAATTAATGGATGAAATTTTGTCAAATCTAGCAACTTGAACATGCTTTAACACGTCATCCTTGAGTGAAAACTTGACAATGTAGTCACAGGTAATGCAAAAGTTTCTCACTGATGAAAAGAAAAGGGATTTATCTGTATCCAGGAGATAATTCACTGTACTCAAAGTCTGAATGTCAAACACTCACTCTTCATCACTTCTTTGATTTTGCATCAAGTTGTACTGAATTTCAAGGAATAACAAGCTTTGAAAAGTTTTGGCTTAACAAACATGGTGAACAGCTGCTTTAGCGAATCCATTAGAAGTTCTGATAAAAAAAGAACTTGTGGGGAAGAAGTCTGAAGGGCAACATTCAATTTGTCAAATATATTTTCCAACAAATATAGGAATAGTTACATGAAAATGTACTGCCTACTTTCATTCCATAATGTCATATGGTATATCATTCCATAATGTCATATGGTATAATATTTTGGGGTAACTCTTCAAGTCAAACAAAAGTTTTCAGAGTCCAAAAGTGCGTAATACGTATTATTTGTGGAGTAAATTCACGGACGTCTTGTAGAAACCTCTTCAAAAAACTGAGTATACTAACTACTGCCTCTCAGTATATTTACTCCTTAATGAAATTTGTCCTAAATAATATATCTATTTTTTTTCCAACAAACAGCTCAGTTCTTACTTACAATGCCAGGAACAAAAATGATCTGCACAAGGACTTAAAAGCACTTAACTTTAGTTCAAAAAGGGGTCCACTACTCAGGAACACTCATCTTCAATAATATGCCAGCAAACATAAAAAAATTAGCTACAAATAAAGATCAGTTTAAAAGGGGCCTGAAAGACTTACTAGTGGCCAACTCCTTCCACTCCACTGACGAATTTTTTAATAGAAACAAATGATGTATTGTATATGTTCATACTATTAGTATTGTTATTACAGCCTTTTTTTTATTTTTTTTATTTTAAAGGTGACATTTTCCACATCCACAATGATCTCCTCAACATGGGTCTATGGAATGAAAAACAAATCTAATCTCTCATCTAAGGAAAGTGCAAAAGGTCTTGTTCAAGTTTGAGAACAGGAAAATACACAATTTTGTCCTCACATGTTGTGGCAAAAGTCTTATTTCTTAGGATGGATTTGTCTCATTTGGAAGAATATGCTATTCTTTTAGGAGCATATGTGGTAGCAGAATCAAGAGTTCTCTTCTCCTGATATGCTTTGTACCCACTTTGTTAAAGTCTAGGTACTCTGAAAGTTGTCAAGCTTGTGGAAATGTTTTGGGTACATAATAGTACTTCCTGCTTGAAGAAAGAAAGAAGTGGATCCTACTGGCCCAATAGTCTACACTCATGCTCAAAGTAAGTATAATGCTGATACATGGTGAAACAACACTCTGGGATATGACCATGCGGTGCATTTGACCTGCGGTCACCGCACGGTGCTGCTGGCAGCAGTCCACACATGCAGAGGTGTGTTGGTGCATGTCAGAGTACGGTGCAGTGAGTAAGTGTACAGACTTTTCAGATGTGTTAGTGGTGATTGTGTGTTGAAAATGGCTCAAAGAACACATACTGATGACGTTATAAGGGGTAGAATACTACAGTGACTGGAGGCTGGTCAAACACAGCAGGTTGTAGCATGGGCCCTTCATATGCCACAAAGTGTGATCTCAAGACTATGACAATTCCAGCAGACAGGAAATGTGTCCAGGCACTACAGTATGGGATGTCCACAGTGTACACCACCACAAAAAGACCGATGATATCCCACCATCAGTGCCTGCAGACGGCCACGGAGTACTGCACGTAGCACGGCCACGGAGTACTGCACGTACCCTTGCTCAGGACCTTACCGTAGCCACTGGAACAGTTGTCTCCAGTCACACTGTCTACAGATGAATGAACTGACAAGGTTTATTTGCCCAGAGACCTGCAACAAGGTGAATTCCACTGACAGGAGAGCCCGTAAAGCATGGTGTCAAGAACACAAGTGCATGGTCACTGGAAAATGGTCCCAGGTTATGTTCACGGACGAGTCCAGGTATAGTCTGAACAGTGATTCTCACCGGGTTTTCATCTGGCGTGAAATAGGAACCAGATACCAACCCCTTAATGTCCTTGAAAGGGACCTGTATGGAGGTCGTGGTTTGATGGTGTGGGGTGGGATTATGATTGGTGCACATGCACCTCTGCATGTCTTTGACAGAGGAACTGTAACAGGTCTGTTGTTTTGTAGCACATGTGTTTCGGGGCAGTTTTCCAAACTTATCACCAATACCATGGACTTACAGATCTGTGTCGTGTGTTTCCGATGTGCCTATACTATTGGTGCCAGTTTTGTGTAGTGCCATGTTGTGTGGCACCACATTCTGCAATTATCCTTAATTTATGAGCATGAGTGTATTCAAACATCTGCCTAAAAATAATCTCCTAGTACATACACACTTCAGAATTTTCTTTGCCTCTTTACTGCAGAAGTTCTGAAATTTCTGAAGGTGTTGTTTCCTTTTGATACTCTTCTCTAAGAAGGATCTCATTAACTTTAAATGGCAATTTTCCAGCAGCTTTTTCAGCTGGTAGATTACTCAGGTGGCAAATGCAATCTATGATGGCAGTACCTGGTTAAACTTCCTTCAGAATTGTCGCAACCCCATTTTTGTGTCCTATCTTGTAGTAACAGGAGCACTGTCAGAGCAGAATGCTACACAGTTTTCAAATGATAAGTTATAAGAATTCAGCTGTGATAACATCAGGTCGCCTGTGTTTCACCCTGTTGAGTCCCCATCTAATGCTGGCATGGATAGCACAGTGTTCACTACTTTTTCCCAGCGGAGTATCATAGAATGTAACCATAACAGGATATGACTTGGCATCTGTATCATTGCATCCATCCATTGTCAAAGAAAATTGTCCATTCTGAGGCACTTAACTTCAGATTACACATTTTTTGCCATTTTATTTACAATGCATGTCGTTTTCAAACTACTTCAAGCAATTACTTAGATAATCAAACTGTGATGGCAATGTCTTAGATATCAGGATACCTATCAGCACTGGATTCTTGGTTTCCATTATCATGGGGAAGGGAATCAGTGACTATAAAGCTGTAGAATTCATGTGATGATGGACTGTCTGGCATATCAGCTGTCAGCCACTAATATTTCTTCATTGTGAGGTTTTACAAGGGCACGAACGTGAAATGCAAAACCGGTCAAACATGTGATAAGAGAATGGCTAAAGGTGTTAAAAGGAAGTATGAAGTGCAAAAGAGAACAGCTTGCAGATTGTCTGAACAGCCAATACTGAACATTCATACCAAGGAACAAAAATTTGTAGTATCAATGAAGGAAATTGTATTGATATGTATGTGCTGACAAAGTTTTACTGTGGAAGTCCTGTAATTGTTCAATAGCAGTGTTAGAACTGCCATGCATGCAGAGACAATTTAATCACAAAATTTAATGACATAAAATAATTTCAACATGAGAATGACCTATAGTTGCCGAAACTCTGAATTATTCTTCTGAAGCTGTTATGCTATGAAACATCATTATACAGTTTCTCTTTTCAAATTCTGCATGCATGTCAAAATTAAATATTGACATACCAGCTGTACAAGTACGAAACACAAAAATTTTTGTCCAAAAAAACATAATAAATTCAGAAGAATGATAAATAGTGCTTTATTAGAAGTATGCTCCATTATCTGTTATACATTTTTCCCATCTTTTGGGCAATTTGTGAATACCACAAGCAAAAATTTTCCCCTTTTGCCATGAACCATTCATTGAGCCATTTTTTCACATCTTCGTATGAACCAAAGCACTGCTCAGCAAGTGTGTGACCCATCAATGCAAACAGGTGGTAATTAGTAGGAGCCAAGTCTGGTGAGAAAGCAGCAAGGAGTAGAACTTTCCAGATGAGTGCTTACAATGCGTCGCAAACCGGTTTTGCCACATGTGAAGCAGCACTGTTGTGAAGAAAAATGACTGTGTTGCCTCTTTCGGTACTGTGGCCGTTTTTTCAAGCAGCAAATAGTTCACATTGGTCAGTTGTTGGCAACATTTAGTATTAACTGCTCATAACAGACGACACACCTCCGGTCCCACCAAACACAGAACATTGTCTTTCTGCCAAAGAGATCCGGTCTTGCATTAAATGTGGATGATGTACCTTGGTCTACCCATAATTCTTTTGCACTTGGGATTCTCAAAATAAATCCACTTTTCATACTGTGTAACTATACAATCCAAAAGTGACTTCCTATTGTACCAAGCAAGCAAAATCTCAAGTTTTTTTGTGCTTTTTCATTTGCCTGTTGTTCAACTAATGTGGTACCCATCTATCGATCTACTGAATCTTTCCAATCTCTCGTAGCCTACTGGAAACAGCTTGTTGATTAATGCCAAATTGGTCAGTGAGTTGTTTCTGTGTTTGCGAATCATCTTTGTTCAACAATGCCTTCAATACCACATCATCTTATTTTTTTGTTTTGTTTTGTGGTTTTTCATGTTCCTTGTCTGCAACATTGAAGTCACCATTTTTGAAATGCTGAAACCATCATTCACTTGTATCTTGTGATGGAGCATATTCACCATAAGCTTCTCAAATTAATTGGTATGATTCAGCAGCAGTTTTCTTCAAATGAAAACAAAAAATTAATGCTTTCCATGAATGCTCTTTGTTTGGTATAAATTTCAACATATTGAACACAGCAACACAACACTATCCACAGACTTTTCCAGTTTATTACTCATGCATATCTGTCACTTGTTGAAACAACAAAATGGTGCAGTGTCAAATCTTTATGGCACAAACTGCATTGGTCAGACATCTGTTGTCTGAAATACGCATTTCATACTTGTACACCAGGTACTTTGACCGTGGAACAGAAAATCAACTAAAAAGTCAACAAAGGAAAAGCAATTGGACTTGATGTAAGAAACTGTACTATTCTATATAAATTTTGCAGGAGAGCATGGCTCTCTTCTAGCCACAGATTATTATGCATTGTTGGCAAAAAAAAAAAAAGAGTTCCAGACTGTTAGAAAAAGGTGGAGGTCTTTCCCATTTTCAAAAAAGATGATCAGACAAAGGAGTAAACCCATAAGCCAGGCTCACTCATATCAATTTGTTGTAGAATCATAAACATAGTTAATGACTGTGTCATACATCACAAAATGTCCTCTTTAAAAATAAACAGGGATTCTGTGAATGACAATTTTATAAAATTCAGATTTTCCTGTTTTTCCATGAGTGCCAGTAGGGAGTAGGTAAAGGTATTCACATTTATGCCATACTTATTAATTTCTGGAAGACATTCAACATAATTCCATACTGTTGCCTAGTGAACTACATAAAATTTGCTGAATATTGGACAAGAATTTTTACTGAACTGACGACTTTCTAACTGGGTGAAAGCTGCTTCAGTCAAAGCCCAAAAAAGTGTTTCAGTGTACATACAGTAATGTTGGAATTGCAGAAAATTGCAACGAAGTGCACAAAGACATGCAGCAAATTGACACTTTGGTGTAGGAACAGTTGATTCTCAGAATACATAAACATAACAGTGTACATAAATAAGTGGAATCCATTGTTGCTTAATTACACAATTGGTGTTCAATCATGGAAAGTGACTTAAAATGAGATAGAAATAGTTAGAGGAAAAACAGATTCCAGACTGATATTCACATGAAGAATCCTAAAGAAATGTAGTTCATCCACAGAAGAGATTGTTTGCAAAATGCTAGAATCAACTGATTCCACTGTACTGCTTGTCAGTCTTGGATCTTAACATGTAGGTTTAATAGAGTGAATATAGAAGGCCCAAATAAGAGTAGTGCGTTTTGTCACAGATTAACTCAGTGAACATGAGATTTCTAGGGGTTGCTCTTCAAACTTTGGTGAGAGAGCATGCATAGGAAGCACGCACCATGGAGGGGGTTGCTGTTAAAATGTTGAAAGCACACACTCCAAAGAGGAATTATGAAGCATATTACTTCCTCCCACATATATTTCAGGAAATGATCATAACATAAAAACCATAGAAATTCAAGGTCATACTGATAGTCGTTACACTGAGGTAACAAAAGTCATGGGATACCTCCTACTATAGTGCCGGACCTCCTTTCACTGTATCCAGTGCAGCAACTCTATATGGCATGGATTCAGCAAGCTGTTGGAATTCTCCTGCAGAAATATTGAGTCAACTGCCTCTACAACTATCCATAATTGTGAAAGCATTGCCGGTTCAGGATATTGTGCACAAATTGACCTCTTGATTATGTCCTGTAAATGTTCAATGGGAGGCCTGTTGGGCACTCAAACTGTTCAGAATGTTCTTCAAACGAATCACAAACAGTTATGGCCTCGTGACACGGATCCTCAATCATCAAAATTCCTTCGTTGTTTGGAAACATGAAATTCATGAATGGCTGTAAATGATCTACAAGGAGCTGAACTTAGCCATTTCCAGTCAATGATCGGTTCAGTTAGACCAGAGGACCCAGTCCCTTCCATGTAATCCAGCCCACAGAATTATGGAGACACCACTGGCTTGCAAGTTGCTTGTTGACAATTTGGGTCCTTGATTTCGTGGGGTCTGCATCACACTTGAATCCAAGCATCTGCTCTTAGTAACTGAAACTGGGACTCATCTGACCAAGTGTCAGTTTTCCAGTTGTCTAGGGTCCAAACAATACGGTCACAAGCACAGGAGTGGCACTGCAGGTGATGTCATGCTGTCCGCAGAGGAACACGCATCAGTCACCTGCCGCCATAGCCCATTATCACTAAATTCCACTGCACTGTCCTAATGGATACATTTGCTGTATGTCCCATACTGATTTCTGTGATTATTTTACGCACTGTTGCTTGTCTGTTAGCACTGACAACTATATGCAAATGTTGTTGCTCCAGGTTGTTAACTGAAAGCCATCAGTCACTGTGTTGTCCGTGCTGAGAGGTAATGAATGAAATTTGGTATTCTCAGCACACTCTTGACACATGGGTCTGGGAGCAATGAATTTGCAAATGATTTCTGAAATGGAATGTGCCTTATGTCAAGTTACAGCTACCATTCTGCATTCAAAGTCTGTTAATTCCGAATGTGCAGTCATAATCACATCAGTTGAATCACTTAAGTACAAATTACAGCTCCAACCATGCAGTGCCCTTTTATATCTTGTGTACATGATACTACCCCCATTTGTGTATGTACATATTGCTATCCCATTACTTTTGTCACCTCAGTGTACTTTTGGACAGCATGCACAAGTGGAATAGAAAATGGGAGGGAGTGAGATAATAGTGGTACCAGAAGTAATCTGTGTGATGATGCAACAGAGATGAAAGTGAGTGACCTGTAATTCAGAAACAGCTCTATACAGGAGTCCAAAGATATTATTTTAACAGATAAGTAATCAGCATTGAAAAATAAATCAAGAATGAAAAAATTACAGACTGTTGCTTGCATAAATGATAATAATAATTGATCATGGCAGTACCACATAAAACACCAACAGAGAAGATTGCAACACCAAGAATGAGTTGTGTGACGTAAACGTAAGTTGTTAGTCATGTTGCTACATCTGAAATTATGTCTATTCAGATTTCATGGAAGCCACATACGAATGGCGCTAGTAGTGCCACTATGAGAATGCAAATCAGTTTTGCTTTAAATGCACACTGTAACAGTCATAGGTATTAGTTATCTTTGAGATTGGATATGGTGAGTTGATGTTAGTCATGAATGCCTTTAACATGACAAAGACACAACCATCAACATCTCACCAATTTTTAACTAGGTTGCATAATAGAGCTATGAGAATCTGGATGTTCCTTCAGCAGTATTGCAGGAAGATCAGTGCGAAGGTAGCCAAAGTGCTAGAGTGCTGGTAGCAGTGGTCACGAGCATGTACGCTCGTAAGATGACCAGGCTGCAGATGGCCACATGGCTCTAGTGACAGGGAACTATATTTGGTATATGGTTCTGTCACATCACATTGCACATGCAGCAGCAATATGAGCAGCAGTTGGCATCACAATAACCCAATGAATTGTTACAAATAGATTACTTCAAGGATAGCTCTTAGATAGATGCCCTGTGGCATGCATTTCATTGACCCCAACCAGCACCATTTGCTTCTTCAGTGGCGTCAAGCGAGAGATCATTGGAGGGCAGGGAGAGGAATAGTTGTATTTTCTGATGAAAGCTGCTTCTATCTTGGTGGCAGTGATGGTAGTGTGTTGGTTAGGAGAAGGCAAATGGAGAGCCCGCAACTGAACTGTCTGCATGCTACGCACGCTGAACCTGCACCTGGAGTAATGGTCTGGCTTGCAGTTTTGTGTGACAGCAGGAGAATTCTCATGATTATCCCATGCACCCTGACTGAAAATTTGTATGTCAATCTAGTGACTGAACCTGTTATGCTGTCTTTCATGAACAGTGTTCCAGGGGGTGATTTCCCACAGTATAATGCTTACCCACATACCGCTGTAGTAACTCAACATGCTCTACTGGATTGAGATTCTGCCTTGACCTGCTCGATCACCAGCTCTGTCTCCAGTCTAGCATATATGGGACATCATTATATGACAACTCCAGCATCATCCACAACCAGCTATTACTGTCCCTGTACTGACTGATCAAGTGCAATAGGTGTGGAACTTCATCCCACAAACTGACATCTGGCACACTGTTATTAATGTACTGGAATTCCACATTTGCAATAGCTTATCTTGCACTTACATTAACCCATGATCTTCCAATATCAATCACTTGAATGGGTTACCTAGGTAAATGAATGAAAGCTTGCCATTTTGATGGATGGTCCTACAAAATAATTCTGAATTTTTCCTTGATGATACTGACTAGGTTTAGGGTTTGTGACAGCTGAATGTTAGTGCACCACTGTATTCATATAACATATGTCACAAGCAGGAGCAGTGAATACATTTACATTCAAAAATCTTATTATGCACACTGATGATTTGTGAAACAGTAATTACAGCAATACTTTACCACATAATATCCCAAGGTACGCTGTTTACATTCTCATTGTATATTTTAACTGTTTCTTCAGGTGAATATTTACGGTAAGCACTTTCATATTTTTCTTTGTCCGTCAAGTTTTTTTTACTTGAACTTGAAGCAGAGAGCCAGTCTCTATAGCGTCGTAAAGCCTCATCCCTGTAACAAAATATTTTCATGAACAGTATTATTTTGTCTATGCTGAAATAGCAAAATAAAACATTGCTGAAAAACTTTAAGGGAAAAAATTCATTAATCGTCTTTGGAGATTTAGTGACTCACTATGCTCTTTCATTTTTGTATTTTTGCAACACAATCCCAACAGCATTTTCACTACCTTAAACAGTTTCAATCAACCAGTTGTCATCTACAGATTAAAAGCCATATGCTGCAAGCAGTTTCTGTTTGATAATGCAAAGGAAACCACTTTGCTGCAAGTGGTTTCCACTGCATTATCATAGGTCTTTGCTCTAGACATGACTATTTGCAGGTTGAAACCAGTTGCAGCATTGTGAAATAATCTTAGGACTGTGTCAATTAAGTACAAAAACAAAAAATTAAAAAAAAAATTAAATTTTGGGGATAAATTAAAAACCAGTACTTTATGTTTATAAAACATATCATCATTTATACTCACACAGATGTTTTCTCTTCTCCTGTGTATGAAGATTCTATTAATTCTTCCAGAGTTTTTGTATTATCCACCCACTGTATGAAACCAAGATTGCTGCTAAGTGGTACAACCTGCAAATAACATTTTTCTGTCAGAAGAACAGAATGTTCAGCTAAACCGCACTGCAGAACAAGCAGACATGTCTATTATGTTCTAAGAAAGAGTATGTGGTTCTCTTAAATATAAACAAGCAAATTATTTCTTCCAATATTTCCTATATTCGTTTTGAACTGAAGCATGGCAGAAGATATTGTGAAGCTATTATTTGGCTTCACGAGAATGGGGCAGATTTTGTTCATTCAGTCTGTAAAGTATTTGAATATGGAGTACCTCTCACACTAACATCATTATAACTAATTTCCATTATTGGTGTCACATCATTCTATACCAAGTATTCATCAAGTGCAAAGTGAGTCTGTTGTTGACTGTTTACTTTCTCAGCACCCTTCAGTTTGCAAGCCCAGGATATCCTCTCATATCAGTCTTGTCAAGGGTATATTATAATCACTCAACAAAACTAATACACATTTTAGAATAAGGTGTACAGTTGTGATACCAGAATGGCTTCCATCAAAGCAAAATGATAGGGTCCCTTAGGAAACCTGCTACCACACTGCAGTTTGCTAACCGATCACACCTATGCTTTGTGGACCCCTAACGAGCCCAGGCCTGTCAGAACTCTGCCACAGATCTTCTCTGATTGTACCATGAAATTCACGTGGCTGTTTCCTAAACCCTGCATTAGCTTCTTTGGGTTTGATAGTCACTTATATGACAGTCATTTTCATATCATTGTATACATTAACCCCTCCCCCCCCCCCCCCCCCCTCCCACTACAGCAAAATCTTCATTTCAAAATTGTCCATGTCTCTGCATCCCTTTCGCTCTTCCATAAAGCCTTGGACTTCACTGGGAATGGGTCTGTTCTGATGAAAAAATTCACAAAAAGATACACTTTTAAAAGCATTTGTAACTTAAAACTACCATGGGTTTCTTCATTTTACTTAAACGAATATCCTCAATTTTTTGAGGGGTATATGTTGTTCCCTGTTATTTTGCCTCTGCAGCTCCCACTAGTCCTTTGTAAATTATTCCCTGGTGTCTTAGAGCAGGTTCTATCACTGTTCACGTAATTTTTTGCAACCACCACACATCATTTTCCTGCAGTCCATGACCCACTTTCAACTATCGCTTTGTTACGAGTGTACGCTCTCATAAATTTCTTCCTTAAATTAAGGGATGTTTGTTTCTTTTAGTCTGTTCCTTGCATTTTCCTTGCTTTATGTGCCCTACATTATTTTGCTTCCAAGGAGGCAGAATTCCTTTACTTCAGCTATATCAACTACCTCTATTTTTCTGCACGTTGTTACAGAATAGAATAAAAAGCACTTCTGAGATAGAGAAATTTGTTAGTATCAAATATAAATTTATGAGTTAGGAAGTCTTTCCTGAAAGTGGTTATCTGGTGACTAAGCTTCTATGGAAGTGAAATGTGGGTGAAAACGATACAGACAAGTAGAGAATAGAAAATTTTGAAGCTCTGGCACTACAGAAGAATGCGCAAGTTTATATGGGTACAGTTAGTAACTGATGAGGAGCTACCAAACTTAAGTGAGGAAAAAAACTTGACTAAATTAAGGAATTGCTTGACAGGATCCTGTGCATTAATGGATTGTCAGTTTGGTAATGGAGGGAACAGTGGATGTAAAAATTTTGTATGGAGACCAAAATATAAATGTAGCACACAAGTTTAAA
This sequence comes from Schistocerca gregaria, assembly GCF_023897955.1. Lineage (NCBI taxonomy): Eukaryota > Metazoa > Arthropoda > Insecta > Orthoptera > Acrididae > Schistocerca > Schistocerca gregaria. Next base: position 258,410,687 of record NC_064920.1, on the reverse strand, counting down.
TGAATGCAGTCGTTATTCACAGATGAAGAGGCTTGCACAAGATAGATGAGCATGAAGAGCTTCAGACTGAAGACCTTTCACCAGAATTTTGATCACACTGCTGAACCTTCTTTTCTTGCCATAGTTGCTTCTCTGGCATACAAGGGAATTCCTAAGAGAAGCCTTAAACCTTTTTTTAGCCTGAGCACTTCTCTCTTGGTCTCCTATTCTAATTATTAAATATTTTTGTGAGAATATGAAACTTTTTCACCATTTCACACAGCCAAACAAGTCTTTCTCTGTTATCAAGTTCAATGTTAGAAATGCCTGTCTTGTGCCTTAAGCTTTCATAAAGAGAAACTGGTCATCTAACATTCCTTGAATTTTGTTTTCCATTCTTCTGTACATTGTTCTTGTCTGCAATGTGGGTGAATGAGCTGTTAAGGAAATTGTGGGATAGTTCTTCAACACTGTTCATTTTTGGCATGCTGGTGTAGAAGCTTCCAAGAAACCACTTAGTGCAAAATCTGTGCATTTCACAGGTTTATTTACATATGTCACCCAACTTTCAATAATCCACTGTGTCTTCCATCTGCTATACATTTATATTCAAAACTTATATACTAAAATTTTATGTAAAATTTAAACATCCATTTTGTGTTGATTGTTTCAAAAAAATCACGTGGATGACATGATTTATTGTTTCTTGGTCTATCTATCTTCTTGTTTCTTTTAGCTAACCTTTATCCTGTATCTTCAAAGCATTGAATGTTAATTTTTGGATTTTGCAGTATTAATAGCAGAAGGTGGCAGGATGCCCTTCCTGTATCACAGTGTCCATCAAACCAGAAACACATGTGTAGGGTCTTCTGCATATGGTGCTGTACTCTTGGAAGGTGGGAGTGTCCATAGCTTTCGCATCATGAAATGAACAAGAAAGTGCAACATTTTATCACCATAATGTTGAAATAAACATCTCGTTTCACGTTCACAGTACACTGAATGAATAGGCCCATGTCATAGTAAGAGAAACATTACAGAAACTTGAGCTACATCGATCAGTCACTGTGGGTAAAATGCCTCATTTGGCTGTTAAATACTTCATTTGGTTGTCTGTGTACTCAACACCTTATATAATTTGAAAAGTGGCAATACTATTACTTGTTGATTAGATTAGATGTACTTTTCATTCCAATTTATCCATAGTGAGATCCTCTGGGATGTGAACATGTCAGAAAACAAGAATACGCAGTGAATATTTACAAAATAAGAACACATGTTAATGTATCTTTTATCACCAAATATTAAATATTCAATACACTTCAGTGAAAATGATAATTCTTAGGCTATCATTGCCAAGCAACATCAACTACAGGAAATGACATAGCAAACATTTTACAGCATTTATTTACAATGATCACATTACTGCATAATATTGTACATAAGTCAGATTTATGAAATATTAACGTTATGTGATATTAATAACATGCATGCATCAATTGTTTCTGCTAAAAAATTCATCCATTTAGTAGGAGGAGCTGACCACCAATAAATCTTTTAGACTCTTCTTAAACTGAACTTCATTATTACTTCTTTTTATGGCTCCTGGCATGTTACTGAAAATGTATATTGCTGAATAGTGGACACTTTTCTGAACCAAAGTAAGTGACTAAATCTTTGAGGAAGTTATACTGATTTCTAGAATTGATTCCATACTATACTATTTCTAGTACTGATTCCATGCTATACACTTACAGTCAGCTATTGCCCAGTTTCTGTGTTTTTTGGCCCACTTCAGATGTGCAGCTTTATTTGAGTACAGGCCATTTGTAAGCTACCCAACTCGAAATGTCACTCAGAAACAAACTGAAATAGACGTACATTCAGATACAGCAGTAATTCCTGACTGGTTTGACCGAGCGAGATGGTGCAGTGGTTAGCACACTGGAATCGCATTCTGGAGGACGACAGTTCAAACCTGCGTCCGGCCATCCTGATTTTGTGTGTGTGTGTGTGTGTGTGTGTGTGTGTGTGTGTGTGTTTGTGTGTGTGTGTATGTGTGTAATTACAAAGGAGACTGTTTGGCTGAAAGCTTATGTGTTTCACAGCCTTTTTGTCATTCCTATCTGTGACTCAACATCTCTGCTATATGGTGAGTAGCTATCTATTCTTTTCATAATATCGTCATTATTCCATATAGGATTTTCCATTGTTTGAACAGTAGTAGTTGCATGATATGATGAAAAACAAAAGACAGCTATAATTTTTATTTGTTAACAAAGACATGTGAAGCATTATTTCATCATCATCAACATGATGACATTTTATTGATATCACTGATTTCATTAGAATTTTTAAGGAGGCACGATGGTGATTTTACAAAAAAAATATATTTTAAAAATAAATACACTCCTGGAAATGGAAAAAAGAACACACTGACACCGGTGTGTCAGACCCACCATACTTGCTCCGGACACTGCGAGGGGGCTGTACAAGCAATGATCACACGCACGGCACAGCGGACACACCTGGAACAGCGGTGTTGGCCGTCGAATGGGGCTAGCTGCGCAGCATTTGTGCACCGCCGCCGCCAGTGTCAGCCCGTTTGCCGTGGCATACGGAGCTCCATCGCAGTCTTTAACACTGATAGCATGCTGCGACAGCGTGGACGTGAACCGTATGTGCAGTTGACGGACTTTGAGCGAGGGTGTATAGTGGGCATGGACGTACCACCGAATTGCTCAACACGTGGGGCGTGAGGTCTCCACAGTACATCGACGTTGTCCTCAGTGGTCGGCGGAAGGTGCACGTGCCCGCCGACCTGGGACCGGACCGCAGCGACGCACGGATGCACGCCAAGACCGTAGGATCCTACGCAGTGCCGTAGGGGACCGCACCGCCACTTCCCAGCAAATTAGGGACACTGTTGCTCTTGGGGTATCGGCGAGGACCATTCGCAACCATCTCCATGAAGCTGGGCTACGGTCCCGCACACCATTAGGCCGTCTTCCGCTCACGCCTCAACATCGTGCAGCCCGCCTCCAGTGGTGTCGCGACAGGCGTGAATGGAGGGACGAATGGAGACGTGTAGTCTTGAGCGATGAGAGAAGCTTCTGCCTTGGTGCCAATGATGGTCGTATGCGTGTTTGGCGCCGTGCAGGTGAGTGCCACAATCAGGACTGCATACGACCGAGGCACACAGGGCCAACACCCGTAATGATGGTGTGGGGAGCGATCTCCTACACTGGCCGTACACCTCTGGTGATCGTCGAGGGGACACTGAATAGTGCACGGTACATCTAAACCGTCATCGAACCTATCGTTCTACCATTCCTAGACCGGCAAGGGAACTTGCTGTTCCAACAGGACAATGCACGTCCACATGTATCCCGTGCCACCCAACGTGCTCTAGAAGGTGTAAGTCAACTACCCTGGCCAGCAAGATCTCCGGATCTGTCCCCCATAGAGCATGTTTGGGACTGGATGAAGCGTCGTCTCACGCGGTCTGCACGTCCAGCACGAACGCTCGTCCAACTGAGGTGCCAGGTGGAAATGGCATGGCAAGCCGTTCCACAGTACTACATCCAGCATCTCTACGATCGTCTCCATGGGAGAATAGCAGCCTGCATTGCTGCGAAAGGTGGATATACACTGTACTAGTGCCGACATTGTGCATGCTCTGTTGCCTGTGTCTATGTGCCTGTGGTTCTGTCAGTGTGATCATGTGATGTATCTGACCCCAGGAATGTGTCAATAAAGTTTCCCCTTCCTGGGACAATGAATTCACGGTGTTCTTATTTCAATTTCCAGGAGTGTATATTAATTTATGACTTACTGACAATACGTTCCCAAGTTTTTATGACTATGACCATTATTTTCACTGCAATAAATTAAGTACATCACTGCCTGCCTGCCTGCCTGCCTGAACTTACATATCATTCAGCTTGCTTTCAATCCAAAATTTGTATAATCGATATTGTTTTATCTTTTACATCTGGACACTACAGCATTGCAAAATCTTTGTTGTAGTTACAGGAGTCAGCCAAAGATGACACTATTTCTACGAATAAGCAATGTAACCAAGTCTGAGATGTCATGTGATATAATTACTGGTGTTCACACAGGGTTAATATGATAATTTGGGTGAATTGTGCATATATTATCCACAATTATCCCTGCTTACAATGGATGAAAAGCAAATTCTGCCTGGAATCATTTTACTCTCAAGATATTTCCGGAGGTTCTCTCGATGAGAGTGCTAGGAACAAAATGGATTCTAATTTGCCACTGCAACTTGAAAATTCATGTGCATCTTGCACAGCCAAAAAATGTTTACATGCAGTTACACAATACACAAAACTGTAATAATTTTTAAGACGTGCTCCCTGACTGCAAGATAGCGATAACATCTGTGGCAACGATAAAAGATAGGTAGGGCAGACATGATTATTAATGAGCAATTCTGCATGCATTAATCAATTGGTAGTTCTCTGCCTGTCAATCTGTGTTGAGATCTGAAAGAGAGTACATGTATGTGTAAAAAATGCACACATGCCAAGTATTATTAACCTTGTGAATGTATTACATCAAGGTCGTGCATGAAAATATATTCAGGACAGTTTTAAAAAGTTGTTTGAATATGTATTTATTAGTCCATGAAGGATATTACAACAAGTATTTGGATGATCGTGAAGTCCTGCAAGGACACCAGTAATAATGGAGCGAAATACCAACATGTAACCACTATGTTACAGAGGTACAAGCAATTATTTCTGGAAGGGACAGAATAACATTTTTAATTTTTATATTTATGTATTCACAATGAAATCTTTTTGTTCCATTTTTTCTTCATTAACTAGGATACTGTTTGGATAGCTGAAACCCCCCTTTTTCTATTATATATTCGAGAATAAACTTAAAAATCATTTAACCCTTCAAATAATATTTGCTTTTCATTACCAAATCCCTTTTCCCACTAATTATCCCACAGACTGTTAAGTAGCACTAGCAAACACACAGGAGAAGTTAACGCCTAAAGTAATATACATAAATTACGCCTACAAGAAAAGATAACCTTTCACATATAATATTGGTCTTTCTTTGTGTGCTTATTCTTTAAGATAAATAAAACACAAATGAGCCAGTAAAAATTAAAATAATGATATAAACGGCTTGTCTTCTGGGACCATAATTTTTCTACGTGGCTAATCCATTAAGTGTTAAGTTTTGAATGAGAATGTAATGCTCAATGATTTACGAAATGCATTACACATTCTCACATGTAACATAATTCATCCAGTGTAAAACAAAATTATCTTTGACAGCAATGCTTCTCAAATCATCACACGCACTGTTTTCCTGAGGCCTGTTAGAAATATAAACAGTTATGACATCATGTTCATCAAAAGCAGACTCTTGTGTATGCACTGTGTTTTGTTGTTGTAAATCACACTTTTTTTGTAACTAAAGTTTTATTTTGGTGTTACCCTCTTGTTTATGTTTTATTGTTGCAGTATTCTTCTGCAGTAGAGGGCTAAACTAAAATTGTTTTTTAGAGTATCAGTTCTTACGGTCAGAATTACAAAAATTTAACTGAAAAGTAGGATAGTGAAAAATTTCTGGAATTCTAAAAAATTCCTGGAATTCTAAAAAATTTCCAGGTTTTGCTGAATTATTTTCAGCATGAAAATATTCTCATATTTTTTCCAGATTTCATGGTTGACATGGTATTGTACACCCTGAGTTTGTGGTCCCAAAACTGTTTAGACAGCAACATATATTGCTGTTCTATATTACAACCCAGGCAATGAAGAAAAAGCAAAGGTATTAGAACTTTTAGGAATGAATCAAAGAACTTAGACATTACAAACACTGACAATGCTGGACAAGACGTGGGTCAATAAGGCTGCTGCAGCATTGATAAATACATCCAAAATTCACAAGTAGTTGACAAGATCATGTAGAAGAGGAAGAGAAGCTGACAAAGACCCTGAATACCGTGAGGAAGATTTTAAACATGTATAAAATCCCTATTTTTCAAGAAAAGTTGTAAAATTAAACAAAGCAAACTTTAAATCTGTTTTTCTACAAACATTATTTTTGTTTTGTTTTTAGGAACATTAAGGTTAACTCAAAGATGGTTTAAGCTAGAACGTTCAAACTGCTGAGTTCTTGTAAGTAAGTAGCCTGTTTGTAATGGACTAATGAAGTACATAGGAGCGAATTACAAGTGATACGTGGTGAAATACATGAAAAATTCACACTCAAAAACTGTTCACATAAAAAATTAATAAAACCTTATTTAATGATACTGTAGTATTCATTTTAACCCAACAATGCAAACTCCACGTTGGAATAGGACAGATTGCTACTCACTGTAAAGATCACACGTTGAGCTGCAGACAGGCACAACAAAAAGACCATTACACCTTATAGCTTTCGTGCAAAGCCTTCTCCAGCAAAGTAAAACACACACACACACACACACACACACACACACACACACACACACACACACACTTCCACAAGCAAGCACACAAGACACCTCATACACACACAACTGCTACCACCGGCAGCTCCAACTGGTGTGCAACTGTCATATGAACGGCGATCTGAAGTGCGGTAGAGAAGGGAGAGGGACAGCAAAGTATGAGCAGAGGAAGAGAAGAGCGGTATCTGTCAGGGGATACGTGGACTAGAGACTGCCAGGTGCAGCATTTGAAAGTGGGGCATGGGGAGGAAGAAAAAAATTGGGAGCGGAAAAGAAGAGGATCAGGTAAGGGGGAAAGGATGGGCGGGTACATTGACAATGAGCAGCACACAAAGAGGGTGGGGGAATGTGACAGGGAGTAGACAATAGAGTGAAAGGGTGGAAACTGTTGGGTGGAGAGAGAGAGGGCACAGTAGGCTGAGGCCGTTATAATTTTGGGAGCAGATAATATGTGCAATGATAACTCCCATCTGCACAGTTCAGTGAAGCTGGTGTGGCTAAGATCAAAGTTGACCAACCTGTGGCATAACATGCAGCTTAACACACCGTACTTGATTTCAATGGCTGCTTGACAACCTGGGACATCTGGATCCTCCTCTCCACCACCAGCTTTCAGAACTGTACAGATAGGTGTTATCTTTACAACACACTATCCACTCCCGAAATTATCCCACATCAACCTATAGTAACCTACTGTCCCCACACCTTCCACCCAATAGTTTCCACCCCCTCATCCTTTTGCCTTCTCCCTTTTCAAGTTCCCACACCCTCTTTGTTTGTGTACCAGCCTCTGTCAACCCCTACCTCCCAACACTTTGCCTGGCAGTCTCTATAACCTGCACACTCTGGCCCGTAAGACAGCACTCTTCTCTCCCCCACCAGATCCTGCTGTCCCTCCCCCCTCCCCACCCCACTCCACTCCAGATTGCTATTCACATGACATTCACATCCGAGTCAGAGCTGCCGATGGTAACAGTCATGTGCGCATGTGCGTGTGAGAGCAATCTATTCTTATCCTAGTATTATTATTAATTTTAGTCCAAGATGAATATAAAAAGACTGTTTTGGCCAAGTTTTATGATACTGTGTATTTTGGTTGAGAATTTAAGTATTTCTAAATTGTTTAATGTTGCTGCATAGTTATTAACAACTAATAATGTTAATATTCATTGTATAACTTCTTTTCGTATAAAGAATACTAGGCTGATTTCCTTCGAACAGATGTGTCCAGATGTGACGGTTCGCCCACTTTTATTTCTTAGTCGATTGTCCTCGGTGTCAATGTACTGGCTGAAAAAATAGGGAGTGGAAGTGCAGTACTGTCTACTGCAAAAAAGTAGCCAACAGATGCACAGTTGCGTTTCACAGTCCTTTACTTTCACTGTTCACAACCCCCCCCCCCCCCCCCCCCCCCCCCCAATATTAATCAGATATATGGCCAGTGCACTACTGTTTAACTTTTGATAAGCCTCATTAATAGGTTGCAGGCGAACATCCATATACTGTTATAGAATAGTTTACTGTTGAACATCTATGAACAGTAAAAAACATAACCACATAGTTCACAGTTTTTTCGGAATAATCAGGTACGCATGGAACAGATGCTGTCATTGTTTTAACACACGGCCTAATTGTGTTATGCTTCTTTCACAGTTAAGTTGATGCATTGTTGTTGTTGTTCTAATCAACACAGGTTTCTTGTCTGATGCCCGGCCATGGACGGACTGTCCCGCAACAAAAAAAATTGGGCCCTTATATATCCTCATAATAATAGGTACTAAAACAACTACACATTGTTCAAAGCTAAATTTACAGAAATTACAATTAAAACTTAATTCATTAAATTAACTGAATACCTCGACAAATTAGTTCTTTTTAATAGTTTCTTCTACCACAAAAATTAGGCTGAATTGTTTCTTTAAATCATGAAATTGACATACATCATTACGCAAACAAAACTTTTGACAAAACTGTTAATTACTTTGGATTTAATTAAGGGCTGGCTTTGCTAACATGGTTTTGAATAGATCTAAACAGATACTTTAAGATTACTAGTATTTTGTCTTCCAAATGTTTACAGTTATTGCAGAATTTATATTTGTTTATAAGTCAACAGCAGAATTTAATTTAAGAAATAGTTACTTATTTCACCCTATAATGAAAGTATTAATTAGCAATAGTCAAAATAAATTAGAAAATCAATTACACACATAAAAATAAGCACAAAATTAGATATGGTGCTATATTCTTTAAAACTAAGGGCCAACCTTTCTCTTTCATGAAAATGCTGATATACTCACATATGTTAATGATGATAAGTCAAAAGTGAAAAAAGGAATTTTAAGGAGGCAGATGGCAAAACAAGAAGGGGAGTAAAAATATCCTGTGTTGCTTCATAACATGGTGAATATTTAGCATTTATTTTTCAACTAAATTTAACATTTACTTTTAATTTAATTAAATAATTCTGCAATTTTACGACCATCCCCTCCTTAAATTTGAAATAGAGGAGTACAAACGGTAAACTATAAAGCAACTGGAGAGACTAAACTTACCTGATAGGTTTTTATGCGCAGCTGCTGTTCTCTGCACACTGAATCCTGTGTTAACATTTTAGTCATAAGACTGAATAGTTGTTGAATTCTCTGATCAAGGCGCAAGTCCTCACCATGTTTTATTATACAGTGATGTTCCTTTGCATCATTGCCAAGTATTGTTAGCCTTATAGGTTTCCGCACTGAATGTAATACGATCACCTTTTGCAACAAAATTACAATGTTTGTCAAGATGCAGAATCAAATGGTCATCTAAAATGGAATACTTTTAAAGTACACTTAAAAATAAAAGTGTTATAATTGTTAAGAAGGGATATGCTACATGTATGCCACTCATATTGTAACTGAGACATTCTAGAAACAGACATGAATAATGTTGCCTTAAAAAAAAAAAAAAAAAGGCCCTAAGTTAGCAGAATATATTATTGTTATACTCCTTTAACCAATTCACATTGAAATGAGATGATCTGCCATCAGAAAGAATTCAGAAAGTGTGCCAGTCACATTTGTTGTTGTTTTAGTCCGAAGACTGGTTTGATGCAGTTCTTCACATTACATTACAACTACAGAATTCACAGCAGAGACTGGGTATGAGTGTTTGAAAGGGCTTAAGAGAGACTTTTGAAGAACAGAAATCCAATTCAAAAACAAAGGTTTGCTCCTGAATTATAGAGTATAGTGTTTTAAGGGCAGGAGATGGTTTATATCTTACCAGAGATAGTGCTAAAATTGTATATTAGCACAGACACAAATGTACGCATTTCACTTGTAATGAAATTTTGTTTGCTAGCAATATCTGAAGGACAATACTTCAAATGTGTTTTGACATAGTCCTATAGTTACTTCCACCAAATACATTCTAAGAACTAGGACAGCTAACTTACTGCCAATTTATGAATTCACAAACACTACCACTTTTTTCGCAGCCTGAGGAGAGACAATAGAGCTGCTAAAACCCAATTACAATGAAGAAACTGGAAGAAGGTAAAACATCACACATTTATATATAATCTCCTTGGTAAATCAAGTCAATTAGTGCTACTCATAAATTAATGTGGGAAATGCATCATTTCCATTACACAATAAGTCATGTGCGAAGTGATATATGTGTTACTACTTAATACAACCACATCTACACTTTGATGTGTCAAAGCATCCTCTGTTTTCAATAGGCTACATTCTCTTAGTACTATTTACCCGAAGCATTAAAACATGTCTTTTTACAAATATGCAAATAGGACTACTCTATGAAATTAATTTCAACGATAAGATTTTTCTTTGCCTCCACTGAAGTAGAGATCTGCAGAATATATATGCTGTGTGAGATTTTTTGTTGTTGTTGTGGTTTGCACCACGAGGCACAGGTTTAAAACAGCAACTAAAAGGGAAAACACGATAAAAGACAGATTGAAAGGCATAGGATTTAATAAAAAAAAAGCATAATCAAATGTCCTTAGACAGGTTTGTCAAGTTGATAAAACAAAGAACTCGAACAGCTGGTCCTGGGTCATCTGCTAAAAATGGCATCCAGAGTACATGGCAGGCCAAGATCAAGACGCAGTGTATTAAAATCCGGACAGGACATTAAAATGTGGTGGACCGTCAGCAATTGCCCACATGGGCAGAACGGCGCCGGCGCATCCGTCAGCAGATGGCGATGGCTGAACCGGCAGTGTCCAATTCGTAACCGGGCCAAAACGACCTCCTCCTGCCAAGAAGGGCGTGAGGAGGTCGTGCAAGCCAGGAAAAGAGGTTTCAAGGCCCAAAGCTTGTTGTCCGTAAGTGCACCCCAATCGGCATGCCACAGCGATAAAATGCGGCAACAAATGACCCTGCTAAAATCTGATGAAGGGACACAACAAGAAGCTGTCCGAGGCTGGAGGACCACAGACAAGGCCGCGGCATCTGCAGCTTCGTTCCCAGGGATATCGACATGGCCAGGAACCCACATAAAGCTAACCGGAGAACCGTCGTCCACCAGCTGCTGAAGACAGCGTTGGATCCGGTGCACGAAAGAGTGAACCGGATACGGATCACTAAGGCTCTGGATGGCGCTCAGGGAATCGGAGCAGATCACATAAGCAGAATGTCGGTAAAGAACAGCCTGGTAGAGGGCAAAGAGCTCAGCTGCGAAGACTGAAAAATGGCGATGGAGCTGGTATTTGAAACTTTGTGCCCCGACAATAAAAGAACACCCGACACCGTCATTGGTCTTAGAGCCATCTGTACAAATGAAGGTCATATTAATGAACTTCGAACGAAGTTCGACAAAACGGGAGTGGTATACCGAATTGGGGGTAACCTTCTTTGGGAGCGAGCTGAGGTCAAGGTGAACGCAAACCTGAGCCTGGAGCCAAGGTGGCGTGTGGCTCTCGCCCACTCTAAAGGTTGCAGGGAGTGAAAAATCAAGAAGTTGCAGGAGGCGACGAAAGCGAACTCCAAAAAAAAGTAACGATAAGACGGGTGGTCGGGCATTGACAGTAGCCGACAGACATACCAACAAAGCAGTATATCATGCCGGTAGGTGAGTAGCAATTCACTGGCTTCAGAATGAAGACTCTTGATGGGACTAGTATAAAACGCGCTGATCGCAAGACGTAAACGCCGATGTTGTATGGAGTTAAGGAAGCATAAGATGGACGGCGGTGCAGAGGAGTATACGAAGCTCCCATAATCCAGCTTGGAGCGGACGCTCGACTGATATAGGCGAAGTAGGATGGTTCGATCCGCTACCCACGACATACCACTGAGAACACGGAGGACATTTAGAGAACGGGTACCAACGGGCAGCCAAATATGACATATGTGGAGACCAGCTAAGTTTCCTGTCAAATGTAAGACCTAAAAATTTTGTTGTCTCCACGAATGGAAGAGCAATGGGACCGAGTCATAAGGATGGTGGGAGAAACTCTTTGTAGTGCCAGAAGTTAATACAGACCGTCTTATCGGCAGAAAAATGGAAGCCATTGGTGACAATCCAGGAGTGAAGACGGTCAAGAGAACGCTGAAGACAGCGCTCCAGCAAACATGTACACTGCGCGCTGTAATAGATGGTAAAATCGTGCACGAAAAGGGAGCTTGATACATCAGCTGGGAGGCAAACCATTATTCGATTGATTGCTATGGCAAAGAGAGCGAGGCTCAAAACTGAGCCCTGTGGCACCCCACTCTCCTGGCGAAAGGTGTCTGACAGGACAGAACCCACACGTACCCTGAACTGTCGACCCATTAAAAAGGAAGGAATAAAAAGAGGGAGGCGACCGCAAAGGCCCCATGTGTGCATGGTGCGGAGAATGCCCACCCTCCAACAGGTGTCGTAAGCCTTCTCCAAATCAAAGAACGGGCGCTTTTGCAAGAAGTTATTCATAATGAAGGTCAACAAGGTAACCAGATGGTCAACAGCAGAGCGGCGCCTACGAAATCCACATTGTACATAGGTAAGTAGGCGTTGAGATTCGAGCAGCCACACCAAACCAGAGTTAACCATTCGCTCCATCACCTTACAGACACAGCTGGTAAGCGAGATGGGTTGATAACTGGAAGGCAAGTGCTTGTCCACCCCGGGCTTAGGAATCGGTACAACAATAGACTCGCACCAGCATGTGGGAACATGACCCTCAATCTAGATGCGATTCTAAGTGAGAAGAGGGAAACCTTTACCCGCAGGAGAAAGTTCTTCAGCATCTGAATATGAATAGAATGAGGCCCTGGAGTGGAGGACCATGACCGGGCAAGTGCATTTTCGAGTTCCCGCATGGTGAATGGGGCATTATAACTTTCACGATTCGAGGAGCGGAAGTTAGGTGGCCTAGCCTCCTCTGCCTGTTTTCCGGGGAGGAAGGAGGGTGATAATGAGCGGAACTCGAAACCTCTGCGAAAAAGCAGCCGTAGGCATTGGAGACATCCTCAGGGGCCACAAGGACGTCATTCGCGACCGTCAAGCCAGAAACTGGTGAGTGGACCTTAAGCCAGATAGCTGGCGCAGGCTGCCCCAGACAACAGAAGAAGGAGTAAAACTGTTGAAGGTGCTTGTGAAAGCAGCTGAGCTAGCTTTCCTGCTTTTTTCAATAATATGACGACACTGCGCACGTAATCGTTTATAATTGAAGGTGCGTAAAACACCATCGACGAGCACGTAAAGGGTCTCTACATGCTGCAGTCCACCAGGGGACTGGTACGTGACGTGGAGAAGAAGTAGTGTGAGGGATGGGATATTCAGCAGCAGTGAGGGGTGCGACCTGACTATCGCAGCTTGTGAAGGTTTGATCCTAATAGGTCGCCCTGGAAGAGAAGAGCCCCCAGTCTGCTTTGGGGATGTTCCACCTAGTTGAGCACGGAGAGGGAGTATGATGCAGGAGATGGATAACACACAGGAAGTGGTCGCTCGAATATGTATCAGGAAGTGCATACCACTCAAACCGGCATGCAAGTTGGGTAGTACATATAGAGAGGTCTAAATAGGAACAGGTGTGAGATGTGTCCGAAAGAAAAGTAGGGGCGCCAGTAATGAGGCAGACAAGATTGAGCTGGTTGAAAAGGTCTGCCAACAGGGAGCCCCTCGGGCAGGATGCTGGAGAGGCCCAAAGGGGATGGTGGCATTTAAGTCTCTAATCAACAAAAATGATGCAAGTAGTTGAGCAATAATTTGCATCATGTCAGCCCTGGTAACGGCGGACGATGATGGAGTGTAAACGATACAAATGGAAAATGTAAAAGTGGGGAGAGTAATTCGGACGGCAAATTCCTGCAGGCCGGTGTGCAATGTGATGGGATCGTAGTAAATATCATCCCAGACCAGCAACATAACCCCTCCATGAGCCGGAATACCTGCCGGGGAGAGGGGTGGGGGTAGGTCAAAATGCACAGATGTGTAGTGTGCTAAGGCAACTTGATTCCATGGGCGTAGCTTCATCTCCTGGAGGGCTACGACGAGCAGACGGTGCAAGCAGAGCAGCAACTTTAAGTCCTCTCGGTTGGAGCGAATGCTGTGAATATTCCAGTGAATAAGTGCCATCGTGAGAAGAAAACAAAAAAGAAGATGCAAAAAGCGGTCACCTCGAAGGTCGCTGAGGGCCTGGTTTTGAGCGAACACTGCCGCCGCTATCAGTAGGCGGACAGTCATCGTCCATTGGTTCTATAGGTTCACTCGGCCAACTTGTTAAGATGGCCGGGAGGGGGAGCTTCCTCCGCCAGTGAACGGCCAGATGTTTGGCTACCAGCGGTGCGGCCAGGCGAAACCAATGACGGCCTGGGGCGGCAACCACTGGGTGGCGCAGGAGAAGAAATGCGCCGTGGCGGAGAAGAACTGTGCTTCCTATGAGCCTTCTTGGAAGGTCGTTTAGTGGAAGTACTGGTCGATGGCTGGGAGTTCGAGTTACGTACGAAGTCTGCACGGGATGGTTCCTTCTTGAAGGCCCATGCATCTGACTTCTGGGTCTTCGTCTTGGCAGAAGCTGATGAAGGTGCTTGTGTCTGAGGGGTGACGGGAGGAAGAGGAGACGTCGACCGGGCGATCTTAGCACTGACCGAATAGATGACCGTAGTGCTGAAGGTCAGATTGCATGTCTGCGTCGCCACCTCCCTGGTAGTCCGAGGAGAGGCGAGGACAGTACTGTATTTCCCTGCTGGGAGCGCAGCGTGGGCTTCCTACTAACAAATAGCTTGCGAGCAGCCGAGGTGGACACATTCTTTTTGACCTGAATTTCCTGTATAAAGCTTTCTTCCTCGTAGATGGGAGAAGCGGGAGGACGCTGCATGGTCACCCTGACAGTTCACACAACGATGAGACGGAGGTGGACAGTCACCCTCATGGGCATCCCTGCCACAAATGACACATTTAGCAACATTGGAACAAGACTGGTGAGTGTGATTAAAACGCTGACACTGGTAGCAGCACGTAGGTGTCGGGACATAGGGGCGAACAGAAATAACCTCATAGCCCGCGTTGACGCGCGACGGCAGCTGAACACTATCAAAGGTCAAGAAAAGTGTCCGGTTCGGTACAAGGTCATTGTAGACCTTTTTAATGACCCTATGGACAGTCGTCATGCCCTGCTCAGCGAGGAAAGACTGAATCTCCTCGTCAGTCAATCCGTTGAGTGATCTATTATATACCACACCACGAGACGAATTCAAAGTGCGGTGAGCCTCCACCCGGACAGGGAACGTGTACAGGAGTGTGGCCCGAAGCAGTTTTTGTGCCTGAAAGGCACTCTCAGTTTCTAGTAACAAAGTACCGTTATGCAACCTGGTAAAAGACTTGACAGATCCGGATATGGCATCTACACCCTTCTGGATAACGAAAGGGTTGACAGAGGAAAAATCCTTTCTGTCCTCAGATCGAGAAACTACGAGGAACTGTGGGGCAGGCGGTAGTACTTTTGTCACTGGTGGCTGGTCAAGTTTCCGTTTGTGGGCAGAAGTCCTTTGCGGAGGAATCCCCCATGATTGCCAGCCTCTCCGATGGCGCGCTACTTCCTTGTGGGGACCCTCTCAGAGGGCACTCCCGCCTTAGGTGATTGTTCACACCTCCCGAGAAACGGACGGAGGGACCAATCGGCATGGTCGGAAGGGTCGGAAGGTGTCAGCTCAGGCAATCACCTCTCCCTGGGCCTGGCCTTTACCAGGGGGTACGTGCGTGCCTTACTTGTCTACCCAGGGCGGGGAATTACGCGTTACCCCCGTCATGGGCTATGCGTGCGGGTCGGCCTTCAGGCACGCACAGGGAGTAAGGAAGAAGAGGAAAAAGAAGGGAGAGAGGGAGAGAAAGGACAGACTGTCTCAAACGCCGGGGTGGAGACCAGAGAAGGCAAGGAGAAGAAGGCAAGGAGAAGAAGGCAAGGGAAAGAGTAAGAAAGACAGTGAGATGGAGAAGAACAAAGAAAGGAACCAACCAAAGGAAGGAAGAAACCAGAAGAAGTGAAAAACCAAAATGACCGCAAATATAGGTCATGGAACGTGCGTCTCCCCCCTTGAGGGGGAGGGACTCCTTTTAGTCACCTCTTCGACAGGCAGGAATACCTCGGGCCTATTCTAACCTCTGGACCTGCAGGGGGGAGGGGTGTGTGAGATAAGTAATGTGACTTGTTTTTGTTTGTTTGTTCCCCCCCCCCCCCCCCCCCCCAAACAACAATATTGTCCCATTTCAATAAGTCCCCTTATGCAGCTATACACCAGTGGAGTCGTTCCCAGTCTCAGTAGCAGCGCTCAAAGGTTTTAACTGGTAGGGCCTTTAAGACATTTTTCAATTTCAGGAAAAGAGAAAAGTTCAAAGGACTTGGTTAACTGTTCATCCTGTAGGAAGATATTTTGTATGTGTGATACCTCTACTGCCAAAAACCAAATCAGCTCTGTTTTGATCTTTGATTTGCTCATTTGACCTTTTTTGGCCAAGGACGTCTCGCACCAAACCACACGTCACTTTGTCCTAGGATTGTACTAAAACATCCAGGATTTATCACCTGTGATCACACAACTGAACCATTCGTGGTCATTGGCAATCCTCTCAAGACCATCACTGCACACATTTCTTCGATTGTCCTTCAGCTCAGGTGCGAGACTTTACAATATTATTTTGGCACAAACCTTTTGCATGTGCAAAACTTCAATTAAAAAAGTTAAAGTGTTTAATAGGTCACCCATCATTCTTATTGTTAATCGTCATCTGATCTCACAAGAACATATGCACGTTTGATGTTTTCATTGGTTTTTTATTTTTAAGGTCTCTGTGAGCAAGGATAAGCTTCAACATGTTCTTAGACTTCCAAAAATGAGTTGTTCTGGCAAAAAAACTTGAGCTCTCAATAAGAAATATTCCCAATACGCCTGATTCAACTCTTCAAAAGTGATGCTCACAATTCTCCAAGTTTAACACAAAACTTGAAAGCAAATTCTGCTGTTCCATTTTCGTAACATACATCTAAAACACAACTCACTGATGGCACTCTCAAATCGTGTGATAGCTGAAACTTGGACTAAGCTGCTTGCTAGAATAAAGGATACCATATTCATTTTTTATGCACGTTTGTTTTTTCAGAGTTATATTTCTCTTCCTGCTTTCTTTGGAATGCTTTAATGGTTAGGCACATTAGGATGTGGTATGTCACAATTCACTAACAACAGAGAAGTATTTGCAATTGTAAATAATGTTACCTTCATATCACTGACATCTCACAGAGTGAGAAGAAAGAGATGCACATCCTTAATGTGGATAGTAATATTATAACATTTCTGTTAAATGCAGAGAGAAGTGGAAGTATCAACAATATATGAATTATTTATCTCAATAACAAGAAACACATGCTGGCATGTTGTATGCTGCCCAGTAAAACGTAATGTTATTAATAGCATGCTTTGGGTTGATGACAGATTTACATCCTTATTTGTATTGAAAGAAAAATGCAACCACAAGAATTATAAAATTATGAGAGAGAACTGCTCACAGGTACTATGTTCAAGTAACAAAATATTTAGTTCTACTGATAGTAACTTTAAAAAAAAGGATTATATGACATTACCCTAGTTTACACAACTAGAAGTTTCTTCTTCGGGGAGGAGAGGATAGGTTGCACAACATTAAAAAGGAAGGGCAGGTCACAAAGATACCAAAATGAGGGGGACCCAGCTACTGTCATGATAAAAGGTATGTTCTTGTCATCCTAGGATCTTAGTATCCTGTCCTTCCTTTTTAACCTTCCAGAACCCATCTTAAAAATAATGGAAATAAAAACTAATTAATGAAATGGGTAAGACTCGCAGTACAGCAAGCAAGATATAACAAATTTGATAATAGAGCATATGTATAGTGGAAAACAATCCATCGTATGAATATATGATTAGGAACAGTAGCAGTGGCTAAGAGGTTACAGCACTGTTAAGGGCAGCTCCAGCAGTCACTAAGTTGCCTATTTTTTTGGGAGGAGACAATATAGTGATGGTGATGGTGATGTATTCTGATGAAAGAGTCTGTGAGCAGTGATGGCTAGAATGAGAGCTAAACAACGCCTTTAATAATAATGGTAAACAGCCATAATTCATTGCTGGCAAATAAATTTAAAAAAACATAGATCTCAAAAATGTCGTATTACAGTGCAACTACTGAGGTTACACAAGCAAAAACTAGCACTTCATTTTGTAGAGGAAGCATATACATCAACTACAATTTTCTGTCCATCACAAAATGAAAACTAGCTATACAAATGCGATAGAGAAAGGAAGTCACTGACTGCTTAGCTCACTCATGGAAAATAATTTGCACTCGCTTGTGTACGTTTGTTTGGGAATGATGTAAAGGTACTGAGAAAGGAAGAGTGTGTGGAAGGCTGCAGTCTGCCATAGTTGCTGATGTCATATATATCAGGAGTAAACACTGGAGGAGAACATGAGAGAAGCTCTTTTCTGGTGAGGTTACAGTGTGCAGGTGCTGACAACGGATACATTTCTTAGATGAGAAACATACTGTATATAACTAAAGTATGGGTATACACACTATTCTGTGCCATTATGAAAGGTAAAGACATATTTGAAGGTTACATTAATACTTCATACCTCTGGATGGAAATTTGCAATCTTAATGTGCAAATGTGGAAGAGGGCGTGATTCTCCAGTATACTGTCCAGGTATTTCTAGGTCATTCCCCCACTTATCTCCTTGAAAGTTCTTAAGCCATGGGCTGAACTCCAGTAGAAAGTAACTGCTTTTAGTTGACCTTGACTTGTTGTGTAATTCCATCCTGCATTTCTGGATGATTTCTAGTGCTTCTTCAATATTACCACTATTGACGGTCTGTGTACATGTATAAATAGATAAATAAATAAATATGAATATAATCGAGGGAAACATTCCACGTGAGAAAAATATATCTAAAAACAAAGATGATGTAACTTACCAAATGAAAGCGTTGGTATGTTGATAGACACAAGTAAACACACACACACACACACACACACACACACACACACACACACACACACACACACACACACACACAATTCAAGCTTTCGCAACCCACGGTTGCTTCATCAGGAAAGAGGGGAGGAGAGGGAAAGATGAAAGGATATGGGTTTTAAGGGAGAGGGTAAGGAGTCATTCCAATACCGGGAGCGGAAAGACTTACCTTAGGGGGAAACAAAGGACAGGTATACTTACACTCGCACACACACACGTATCCATCCACACATATACAGACACAAGCAGGGACAAAAGAGGAGGAAAAATGGACACACATCCAAAATACTTGAGACACAACTATCTAAAAAGCAAAAAAATTCTGAATGATTTTAAGAATCATAGTAGCTGTATTACTGGTTATGCAAAACAAGAGGCAGCAAATAAATGTTAAAAGTCTCAAAAGCCATGAGTAACTGATGCTATTAACAGCTTAATTTTCTACGAATTCACATATTCATTTCACTCATTCATCATGCTTTGCAGAGCATGTCAAGAAGAACTATCTTCAAGGATTTGAAATTTTCAAGCACACATCAACAAAGAAGAAGCAATCACAGTAACTTCATCTGTACTAATTAATGGAAAATCTCATATAAAGATGTGAAACAAATACTAACAAAGAGATAGAGGGGCTGGCCAGTACTTACCTCAGCTCAGTACAGCCGATAGAAACACAAAAAAACAACCGAAAATTTAAGTTCCTAGCTTTCGGAATAAATGTTCCTTCATCAGGGAGGAGAGAGGGGAAAGAAAGGTTACGAAGCAACAGGGAAAGGAAAACAGGGAAGGTAGCAAGGATGGAAGCATGGTTGTCTGAGGGAAGCCAAAGATATTCTACTGCAGGTACTGTGCCAGCTTCAAACCAAAGAGGATGCATACAGAAGTAAAGAGGTGTATAGTATAAAGATGTAGGATGGAAAGATGCATGAATGGCTAAAGAGGAAAGGGAAAGAGGAGAAGACTGAAAAGTAAATGGGAGTGAGGTTGTCTAACGTAGGTTCAGTCCAGGGGGATGGCGGGATGAAAGGGTGTGCTGGAGTGCAAGTTCCCATCTCCGCAGTTCAGAGGGACTGGTGTTGGGTGGGAGAAGCCAAATGGCACATACAGTGTAGCAGGTTCCTAGGTCCCTAGAATTATGCTGGAGGGCATGCTCCGCTACTGGGTATTGGACATCTCCTAGGCGGACAGTTCGTCTGTGTCCGTTCATACGCTCAGCCAGTTTAGTTGTTGTCATACCAATGTAAAAGGCTATGCAGTGCAGGCATGTCAGCTGATAAATGACATGTGTAGTCTCACACGTGGCATTGCCTTGAATTGTGTATGTTTTCCTAGTAGCGGGGCTGGAGTAGGTGGTTGTGGGGGGATGCATGGGGCAGGTTTTGCAGCGGGGTCGGTTACAGGGGTAGGAACCGCTGGGTAGAGAAGGTAGTCTGGGAATATTGCAGGGTTTAACAAGGATGTTACGGAGGTTAGGGGGATGACGAAAGGCAACTCTGGGTGGTGTGGGGAGAATTTTGTCAAGGGATGATCTCATTTCAGGGGTTGACTTGAGAAAGTCATATCCCTGGCGGAGTAATTTATTGATGTATTCGAGGCCAGGATAATATTGGGTGACAAGGGGGATGCTTCTGTGTGGTCTGAGGGTAGGAATATTATTGTTGGACGGGGAGGAATGTATTGCTCGGGAGATCTGTTTGTGGACAAGGTCTGCAGGATAGTTGCGGGAGAGGAAAGCACTGGTCAGGTTATTGGTGTAATTGTTGAGGGATTCGTCACTGTGTATAGTATAAAGATGTAGGATGGTTTGAAGCTGGCACAGTACCTGCAGTAGAATATCTTTGGCTTCCCTCAGACAACCATGCTTCTATCCTTGCTACCTTCCCTGTTTTCCTTTCCCTGTTGCTTCATAATCTGGGTTGTGAGTAACTAAATCCACTTTCCCTTCTTCCCTTTCTTTCCCCTCTCTCCTCCCTGATGAAGGAACATTTATTCTGAAAGCTAGGAACTTAAATTTTCGGTTGTTTTTTTGTGTTTCTATCGGCTGTACTGAGCTGAGGTAAGTACTGGCCAGCCCCTCTATCTCTTTGTTAGTAATTGTTTCATAACTTCATCTGTACACTGTTACGTATTATTTGTTCTTAAGATAGCCGAATATAATTTACTAGAGTAGGGCAGCCACTGTTTTGAACAAAATTTTATGCTTCCTCATGCATATAAAACATAAAAGTAATCACCAGAACCCCCAACAGACAATGGAAATCGTACCTACAAAATTTACCTTATTATTGATTCACAAAAATTTGACATCTATTAATTTAGTAACAGAGAGAGCACTAAAGGAAGGAAGCTGTTGGCAGTACTAGGCACTCAGTCCTATGAGGAGCAAATGACCGTTGATGTAAACAGTTTTACATTTGATGTGGAATGGGCTAAAGACATTCTACAGGTAAGTCTAAGCATTGCTTGTGGACAATTACAACTTAGTAGCTGACTCACTTCTGCAGTGTTACATCACTACAGAAGGTCAATGTCTGCCAAGCTTTCGACATTCATTACAAATGGGGTACAGAATAGTACCCAGCTGTTTTTGATACACAACAAGAGTACACCCAACAGCCATATGCAGTAATGTTGATGTAGGTTCAGTCTGGAGAAGCCCCAGGAGAACAAATGAAATCAGCCAAATTAACAGGCTCTTTGTACAATTTGTATTGAAATATCAAGTTCTGAAGTATATCAGATCTAGCAGATGATGACATTAGTTGCACTTGCTGGCAAATTATCTGTAAACACGAAAAATACCATGATACAATGATGATTTTGGTGTCTCATACAATTAATTTTTATGCCTACTGAATTTTGGATTTTCATGCCTTGTTAAACTGTTTTTTAATATGAACACTTATCTTTTGGATGCAAAATGTTACAACAGAGCACAAATCAAAATTAATATATAGAAAATTGACCAACACAGAAAGAAAATACATTATTGTTACTAAAATTTGCATCTTTTTTTTTTCATCAACACACTGGGGTCAATTTTTTTTAGAGAAAAGAAATGAAATCCAATTACTTTGTTGTATGTTAAGTAACTAACAGTTGTGGTCAATATATGTTGTGATATTCACTGTAAAGATGAGACTCCCAAATGAAATCTGGTGGAATACAATTTTTAAAGAACAGAGTCACTGAAAGTAAAAGCCCAGAAATTGTCACAGTCATGATGATACTTCCAGGGGATCTCACAATAGAGATGTCATTCAGTCAATTGTGAACAATAAAACAAATGTTGTTAACACTGCTTTGATGTTCCCTTTCAAGGCATCAACAAATTTAGAGAAAAGACACATTCCCAAGCACCAAATATTTTATATCTTGTGGACATTTGTGTGTAGATGGCTGAGAGGGAGGACTTTTTTTGAGGGGGGAGAGGGTCGGATGGGGTGGGTAGGGGGTGGGAGAAGTGTGTGCTGCCACCGGACAGAGACCAGCAATTTTTTTTGAATAGTTTTTCCATGGTATACTACAAGTAATGAAAAATGCATTTCTTTCATCTAAGGTAGTGTTATGAGAATGGTACTGTGTGTTCTCAGAACTAATTTGTACCAGTGCAAATAATTACACAAAATTAATTTATGTAGATGATACAGGGTGTTTCAAAAATGACTGGTATATTTGAAACGGCAATAAAAACTAAACGAGCAGCGATAGAAATACACCGTTTGTTGCAATATGCTTGGGACAACAGTACATTTTCAGGCAGACAAACTTTCGAAATTACAGTAGTTACAATTGTCAACAACAGATGGCGCTGCGGTCTGGGAAACTCTATAGTACGATATTTTCCACATATCCACCATGTGTAGCAATAATATGGCGTAGTCTCTGAATGAAATTACCCGAAACCTTTGACAACGTGTCTGGCGGAATGGCTTCACATGCAGATGAGATGTACTGCTTCAGCTGTTCAATTGTTTCTGGATTCTGGCGGTACACCTGGTCTTTCAAGTGTCCACACAGAAAGAAGTCACAGGGGATCATGTCTGGCGAATAGGGAGGCCAATCCACGCCGCCTCCTGTATGTTTCGGATAGCCCGAAGCAATCACACGATCATCGAAATATTCATTCAGGAAATTAAAGACGTCGGCCGTGCGATGTGGCCGGGCACCATCTTGCATAAACCACGAGGTGTTCGCAGTGTCGTCTAAGGCAGTTTGTACCGCCACAAATTCACGAAGAATGTCCAGATAGCGTGATGCAGTAATCGTTTCGGATCTGAAGAATGGGCCAATGATTCCTCTGGAAGAAATGGCGGCCCAGACCAGTACTTTTTGAGGATGCAGGGACGATGGGACTGCAACATGGGCTTTTCGGTTCCCCATATGCGGCAGTTCTGTTTATTGATGAAGCCATCCAGGTAAAAATAAGCTTCGTCAGTAAACCAAATGCTGCCCACATGCATATTGCCGTCATCAATCCTGTGCACTATATCGTTAGCGAATGTCTCTCGTGCAGCAATGGTAGCGGCGCTGAGGAGTTGCCGCGTTTGAATTTTGTATGGATAGAGGTGTAAACTCTGGCACATGAGACGATACGTGGACGTTGGCGTCATGTGTACCGCAGCTGCAACACGGCAAACAGAAACCCGAGGCCGCTGTTGGATCACCTGCTGCACTAGCTGCGCGTTGCCCTCTCTGGTTGCCGTACGCGGTCGCCCTACCTTTCCAGCACGTTCATCCCTCACGTTCCTAGTCCGTTGAAATTTTTCAAACAGATCCTTTATTGTATCGCTTTTCGGTCCTTTGGTTACATTAAACCTCCGTTGAAAACTTCGTCTTGATGCAACAACACTGTGTTCTAGGCGGTGGAATTCCAACACCAGAAAAATCCTCTGTTCTAAGGATTAAACCATGTTGTCCACAGCACACTTGCACGTTGCGAACAGCACACGGTTACAGCAGAAAGACGACGTACAGAATGGCGCACCCACAGACTGCATTGTCTTCTATATCTTTCACATCACTTGCAGCGCCATCTGTTGTTGAAAATTGTAACTACTGTAATTTCGAAAGTTTGTCTGCCCGAAAATGTACTGTTGTCCCAAGCATATTGCAACAAACGGTGTATTTCTATCGCCACTCGTTTAGTTTTTATTGCCGTTTCAAATATACCGGTCATTTTGAAACACCCTGTAACTGCTCAATCATTTCATACCCATAATTTTCCCATATGGTATGAAATGGAACTGCAAAATGAATCCTCAAATCAACAAT
The DNA here is from genome assembly GCF_023897955.1 of Schistocerca gregaria. Taxonomy (NCBI): domain Eukaryota; kingdom Metazoa; phylum Arthropoda; class Insecta; order Orthoptera; family Acrididae; genus Schistocerca; species Schistocerca gregaria. Next base: position 258,386,441 of record NC_064920.1, on the reverse strand, counting down.
GTTTAGTTCACTGGTAAAATTATGAGGATATGCAGATCAATGTTCTCTCTCATCTTGTGTCAGAGGACTGAGCATAGGTTGGAAACTGAATATTTCCACTGTGCAACAATAAAATCAACTCACAAGGGAACATTTTTCATAAACTCCTCCATATTCGCACATATTGGGAGGATCTCGGAAGCACGTTAAACCTTTGGGAGGTCCATCCCCTCTTTTCTAAGACACACCTTTATAATACCTGAAACCACCAATATCATAGTTTGGTGTTCTTAAGCTGCAGTCACTCTTATTTTGTATAAAAATTGTATTTACAGTTTTCATTTGTGCATTTTTTAATAACTGAGATTGTAATATGTTACTCTACTCCAGTCTAAAGGTCGACCACATACCACCCATGCGCTAGCCAAAAGAACTATTTTTCAAGCACCAATCCCATTACTCAATGGACGATCTGTATATTATTTTAGCAACAAGGTCTTTTGTTAACTACCATGTCCTCAGGGAAGGTGTTATGTAAAGGGGATGGACAAAAAATATGGATTTTTACACTACTCTTGAATAATTAGATTAATATGTTCTGTATCCTCTATATTTGAAGGGTGAATAACTATATACATCTCAGATGAGCTATTGCTCCAGGAATAAGCCAGATCACATATCCTACATTATCTTTTTGTTTCAACTCCATCTTTCAATATAAAAACATAGGCAAATGATAAATGACTGATCTTTCATTAGAGATGCTGTGCAAGGTAAATCATTTTACTGTATCACATATGATTCTGGATAAGCAAAGCTATTTATGAGTTACACCAATATTACTGGCTTACTCAAGTGTACCTAGGATTATGAAATATACAGAATTGTACAGGCGGGAACTGCTTCTTAAGATTTTTGTGCATGCAGCTGAATGTCATCTATTCTGCATTAGAGACAAATACTTTTAGAATAAACTTTTGTACAATAGTATATTATGACAAACAAAATGCAAATACTAGAGTGTTTCTAATCATATACACTCCTGGAAATTGAAATAAGAACACCGTGAATTCATTGTCCCAGGAAGGGGAAACTATATTGACACATTCCTGGGGTCAGATACATCACATGATCACACTGACAGAACCACAGGCACATAGACACAGGCAACAGAGCATGCACAATGTCGGCACTAGTCCAGTGTATATCCACCTTTCGCAGCAATGCAGGCTGCTATTCTCCCATGGAGACGATTGTAGAGATGCTGGATGTAGTCCTGTGGAACGGCTTGCCATGCCATTTCCACCTGGCGCCTCAGTTGGACCAGCGTTCGTGCTGGACGTGCAGACCGCCTGAGACGATGCTTCATCCAGTCCCAAACATGCTCAATGGGGGACAGATACGGAGATCTTGCTGGCCAGGGTAATTGACTTACACCTTCTAGAGCACATTGGGTGGCACGGGATACATGCGGACGTGCAGTGTCCTGTTGGAACAGCAAGTTCCCATGCCGGTCTAGGAATGGTAGAACGATGGGTTCGATGACGGTTTGGATGTACCGTGCACTATTCAGTCTCCCCTCGACGATCACCAGAGGTGTACGGCCAGTGTAGGAGATCGCTCCCCACACCACGATGCCGTGTGTTGGCCCTGTGTGCCTCGGTCATATGCAGTCCTGATTGTGGCGCTCACCTGCACGGCGCCAAACACGCATACGACCATCATTGGCACCAAGGCAGAAGCGACTCTCATCGCTGAAGACGACACGTCTCCATTCGTCCCTCCATTCATGCCTGTCGCGACACCACTGGAGGCGGGCTGCACGATGTTGGGGTGTGAGCGGAAGACGGCCTAACGGCGTGCGGGACCGTAGCCCAGCTTCACGGAGACGGTTGCGAATAGTCCTCGCCGATACCCCAGGAGCAACAGTGTCCCTAATTTGCTGGGAAGTGGCGGTGCGGTCCCCTACGGCACTGCGTAGGATCCTACGGTCTTGGCGTGCATCCGTGCGTCGCTGCGGTCCGGTCCCAGGTCGACGGGCACGTGCACCTTCCGCCGACCACTGGCGACAACATCAATGTACTGTGGAGACCTCACGCCCCACATGTTGAGCAATTCGGCGGTACGTCCACCCGGCCTCCCGCATGCCCACTATACGCCCTCGCTCAAAGTCCGTCAACTGCACATACGGTTCACGTCCACGCTGTCGCGGCATGCTACCAGTGTTAAAGACTGTGATGGAGCTCCGTATGCCACGGCAAACTGGCTGACACTGACGGCGGCGGTGCACAAATGCTGCGCAGCTAGCGCCATTCGACAGCCAACACCGCGGTTCCTGGTGTGTCCGCTGTGCCGTGCGTGTGATCATTGCTTGTACAGCCCTCTCACAGTGTCCGGAGCAAGTATGGTGGGTCTGACACACCGGTGTCAATGTGTTCTTTTTTCCATTTCCAGGAGTGTATATACAGCAGTATAAACTCTATAAGGCACGAATATCTATGTGACATATAGACAGGCAATAAATTGACTTCTGTTGTTTCACAACAGACGTATAATTTGTTCAAGTATTTTTCATAAATCATCTTTTCCAGACTAATCCAAATAGAAATTACACATAAATGTTGATGAAATATTGCAGTTATCAATAACTTAAATACTTTTCATAAGAAGTATTCAAATATATTTAACAATATTCTGAGTCAGATTTTTGTACCAGGTGGCAGCGTTAAGAAATGCCAAGTGCTGTCTACAGTGAGTTGCAGTTAAATTCATCAGATATAAGTAGCAAGTTTTAATTCTGATATGAAACTTCCTGGGAGATTGGAACTATGTGCAGGATCGAGACTTCAACTCATAACTTTTGCCTTTTGTGGACAAGTGCTCCACCGACTAAGTTACCCTAGCACGACTCACAACTCATCCTCACAGTTTAACTTCTGCCAGCACCTCATCTCCTACCTTCCAAATTTCACAGAAGCTCTCCTGGAAGAAAGCATATTGTGGAGACATGGCTGGGGGATGTTTCCAGAATGAAATTTTCACTCTGCTAGGTTCACAAGAGATTTTCTGTGAAGTGTGAAAGGTAAGAGATGAGGTATTCACAGAAGTAAAGCTGTGAGGGTGGACCGTGTGTCATGCTTGGGTAGCTCAGTCAGTAGAGCACATGCCTGTGAAAGACAAAGATCCCAAGATCGAGTCTTGGTCTGGCACACACTTTTAATCTGCCAGAAATTTTTATATCAGTACACACACACACACTGCTGTAGAGTGAAAGTTTCATTCTGGAAGTTTTAAATCTATAGTGTATATAACAGAATAAACAAACTTACCCCACTAATGGTAACTGTTTAGCTGTGTATCAAACATAGCTATTCAACTGAGAATAGAGCAACAGTAATCTCAAAGCATTTTGCTCAGTCTGCCCATATGTTCACAATTCTACTGATGAAATTCTGTATAAGTATTATGACAAAGTGGAATATCAATGTTTTATGCCATTTGCAAACACACGTGCCTGTGAGTGTGTGTGTGTGTGTGTGTGTGTGTGTGTGTGTGTGTGTGTGTGTGTGTGTGTGATGCTGATTTGCTATAACTGTTTTACTTCATGGGTACTTAACTCAACTGTGCACAATTTAGAACACAGTGTTTTTGTCATACGAATTTAGTTACCGCATTAACAGTGCATCAGAAGCACATACAGTGATGGTAAAGCTTTGTACATAGTTAAAACTTTAGAATGGCATATTAACATTAGTCAAAATTTGTAAATTGGGAAACTTTAGCACTAATATGTATTCAAACTTACTGTATACAATTATGAGGTTGTATTCAAAAGTTCTTGAAATTTCAATTTTGCATACAAATGGCTATGAGTACACTGAAATACTGGTTGTGATCTCTTGATAGATCCTCCTTGACTCAGTGGGGCACATAGCGGCCGGATTGTTATACAGAATAATTTTCAGAGGTAACTCATGACTCAGAAAGAAACTATTGATTGCACAAAAGCGAGTGCTAAGAATAATATGTGATGTTAATCCATGAAAGTCATGTAGGTACTTTTTCAAGGAGCTAAGCATTTGAAGAGTGCCGTCAGACCACATACATTCATCGATGAAATTTGTCATTAATTATCCATCACTATTTGAGAAGAAAAGTGATGTACATACCTACAACACTAGAGACAAAAATGACCTTTATTAATCCTTGTTAAAGCTATAAGTGGCTCACAGGTGGGTTCAACATGCACCAACAAAAATGTTTGATAATTTGCACAATAACAGAAAGCAAAAATAAAGATAGCAAATTAAGTTATATATCTAACTTAAAATTATTTCTCCTGGACAACTCCTTATATTCCGTTGACAAATTTGTATTTAAAACATGGTAGACAGTAAAACAAAAGTTTTTATTAATGTTAACACTAGTAATGTAAACTGTACTGTTCCACATCATTTCAGTTCACATTATCTGTGGGACATGTAACTAACTGAGTTGAGTGTTTTGCTTAGTGGTCTGTGAGCATATTCCATTACTGTGATTGTGATTATGTGAATTAACAGTTTTGCAATGGCTAACCAGGTAAAGCAACGTGCCTGTATACAGTTTTGATTTAAACATAGGAAAACTGCTGTCTAAATGCAGAAAATGTTGAAGCAAATTTTTGAAGACAACACTTTAGGTCAGATACAAAATTATTGACAATTTAAGAGTTTCCATAATGGGTGAATATTGATCAATGATGCCCACTGCGTTCTCATGTCAACTGGAATTGCACTTGAAAATGTTCAGAAAGTGAGTGAATTGATACTGTTAGGTAGCACACAGACATGTCAGAACATCGAACATGAGAAGGATTGCAACTAAGTTTGTTCCGTGAATGCTTCAAGATGATCAGAAGCAACATTAGGCAGAAGTCTTCAGGGAAGTTAAACAACTTCAAGACAGAACTGTTAATAAGAAAGAAAGGTTCGCAGCACAGCTTCTGTAAAGTTTGGAAGGTAGAAGTAAAGCTGTGAGGACAAGGCATGAGTCGTGCTTGGTGGCTCAGATGGTAGAGCACTTGCCCACGAAAGGCAAAGGTCCCGAGTTCGAGTCTTAGTCCGGCGCACAGTTTTTATCTGCCAGGAAGTTTCATATCAGCACACCCTCCGCTGCAGAATGAAAATCTCATTCTGGACAGAACTGATTGCCCAATAGAAGGAAACACAGCCGAGCACAAAACGTTCAATTTCAATGACTTTACAAATTGTGCTAACTGGGTCTTTCCCATCATCTTTTCTGAATTATGTAATTGGAAACTGTTCATTCAGCACATCCTTTACATCCATAATCCTCGTGGCCCCAGTCTCAACTAGCCCCCTTCCCCCATACCCATCTCCACCCCTGCCCTTGGACCCTGACTTCATGCACGCCACACCCACACCTTCTTTCCCGCAGTCTTCCCTCACTCTGTTCTGTCTCCTCCTCCTCCTAATCCACACCATCTCATCACTGCACACTACATGGGCTGATTGGAACAGGTGCCCATGCAGCAGTCCTATTACAGTAAGTTGTTATGTTTACTCCTTAAATTGTATACATTCAGCCAGGTCTTTCCACTCCCAAATCTATTAAAATATACAGGTCACTTGTAGCTCTTAAACTCTTTTGGCATTAGGTACACAAATTCCTATTATAAAATTTATTGTCAATGACTGAATATAGTTTATGGAAACAATCAATGTGTGAAACGTGACACATGCAGATGTGTTTTGCACAGGGTATATAACGTAACATTTGAATGTCAAATTGACGTAAGTCGATTTATAGCTAGTAGTAATTTTTATACACAGTTCCACATACCGTTAACACTGCACCCAAGTGTATTTCACCTTTCTGAATCTGAGATTTTGAACTTCTTTTGTTTTCATCTGGATAATATTCATCAATTTCACTGAAAATCTCACCACATAATGCACTATTGCCTTGTGAAGTCATCTCCCTTCGCGACACAAACAATCTGTTCAACATTTCTTGAAATTCAGTTTTGAACTGATTTAAGTTTGCCACTCCAGCTTCTAAAAGCTGAGATAAATTTTTGAGTTCATTGCCCAACAATATATGTGGCAAACACAGCCAAGAAAATGCATTTGTAAATTCTTCCACAATGGTGTCACTTAACAGGATGGTCTTTAATCTGTTCAACATGAAACAGACAATAAATTATTTGTAAATACATAGGACAAAATGTTTCATTTATGAGAGCACAGAAAGTGAGCTAAAGAATTATAACTATAACCGACATTACTAACCTGTCTACAATGATTCTGGCAGATTCACTGGTTTCTGAGATCTCATCAAATGTGTACTTTTTGGCACTAACTTTAAAAGCATAAATTAGAGCTCGTGGGTAGGCTTTTGCCATACGAATTACAAGCTCATGTAAGGCAATCCCCACAGGCGAGTCCAAAGAAGCCAAAATCTGGCTCACCCATCCAAGAAACATCCACTCGGGGACAGAGGCACTCTGAGGAAAGAGAGATGATGCCAATAATAGTGATGATTATAATAACAACAACAGCATTAACAACAAACAACAACAACAACATTTTACATATTAGGAATAAAATGCTAGGGGAAAATGTTGAGAGCATTATCAATATGCTAGCGTAACACAAAGCAAAATAAGAATAAACACTAAATTCGAAAGCAGATTTAGCTTAACAACACTCCTGGTTTTGTTATAGATCCCAAGTTCTTTCAGTGGTGTAACAAAGTATTCACAATTGTGCACTAATTTCTGTAGCTTTATTTATTTGACTTAGAAAAATATGATTAATGGCCTGTGCCTGATATTGGAATCTTAATGGTGGAGAATTCTTGCCCACCACTGCCACTTTAGCTCTGAAGACAACGGAGCCCTGATGCAATTACCTGGTGAGTGGTCATCACTATATTTATTATATTCACATCATCAATAACCCCCCATGAACCATGGACCTTGCCGTAGGTGGGGAGGCTTGCGTGCCTCAGTGATACAGATGGCCGTACCATAGGTGCAACAACAATGGAGTGGTACCTGTTGAGAGGCCAGACAAACGTGTGGTTCCTGAAGAGGGGCAGCAGCCTTTTCAGTAGGGGCAACAGTTTGAATGATTGACTGATCTGACTTGTAACACTAACCACAATGGCCTTGCTGTGCTGGTACTGCGAACGGCTGAAAGGAAGGGGAAACTACACCCATAATTTCTCCCGAGGGCATGCAGCTTTACTGTATGATTAAATGATGATGGCATCCTCTTGGGTAAAATATTCCGGAGGTAAAATAGTCCCCCATTCGGATCTCCGGGCGGGGACTTCTCAGGAGGACGTCGTCATCAGGAGAAAGAAAACTGGAGTTCTATGGATTGGAGCGTGGAATGTCAGATCCCTTAATCGGGCAGGTAGGTTAGAAAATTTAAAAAGGGAAATGGATAAATTAAAGTTAGATATAGTGGGAATTAGTGAAGTTCAGTGGCAGGAGGAACAAGACTTTTGATCAAGTAAATACAGGGTTATAAATACAAAATCAAATAGTGGTAATGCAGGAGTAGGTTTAATAATGAATTAAAAAAAATAAGAGTGTGAGTAACCTACTACAAACAGCATAGTGAATGCATTATATGGCCAAGATAGACACGAAGCCCACACCTACTACAGTAGTACAAGTGCATATGCCAACTAGCTCTGCAGATGATGATGATGATGAAATGTATGATGAGATAAACTAAATTATTCAGGTAGTGAAAGGAGATGAAAATTTAATAGTCATGAGTGACTAGAATTCGATAATAGGAAAAGGGAGAGAAGGAGACGTAGGTGAATATGGATTGGGGCTAAGAAATGAAAGAGGAAGTCGCCTGGTAGAATTTTGCACAGAGCATAACTTAATCATAGCTAACACTTGGTTCAAGAATCATGAAAGAAGGTTGTATACATGGAAGAATCCTGGAGATACTAGAAGGTATCAGATAGATTACATAATGGTAAGACAGAGATTTAGGAACCAGGTTTTAAATTGTAAGACATTTCCAGAGGCAGATGTGGACTCTGACCACAATCTATTGGTTATGAACTGTAGATTAAAACTGAAGAGACTGCAAAAAGGTGGGAATTTAAGGAGATGGGACCTGGATAAACTGAAAGAACCAAAGATTGTACAGAGTTTCAGGGAGACCATAAGGGAACAATTGACAGGAATGGAGGAAAGAAATACAGTACAAGAAGAATGGGTAGCTTTTAGGGATGAAATAGTGAAGGCAGCAGAGGATCAAGTAGGTAAAAAGACGAGGGCTAGTAGAAACCCTTGGGTAACAGAACAAATATTGAATTTAATTGATGAAAGGAGAAAATACAAAATTGCAGTAAATGAAGCAGGCAAAAAGGAATACAAACGTCTCAAAAATGAGATTGACAGGAATGGTTTAGCAGGGATGGGTAGAGGACAAATGTAAGGATGTAGAGGCTTATCTCACTAGGGGTAAGATAGATACTGCTTACAGGAAAATTAAAGAGACCTTTGGAGAAAAGAGAACCACTTGTATGAATATCAAAAGCTCAGATGGAAACCCAATTCTAAGCAAAGAAGGGAAAGCAGAAAGGTGGAAGGAGTATATGGAGGGTCTATACACGGGCGATGTACTTGAGGGCGATATTATGGAAATGGAAGAGGATGTAAATGAAGATGAAATGGGAGATATGATACTGTGTTAAGAGTTTCACGGAGCACTGAAAGATCTGAGTTGAATCAAGGCTCCAAGAGTAGACAACATTCCATTAGAACTACTGACAGCCTTGCGAGATACAGCCCTGACAAAACTCTACCACCTGGTGAGCAAGATGTATGAGACAGGTGAAATACCCTCAGACTTCAAGAAGAATATAATTCCAATCCCAAAGAAAGCAGGTGTTGACAGATGTGAAAATTATCGAACTATCAGTTAGATAAGTCACAGCTGCAAAATACTAACATGAATTCTTTACAGACGAATGGAAAAACTGGTAGAAGCCGACCTTGGGGAAGATCAGTTTGGATTCCGTAGAAATATTGGAACACATGAGGCAATACTGATCTTACAACGTATCTTAGAAGAAAGATTAAGAAAAGGCAAACCTACGTTTCTAGCATTTGTAGACTTAGAGAAAACTTTTGACAATGTTAAGAGGAATACTCTCTTTCAAATTCTAAAGGTGGCAGGGGTAAAATACAGGGAGCGAAAGGCTATTTACAATTTGTACAGAAACCAGATGGCAGTCATAAGAGTCGAGGGGCATGAAAGGGAAGCAGTGGTTGGGAAAAGAGTGAGACAGGGTTGTAGCCTCTCCCCGATGTTATTCAATCTGTATATTGAGCAAGCAGTAAAGGAAACAAAAGAAAAATTTGAAGTAGATATTAAAATTCATGGAGAAGAAATAAAAACTTGGTTCGCCGATGACATTGTAATTCTGTCAAAGACGGTAAAGGACTTGGAAGAGCAGTTGAACGGAATGGACAGTGTCTTGAAAGGAGGATATAAGATGAACATCAACAAAAGCAAAACGAGGATAATGGAATGTAGTCAAATTAAAATGGGCGATGCTGAGGGAATTAGATTAGGAAATGAGACACTGAAAGTAGTAAAGGAGTTTTACTATTTGGGGAGCAAAATAACTGATGATGGTCGAAGTAGAGAGGATATAAAATGTAGACTGGCAATGGCAAGGAAAGCATTTCTGGAGAAGAGAAATTTGTTAACAGCGAGTATAGATTTAAGCGTCAGGAAGTCGTTTCTGAAAGTATTTGTATGGAGTGTAGCCTTGGATGGAAGTGAAACATGAACGATAAATAGTTTAGACAAGAAGGGAATAGAAGTTTTCGAAATGTGGTGCTAGAAAAGAATGCTGAAGATTAGGTGGGTAGATCATGTAACTAATGAGAAGGTATTGAATAGAATTGAGGAAAAGAGGAGTTCGTGGCACAACTTGAAAAGGAGAAGGGATTGGTTCGTATAACATGTTCTGAGGCATCAAGGGATCATTAATTTAGTACTGGAAGGCAGCGTAGAGGGTAAAAATCATAGAGGGAGACCAAGAGATGAATACACTAAGCAGATTCAGAAGGATGTAGGTTGCAGTAAGTACTGGGAGATGAAGAAGCTTGCACAGGTAGAATAGCACGGAGAGGTGCATCAAACCAGTCTCAGGACTGAAGACCACAACAACAACAACAACATAATCAATAAAATCAAACAAAAACCACCACTTTCAGTTAATCTCACACTAATGATTCATCATTCCCTGAATGATTTCCTTGCTTTTCCAGACACATACATTGAGTTTATAAAGAAATTACATACAAAATCACAGTGAAGATATTCCAGGTTTCAGAATTTAGCAGGCCCCTGACCCATGGTTTTGGGGTACTTTTGCATAAGTCTTGTCATTTCCTAGAACTTGCCAGTCCTTTTCCCTCACCACTCTTTCTTCCCATTCAAGCCTTCTGTGCAGAAAAAGGAGCCACTGGCTCTGAACGCTTACACATTTACATAACTTTTGTGTGTTTTCTGCCACTGTTGCTTGGCGAGTAAATTTTTTTATGTATCCAATTATATTTTATTTTCAAAAATTGATTATTTTTATTGATAAGTTATGTACTGAGATTCAAATGCACAATGACTAAAGTAACCAGTTTTGTCTTTGAACTTACAAAATTACTTCTGTGACAATGGAAGTAACTGCTATCATTTCAGCTTTCCATGGCCTTGATCATTCATTAACCATGGATATATTTATCTATAAACTATGGCATATGCGGCTATTAATTGACATTTTAATCCATGTATATTGTCTGCTACAAGAGAATACACATCTCTTTCTCATTTACTTCAAGTTTATAAAATTAATTACAAGCATTATAACTATTCATTTGTTGATCCACTGCAGGGCCTTCAAAAGTATGTGAAATATATTCTGAATATATGTAAATATGTGGGCTGTACTGAAGAACAATACAATATTATGATGTAGAGTCCCATCAAAGATATCATTAATGGCAGAGCACAAAGCTCGGGGCAACAAGGATGGGGAATAAACATAAATCTGGATGAATGTATGGGTATCTGAATACCAGTCCTGAATGTGAAGCCAGTGTGTTAGTGACAATGTCTGCTTGATTGCGTTGAAAATAATGGTTTTTATTTTCTTAAATCAATGAGAAAAACATTACATGCCTCTATATCACACTAACATCCATTCCTTCTTATTGCCAATCCTATTCAATTTTTGTCAGTGTGCTATGTATTTTAAACAATTCTTTTTTTCCTATACATCTCAAGTATCTGGAACACTTGCCTCCCAAACCACTATCACACTGTTTAAACATCTAGTTAGTGTCTCATGTATGTGCAGTTTCTGAAACTGATTCATAATTGCAGTCTCATATTTGACAAAAGTGTAAGTTTGTTGCTCTGAAGGACATTTTGTTCTTATTATTCTTCCTCCTGCCCCTCATTTATTTTGGTTCTCTTTTTCCATCCCTGTTCTTTTTCTTTTCAATTTCTTTAACTGCATGTTTTTAACCCAAGAAATAGTATCTTATAGGTATTTTATACCTATTGTTCCATCTCTTTAAATTTACAATCTTTATCTGATATTCCTTTACTTTATATGCATATATATACATTAAATATTTGTTGTGAAAATTCTTTAGTCGTACTCTTTTTCCCTTTGAACAAGTTTTCATTTCTTGATAACTCCAATTACATTCCCATTCTAGAAGGAAAACAATGTAAATAGCTATTTAACTTGTGTACATCAATCTCTCCATTTTTTTAGGATGTTCAAAATTACTCCATTTGAAATTAATTTAACTTCACTTTATGTGATTGCAATTTTACACCTGACGTCTGATACTAAAAATAGATCAGTCTTGTAGTAATCCTTGAATTATATCTAACATGAAAAAGAAGAGACTTTATTTTACAGCACCTTCTCATTTTAAGATTCCAAACCATTTTTTTTTCTCTTTACCAGATTATGATAAACAAATTATGACAACATGAGATGCCATATTAAGAGATAATTAGTACAGTCATATTTACTAACTAGTTCTTCTTTAAAATTGTAAAAAAGTTTTAATTTTTTTCATGGATGGTCTGTGTATTTACTTAATTTGCATTACTTAAAACTGTTTATTAATAGTTATGTTTTTGGCACAACATGATCATTACATTTCTCAACATATTTTGCGTAGAATACTATTAACTTCTGTTCCAATTAGTTCTGTATACATGAGACACATGATAAGTGCAGGTATTCATATTTTTAGAGTTTTTGTTGTATGAGAGTCCATGATTAGAGTAATCAACAATTATGTAGTTTACATACTGTTTATTTGACCTAACGAGAGGGTAACATGTGAAAACTTCTTATTGCATTATTATGACCACAACTGTAAGCTTTAGGACGTCTGTCAAACGAAATTCTTGGGAGAATGGATAGACAGACATTTCATATCAGAAAATCATTCAGAAATATTTTTAAAAAAGCAAATGTTTTATATAGAAACACTACTGTGTGAATTTCATTTGGTTGTGCCTAGTTTTCTCAGGTATAGGGTTCTAAGTGGGGCATGGCACAACAAATGTGTAAACTTCAGATGAGAGCTGTAAGAATTATAAAAGGCATTTGCCAAAGGGAATAAAGTACAGAATTTTCAAAGAACTCAAAATCTTACCTTTCCAGCCTTTTACATTTATGAACGCAAAAAAAAGCAGAATTTTAGAGCGAAATGCACAGGACAGCTCGATATAAAAATATATGATGTATCAACCAAAACTTTTATTCAATACTTTGCCTCAAAGACTTCAGCATATTTCAGACATAAGCAAGTCTAAAAAGAATTAAAAAGTAAGCTGACAGTTAACAGTGAATATAGCAATGATGAATTTATGAAACATCAGCATTAAATTAAACATAACCCATAAAATTTCTAAGTTACTTCCCCTGTGACATATGATAAAACAATCTCAAGTGATAGTGCTGTGTGATGAGTGACACTGATGCATAATTGCATTCTGAATGATCACTATATGGGTCCTACATGATCACAATACAGTACATCAATACTGTTTCCAGAAGAATAGAGATATGAGTTGTGAATACAAGTAACACAAGAGATGAAAAAATATGTAGGTATTTGTGTATATCTGAATGGTGCTTATTTGTGTATATGTACTCATTGCACAAATTCAGAAAACAATCATAAGATGCATATTGCATATGGATGTATAAAGAAATAAACAATGATATTTATCAAAGAATCTTTATGGAGATTTAGAATAACATGCTTTACCAGCATGTAAATGGCAGAAGAGAGACTGATCTCCATGAAAAAATGTTTTAAGTAACTTAGCACAAAGTCAGCTGAATATGAAAAGTATCTCAATGTGCTGTTACATCCAAAAACAGGTGATTGTTTTTGTCGTTGTGTAGCTCTACTTCTAAAGTGGTTTGCTGAAAACACAATACTTCTACTAATTTCCATACAGCTCCATACAGGATATAACAAGCAGGAAAATGAGCAAATATTTTTCCATTTTTCAGCACATGCATCAACTTACTGACCAATAAAGGTAACAGTTCACTGAATAGTAGAGCACATCAAATGAATTCGCAATTGCAAATAAGGACTATCATTAGCTGTAGAATGGAATGATGACAATGAAAATTTTTGCTGGACAACTGATGGTAGTCTTTACTAGCAATGGTTAGCCCTAACTAACTTGATGTGTTTTGCCACTGCTGTGGTAGCCACACTGCCACACACACACACACACACACACACACACACACACACACAGACCCCAGGCTGAAGTCTGCTAGTTGGGAAAAATGACTGATTGCTGGGAGGGAGGCAGCTGGTGCAAAGGTTGCGAATGCATCCTGGGCACTGATATCAGTGAGTTTTTGCAGGGAATGATGATGATTGTGGACTGGGAGGAGGAGACAAAAGCAGAAGAGGAGACGGGGGGGGGGGGGAAAGGTTATGGGTATAGGATGAGTGAAGTTATGGTCCTGGGACAGGATCCTTACAATATCATTTCTTATACATTTTACTGACTACTTCTTTGCTTATAGCTACTTCCCCTATGAAAGGAAGGCACACAAACAAATCCACAGCACAACCATGGGTAGCACACAGCATCTTCCTGTGTCAAACTACTTATGAGCCAGCTACAGGGAATAGTCCTAGTCACTCAAAACTCCAAACATGTTATCTGGTTAAGATTCACAAAACTGATTTTCCTGTGTTATCTTCTCACACATCATCAAGCTCCCACCACTTCCAAAAACAAACTGCAAATGAGCATCCCCCATCACACAATACCTTCCTGGACAGGAGCAACTGAACCATATTCTTTACCACTATTTATTAAGTATCAAAGATTGGTCAAATATGGTAATCAGATGCTTTTATGGACCACCTGTGTCAGGAGCTATAGTGGGACAGTGCTTCAGACAGATCACTTATAATGTTCCTGATCACGTTGTTGTGATACTGGGAGGTGACTTCAACTTTTCACGTATAAATTGGGTGTTTTATGTTATTAAAACTGGTGCCAGAGAAAGAGAGAGAGAGAGAGAGAGAGAGAGAGAGAGAGAGAGAGAGAGAGAGAGAGAGAGAGAGAGAGAGAGAGAGAGAGAGAGAGAGAGTGTTTTGTGTGACATTGTTCTGGAGGTCTTGTCCGAAAATTACTTTGAGCAGATAGATAGAGAACCAAGCAGTAAATGGCAGCCTGGGTGCTGATTAGTGGGATAAGGATATCATGTAGAACAAAGTGGAAATTATATCAAAATTTTACTAGTAGTCACAATTGAGCTACAATAGCACATTACGAACAGTATTGATACGTATTTACAAATATTATTAGGAAGGCAAAGCGTATGTGGTATGCAAATAGAACATCTACAATAATTCACAGCATAGAATAAAAACCATATGGTAGGAAGTGTCTGAAGCACTGTCCCACTACAGCTTCTGACCCAGGCGTTCCATAAAAGCATCTGATTACCATATTTGAAGGAAGTGTCTGGTCAGCAGCACAAGGTCGACGATATAAAGTCAGTTCATAGTAAAAATATTTCTGTTACTGATAGGTTAGATATATGTACAGTACTTAACAATCAATTTCTGATTATTGCTGGTGAATTAAACAGAAACTTAGTTTCTACAAGGCCATTTGGTGCCAAGTGGTCTAATATCAAGAAATGTTTCCACATGCCCATCATGGATTTTGATGAAATTTTGTATGAACATTCATACATGTTCTCAATGAACACTGGTAAAGCTTCAGTTTCAGAAATTCAATACTTGCAGGGATATAGTCACTTGTTTGAAATCATAGCACAGCTTCCAATAGTGCATCCTTGAATTTTCAGCAACTTTGAGATGAGATATCTCTCTAAGTATTTGCATGAAAGAAACAAAACTTGACCATCTTATACAATTTTTAGAGCTCTTTAAAGTTATTAAGTAATATTAAGAAAAGGATTTCTGAGCAATTTTCATATAGGTAATTTGAAGCAAAGCTGGCGAAAATATAGATGTTTAAAAAAAATGCGAACTTTAGTTTTTTATATCTCCAAAAGTAATTGTGGAATGTACATGAAACTTTGCACACCATAACTCACTAACACTAGGTCGTAGAATATAAAATTTCATTCTCCTGTTGCTTTCCATTATTTCACAAATCTAGAGTAAAGATGACGATTTTTCAAAAACTGCTAAAAATGGGTATTTTTAGTCAAATTTTTCAAAAAAGTGTTTTCTCCAAACTCTTCTAAACTATGGTTATTAGAAAGAGCATATTCTAAACTATCTAGAAAAGTGGATTTGGTTTTCCAATGCAAGCTTATAAGGTCCTAAAAAGTAGCATCATCAAAGAGGCGCACTGGAAGTTTGAACCCATTATTCTGGTACTCAAATTATACCTGAAACTTTTTATTATGCCTAATAAATATTTATTAGTGCCTTGAATAATTAAAATAAAAAAAATCTGGTAAATAGACAATGGGAGTGTCAGAAAAACTATTTGCAAGTGGAAAATGAAGACCTAATTTTTGGATTCAATTGTATAAAACATTTTTCCAAAAAAGAATCGGTTTGCTTGAATCATGCATCAAGTGATGTAAATTTTCCAATCAATATTGCAGAGATTTTAATACCTTGGTGTTGTAACCTGTGAATTTTTGTCTTAAAGTTATTAGGGAAACATGTGAAACTGGTTGGTTAAACATCTAAGTGTTTTAATTTTGTATTATATCACACTTAAATGTAGCCTACTACCTTCGTAAATACGTAACCACTAGTTTCACAGAGAAAATTCACAAGATTCACTGTTTATAGAAAATATAATAGCAACAATTACTTTAATAATCAGATTGTTTAATTATTGTGAGCCTTGTTTGAACAATCGGTATTTCAGTGGTGTGTTTGCAGCATAGTGAGTGGGTTCTCTTGACTGAGTGTGGCTTGTTAAGTGATTCGTACGACCATCAAAGTTTGTAATCCAATTTACAAAAAATTGTTTTGATTGTGTCTTTTATAGCATATATATCTTATTAGATTTTTTCATTGGTATTATACATTGTGTATAATTTCATTCAGCAGCAATGAGAAAGTAGAATCTTCTAGTTTTTGCATAATCAGTGATTGTTTCCGGCATGACACTTTTACAGTTCTCGTTTGTATCAAGGAGCTCATCAAATATGTAAAAGCACAGTTTCCACAGATATCCCACATTCATTATTTCAGTGATGGCTCCAGTGCTCAATATAAAAATTTGAAGAATTTCCTAAATTTGTGCTATCATAAGAGTGATTTTCGAATGACAACCGAATGGAATTTTTTTGCTACTAGTCACGGGAAATCACCTTGTGATGGGATTGGAGGTACAACAAAGCAGTTAGCAGCAAGAGCAAACTTGCAATGGCCACTTCATGGACAAACTTTTACTCTCCTAGATCTGTTTCAGTTCTGCTCTGAAAACATTAATTGGATTAAATTTGTTTTCATCAGTAGAGATGAAATTGAAAGAAATATTGTGTCACAAGAAGAGAGGTTTAAACTTGGACAAATTGTTATAGTACTGTGCTGCACATGTCAGCCCTGTATTTACCCATATTTGTAATTTTTCATTTAAGAATGGCCAGTTTCCTGAATGGTGGTTGTAGACACTTTTAGACTTATTCCTATACCATCAGTGTTTGCTACAGTTATTTAAAAGACTGTGTAGGTAATGATAATTGATATTTTATATCACATAATTAGCTATGAAATGTACAGTTCACCTTTAGAAGTGGTTTAACAACTGAAAATCCTATACGCTCTTTTCTCTGTGAGGTAAAGGATGGATTAAACAAAAGGTTTCGAATGCTAGGCATAGTTTTTTGATTTAACTAAGGTGTTTCATTGGGCTGATCATGTAATATTGCTCCAGAAATTGGACCATTCATTGAGAAAGGCTATGATGCGGGGTCTCAGTGGAGTATGGTCAAATAGGGGATGCCTTAGGTATCAGTGCTGGGACCATTCCTGTTTCTTATTTATATAAATGATGTTCCCTCTAGTATTACAGGTGCATCAAAAATATTTGTTTGCTGATGACACTAGCTTGGTAGTGAAGGATATTGTGGGCAACATTGGCGGTGTTTCAAACAGTGCAAACACACAATTCAACAAAACCTGGCATTTTAATTTCACAGAATATGGTCAGTGAAACTGAACAGTTCAAATTTCTAGGTATTCAGATAGATAGTAAATTGTCCTAGAAATCCCACATTGAGGATCTTGTTCAAAGACTTAATGCTGTCATTTTTACTGTTTGAACAGTGTCTGAAAAAGTGACAGTTCGACATGAAAAGTGGTCTACTTCACTTATTTTCATTCACTTATGACATATAGGTTAACTCTTCCCTTTCTCAAAGGATATTTTTGGCTCAAAAATGGGCAGTTCGAGCAATAAGTGTTGCAAGTTCTTGAACCTCTTGTCGATCCCTGTCCATTAATCTGGATATTCTGACACCGGCCTCTCAATATACATATATTCTTTACTGTCATTTCTTGTTAAGAGTATCAGCTTATTCCCAAGAATCAGCAGCTTTCACTCAGTTAATACTAGGCAGAAATCCAACCAGCATTTGGATCACACTTCCTTGACTCTTTTGCAGAAAAGTGTGCAGTATATTGTTGCATCTGTTTTCAATAAGCTACCACAAGAATTCAAATATCTTAGCAGTGATCCATGTGCTTTCACAAACTGAAACTAAAGAGTTTCCTTATGGGTCACTACTCCTATTCTGTTGAGGAGTTCCTTGAAAAATTTAGCTAATTCTTATGTTTTATTGTTGATTGCATTTACTTAAACTCATGGCTTGATTTTTTTTTTTGCTTCACAAACATTTTATTTTACCTGTTATTATTTTTATGTTGTAATTTCATGTACTGACACATTCCATGACTTTGCAGATTTGCTTTTCAATTTGGTCCTATGGAGATAGATATGTAAATAAATAAATAAATAAATAAAAACTAACTCACGAGGGTAACGTCTTAGACCGCTTGGCAACAACCAGACCTAAACTTATCGAATCAGTTAACACAGAGGAAGGTACAAGTGTTCATAAAGCTGTGACACTGCCTATGGCAAAGTGTGTTACAAAGAATGTTAAGAAAAGTAGGAAGATATTTTTGCTTAGCAAGAGTCACAGGATGCAGATTTCAGAGTATCTGAGCAGTCAGCATCAAATAATCACTGATGAGGATGAAGATATGGAGAATAAATGGAAAAAAAATTCAAAGGTATTGTGCATTGTGTCCTAGGAAAGTATGTCCCAAGTAATGTCTTAAGGGATGGAAAAGACACGCCATATGACACTTCCTGGCAGATTAAAACTGTGTGCTGGACCGAGACTCGAACTCAGGACCTTTGTCTTTCGCGGGCAAGTGCTCTAGGTGTGCTAGGTTCGCAGAAGAGCTTCTGTGAAGTTTGGAAGGTAAGAGACAAGGTACTGGCAGAATTGAAGCTGTGAGGACAGGTCGTGAGTCGTGTTTGGGTAGGTCAGTTAGTAGAGCACTTGCCCGCAAAAGACAAAGGTCCCGAGTTCGAGTCTTGGTCCAGCACACAGTTTTAATCTGCCACGAAGTTTCTTATCAGCGCACACACTGTTGCAGAGAGAAAATCTCATTCTGAAAGACACATAATAGTTTAATATTTGTGTTAGAAAACTGCTACATAAACAAAGAGAACTTCATTTCGGATTCAAGAGAAGTAAAAACATAGGTGACAAACAAAAGCTGAATGAAGTGAAAATGAGTGGCAGGAGAAAAGTGTTCAATGACTATGAAAGTAAAACTTTGTCAACCAACCCCAGTAAAAGCCCTAAGAGCTTTTGGTCACACATAAAATCAGTAAGTGGGTCAATATCAACTATTCATTCACTTAGTGACTATACTGGCACTGAAACGGAGGATAACAGAGAGAGGGCCGAAATATTGAATTCAGTCTTCCAAAATTATTTCACTGCAGAAGATCATAACATGGTCTTTGCTTTCAATCATTGTTCAAATGTCAAAATAGCAGATATTGAGATAACCAATCACGGAACAGAAAAACAACTGTAATCACTCAGTAGGGGAAAGGTGTCAGGACCAGATGAGATACCTATACGATTCTACAAAGATTATCCAAAATAGCTTGCTCTCCTTCTAGCTGTAATTTATCATAGGTTGCTTGAGCAATGAAGGGTACCTAGAAACTGGAAGAATGCTCAGGTCATACCGATTTTTAAGAAAGGCCATAGGACAGATGCACAGAATTACAGACCTAGATCATTGACATCAGTCTTTTGTAGAATTACAGAAATTATTTTAAGCTCCAGAATTATGAAGTTTTTTGAGAATGAAAATCTACTCCATAAAAATCAGTTGTGTCGGCTACTGTGTGAATCAATGCCGACACAAACAAGGAACCCAGTGGCAGGAACCCAGAACGATCTATACATTAAACTTTCTAATTAATAGGACATTTTCTTTCTAAAAGGGAAAGAAACATAACTTCTTTTTATCAAGTAGCTTCCTGTGCTATCTACATACAATTACATTGTTCTGTATTACTACTCAAAGAATGCAGGCTAAGTATTGTCTTCCTATTACTCAGCACTGCTGGTCTTGAAGTCTGTGACCGAAGTGGGACCAACCAGTGATGGGCAGCTGGTTAAGCGAGCACTGACAGGGGGTGCTGAACTCTCTCTTCCCGGGGATGTGGTGCTGCTTGCTCTTTCCTTTGGTGTGCGAGTCAATGCTTTCTTGATACAGTTTCGCAATGATGCAGTGGCAGGTGTGCAGTTGATGTTCTATGACTGCATAAAATGATCATGTATTCTGCAAACAGAGTTCCTGCAAAACTCAGCTCACTCTATTCCTCCATGAGATGGACAGCACCGTGGATAATGGGGTTCAGGTTAATGCCATGTTCCCTGACTTCCGGAAGGCATTTGATACACTCCTGCTCTGCTGTTTGGTGTGTGTGTGTGTGTGTGTGTGTGTGTGTGGGGGGGGGGGGGGGGGGGGGGAGGAGGAGAAGAAGAAGAAGAAGATAGCTTATTGAGTATCAGTGCAATCAGGGCATATTTGCAACTGGATTCAAGACTTCCCTGTGGACAGAACTCAAACATCGCTCTTGACAGAAGAAAACTGACAGATGTAAGAATAATTTCCCGAGTGAAAGGTGTGATAGGAATGTTATCATTTACAATATACATAAATAGTTTAGTAGAAAGCATTGGATGCTATTTAAGGCAATTTGCACGTGACTCGGTTGTCTATAACAAAATAGTGATGCCAGAAGATAGTACTGATATGTAGAATTACTTCCAGACAATTGATGAATGGTGTAGGTATTTGTAGTTGACCCTGAATGTCAACAAAGGTAACATGTTGTGCATACAAAGGAAAAGAAATTCACTAGTGGACAGCTACACTGTTGGTGACTAGCAGCTGGAAAAAGTATCCACCATAAAATATCTATGAGGATGTATCCAGAGTGCCCTCAAGGGGAATGACCACATAAAACAAATAATGGGAAAAGCAGATGCCAGGCTCAGATTCATAGGAAGAATCATAAGTAAATGTAATTCATCCATGAAAGAAGTGGCTTATAAGGTGCTTGTTCAGCCAATTCTTGAGTATCGTTCATATACCTAGTATCCCTACCAGGTAGGACAAAGAGAGAGAGAGAGAGAGAGAGAGAGAGAGAGAGAGAGAGAGAGAGAGAGAGAGAGAGAGAGAGAGAGAGATGATCAAACAAAGAGCGACGTGTTTTGACATGGGAGCTGGCACGAGAGTGTTGTGGAAATACTCATCAAATTCCATCGGCAGGTGTTAGATGAGAGGCATTGTGCATGCTACACCAACTCTAAACCCATTGACACAGGGGTCATATTCCTCTGGAAGACTTAGGCGAACCTATCCTGTCAGAGGCAAGGCCACCTGTGAAAGCAGCCGTGTCACACACCAACCGTGCTGCAATTTCTGCACAATGTTTTATGTTAGCATGACCACTAACAAGCTGTTCACATGAATGACTGACTACTGCCAAACTGTGACTAACAGTAATGTTGACCAACTAATGGAGGAACATGCTGTTGAGCTCAACATGCTCAATTTCAATAGCTGCTTCACAACCTCTGCCATCTGGATTCTTCCTCTAACATCACCTTCTCTTCACTATGTGGTTGGGAAATGAATAGAGGCAACATGTCTGTTCCAATAGTTTGTATGTGGACCTTACATTTTTAAACAAAATGACAAAACTTTTTTGACTTATTAGTTGCTAACTGTGTCACATATTCACAAGTTGTAACAATATTAGAGAAGGAATGTTGCTACCCGCCATACAGCGGAGATGCTGAGTCGCAATAGGCACAACAAAAAGATTCACACAGTTATAGCTTTCGGCCATTAAGGCCTTTGTCAGCAATAGACACACACACACACACACACACACACACACACACACACACACACAAAACTGCAGTCTCAGACACCTGAAGCCACACTGCGAGCAGCAGCACCAGTGCACGAAGAGAGTGGCGACTGGGTGGGGCTAAGGAGAAGGCTAGGACAGGGATAAAAAGAAATTAACAGACCGAGTGTGATCGTGAAATGACAGCTGTGTAGCGCTGGAATGGGAACAGGGAGGGAGATGGATGTGTGAGGACATTGACTAATGAAGGTTGAGGTCAGGAGGGTCATGGGTATGTAGGATGCACTGCAGGGAAGTCACTGAGATGGGAATGTCATGTTTGGCAGCGTATTCAGCAACAGGGTGGTCCACTTGTTTCTTGGGCACTGTTTGTCAGTGGCCATTCATGTGGACAGACAGCTTGTTGGTTGTCATGCCTACATATAATGCAGCACAGTGGTTGCAGCTTAGCTTGTAAACCACATGACTGGTTTCACAGGTAGCCCTGCCTTTGATGGGATAGGGGATGTTAGTGAATGGACTGGAGTAGGTGGTGGTAGGAGGATGTATGGGACACGTCTTCCATCTAGGTCTATTACAGGGGTATGAGCCATGAGGTATGGGTTTGGGAGTAGGGATTGTGTAACGATGGACGAGTAGATTGTGTAGATTCGGTGGACGGCAGAATACCACTGTAGGAGGGGTGGGAAGGATAGTGGGCAGGACATTTCTCATTTCAGGGCATGACGAGAGGTAATCGAAACCCTAGTGGACAATGTAATTCTGTTGCTCCAGTCCCGGATGGTACTGAGTTATGAGTGGAATGCTTCTCTGTGGCTGGACTGTGGGACTTTGGAAGGTGGTGGGAGATCTTTCCGATAAGGCAAGGAAGATTTGTTTTTATACAGGGTTGGGAGGATAATTATAGTCAGTGAAGGCTTCAGTGAGACCCTTGGTATATTTTGAGAGGGACTGCTTGTCAACGCAGATGCAATGACCACTGATGGCTATGCTGTACGGAAGGGACTTCTTGATATGGAATGGGTGACAGCTGTCAAAGTGGAGGTATTGGTGGTGGTGGTTAGTACATTTGATATGGATGGAGGTACTGATATATAAGCTTATAATTGTGCGAGTCTTTTTGTTGTGCCTACTGTGACTCAGCATCTCTGCTATATGGCAAGTAGCAATTTTCTTCTCTAATATTGCTACATTCCCTTCTGGATTTTCCATTGTGTGATATACGTAAGTTGGCTTGATATGACTGAATAATGGTTTGTACTCAGGTCTTGAAGACATTCATCATAAACTTAAATTACGCGTAGTAATAAATTGCACTCTGTAACTGAGAAAGACATAAAAATATGGGAACTGTCCTTGCAACACTTTTTTTTTTTTGCTGTATTGCCCCTGGTATCAATCCCGACAACTTATTGTCAGACCCATCTCCACTCTGCAACACGACTTTAACTTCACTGATCTTGCACACACGCCGCATTCCCCATAGCCTCTTCTTCCTCCACTCTGTCTCCCTTTCACATTCACCTTCTCCACAACACCACCATCAGGCACTACATGAACTCACTGGTGTCATGTTCCATGTCACATTTCTATTCCATGCACCTGCTGCCTCCTTCCAAACCATTAGCCATCATTCCTCTACCCTTCCTTCCACTCCCTGCCTTCTTTCTTCCCTTCCCCACTCTATCCAACACAACCCTTCATCCCATCTGAGCTGCAGAACTACAGCTCCGACAATGTACTTCACTAGCACACAGTAGCAGTTCAGCTGTGTGTGTGTGTGTGTGTGTGTGTGTGTGTGTGTGTGTGTGTGTGTGTGTGTGTGTGTGGAGGGGGTTAAGGAGTGGGATATCTTCTTCATTATTTCCTATCCTCCCTCTTCTCCTTTTGCCTGTCTTCTTTCTCAATTCCCTTTTCATTTTCCCCACCACATTTTTGTTTCCAAACACATGCAGTAACTGTTTCAGATTTCATACTTGATATTTCACTTATCAGATATTTCCAGCCCTTTATTACTTAACCAGAATTACAATGTCGATAGTTATAATAATTGTAGTCCACCACTTAAACCCACACCACATCAAACCCAGCTTCTTTACGTAGTGCTTGACATGACTTTCTTCATACTTTATTCCATTCCTTCCAACATTGTAACACTGTAATCCTCTTAAAGTTATGAATCCAATATACTCAGTGCTCATTTTCTCACTTCACTTACTCTACAAACTCTTCTGTAATTACTCCCACAGCAGTAATTGCTAAATGGGAGTGAGATCCTTCTTTGGATCCCACATTGTCTAATGGAGAATAGTAAACAACAACACCAAAATTAAGAATTTATTTAGAACCAAGTAAGGCAACATTCAACTATGAGAAAAGCTATTATCAAGTTAGAATATGGGAAAGGAAAATGACTGATCCTGATATATCAACAGTTGAAGCTTACCTGAGTTTTAAATTCATATAACAGTTCAGTTGGCAAACGATGTAGCTCCAGAAGACATGGAAATAGCTGGCGAGCTTCAGCTGAGCCATACTTCATAGCCTTCAGTAGTGAGGTTACAATGGTGATGTCATAATTTTGGGTGTCAGGACCTGGTAACAGGAAATATCACGTATTACGTATCACTTGTAACAAGCAACTTCTTTATCTGTTTACAGAATTTTGATTTTTGTACTAGCAATCTTTCTCCTGGCAAATAATAATGTGTTTTATAGAAGATTACATAGTACAATGTTTTGCAGGGAACAAAAATTTTAAAATGCTCACTATTTTATTCTGAATTGTTTTTATATTTTTCTTTTTGGAGAACACTTAGGTAACAACATATGGAGAGGGAAAAAAATGGAATTACCAAGAACAACAACACAACACATTAGCACATCTAATACGATACAGGAAACAAGTTGGCATTCAAAACAGCTTGTAGTCATCTCAGAATGGGTAAATAGAAACCCTATATGCTTTTCAGGGGATTCTTATACATTCTTCCTGCAAAATAATGGAAAGTTCAGGTAATGGTGATGAAAGGTGAGTACTAATCAGACACTCATCACTCCAAAGTAGACACCAAAGTCTTAATAATATTGAGATCTGCTGATGTGGTGGCCAGCCAAGACCTGACAATTCATCCTCAAGCTCACAAAATCATCTATGGACGATGTCAGTTATGTGAACACAGAGGATGTCATCTTGCAAAACACTATCACAATTGGGGAAAAAATGCCATAGCATGAGAAGAACGTGACCAGCCAAAATGGTCACGTAATCTGTGGTGGTAGTCCGACCTTGGAGAGTAACCATGCTGCCTATGAAATACAGAGATATGGCTGCCCAAATCATCACTAAACCCCTCCCCCTCCAACGTGTTTCACTATTTCCAGCAAGTGGTCTGCATCACAGATTTTAGACGGCATACGCTAGATGTAAACTTGGCCAGAAGCTTTCATGCTCTTGCTTTTTGTCTAGTGAAAGTACACACATTCTCACACACAACCACAAAGATAATCAAATGTACACCATGGCGAGACTCACTATGGCCACAGGAGTGTGCATTTGGGTCTATGTGGCTATGTGTGTACTTTTACTAGGGGAAAAAAAGAGCAAGAGCTTGAAAGCTATTGTGAATACTGTTTCCTGTTAGGTGTTTTTATGCTCAACACACGAGTCTGGTTTAAGTGAGTGGTTGCCTCTTCTTTACTTTATGTACCTATATCCGAATGTCACAGGGAGACAAAAAACAGAATAATGAGACATTCATTGGGCTATTTTAATAAAGTAATTTGACTGTGATGTGATTTTATCATACTTACCATAGTGACTGCGACAATACTGTGCAAGTTTTAGATGTAAATCTGCAAGTCTGTGCTCCATGCTTCTGTCTCCCACAGTGCTACAGGAATTCTTCCACAACTGATGTTCAGCTACATGAACAGCTTCTGTGGCAGCTATGAAACCATGTTTCTTAATTGCTGTCAACAGTTCCTCTGGCCTGGAACAATGTAAATGGAACATTTTATCTATTTTATTGAGCATAATTTACTCATAATATTTAAATTATCACTTTATGTACATACAGAAAAAGTCTGAATTCACTTTTCAGACAATCTAATATTCTTTCTTCTACATTTACATTTGTCATCAGCAAAATCACCATTATGCAATCTGAAAAACGTATTACATGCTGCACCACATATGAAAGTTCCTTCCGACTCCATTCATGTATGAAATGTGAGAACTATTACAGCATATGATATGCCAATATAGGAGTTACTATTACCAAAATGTGTCTACGAGTTTGGTGTCGAAAAATATTCAGATTCCTCCAAGGTATATTTTGTTTTGTTGCATTACACTGTGGTCTAAGGTAGGGCAGTGCAGTAGGTGCAGGGATGAGCAAAAACACTGGTGTCCTCTTGAGTCTGAGTGTGAATATTTGCAGTAAATTGGTGCAGCCATATGTCATTATATAACACGCAAACTGTAAGCTCTCTTCATAGGAATGACCACGTGGTAGGTTTATCATATCTTCTGATGCAATTGTACATACATAAAGTGCAGTGCTAAAGGTGGTGAGTAGCTCATTTTAAACTGATGAAAAGCAGTACGATGGCCAGGTTGGGAATTTCATAGAGGAGGTCAGACATACCAATATAAATTTACAACACATCTGTGTGGGGTGCCTAGCACCAGCTGCAGCTAATAGAACTACAATGTCACAGGGAGTTGCGTGATATGTTTCATTATAAAATAAAACTTATTGACTAGAATAAAATTTTTTCTCAATATAAATTTACAGGACTTAACATATTATGTCAATTTTTGAACTTACATACTTGTGGGAACAACACTTTTCCATAACGAAGAGAATGAAAAACCTATCTAGAGAAGCAGACAGACAGACTTAAACTTAAAATCTTACCTTTCAATTACAAGAGCTGTTCATATCGTAATGCAACACTTTTTTTTTTTCTAAAACCACTTTGGTTTTTTCAGGATTCCAATGCACTACACTATTCCCCACTCTTCAGGCTACAAAACCCTATTTTTCAACATAATCTCTGTTCAATGTGATGGTCTTATTCCACTTTACTGTGAGTACCTGTATTCCTGCATGGTACCATCTCACTGGTCGACATCAATAAACTCTGTATCATCTACATACTGCTTCCCATGGAGTGGACGAGTATGTCAGCACTACCAACAGAGATGTCTAGTTGTGCAGCAAGGTGTTTGTTTGTGATCCATCGATCAAATCGAATGAGAGTGTCCGCACATTCCAACACTGCAGGATTCACAGTTATGTGCGGCCGACCAGCATGCAGGAGAGTGGACAGGTCTGCACGATGAAGTTGTGCTGATGACAGGCATCTATGAATATCAGTGATGTGCTGGTTTTCTGCCAACAGAGATTCAATGACAGCTCTCTGCTTCGAACGTACCTCCATTTTGGTGCCATTTTGGAGGCTTTGTATAGCCCTGCCACCTACTGGAACTTCATGTAACTAACTATAGGGGCTGAAGCAGAAACATATCATAATGTTCCACAGCAAATTCTGCATTTTTTAAAGTAAAATTAGTGAAAAAATAAAGTGTTGTAATACTTACAGAAAGCACCTTGTAGTAGTGCTCGGAAAGTGGTACCAGACATAGATGCCTTAGTGAAAAGCAAAATAAATAGTATTCATTGATATCCAGTGGTTTTGTGCTTAACACATGAATGTAGCAATCGTGAAATACCTGTTGATACCAATTTAAACTTTTCCCAAAAATGTCATTCACCATAAGACTGCATCAATCGTAAGAAATATCATGTTTTGTATTTAAGCTGCAACATGTTCAGTTCATAAATTAAGAGAAATTTAAATTTAATTTTGGTGACATTTCCCATCAATGTAGCCGGCTCAAAAAGTAAATTTCCCTGGAAAGGCACTAATTCGCACACCTCTGTAGAACTAACATTAGTGGCAAAGAATAGACTCATCAACAATTTTCTTTTTGTGGAACTTCCTTGTTCCAGCACTTACCACCCGAACCCCCCCCCCCCCCCCCCCCCCCCCTCCAAGTCCTGCCTGACCACCACAACCACTGCCTTAGCGACTGTGAGCATGTCAGTAGCTCACTGTTACAATGTGAGGGCACAAGCTATTTGGTGGCGTGGGCTGGTCTCAGGCAAATTTGGGTGCCTAGAATTTTGTCTCTCTATACTGGAGACAACATTAGAGGGTATGAAGACTCAAACCTGAACAAGATCGGGCTCCGATGATGTCTTCAACATTAGGATCCAAAATGTTTAGCACAGAAATTTGCCTAGACCACAGCCTAATGCCCATACAACAAAATACACCAAAGACACAGACGCTGCCCATGAAAATCTACATTGTACGTCAATAGCCCCCCCTCCCCCGTAAAAGTAGACCTTTACATTTTCTGACTACACTTTCTTCATGTCACTCCAATTTATTTAAACGGGTGTTTCATTAGAAGTTCATATCTGCCTTCCATAAGCCAAAACTGGTAATACTGATCACAAACTGTGCATTCTACACAGTGTATCCTTTTTTAAGACAAATTAGAAGTTTTTTTTGAACAATCTGATCAATTTCAAAATAATCTGTGGTGCTTTTGGCACTGTTTTATTTCTTACATAATATTGCAGCATAACGATCTGTAGCGAAGATGAAATGGATATCTGGTAACAATCAGGAACGCAGCCTAATTTTACTATCTGACTACATACTGGATAATACGTCAATATATTATGAACATTTCATAAAAGTGACTTTATTTAATTCCCATGTACAATATCAGAAACACACAAATCCACAACACATCCACATAAACAAACAATTTACTATTCATTTGGAAAAAAGTATTCATACTGTACTAGAGGTAAATTATGGTGAATGAACACCATTTTTCTGTGTTAAGAGGTAATAAGCAATTTCACTTCACTTCATAAACAGACTTTTCAGGGTAAAACTGTTCCAAAGTGCTGAAAGATAAATCATAACAAACGTTTTGCCAAATTTGTATACTGTGTTGCATCATCTGATAATCAAATAGAGCAGTCACGATTGATTCAAACTGTCTACACATAAGAGTCAACCTCACGTGCAACTGCAACTGTTTCAGGACCATCACATTGACTATTATTATTATTATTATTATTATTATGATTATTTTCATTTGGCACGTTGTCTGTTGAAATCTATGCATTTCAACTAGCCCTAATAAGTCCGTCTTAAATCTTGGACTAGAAATCTTGCAAAAAATTAATTTGGATCTTGATTTGAGGCACTGAAACAAGTTCTAATTCAGCTTTGAAGGAGGCACTTATTTGTGGCATGTCAGGAGCTCCTTAAGTTACCTCTGTCTCATCTAAATGCTTGTTTAATGCTGAAACATGTGGTATAACTTGGGATATAAAAGGTTGACCATAACTTATTTTTGTAATTTCTTCAATGAGCTTCAAAAGTTTAGCATTCTGCTCTGTAAAACACTGCTGATGAGACATCAAATTAATAAGCATTATGATCAGCTATGTACAATGACATAGTCAATTTTTATTCCAATAAGCACTCTATCGTATGAGGGGTGGAATTCCATCTCGTGCTGTTTTCATTAACTTCTCATGATTGGGATTCACAGTCATAATATTTCTTACAAGACATGACAGTCACTGTTGACTGTATAAAATATTTATTGTTACTGTTACAATTTTGGCCCTATGACCATTATCAAGGAACACTGCAAAGTCACATTCTGTCAGAATATAAAACTATCTGACATGAGTACACGTCATCGTCAAAACACAGTGTTTTGACTGTGCGAGTCCCACAAGATCCGATGAGTACGACACTTGTTGTTGTTGTTGTTGTGGTGGTGGTCTTCAGTCCTGAGACTGGTTTGATGCAGCTCTCCATGCTACTCTATCCTGTGCAAGCCTCTTCATCTCCCAGTACCTACAGCAGCCTACATAATTCTGAATCTGCTTAGTGTGTTATCTCTTGGTCTCCTTCTACAATTTTTACCTGCCACGGTGCCCTCCAGTGCTAAATTGGTGAACCCTTGATGCCTCAGAACATGTCCAACGAACCGATCCCTTCTTCTAGTCAAGTTGTACCACAAACTCCTTTCCTCCCCAATTCTACTCAATACCTCCTCATTAGTTATGTGATCTACCCATCTAATCTTCAGCATTCTTCTGTAGCACCACATTTCGAAAGCTTCTATTCTCTTCTTGTCCAAACTATTTATCATCCACGTTTCACTTCCATACATGGCTACACTCCATACAAATACTTTCAGGAATGACTTCCTGACACTTAAATCTATACTCGATGTTAACAAATTTCTCTTATTCAGAAACGCTTTCCTTGCCACTGCCAGTCTACATTTTACATCCTCTCTAGTTCGACCATCATCAGTTATTTTGCTCCCCAAATAGCAAAACTCATTTACTACTTTAAGTGTCTCATTTCCTAATCTAATTCCTGCAGCATCACCCGACTTAATTCGACTACATTCCATTATCCTCGTTTTGCTTTTGTTGATGTTCATCTTATATCCTCCTTTCAAGACTGTCCATGCCGTTCAACTGTTCTTCCAAGTCCTTTGCCATCTCTGACAGAATTACAATGTCATCGGCGAACCAAGTTTTTATTTCTTCTCCATGAATTTTAATACCTACTCCAAATTTTTCTTTTGTTTCCTTTACTGCTTGCTCAATATACAGATTGAATAACATCGGGAAGAGGCTACAACCCTGTCTCACTCCTTTCCCAACCACTGCTTCCCTTTCATGCCCCTCAAATCTTATGACATCTTTATCTACATCCTCTTCCATTTCCATAATATTCTCCTGAAGTACATTGCCCTTGTACAGACCCCCTATATACTCCTTCCACCTTTCTGCTTTCCCTTCTTTGCTTAGAACTGGGTTTCCATCTGAGCTTTTGATATTCATACAAGTGGTTCTCTTATCTCCAAAGGTCTCTTTAATTTTCCTGTAGGCAGTATTATCTTACCCCTAGTGAGATAAGCCTCTACATCCTTACATTTGTCCTCTAGCCATCCCTGCTTAGCCATTTTGCACTTCCTGTCGATCTCATTTTTGAGACGTTTGTATTCCTTTTTGCCTGCTTCATTTACTGCATTTTTATATTTTCTCCTTTCATCAATTAAATTTAATATTTCTTCTGTTACCCTTGTCTTTTTACCTATTTGATCCTCTGCTGCCTTCACTATTTCATCCCTCAAAGCTACCCATTCGTCTTCTACTGTATTTCTTTCCCCTATTCCTGTCAATTGTTCCCTTATGCTCTCCCTGAAACCCTGTACAAGCTCTGGTTCTTTCACTTTATCCAGGTCCCACCTCCTTAAATTCCCACCTTTTGGCAGTTTCTTCAGTTTTAATCTACAGTTCATAATCAATAGATTGTGGTCAGAGTCCACATCTGCCTCTGGAAATGTCTTACAATTTAAAACCTGGTTCCTAAATCTCTGTCTTACCATTATATAATCTATCTGATATCTTCTAGTATCTCCAGGGCTCTTCCATGTATACAACCTTCTTTCATGATTCTTGAACCAAGTGTTAGCTATGGTTAAGTTATGCTCTGCTCAAAATTCTACTATGTGGCTTCCTCTTTCATTTCTTAGCCCCAATCCATATTCACCTACTATGTTTCCTTCTCTCCCTTTTCCTACTCTCAAATTCCAGTCACACATGACTATTAAATTTTTATCTCCCTTCACTACCTGAATAATTTCTTTTATCTCATCATACATTTCATCAATTTCTTCGTCATCTGCAGAGCTAGTTGGTTTATATACTTGTACTACTGTAGTAGGCGTGGGCTTCGTGTCTATTTTGGCCACAATAATGCGTTCACTATGCTGTTTGTATTAACTTACCTGCACTCCTATTTTTTTTATTCATTTTAAACCTACTCCTGCATTACACCTATTTGAATTTGTGATTATAACCCTGTATTCACCTGATCAAAAGTCTTGTTCCTCCTGCCACTGAACTTGACTAATTCCCACTATATCTAACTTTAACCTATCCACTTCCCTTTTTAAATTTTCTAACCTACCTGCCCGATTAAGAAACCTGACATTCCACGCTCTGATCCGTAGAACGCCAGTTTCCTTTCTCCTGATAATGTTGTCCTCCTGAGTAGTCCCCACCCGGAGATCCAAATGGGGGACTATTTTACCTCCGGAATATTTTACCCAAGAGGATGCCATCATCATTTAATCATGCAGTAAAGCTGCATGTCCTCCGGAGAAATTACTGTTGCCCTTGCAACAACTGAAAAGGCTGCTGCCCCTCTTCAGGAATCACACTTTTGTTTGGCCTCTCAACAGATACCCCTCCGTTGTGGTTTCACCTACGGTACGGCTATCTGTATCGTTGAGGCATGCAAGCCTCCTCACCAACGGCAAGGTCCATGGCTCACTGGGGGAGACGGGTGGGGGGTGGGGGTACGACACTTATTACATCATAATACGTTGTTAAATATATGCTGAACTGTCAATGTTACCATCATTCTAATAATCTATCACACATACAAGTTCAGGTACACCGACATGTGGAGTTCCACCCTAGGACTATAATGTAACAATTTGTGGGGATATGAAATGGAATGACCACATAGTGTCAGTCACAGGTGAAGCACATAGCAGAAGACAGCAGTTCATTGATAAAATACTATGGAAATGCAATCAGATTACACGTGAGGCTGCATATAAAACACTCATGTGACCCATCCTAGAATACTACTAAAGTGTATGGGACACATGCCAAATAAAACTAACAAATGATATTGAACGGATACAAAGAAGGGCAGTACAGATGGTATCTAGAACCAACTTTGAGTGATGAATTTGGAAATACATCACAACTCCCTGTGCATTGCTCCCTCATAGATTATAAATACAAGATCAGACTAGTTACAACATATACGGAAGCACTTCAGCAATCATCTGAGTGGAATGGGAGAAATTCCTAATAAGTGGTACAATGGGTTGTACAATCTGCCAAGCACTTCACAGTGGTTTTCATAGTACAGCTGCAGACATATACCTACCAGAAGTTAAAGAAGCCATACAGAGGAGACACTGAGTTGCTGACAAGCACAACAAAAAGACTGATATACAATTGAGCTTTCAAAACTGACCAGAGACAGTGGGCTCGTAAGAGAGTTGAGCTTGCCTGAAAGGGTATGTGTTTTCTACTTTAGAAGATGGCCTTGTGTGCCTGCCTCCAATTCAATGTTTCCTCTTTATGGTGAGTAGTAATGTATCCTTTACAAAAATTGTTATCATTCTATCCTGGATTTTCCAATGTTTGAAGTTACAGAAACTAAGAACTTTTCATAAATTCTGTCCTAGATGTCAGGAACAGTTTTCTGATTAACATATGTTCGGCTTAGTATATTATGGCTGGGTAAAGCTTGTTCTAGGAGCTTTGAAAAACCCAATTCTTTCTACAAGAAATGACGACTCTTTGTCTAGTAGAACCATTTCTTCTCTTATATAATGATATTATTTGGTTATTGCATTATTTATATGCCAAACCAACGAGCAATTGGACAGTTATTAATTGCTTGGAATTTATTTGGATATTTTGTTTTCATATGTATTTCTTAGTTGAAATACATATTAGCCAAAAAATACATATCACTGACTTAAGGCTGCTTATATATTTTCGATTAATTAATTTTTTTCCAAGAAAACTGTGTTTAACAAAACTTCTGTACATCCCAAACAAATGTAATTGAACTGAATATTCAGTAAACAGGTTCCTATTTAGTGATATTAATCCTCATATCTATGGACAAAGACCTAGTTCATTAGTATAATAAAACAATTCAAAACAAAATATCCTCGGAGCAGTGAAGCAGCTTAAATCACTTAATAAAACCAAATCTTCTGGTCCAGACTGTATGCCAAAACGGCATATTGACACACAGTCAACATGGGTTTAGAAAACATCATTCCTGGGAAACACAACTAGCTCTTTATTCCCATGAAGTGTTGAGTGCTATTGACAAGGGATTTCAGATCAATTCCATATTTCTGGATTTCCAAAAGCCTTCTGACACTGTCCCACACAAGCGGCTCGTAGTGAAATTGCGTGCTTACGGAATATCGTCTCAGTTATGTGACTGTATTTGTGATTTCTTGTCAGAGGGGTCACAGTTCGTACTAAATGATGGAAAGTCATCAAGTAATACAGAAGTGATTTCTGACATTCCCCAAGGCAGTGTTATAGGCCCTTTGCTGTTCCTTATCTATATAAATGATTTTGGGGACAATCTGAGCAGCCGTCTTTGGTTGTTTGCAGATGACGCTGTCATTTATCGACTAATGAAGTCATCAGAAGATCAAAACAAACTGCAAAACGATTTAGAAAAGGTATCTGAATGGTGCGAAAAGTGGTAGTTGACCCTAAATAATGAAAAGTGTGAGGTCGTCCACATGAGTGCTAAAAGGAACTCGTTAAACTTCAGTTACACGATAAATCAGCCTAATCTAATAGCCGTAAATTCAACTAAATACCTAGGTATAACAATTACGAACAACTTAAATTGGAAGGAACACATAGAAAATGTTGTGGGGATGGCTAACCGAAGACTGTGTTTTATTGGCAGGACACTTAGAAAATGTAACAGACCTACTAAGGCAGGCTGTTCCAGCTCGTCGGCTCCGTTGTGAGCCGCGGAGCACTCCCTGCTCCAAGGAACCATGTCGCTCGCTGTGACCATTCAAATGGGCTGGCACGCTGGCATGTGGCACGGCTGGCTGAGGCAGGCGGCAAGGCAAGCGTTTTGATGTGCCTGCTGCGTCTTACAAGATCGACAACCTCATTCTCTCAGCAGCTAAGATGTTGTGACATGCTACACCAGGAAATACGATGTTCAGGAAATAAATAAGAAACAACTGTTTTACAAGAAATTGCGTACAAAATTTATTGGGCCTCTGTAGCTTGACTTTTCTTTTCATTACAAGATTGGAAATATCAGTCGTCAAAGTGTTCGCAGCGTTAATGCGAAGGATGGCCTTCACTGTTGCATCCTGAAGAAATGCCTTTCCCGAATTCGTCCCTGAGTTTATTTTTCAAACGAAAAGCAAAACTTTGGTGACACCCGATCATTTGTAGTGCACCATCTCTCGCTACAGTATTGAGCTTATCCCATGGCAAATTCATATTGTCCACTGATTCCCAAACAGCTTCAAAAATGTCACGTCCTGTTAGGGTGTAATCAAGTGGTACCACAGTCAAGAGTTCTTCGTTTACTTGAAGACATGTATAATGTCGTTGCATATTGTACCTCATCACAGAATTAAATACTTTATTAATTGCTTGGAATTTATTTGGATATTTTGTTTTCATATGTATTTCTTAGTTGAAATACATATTAGCCAAAAAATACATATCACTGACTTAAGGCTGCTTATATATTTTCGATTAATTAATTTTTTTTTCAAGAAAACTGTGTTTAACAAAACTTCTGTACATCCCAAACAAATGTAATTAAACTGAATATTCAGTAAACAGGTTCCTATTTAGTGATATTAATCCTCATATCTATGGACAAAGACCTAGTTCATTAGTATAATAAAACAATTCAAAACAAAATATCCTCGGAGCAGTGAAGCAGCTTAAATCACTTAATAAAACCAAATCTTCTGGTCCAGACTGTATACCAATTAGGTTTCTTTCGGAGTATGCTGATGCAATAGCTCCATACTTAACAATCATATACAACCCTTCGCTTGACGAAAGATCCGTACCCAAAGACTGGAAAGTTGCACGGCTGGCTGAGGCAGGCGGCAAGGCAAGCGTTTTGATGTGCCTGCTGCGTCTTACAAGATCGACAACCTCATACTCTCAGCTGCTAAGACGTTGTGACATGCTACACCAGGAAATACGATGTTCAGGAAATAAATACGAAACAACTGTTTTACAAGAAATTGCGTACAAAATTTATTGGGCCTCTGTAGCTTGACTTTTCTTTTCATTACAAGATCGGAAATATCAGTCGTCAAAGTGTTCGCAGCGTTAATGCGAAGGATGGGCTTCATTGTTGCATCCTGAAGAAATGTCTTTCCCGAATTCGTCCCCGAGTTTATTTTTCAAATGAAAAGCAAAGCTTTGGTGACACCCGATCATTTGTGGTGCACCGTCTGTCGCTACAGAATGGAGCTTATCCCACGGCAAATTCATATTGTCCACTGATTCCCAAACAGCTTCAAAAATGTCACGTCCTGTTGCAGTGTAATCAAGTGGTACCACATTCAAGAGTTCTTCGTTTACTTGAAGACATGTATAATGTCGTTGCATATTGTACCTCTTCGCAGAATTAAATACTTTATGACATACAAGACACAGTGGACCACCATCCCTCTCTATGAACAGAAAGGTATCCTCCAATAGAGGTATAGTGCTCCCGTGGCTAGTCATAGCTGTCATTGAACACAGATTATTGCGTCAGTTGCAGCTGCATGCGGCCAGGGGGCAGCGAGTTCACTTCTTCCCTCCATGCGGGCTCCGAGCAGTTGCAGTGAGCGCTCCGGCTCCCTGGGGCTCGGTTGGAACAGCCTGTACTAAGGAGACTGCCTACACTACACTTGTCTGTCCTCTTTTAGAATACTGCTGCACAGTGTGGGATCCTTATCAGATAGGACTGACGAGTACATCGAAAAAGTTCAAAGAAAGGCAGCATGTTTTGATTTATCGTGAAATCATTAAAAGAAAGGCGTTTTTCGTTGCGATGGAATCTTCTCACGAAATACCGAACACCACACCAACCTACATAGGGAGGAACGATCACCACAATAAAATAAGGGAAATCACAGCTTGTACGGAAAGATACAGGTGTTCATTCTTTCCACACGCAATACGAGACTGGAATAAAAGATAGTTGTGAAGGTGGTTCGATGAACCCTCTGCCAGGCACTTGAATGTGATTTGTAGAGTATTCATGCAGATGTAGATGTAGATGAAAAGAATACAAGACAAGCTAAGGATTTGGTATCTACCTGTATTTTTTTTTCCTTCTCTGTCACTACAAATTTGAACTCAGCATAACAAATGATAATCATCTTACTGTAACTGTGTGTACCCAAATATTCACAAACAGGAGAACTTTTCTATACCAATAACATTTTTTATAACTTTTCTTGCAATTAAAAAATTATTTTCAGTAGCAACCTAAAAAAAAAACGCCATGTGAAAGTGATCGCAATTTGTGTCAACTCAATTAGTCAAGCTGGTCAATCAAAATATCATTCAGTCACTTCTCTGAATTTAGCCGAATCCACCTGCCTGTCCATACTTAACCTCTACAGGGCCACTCAGACCTACATGTTACATCATGCTTCATGGCTATGTTCGGTTGAAAAATCCAGCTGCCAGATATTCGGCTTATAAGATGTATGGACATCTGGTATCTGGCCAAGTAACAGCTATCTGTTCCCTGTCTCGTTTGTAAGTAATCTCTGATGTGAACAATATAGAGCTCTCAACTATCAAACGTGTGATTTGCTTTTTATTCTCAGCTGGTTCTACATGGGCATTCCAGTTCATGTTTCAGTACATTGTTACAGCCAAATATTTGTCTGACTGGCATTTTCTAATAAAGCAGTTAAGAGGGACTGCACTTCTTGGTTTCATTTAATGTACAACTTCACATTTCTCAATATTATGAGTTGGTTGTCAATATTTGTACAAAGATGGTATTGTGTCACAGTTTGGGTATAGTTAAAATTTTTACTGGATAAAGCTTTCTAATAGTTAACCATATCAAATGTGAAAAATATGAGATCATAAATATTTCTATCTGAGTAAGTCATTAACATCCAAAATGAATTAGAAATTATTTTTGTCCTTTGACTGACCTTATGTTCATGATAATTTGCTGTATTCTATATGACTAGGAGTTTCAAAACCATTCAAAAATCTGGTTCAATATTGTGTACAAATATTTTTTTATTATAGCGGTAGGAAAAAAAATGCTCGTGGTAAACATTTATATTTGCCCCATAGCCACCAGTCTCTATTTCGATTATGATTTGATGCTGGGGCTTTCATAAACCCAATAACTGCCCAAAGTTCTTCAAACACTGGTTATTTTTTATTTGATTTCTTTACAATTGATCACTAATATCTTAATATATTTAAATAGTATTCACGTCTATCTGTGTGTGATAAAATATTTTAGAGCCTTCTGGAATTAACTGATGATGGGTCAAAACATTATGACCATCTGTTTAACAAAATGTACTCCTTTGGAATGCAATATAACTGCAGTTCTGCATGACATGGATTTGGCAAGTGTGTGTGTGGTTTGAGGGTGCGGAGCTAGCACCCAATACTGTTTCAGATGTATTCCATTGGGTTCAAATCAGTCAAATTTGCTGGACAAGACATCAACATGAGTTCAAATCACACTTCTCCAACTACTGTAGCACAGTTCACGCCTTGTGACAAGAGGTTATCCTGCTGGACGATGCCGCCACTGTCGAGGAAGACATCAAGCAACAAAAATTTCCAGTAATCTGCAATATTGTTCACACTACCACGGTGTCAATGAACCCTGTAACATAATACTGTCCCCATTGGCCTGCATGTGGTGCATCTTTACACAGTTGTTTACCTGGATGATGGTATATCCAGCCATGACCACTGACCTGCTGCAACAAAAACCGTAATTCATCCAACCAAGTGATGCTGTTTCATTGATCTACAGTAAAATCTCGGTGATACTGTGCCTTTTGCAATCATAACTGATGATGCCATTGGGCCAACATGGGAACAAAAGAATTGTCAGCTGGGGAGCCACATATTCAACAATGTGCACGGAATGGCATACTCTGAAACACATGAGCATTGTACTTTGTTATCAGATCTGTCACGGATCACTGCCTATCATATTCTACAGAGTGAGCAATGCCTTGGACCTCCACATTTTGTGAAGAGGCATGAATGTACACCACCTTCTCGCCTACACACAATTTCAGTGTCCTTCAACCACATCCCTTAAATGCTCATTACAGCAGCATGCAAACAGCTTACCAGCTTCACTGTTTCTGGGATGCTTGTTCTTGAGTCAAAACAATATGCCCTCTGCTTGTTCTTGAGTCAAAATAATATGCCCTATGTCAAAGTGACTTTATGGTCCACATCATTGCTAGAGTGATTTCTGACTTGTCTCTGCTCTGCTTATGTATTTTGCTTACCACATCATATGCCTGCAATGCCATCAAGTGGAAATCACTCCCATGGTGAGCAGTGGTTATAATGACTTGGCATACAGTACTATGAACTCATGCCTATGGTGAAAGACTAAGAAAAAACGGTCAAGAGAGAGAGAAAATCAAGTGCCTGTAGTACAGCACATAAGTGAAAAATATGCTAGGAAAGGGAAATCTGGGGCATGAAGGACAGAAATAAAACTTGAGGAAAGGAATATAAAGCTTGAAAGAATGTGTGTAATGGGTATCAAACATCTGACAAATGTCTAAAGTAGTCGGAGATTGATTAGCCCAGCTGCCTCAGGCAAATAATAGCCAGCCACTTTTAACATTAGGAGCATAGGAACTACTTATGTCAGGGCTAGGTGCCACTAGAGGAGCAAGGAGAAAGTGAAAAATACAAGAATTTTTGAAGTGGCTGATGGAAAGTCCATGTTAGAATATTAACAATATTATGAAAAAAACTGTTACCTATTAAGCTTTTGGTCAAAGCCTTCTTCAGAAAACACACACACACACACACACACACACACACACACACACACACACACACACACACACACACGGCATTCTTCCCATAGTGGGTGGAGATAGTGGTTGTGAATTGTGAACTGTGTTTTATTCATCTAATGATGTACATTTGCAATCCATTTGGTTTGCATACAGGAGAAATGTAAAAAATTTATAAAACAGTTGCAATGATTTTTACATTAATAAATAATAGTACTACAATAAATAATAACACTATAAGGATGAGAATATAAGCTTTCGAAATGTGGTGCTACAGAAGAATGCCGAAGATTAGATGGGTAGATCACAAAACTAATGAGGAGATCTTGAATAGAACTGGGGAGAAGAGAAGTTTGTGGCACAACTTGACAAGAAAAAGGGACCGGCTGATAGGACATGTTCCGAGGCATCAAGGGATTACAAATTTAGCTTTGGAGGGCAGCGTGGAGGGTACAAATCGTAGAGGGAGACCAAGAAATGAATACACTAAGCAGATTCAGAAGTATGTAGGTTGCAGTAAGTACTGGGAGATGAAGAAGCTTGCACAGAATAGAGTAGCATGGAGAACTGCATCAAATCAGTCACAGGACTGAAGACAACAACAACAAAAACAACAACAACATTTCTTGGAATGTGTAATACACTGTATCCAACTCAAATTTCCAATTTGTCCTGTACAAATTCCTCCACTGAGTAGTAACACTTCAGTGTCAGTACCTCATATAGATTTCTTTTAAGTGAACCTAAATTCATCTGGATCAACTTGTTCCCTTTTAATTTATTACAAATTTTCATTCCCGTGTATTGAGGTCCCTGGACATACAGTCCTGAGGCAGTGGGTGGGGAGCATGAAATTTTCTTTGTTTCTAGTATCATTTGAATGGACAAAATGATTTCCCTCCAATAATTCATGTCTGTTGTACAAAAATATAATAATCTCATATATGTTTAAGGATCGTAGAGTTAATATTTTAAGTTTTCTAAATAAAGGTCGACAAGGTTCTTTGTGATTTGCAGCGCACATATTTCGAGTGATTTTTTTTCTGAATTTTTAGTATCTGCACTGTGTTTGTCGAGTTACCACAAAAAAACAATAACATATCTAATAATGGATTCGAAGTAATTTGTGTATGCTATTTTTCATGGTCACGTGTGCACGAGGTGTGCTTGTTTGTGTGAATGTATGTGTTTTCTTTTCTGGTATCAACTGCCACATGCTATTGTCATGTGCACATGAGTTTGTGTGTGTGTGTGTGTGTGTGTGTGTGTGTGTGTGTGTGTGTGTGTGTGTGTTTGTTTTCTTTTTGGAAGAAGGTTTCGTCTGAAAGCTTTTCGTTGTGCCTGTCTGCAACTCAGCATGTCAAATTTATGGTGAGAAGCAATTGTAAAAGATAGAAACGTATGTAAATTGTTGCTAATAGGGTTACTGAATGGAAGGGTCAAATACGATTAATTTTATGCTGCATAGTAAGAAGCGATCTCTCAAAAAAATGGAAGAAAATCTGTTGATGATGGATGATGGGCAGGAAGACAACTGTGTGAGAAAGAAATCACAGTGAAGGGTAAGAACAGCTGAAAGTGAACAGAACATTAAATGACAGAGAGATAATGTGAGTGGTAGATAGAAACAAGGGAAGGAGGAGTTGAGATATGTAAAATAAATGGGAGGGATGGGAAATAATTTGGATCGTTGCAAAATGCCCAAGGAATCATTAGGAATGTTGAATGTGAACATGCACTGTGGGTGAACCTTCAAAGGATAAGTTTCAGATATGTGCTAGGGAATGGATTCACTGTGCATTCCTGAGGTAAAGACAATGGACAACAGTATAGAGATGATTCAAATAGCAATCAATGTACTGCCTTTCCTTCATTGCTCTTAGCTCCAGTAACTATTCCTTTATGTAATTATTCTCATTCTCTAATAGCTTTGCTGATTGTGGGAAGGAAGTGGTGGAACAGTTAAAGATAATCTACTGCTTTCAAAATAATGTAATTGAATAGATAAAAAAAATCTACTCACCAAGTAGCAGCAGGACAACACACATATAATAAAGTTTTTACTTATAAAAATTTTAGGAGCCACTGGCTCCTATTTCCAGCAGAAGGGTTGAAGAGGAAGGAAGAAGGGTGGTGGGAAAGAAACTGGAGAGGTTTCGGAAAAGGGGGTAGAGTTTGGAAAAGTCACACAGAAGCCCCCATCAGGGGAGATTTATGACGTATGGTGGATATGGAAGAAAACAAATTTTAACAATAAAATAAAAAGAGGGGGAGAAAGTTGTTATAGAAAACTGATTCAAAATACTCTTGTTCAACAATGCTGCTGCTGCTGTTGTCTTCTTCTTCAGTCTGAATTTCGGTCTGAAGCAGCTCTCCATGCTGTGGAAGCCTCTTCATCTTTGACTAACTACTGCATCATACATACATTTCAACCTGCTTACTGTATTCAGTTTTTGGTCTCTCTCTACAATTTTTAGTCTCCCCCCCCCCCCCCCCCCCCCAAACACACTTTCCACCAGTTCTAAACTGATGATCCCTCAGAATGTGCCCTATTAACTAATCCCTTCTTTCTTTTCTCCCCAATTCTCTTAAGTGCCTCCTCATTAGTGACATGACCAATCCATTTAATTTTTGGCATCCCTTTATAGCACTACATTTCAAAAGCTTCTATTCTCCTCTTGTCTGAACAGTTCCTGTATTGCTTGGTCAATGTATGGATTAAATAACATTTGGGGATAGGTTACACCCATCTCACTTCCTCCTCAACCAGTGTTTTGCTTTTAAGTACCTCGATTTTTACAACTGCAGTCTGGTTTCTATAAAAGTTGTGAATAACCTTTTGCTCCCTGTCAGCACCTGCTTTCTTTGGAATTGGAATTATTACACTCTTCTTTCAAGCCTGATGATATTTCACCTGACTATGTATCTTGCGAATCAAGTGGAACAGTTTAGTCATGGCTGTCTCTGCTGAATATATCAGCAGTTCTGAAGGAATGTGATCTACTCCCAGAGCCTTCATTTGAAACTGAACTTTCAGGGATTTGTCATTTACATAAAATTGTGTTTCTGAATTTCAGAGTAGGTTTGAATGTCAGTTAATCTCACAATAGATAAGAGTTAATATTTGGGGCTTACTCCTCCTCATATCGTGATTGTTTTTGTTTGTAAAATTCAAAGACAGAAAAAAAAATCCATGAAGTTTAGTCTCATGCCAGACACGCAGTAGTATCTGCTATTAATAAAAACACATTTTATGTTCAGGGAGTGAATGAGGAGGAAGCACTCTATACATTTTAATGCTCAAAAGAATTTCAGTTGGCATATATCTCATAATTCATCTCAGGAATAGTAGGCAAACTGTTCATAGTTCTGTTAACGGTTGTATGGTAGGTTTAATTTTAGCACATCAAAGTTGATATTCTTAACAATAACTGGTAATTAAACATAGCTGTATCCATTACAATTTGGGTCAAAGCAGCAGTCATGTTGTTGCAGATTATATGTCATAATCTTTCCTTGTGATTACTGATTACCAGTCATACCTGTAATGCTGAAATATGCTTTCATAAACTTCTCTAAAGAACTGAGGAGGAGGAGGTGGAGGAGAAAAAAGCAGGCTTATTTAGCATTCTACACCATCACAACATAACCACCTTATTGTTAAGGTCTGGCCTCATCTGATTTCTTCTCTTTTCTCAAAACTAAAAGAGAATATCTGTGGACATAATTATGAGTCTGCCTGAGTGACTGCAGGTGCCTATGAAGCATAACAGAAAACGTTTTCTCTTGAAGAAACACTTACTGGGCTTCCACTTAGTAGCCTGAGAGAATGTACTGTTAGTTACATTTTAAGGAAAGTGTGTGCTGGGAACTAGATACACATAGAGGAACTGTCATTGTGGCCTCAAAAATTTCAGCATGAGATGTAAACAATATTGTGGTTAAAACGATTAATTTCAATTCGGTCACAAAGAGAAGTGGCACAGTAATGAGAAACTGAACTCACATTTGGGAGGACGTAAATTCAACTTACCTTTTTGTTAAAATTTAGGTTTTCAGTGATTTCCCTAAATCACTTAAACACAGGGATGGTTCCTTTCAAAAGGCACAGCCTATTTTATTAACTATACTCCTCTAATCAAAGCTTGTGTCCAGTGCCTAAAACCTTGTCGTCAGTGGGACGTCGAACCATAAACCTTCCTTTGTTGCACCCTTGTCATAAAATAAATATTAAAAGAAAGAAAGAAAGAAAAATATAGGAAGGGAGGGAGGGGGGGGGGCAGCAAG
The DNA here is from genome assembly GCF_023897955.1 of Schistocerca gregaria. Taxonomy (NCBI): domain Eukaryota; kingdom Metazoa; phylum Arthropoda; class Insecta; order Orthoptera; family Acrididae; genus Schistocerca; species Schistocerca gregaria. The sequence goes on along the minus strand of NC_064920.1, from coordinate 258,342,353 downwards.
GTAGGAGTGGGGGAAGGTAGTTTGCTGCCTGTGAGGTGTGCAAAGTCGTGGTGGGAACAAGACGGACACATCTTGCATCTGTATAATATTAAACAGAAAATCAAAGGAGTAGACGAACACCACATCCAATCAATTTATGGTGTTTCGTCATGTCATGTTATCAACTAAAACAGAGGGCGTGTTCTCAACTTGCGGAATGCTCTTGTTCTCCTCCCAGTATTTGAAACACAATGGCAGGTATTCAAAATGTGATGGTAAGGTGAACTCATCTCCACCATATACCTTGAATTTTAAATAACTTCTGTTATGTCCACAATATTATCTGTTGGTAAATCCTCAAAAGTTTTTGGAATATGGAGTCTGATTTCCACACAGGAAACCTACTCAAATTATTTCCTACATTCCTAGTGATTTGAAAGACACCAATTCCTGAAATTCACAATTAACTTTCTTCATGATAAATTTTCAACTCAATCATAACACAGCTCATTGCTGTTATATCTATTGTTAAATATGAATTAGGATAGATCACTAGTCACCATACAAAAGGCAGCACTGCACAGCAAACATGCACATTTAAAAGTAGACTAAGTTGTCAGAGGCAGACCTACTCCAGAAAACAAACACCAATTCATACACAGCTGCACAACCATGCTCAATGTCAGCTCCAGGCACTGAGTGCGTGGGGAGGGTAAGGAGATGGCATTGGGCAGTAAGGTGGAGGGGGGAGGGAGGGGGGGCAGCAAGGTAGGAGTGGGGGAAGGTGGTGTGCTGCCTGTGAGGTGTGCAAGGTCGTGGTGGGAACAAGATGGACACATCTTGCATCTCCATCTTTTACAGAGGTATGGGACATGAGGCAAGGGATTTCAAGCACGGGTAGGAAGGAACAGGGATGAACAAGGATATAGCGTATGTTGGATGTGTGGCAGAATTCCATTGCACAAGATGTAGTCAAACCCTGCCAGAATATGTGAATCAGTTGCTCCGGTCCTTGGGGGTTCTGAGTCACAAACAGCTGTGCTCCTTTATCGTATGTCAGTGGTTAAGATGAGCCACTGAAGATCTGGCTCTGGATGAGGTGCAGAAGGTAATTTCAGTCTGTCAAGGCATCGGTTATACCCTGAGAATATTATTAGAATAGATGAACCAAAATAACTGCTCATAGTAACTAGTCTTTATTTATGACAGACTTTTTCCACATCTTTTGTCTTTGTCATGTACATCTAGATTGATGTTATGTCCATATTACATCGTTTGTGAACTGCCTTATAACTGTCACTGTTTTAATAAGATGGTAGATGACATAATATATTGAGAATAGAATGTTAACTGTGGTGTGACAGCAGTTTGACAGTTCCACTCTTATAACACTATGTTTTTGGAGAGGGACTGCATATCACAGAATATGTGATTATCACAGGTGACTAGACTGAATCGAACGGACTTCTTGGTGTGAAAAGGTTAGCAGCTTTCGAAATGGAGGTATTGTAGGGGTAGATAGGTTTTAGCATGGACGGAGATACTGATGGAGCCACCCTCGGGGTGAAGAGCAACATCAAGGAAGGTGGCTTATTGGGCTTAGGAGAACTAGTTGAAGCAAATAGCAGAGAAGTTGCAGTTCTGGAGGGATGTGGATAAGGTGTCATGAAGATGTCTTCACTTAATGTGAACCAGGGGAGTGGTTTGGGATTATGCGTGTTTAGCAAGGATTTCAGTTTCCATATAGCCCATTAGTAGGTTGGTGACCACAGCTGTACCCTGGATTTATTTGTAGCTGATATTATCTAAAGGAAAAGTAATTATGGGTGAGCATATAGCTAACACGAGCTAATCCCAAAAGAGAACGCCATGCAATGACTGATACAACTAACTTAATTAAGTATAGAAAACAACTTGTTACAATAGGCACACCAACCACGGAGTGGTTCACAGTAACAGTCTAATCGCACACGTGCATAGGTAAACATCTAACTGAGTTAGAGCTAGCCAGGACCATCTCTAAAACCTGGTAGAGTGCGCAGACAAGAGGCTGCACACGCATCCATGAGTGGTGGCTTCTGAAGGCTGTTGAACTTCTAGCTGTATCTGTTAACTTCTGTGGTGCACCTTACAGCTTTGTGTCGGGCCTTAGGTGGATCACTACGGTTGGTCATGCTGACCAGGAAAATGATTGTAGTTTGCAATCAATCAGGCACTGGGAAATGGAATGTTCAGTGGTGGCAAGGCCACGAGAATTGGCGGTGTTAGTGCAGTAGGAGGTAGTGTCAACAGTGATGAGCAGGGTGCAAGATGGTGAATCGGTTGAGGATATGGTTAGAGTCTCTTACAGAAGAGGTCATTTTATCTGTGGAGCCACAGTATCCTGCCACAATGGGGCTTCCTGGGTCATCAGTTGGGTTTATTTATTTTAGGAAGCATGAAGATAGGAGCCTGGTGAATGCTGGGTGTGAGAGAAAAGGTAGACTCAAGGGAGATGTTCTGGGGTGGACCTAAAGATTTCAGGAAGCACTGAAGGTTATGCTGACGTTCTGGAACTGGGTCGCTGTGGCAGGGCTTGTTCATGCATGCTTCTAACCGCTGGCAAAGTCCTTCCAGCAGATAATGCCTGCAGTTCATAACCACAGTGCAGAGTCGTCGTTGGCAATAGGATTGTCACATCAGGATCAGATTTTAGGTGGTGAATTATTGTTCTTGTGTGGCTGTGAGGTTTGTTTCCATATTGAGAGATTTGGGGAACCATGCGGAAGCTAGGTTTGAGTTTAGGAAATTCTGAAAAGTTTTTTTTTTTTTTAAGGAAGGGGGGCGGGGAATTGAATGAAGCAGGGATCAGTATTGGTTTTTGACCAAGTGTGACTGATAGGGTTGGTGACGAAAGAGTTTAGATGTTGGAGTTGGAAAGAAAGTCTTTAATACAAACAGTACGATTGAATTTAGGAGTGGGGCGAAAACTATGGACTTTGGAAAGGATTGATACCTCAGTCAGACTCAGGCTTTTGGAACGTTCCAGAGGAGAGGGGGGAGGGGGGAAGGAGAGGGGGGGGGGGGAGTTCCGATGGGTGTCATACATAGTGTGTCTGCAAGAGAGGGTTTGGAAATTGTGAATGGTGTCGGGGAGCTTCAATGGAGGTTTTTGTGGTTGTAGTGGTGGTAATAATAGACAGTGGTGGTCCACGGCAGAGGAGAATATATTGGACAGCTTTTAGAAGCAGAACTGTGCACATGGCTTTAGGAACCAGAGCCTCTTCTATATCCCAATCAACCACCATCCCTAGTTAAGACCATCCTCATGTGTCAGTCCTCACAGCCCAGAGATGACAGTGTTGGTGAGTTGTGCATGTGTAACGTTTGTGAATTTCTCTAAATATGAAGGGCTTTGTTTGATTCTTTAGTCCACTGTCTGTTTGACACTCAATGCCTCCTCTAAAATGGTGGGTATCAATCTATGCTAATTCATGTAGTTCTCATCTCATCCTGGATTTTCCATGGTTTGATATTTTTTGTTATAGTATATGAACCAATTTTTTTAACCATTATTTGGTATACTTTCTGGTACCTTCAGTCTGAACCACAAGCCCTTTGATTTAATTACACAGTAACTTCTTGAAAACACATGTGAATGTAAAAATCATGCAGATTTTCGAAGTTCACTACACCTCTTAATATCAATGTTTTCCAGATTTCTTTTCTTAATGTTGGAATAAGAGAAGATGTAATATTTGATTGCTGTCCTCTTCTATTTTCTCACAGTTCATATACTTTATTAGCCTTTAAAATTGATTATAATATACATACTTATCTGCCAAAACAGTGTTTTACATATCTCACCACCATCAATTTCTGTAGAGTATACTGTACAATGAAATATTATCCCCTAATTATTTATGAAAAGGAACATGTGAGGAGAAATACTTACTCTACTCTAGGAGAACCCACACATCTCAAAAGAATGTCCATGTCTGATGAACTCAGTGATCGTAGTTTATCCTGATTTGTTTTAAGTACCGACAGAAGATCTTGTGAAAATCTGCACTGTTCTTCATTAACAGAGATAAGTTCAGAAAGGCAGTTGTTATTTTTAGACCTCCTCTGAAGTGATGCTGCAAAAAAAATAATTCAGTTTCATAATTTATAAAAGGCCAAATTGTAAAACATGTTTGTTGCTAATCCTTTCTATGTGCTACTATTTCTAGCATATCATGGCATATATTTCAGAAATGTAAAAATCCAATGCACCCACATTATAAATGTATTCATAACACTAATGCATTTAAATTTAGGTTCTAGCATGATAGCACAAAAAGTACACATTCATTTTCTATTGTTTACTTCCTTTTACTTAAATATCTAAATGCACATATTAATGGGGAAAGAACATTACCTATCCATGTCCAAAATTACTGTCAATTAGTTTTGACTCAATACAAAGGAACATGACCACTGCATCTCTCATGACATTCAAAAAAATAGTAAAAGTTAAGTGATGCCTACAGAGTCAGTTCTTGTTGTGGTCTTCACTCCAACGCTGGTTTTATGCAGCTCTCCACACCACTCTACCCTCTGCAAATCTCATTAATTTGCGTAACTATAGCAACATACATCCATTTGCACCTCAACAATTTTTACCCACCACACTCATCTGTGCCTTGTCTCTCCAGTCACCCACCAACTCCCAAAGGCAACTTGGCCACAGAAGAGCATCCTTCCGTGACCTAGTACCAACCAGGACTCAAGGAACTGAATCTCATTCTCCACCAGGGAGACTCCCACAGTGGTGTTCTGCCACTCATCAAATGTACACAACATTTTCATCCACCTCTATACAACCCTTCCTCCCAACACCTTGCCTCATGGCTCATATTCCAGTAATAGACTCAGACGCAAGACCTGTCCAAGACAGCCTCCAACCACCACATACTGCAGTCCGATCACAAACATCACCTATCCTATAAGAGGCAGGGATAACTGTGAAACCAATCATATGATCTACAAGCTTAGCTGCAAACACTGTCCTGTGTTCTATGTGGACATACCAACCAACAAGATGTCTGTGCATGAGTTGCCTCTGACAAACTATGGCCAAGGGTCAGCTGGACCACCCAGTTGCTGGGCATGCTGCTCAACACAACTTTTTGCCGTTTAACGACTGCTTCACAGCTTGTGCCATCTGGATCCTTCCTTCAAACACCATTATCTCAGAATTGGACAGGTGGGAAGTCTCCCTGCAATATATGCTACATTCCTGAAACTCTCCTGGCCTCAACCTTTGTTATTCATTATACTACACTCACCTATCCTCTTCCTTGTTCCCACTCCAACACTAAACAGTCCTCTACTCTCCTTTTTCATTGCCCCCTCCACATTTTCTGACCTCTGTCTAACATCCCAAATGCACCTAGCTGCCCTAACCTCTCTTCCCTTTGTCCCTATATGCTCCCACAAGCATCATTTTACAGTCCCGCCCCCCTAACCTGGGATTGTTCCCCATCTCAATCCCATCCTGCTCCCTACCCCCAACACCCAGACTGCTTCTTGCATCACATGCTGCTATTTGCAGTCGGTCCTCAGCAGTCAGAGACTGTGGTCATGCGCGCGCGCACGTGTGTGTGTGTGTGTGTGTGTGTGTGTGTGTGTGTGTGTGTGTGTGTGTGTGTTTTGTCTAATTCTGATGAAGGTATTTTTTACTGAAAGCTTACTTGCTTGACAGTCTGTGACTCAACATCTCCGTTACATTGTTATCAGCAATCTATCCTTTACATATTATTGTCATCATCCCATTCTGGATTTTCCAGTGTTTTATATAAGCCTTTGTTCTTTGTATTTTATTCCTGCTGCTAATTAACGAAATACTACATCTAACCTATCCTCAAAGCTGTCTTACAGTCGGTGTTGCCTCAAGTGTTCCTGCATTTTACCAGATTCTAAAATGAACTGTGCTGGAATCGGTTTCTGTGAGTTTATCTATCTGTAAATAACTTATTTCAATATTTCGCAACCATAATTTATTAAATGTACAGTTCATTAGTAGTCACACTTGTCAGAATCTGCCTTCTTTGGAGTTGCAATTATTACATTCTTTGTTAAATTTGAGGGTGTCTCTCTTGCCTAATGTGTTGGTGGCTGGCTACCCCAAGTATCTCTACTTCTGAGGGAATGTTGTCTACTCCACACATCTTATTGCAACGAACATGATGAATTCCTCTTGCAGTACATGTAAAACAAGGGAAATGCAAGCACTCAACTATAATGGATTAATGTGTGACACAAAGAAACACTCACAAGAAAACAGGACTGATACTAGCTTTTGACTCCCCTCTTTCTAGCAGAAGTCACACACACACACACACACACACACACACACACACACACACACACACACACATTCCCTTCTTTATTTCTCAATTCATATATTTCAGAAAATAGTTGGAGCCAGTGCCAACCAGTTTGTTAACATAGTTTACGTATTTCCTTATGAAGGTATAACAATAACTCTGAATCAAAAGTATTCTCTACAGCATAAAAATTTTTTGTGTAAAAAATAATAGAAGTTAATTAAGCAAATTTTGTCTCCAAAAGCCTGAAGAATTTAAAACTTAAACTAATGGTTCACTTTTTGCTTATCGTAATTATTGGCTTGTATTTTTTCTAAGTTTAAGTGTGTCACAATGTTCCATAACATGTTCAAGTCAATATTCAGAGGGGGTTAAGGCTTTATTACTTTTATTACTTCTTCAACAAGATGGCAACAGCAAATCATCGTTGGAAACACAACAATACATAGTGCCAATTTGGCATGCAAGTGAAAACCTTGTGCAGACACAACACATTTTCAGTCATTGTTATGTTTCTCTTCATGCTGGAAATTGGGTGAAGGCTTCAGTTGATGGAAATGGACAGAGTTTCACACAACAACCTTTGGAATTGGAAAGAAATCATTCCTAACTTGAAAATAGTGTATGAAAGTGGAGATTTCTTTTTGAATGTGCCCAAGAGCTACCAGCCACTGCACGAACTGTCAATATTAGGCATGTGTTCCTGCATTTTGCAACAGTCTGCTGGAATTAAATCTCCCTTATAGGAAACAGCATTGTCCGCAAACAACATCACACTTCCAATACTACAGTTATGGTTTATTTCATTATTCTGTAGTTACTTGTAATTTGCACCACTTTTTGCCTTTTAGATTTATGTGGTATTCTTTTAACTTCATTTTCATTCATAAGAATTAAAAATTCATCATTCATATAGTAACACCAGCGGCACCAATTTGTCAACTAGCTGAAAACCACAAAATCGAAAAAATCTGTCGCAGTATTGTTTCTTTAATGTTGATGTACCCATCATTGTTTATCCATTATATTTCTTCATTTATTAAGTACATTACAGTATAATCACCCTCTTTATGTTCCTGTTAGCAATGTCCTTTATATACTTCAATTCATATATTAAACACACAAATATTGAGACACTAGATCTTTATAACAAATTAACATTAGGTAAATTTAGGTAGAAGCTTGAAAAATGCTAAAATAGTTAAAACAGGAAAAGAGAGAAATGAGAGAATCTATAAAGCTGCAGAAGATTAGAGGAATGTTGTCAGAGAAAGTAGCAAAATATAATAAAGAAAGTCTAAAACTTCACTAGAATATCTTAATTTTATATTAAAAATAACATTGATGGTTTTGTATTACATACTGAACCCACTTACATAATGTGTCAAGAACATCAACCATAAGTGAAAATTTCTTTTTGAGCTCTGTGCTTTTACTTGCTTTAAGTGAGGCGAGTTTGAGAATATGCAAGCCATGCTGAATGTTCATTGCTTCATCACCACAAATTTCAACCTGTTCAAATGAAAACGAAAAGTTTTGTGATTCATATTAATATAAAGGCAGAGAGGAAAATGAGAGGGGGTGGTACACACACACACACACACACACACACACACACACACACACACACACACACACACACGAGAGAGAGAGAGAGAGAGAGAGAGAGAGAGAGAGAGAGAGAGAGAGAGAGAGAGAGAGGAGTGAGCGAGGAGGGGGGGGGGGGGGATTCATGGCATAGTGTTTTTGGTTTTTGTCTTTCTTTCTCTTCCAAGGGGCAAGGGTCTTAGAGAATGGCAACGAAATACTGTCAAAGAAGAAAACAATTTTGATTCATGTGACAGCTTATTGGTGTTCAGTTATAAAAGACATAACTAAGATTTGATAAAGTTACAATTATTTCAACAAAGTTCAGGAGTACATGTTTAGTAAGCCATAGTGGCAGGCTATGAGGCAGCGCGGAGATGACCCTGTGCCAAGGATTAATCTGCTACATTTTGCTCAAGTCATTCTCCCGTGCATGCGTGACTTTATTTAACATCTGGGAGGTTCTCAGCTCCTCTGCTTCAGGAATATAAGATGGATATCTTGTCATATGAAGCAAGTAGCAGTTATAACGCCTGAAGAATATGTCTGTGACAGTAGCTGAATTGTAGCTCAAATGATGTGATTTGGAAATTGAGAAGATTTTATAGTCATAAAGCAACAAGTGTCATGAACACACATTACTTTATTGTTTATTGAAATTTAGTGTTTTAGTTTTTAGCTCCATTTAGCCCATTTCCATTCAGTTTTTATATCTTTTCTTTTGAAGAATATGTTCAGGATGAAAGTGGTATCTCAGTAAATTCTACTGATGTATTGTGTCATTCCTGGTATTTGCCCCAAAGTTTCCCATTAAATAAACATTATTCACTTTTTGTCCATCTTTTGCACTAAAACTGCCCAATGTCATATCATTTATCAATTTTCACAATTTTTTGTACAGGATTTTTCTCTCTCCATCACACAGTGAGCACATTAGAGCATCAATATGAATTTCTGTTCAATATATCTCATTTACGTTTGCTGCAAGTCCCAATTATTATTCCTTCAATATTCATAATCAACATATACATTTGAATTTCCTTACTGTTTTGTTGCTCTGAAACAAAACCGAAGTCCTGACTTTTAGTTATATATGGTTTTCATTTTTTCACGTAAGTCTGATAATTTGGCAGTATTTAATTTGACCTTAACTACACTAAGCTCTCTTCAAACCTGTTCTTTATTGTAATTTATTTTATGTAACTGAAAAATAGTATAAGAAGTTATGTTTCTAAAGGAAAATCCAGGATGGGATGTAACAATATTATGAAAGGGGTAGTTGCTCCCCACAACATAACGTAGATGCTGTTTACCCACTATCCTTCCTACCCTTCCCACAATGGTATTCCGCCACTCATGGAACCCCTACTCAACCCCTGGTCCCAACTCTTTACTTTGAAGCTCATATCCCTGTAATAGACCAACATGTGAGACCTTTCCCAAACAGCCTCCTCCCACCACCACCACAACCTACTACAGTCCAATCACAAACATCACCTATCCTATAAGAGGCAGGGCTATCTGTGAAACCAGTCATGTGATCTACAAGCTAAGCTGCAACCGCTGTGCTGAATTCTATGTGAGCATGACAACCAACAAGCTGCCTGTCTGCATGAATGGTCACTGACAAGCTGTGGCCAAGAAAGAAGTGGACTACCCTGTTGCTGAGCATGTTGCCCAATGCAACATCCTTCATTTGAATGAGTTTTTCACAGTCTGTACCATATCAATCCTTCCCATCAACACCAGCTTTGCTGAACTATGCAGGTGGGAACACTCCCTGCAATATAGCCTAAGTTTCTGTAACCCTCCTAGCCTCAACCTTCATTAGTCGCTGTCATCACCCATCTAGTCCCTTCCCTGTTTCCATTCCAGCACTACACTGCCCACTGTTCCACCAATGCACCCAGTGTTTTTACTTCTCTTCTTTTCCACTAGCCCCCCCCCCCCCCCCCTCAATCAACCTCCTAACTGCATCTATCTGCCCTACCCTCTCTCCACCTTGTTCCTCCCCACAATCCCCAGCAGCACTTAACTGTCCCCCAAGGCTACCCTGCAATCCCTATCCCTCCTAATCCCCACCCCAGCCTCCTCCTTACCCCCACCCAGTTGTCTCTCCCATCACACACTGCTGCTGCTCGTAGTGTGGCTTCAGTTGCCAGAGACTATGGTTTTGTGTGTGTGTGTGTGTGTGTGTGTGTGTGTGTGTGTGTGTGTGCGTGTGTCTGTGCGCGCGTGCGCGTGCGCGCGCATGCATGTGCATTGTCTGCTTTTGACAAAGGCCCTGTTGGCTGAAAGATTATTTTGTGACAGTCTTTTTGTTGTGCATATCTGCTACTCAGCATCTCTGCTACATGGTGAGTAGCAACTATTATTTTCATAATATTGTTACGTTTGTAAAAATCTATATTATTTCCTATTTAGCCAAAATTTCTGCCTGCTCTTTGCTAAAAGAACTCACTGGGTGTGATACACAGACTAAAGAAATTACTTTAGTTCCTTCAGTCCAGTAGTCCCAATATTTCCTCAACCATGCAGGAAGTCTGTTGCATCTAGAGATTGCATGTAATAATATGAGCAAATCACCAGTGACAAATCTTATTAGAGCTGCACTCATGGCATTCGTAGTTCAGGCTCAAATGCGTTAAAATCTCAAAGTCTTGCATCAAGTCCATATCAAAGCTTTACATCAACAAGTCCAATTGGTATGCTGATCACATGCCAACAAGGACCTCATATCAATATTGTAATTTAATAGTCAGTCATTGTGTCATCCATAATACATTTATTTGTATGGGTAGTAGACTTTGATTGAACATTAGGTCTATATTTGATACCAACATTTTGATATAATTCTGTGAATTCTCCATTCTATTTTCCAATCTCAGGTCAACTGCAGACACACTCTACATCTAATCGATTTCTTCTGACTGAAAGTTTTCTGTTAATCATAATATAAAGTTTTATGAAAAGTTGGTTTTGATGTAACATAGCAGGCAATTTCAGCAATACAATATACAACTACTTGAAATTATCTGTCTCTTAATATCAGTAATTTTATTTACATTTATTCTTTCACTTGTATTTGTGTGTGTCAAGTTTTCAATCTTTCTTTTTTTTTTTTAAAAAAAATTATGCCCAACACTATTAACATTCACTGGAATCAGAGCCATTTTTTGTGGGACATAGCTTTCATGGGCTAATACCATCTAATCTAATAAAATTGCACAACTCAAATTGCATTTTTATTCCTTTTTAGAAATACCTTTTGAAGCAAGAGGTATCTCAGTCATAGGATGACTCAAAATAACCTTATTCAGGTAATGTATTATTAACACATTTATAAAAATGAATTGATAACTATCAAAATACTTTACCTTGACGAACTCCAAACTCAGATTTGGACCCCCCCCCCATAATGAAACCCAATCATTTGACATACAGAACAACAACATTTTGTTCATTTTTTTTGTGGTAATAAAATAAATTTGATGTGTATGACTTTGTGGCAACATTTTGTTAACATATTATTTTGGTATTTTTGTAGTGATTTTTGTTTGTGTTTTAAGCCCTAAGCCCTTCTATCCTCATCCCAACAAAATGCAGTTAATAAATTATAAACGTGATTTGAATTCCAACAGAATTGGCAAGCTGAAAGGGAATCTGAATTGTTTGCTATATATTAATGCATTTATTAATTGGACTTGAGCTCAATTTAAAATTATGTACAGTGTAATCTGAATTCATAGACATCATGTAATTGCAATACAGGGTTTGGTTGATGCTATCAGAATGTTATCACAAGCCACTGTTACAAAAGACAGTGCCTGAGAGGGGGGAGGGCAGAGAGTGGCAGGGACAAGCAATGACATGTAGTGGTTGAGCCAACAACAGGACAGGCTGACAAATGGTGTATAATGGAACTGTGCACTGATAACATTGATGACAGCCATATTGGTATGACTCAGGAGACATATGTTATTTTGTCTTCTGAATGTTAACAACAACATTCCGTGAAGTATTTCTTTGTTAATCAAACCACAATACCGTCTCAAACATCGAAAGAAGCTACGGATCTGTAACTCCAGTGAAAATAACATCCACAAAGAAGAGTATAAGCATAGGAGTAGTGGATTTGGGTATCTACTAACAGGAGCTTTATTAAATGCCAGAAAATAAATATAAATAGATGTCAACATTATTCTACATCTACATGCACACTCTGCAAACCTCAGTAAAATGCACAACAGAGATTACCTCCTAATGTATCACGTATTATGGGATTTTCCTGCTCTCTTTGTCAATGTACCATGGGATTAGTGACTGCCTAAATGCCATTATATCTACTGTAATCAATGTACTCTTGTCTTCTACATCTTTATGGGAAAGTCAGGTAGAGAGCTGTCTTATATTCATAGATTCCTCATTTAACACTTTTTCAAGAAACTATGCAGGTACACTTTCGTGAGATAACTTATGTCCATCTTCAAGTATCTGCCAGTTCAGGTGTTTTACCATATATACATATGATTCTCTCACATATGTCAAACAAACTTGTGACCACTTGTGCTGTCTTTCTTTATGCATCTCCAGCATTCCCCATTAGTTCCATTTAATACAGATCCCATATGCCAGAACATTAATATAGTAAGGGTTGCATGACTGTTTTGTAAGCAACCTTCTTCCCTGATTAATTTCCACAGTATCCTGCTGATGGACTGAAGTTTGGCAACTTTATTATGCATGACTGAACCCATGTGATCATTCCATTCCATATCCCCATAGACTGCTACATCCAAGTACTTGTACAAGTTGATCAACATCAATTGCAATTCAGTATTGTAGTCCTATCACAAGATATTTTTGTTTTTTATTAAGTGAGCAGTTTTACATTTTGGAACATAAAAAAAGTTGCCAGTCTGTGCATCATTTTAAAATATTAATAAAAACTGACAACATCTATGCAGCTTTTTTCAGATAGTACTTCATGGAAGGTAGCTGCATCAATTGTAAAATTCTGATGTTACAACTGATATTCTCTGCCAGGTCATTAATACAGAAGTGAACAACATCTGTAAATACATAAACAACTGCATTTTCCCTACCAAGAACTCCTCAAGTGAATAACAAATTTGGTTTGATACCCTATATGATTAGATTTTTGTTAATAATCATTAGTGTGGTACTAAGTCAAACATTTTCCAAAAGTAAAGAAATACTGCATCTACCCGACTGCCATGACCCATGGCTTCCAGTTTGTCATGTGAGAAAATGCAAGTTGTGTTTCGCACGACTATATTTTGTTTCAGTTATAACATTATATTTGAGCTTAGAATATGTTCTAAGATTCTAATATGTATGTACAGTATGTATATGCTGACAAGGAAAATATTTCTAGTTTTTTCCCAGATTTCCCCATTAAAACACACACTTTTTCCTTGGTGAAAATGCACCTTTCCTGAATGAAAATGCCAGTTTCCCAAGGTGAAAGTACACCTTTTTGTGTTAAGTAACAATATACTTTCTCTTGGAGCTGTAAAACTTACCAATCCTTTGATTAATACAGGTTTTATATACCAGCATGGAAGTTTCTTGCACTTTAGGATATGAAACCCAGCAAAAAACAACACATTTTGGAAAGACTCTTGATTCACAGCAGCATGTGCACTGCATATTTTGTATTACAAATGTATAAATACGAATTTCACCAAAAACAGCACAGTAGCTTCTGAAGCACTAAAATTGAGACTGCGCTATGCGATGTGCTTTTGCCAGCTGATCATAGCTCGAACCACGTGTTCTTGCCAACCAATGACAGCAGATTTCAGACCATATGACAAATGATTTAAATTAACATACATACATACAGTATACCTCAAGAAAAGCTAAGATTTCATGTATAATGTTAGTCATCCAAAATTTTTTACTGATTTTTTTCCTTCCTTCGTACGTAGTCAGGTATGATATTAACAGCAGATGAAATTGCAACAGCTGAATATTTCTGACAACCATAGTCATAAAATTTACTGCTGTGCACTGAACATTTTGTGGATTACCCAGCTGAATACATTTACAGTCAACCACTTTGACTTTTCCATAGCAAATTAATTACATGTGAAGTTGCTCAAGAACTCACCTTACACTGTTTTTGATGGATAATGATACTTTTGCCATCATTATTGCACAATTTGTAATTTACAAAAGAACTAAAATAAATATGAAAAACTAACTCAAAATTTGGTCTTTAAGACTTGTCAAAAACAAATTTGACAGTATAATTTTAAATAATCCCATAAATTACTGGGCCCAAAATTTTTCTAAGTGGCTGGTCCTCAAACTGTTAAGTTGGAATGAGAGTCAAACTCTCCGCAATTTAAGAAATTCATTGCCCATTCTCATGCTAACGCAATTCATCTAATGTAAAACGAAATTTATTTTAAAGTAATACTTGACAAACCACCATTCGCAATACTTTTCCACAACCTGTACGAAATGTAAACAGTTCTGACATCATGTTCATCAACAGCAGTTTGTTGTTACGAAGTACAGCATAGTCTTCATCATAAAGCCTTTGACACATTTTGCTGTTGGTGAATGCTTGTGTGTGAACAACGTTTTGTTGTAAATGCCGCATTTTCTTTGCAGCCAAAGTTTTATTTTGGTCTCATACTCTTGTTTATATTTTATTCTGCACTAGTGGGCTAAAGTAAAATTCTTTGTTAGAATATAAATTGTTACCAGTCAAAGTCACAAAAATTTAACTGAAAACTACAAGTGGCGTTCCAAAAGAAATGAGCCGGAATCTGGAATGTGCAAACCAGTGACAGGAGGGTAATATCATGGCTTGTGTAATGAAGTATGGTTGCAACCACAGCATTGAAGTTCACAGACTGTCGCTAGAGGGCACGCGTGCGTGTCATGTAACTATACAGAGCTAGCAGCACCACGCATAAATCGTCCAACACTGCCAGTCGCCCTACAAACAGTGGCATGGAGGCGTCAACAGAAGAGCAGAGAGGTGGTGTTCATTTTCTGACAGCAGAAGGAGTAGGAGGAATGGACATTCATCAAAGAATATCACAAGTGTACAGGGAGAACTGCATTTCCCTTGCAAGGGTCAAGGCAAGGCACAAGCGCTTCATAGAAGGACGGATGCCGTTAGCTGATGATGCACGGTCTGGAGCACCAGACTGCATTACCGACAGCATCGTCCAGCTGGTGGATGCACTCATTGCCCACGACCGCCGAGTGACAGTGAAGGCCATAGCCGCCATGGTTGGAGTCAGCATCAGAAATGTTCACACCATCATGAAGGAATGACTGCACATGGACAGTGTGCACTCAATGGGTGCCCCACAGTCTTCAACCACACCAGAAATAATGTCGAATGGTCCACTGTCTTGCTCATCTGCAGCGCTATGCTTGGGAAGGAAATGTGTTCATCGCACGAGTGGTGGCTGGAGAGGAGTCATCACTTCGAGCCAGAATCAAAACGATGAAGTCTCCAGTGGAAACATCCAGGGTCACCACCACCAAAAAAAGCTGACATTCTTCTTTGAACAAGATGACCCCCTTTGTTTCACTTCCTACAGCATGGGACAAAAGTGAATGCCCAGCATAAATCAAAAACCTTTGCCACACTTCGCCAAGTGATCAAATCAAAATGACCAGGCAATTCTGCTCCATTACAATGCAAAGCCTAATACTGCCAACACAGTCACGGCACTCTAGCAGAAATTCAAATGGGTGGTTGTCGGCCACCCTACACACAGTCTGGATCTCTCCCCCCTGTGATTATGCAATTTCTGGTTCCCTTAAAAAGGCTCTGAGGGGCAAAAGATTCACCTCGGATAACGACATCCAGCTGTACGTGCAGAACTGGTTCAGCCCCGGGAATTTTATGAGACAGCCATTCACCGCCTTGTGTCACAGTGGGACAAGTGTCTCAACAGCCAGGGTCAATACTTCTAACATAGAGGAAGTGGTTTCTGTAATTACGCCTCTGGCTTATTTCTTTCTGAATACCCCTTATAAAACAATGACAAATTCCTGGAGTTCTAAACAATTTCTAGGTTTTTCCTGGATGAAAAAATTCTCATGTTTCTTCCAGATTTCCTGGTTGTCCCAGGGAATATGCACCTTGTATGTATTGATGTATATCAATGACATTAGATACATAGGCATAACCCTTGCGTTCTTCCAATTAATGACACAGTTTTTTGTCTGAGTGTTCTATGCTACATTATGGTTAAATAAAAGACTGACTCAGTTACATATTTTGTACAGAATCTGATACCGATTTCATCAGATCCTGGGGCCTTCTTTAATTTTATCAGTTTTAGCTGTCCTCAGTGCCACTGCTGGTAATATCTATAGCACTCATCTTAGACGTGAGAGGTGGTGTCAAAATGAAAGTACACCTGGATCCTCATTTGTAAACTGGCATTTGAAAATGGAGATCAGCAATTGTGCTTTTTGGTATATCTTGTGTGTATCACTTGCTGGTCACCAACAAACCCTTTCAAAGCAGACAGCAATCAGAGTAATTGATAGCTGCTTACAGACAGCAGCTAACTCATCCCATACCACAGAACAGCAGTCACAGTGAAGCTGCACTGTTGCTGGTGCAATATTTTGCTGTACAGGAAACAAGTAACTTTTTACCTACCCCAGATGACTCTCTTTTAATTTCTGTACCTGTTTTGCTCTACAGCTTAGAAGTTACCTTTATAAACCAACAAAGAAAGTGATTTCGTGAGGGGGGTGGGGGTGGGGGTGGGGTGGGGGGGTGGGGGAGGGGAAGAAGGGTCTTTACCCCTGGTTGGAGTTTCATGATTACTGCATGTACTTGATCTTAATGGTGGTGTAAATCATGCTTAAATTAAGTTGCTTATTCTTAAAGGTCGCTGAAAATGAAGGAACAGGAGGCATCTCGTGACGTTCAGCAATTTGGATTGAACTTTCAGTAGTCTTAATTCACAAAAATATAACAACAACAACAACAACAACAACAACAATAATAATAATAATAATAAATGAATGGATGAATAAATAAGTAAATGAATTTATGATTGATGGTACTTTAGTTCATCTATGATTTCAAAATTTTGTGTAAACACAAATACTCTGCAAATGAAGTTGACATTTCACTTGTGTTATTTTTCAACATGTATAAACATAATGAAAACAAAAGTTCATTGAGATCAATGCCATATTTGAGACAGACTGAAAATTCTGTGATCTTTTGTATGAATCAGCTATGAACTTGCAAATGAAATCTTTCGGTCTCTTAACAGAATGATTTAGGAAAGCTATTTGATATTATACTCAGTAAAGTCACGAAAATTTGAACTACATCCCTAGCACACATATCTCAGAAATTTTATCAGTACACAGCTGTGCAATAATTCAAAATTTTTAACACTTCAGTTTACTTTTTCGTTTATATGGACACCTTACTTGGTTTTTGTAAGGTCCAGATAGCAATGGCATCCCTTGCAAAAACATGTGGTAAATCATCATAACTAAAAGATTCCATTAACATGCGATAAGATGATGATGAGAAATATAAATTTAACTAACAATATTCTAAAACAAAACAAACAAAAAAGAGATCTGCTTCCACATAAACTCAGCCAATGGAAACACAGAACTAAACATTATATGTAACTGCATCGGTGCCACATTAATGCTAGCCCATTTGCTATTCACACACTATAAGATAATCAATGAAATAATTTTACAAAAGCAAAGAACTGACCTTCTCCTTCATATCCATAGCATATTTTTTTGCCACAAAATAATTTTTCTGTAAGAGTGCCAAATCAGTTACAGTCATTCTACAAACAACTTCAGTGGTTTTCAACCAGGAATGATCATCAGTGGCACTGTCTGATGACAACCTATCAGCTGTTTGTTTTAAGAAGTAACACCTGAAAATAAAAGCACATGTACAGTTAACATTAATGGTGAAACTTCCTGGCAGATTAAATTTGTGTACCAGACAGACTCGAAACTCAGGACCTTTGCCTTTCGCAGGCAAGTGCTCTGCCAACTGAACTACCCAAGCATGACTCACGTCCCACCCTCACAGCTTTAATGCCGCCAGTACCTCATCTCCTACCTTCCAAACTTCACAGAAGCTCTCCTGCGAACCTTGCAGAACTAGCACTACTGAAAGAAAGGATATTGCGGAGACATGGCTTAGCCACAGCCTGGACGATGTTTCCAGAATGAGATTTTCACTCTGCAGTGGAGTGTGCGCTGATATGAAACTTTCTGGCAGATTAAAACTGTATGCCAGAGAGAGACTTGAACTCGGGACCTTTGCCTTTCGCGGGCAAGTGTTCTGCCAACTGAGCTACCCAAGCACGACTCACGCCCCGTCCTCACAGCTTTAATTCCACCAGTACCTTGTTTCCTACCTTCCAAACTTCACAGAAGCACACTCCGCTGTAGAGTGAAAATTTCATTCCAGAAACATCCCCCAGGCTGTGGTTAAGCCATGTCTCCAATATATCCTTTCTTCCAGGAGTGCTAGTTCTGCAAGGTTCGCAGGGGAGCTTCTGTGAAGTTTGGAAGGTAGGAGACGAGGTACTGGCGGAATTAAAGCTGTGAGGATGGGGCGTGGGTTGTGCTTGGGTAGCTCAGTTGGCAGAGTACTTGCCTGCGAAAGACAAAGGTCCCGAGTTCGAGTCTCAGTCCGGCACACAGTTTTAATCTGCCAGGAAGTTCCATATCAGTACACACTCCGCTGTAGAGTGACAATTTCATTCTAGAAACATTAATGGTGTGTCTTACAATGAAAGTCATACACAGAACTGAAATAAAAGTGAAAAATCTTAAAAAATGTAGCAGGAAACACTTGTTTCATAATTTTATAAGCAAAACACAGTCCTGATTTTATAGATATTGCTGTAACAGGTTTTGACTAAATCAGGCCATGTTCAGACCTGAAATATGGATAGGATGATAGTTATCACAGGAATCCTCTGTTTTATACCAACATTTTAGATCCTAATACTGCTGATTTGGCTAAAACCAGCCATAGGAATAAAAATAAATGGTCTAGACTGTGCTTTATTCATAAGAATTGTCATCAATCAATACTTGAGACTTTTTGAGATTGTATATAACAACACACGAAAACAAAAATTTAGGAGTACAGATAATATGAAAATAATACAGTTAAGTCATGGGTTGAATGAAAAATAAAAGTGAGAAAAGGCAACCACTTATCTGCAGCTGCATAGCAACACTCATCAGTACAGAGAAGTATTGACTTTCAAACTATTGCTCTTTCTCCAACTTAAGGATACAAAATCACATCCACATCCACATCCACACAGCCATCCAAACACAATCTACCCAAAGTTACACCTTTATTTATTTATTTTTGGCCTATGTGAGCTAATACCATGCAGTGAGTTCAGATGTCGGGCAATAGTTACAATATTTGTGCCTATTAGTAATATCATGTTTATGTCTCAAATTTTTGTTTTTAATGGCGGTAAATAGAAAATAATAAATCTGTAATTACCTGTACAAAACTTTCCGTTCCCAGTCTTCAAGTGAACTTGTTGCACTTGGTAGATCTGTAGCCCATGGCTTCATAAACTGTTCCAGTTTTGCGAGATCAGCTTCAAGATTGGAGACGTTTGCAATGTCCAGATAGAGCTAAAAAGTACATTTAGTTTTATGACAAAATGAGAGATTCCAACAGTGAGGTGGGGGGGGGGGGGGGGTCAGATAATTGATGAATTAGAGGAGGGGGAGGGCACAACTGATGAAACAATCGGAGGGGAGGGGACAGATTGATGGAAAAAGAGAATAAGGAAGGGGGAGGAGTGGAAGATTGGTGGTTAATATCTCATCAACAATGAGATCATTACAGACAGAGCACAAGCTTGTATTAGGGTGGTAAGGAAGGATAGAGAAGGAAAGCAGCCGTGAGCTTTTGAAGGGACAATCTCGGCATTCGCCTTAAGCGTTAGGGAAATCTTGGAAAACCTAAATCAGGATGGCTGGACATGGGTTTGAACAGTCATCCTCCCAAATGCTCGTCCAATGTGCTAATCACTGTGCTATCCCACTCAATTGAAGGAAGGAGGAAAAGGTGACAGCGAAACTAACAGAGGAGAAGAAAACAAAGCAAACAGGCAGTTCAAGTGAGTCTAGTAATGAGGAAACTGTCATTTTTAAATCACCACAAACTGCTCTTTATTTCTCTACCGAAAATATTTAACAGTGTGGAGGCAGGATGTGACTGTACTTGCCATACAAAATTAAAAACATGTGCACAAGTCAAACTTCCTTTAAACCATACTCATGGAATTTTGGAATAATTTACTCGCAGCTTTGTTCCCATCTACCTGACAGTGAAAAGTATTAACCTCTCTAGAGAGAACAAACTGCTTCTGTGTGTATCATCAAGTCAATGCAATTCTTACACCATCATTTTCCAGCACGTAGTGAAACAAGTGAAGATTCAAATAGATTATCTCAAGGTACGTACCATTATCTCTGTTATTCTCTGCAGGTCCATCAGTCTTTTGCTTCTGATGGCATATGATGCAGGACCTATTTCTGCCCATTGTTGCAGAAAGAGTGAAAGGTACTGTTCTGCGTGTATGCGAGCATTAATAAATTTGTTGTTTGTAATGTCTAATATTGAGAGCTCCTCACTCATGGATTGCTGTAACAGTAATTACATTCAATTTATTACCTCCATTTACATTCTGTAATGTATACCATAAAAGAACTAATTAAGTAAGTATAGATAAGAAACTTTTAATAATACTCTTGATCAACACAGGGGTTCTACGGTATTTGCACAGTAGTTTTTTTTGTCTGATCCTACCAGTGGTATTATTGATGAATTTCTTACAAGTGACTTTGCTTATTGCTACATGGTGCAGCTGGCACAATTGAACAGGTATTAATATACTTTGCAAAAATTAAATTGTGATTTTTTAATTGTTTCAGTAAGTGTAAATGTTGACTTAAACATAATGTGTTTCTTTTAACCAGTAGTGAAAATTACTACCTTCTGTCATACTAGCACTTCTCAAAACCTGAACATACTGTGAGACTGCTAAAAGCCTGAGGCAACCAGTGCCTCCACCCCCTTTTTTTATATCTTCTCATAATTTACTGCTTGTTGGCTAAAACGTTTGAGACAGTTATTGAACCAATTGGTGAAATCATAACTACAACTCACTGTTGTATAGTGATCCTACTAAAACTTTTCCAATCACCTTCCATGTCCTATAACCTTCTATATCTCACAGTCCTCCTCATTTCACAACTGCATATGAGTTGTGTGCACTGTTGACGGAATACCAACACAAATTAAGTATTACTGTCCTGCTTTACCAACTCACAAAACAGTATTTTGTTTCAGTACATGGAGGCACCAATTCGCATTAAAATGATAAAGGAAGAAATAATTTTGGGAAGTTTCAGTAAGAACTACTATGACTGCTGGAACACAAGGCTAGTCACAAATCTTACTTCATTCTCTAAATTTTGAAGTTATTGTTACTATCAACTCTACAGTTTGCCATAAACACTACAAATTTGTCCTTGGTGTGGGTGGGGTGGGGAAAAGGGTTGTGGGGAAGGGCCAGACCTAAGAATATTGACCAGCCACTTTCCAAAAACTTAAGGTTGCTCTACTGTATAAAAAGTGCAGCATTTTTGACACTGACAACAGTATAGAAAACCTACAAACAGGAACAGGTATTCAGATGCCACTTTGCACCACCACCACCACCACCACCACAGAAGCAAGTAGTGCTCAACATTCTGTCTTCAAATGTCTTCCATATCAGTGACAATAACGTTTTGGAACCTGAGTCCGATTTCTCAACACTTTGTGTGCAGCTGACATAACCTTATGGTGTCTGCAGGAAATGAGAATGTTTGGAAAAGGTAATACTACATCATGTCAGTTACAATGATTTTTCATAATGTGGAAAGTGCTTCCAGAAATGTGTGCCAAGTCTGAAGACTTCCAAGTTTCTACTGTGACCGCTAGATTGTTATATTGGTATCAATGGGGAAAAAAAAAAAAAATGTTTTTGAAATCTTGGTTATTATCTCTTTCTTTATAGATTTTAGGTGACGTTTGAGTTCTCTCAGTGTCATGTGTGCTGTATGGATTTTGTGTTCCAAGAGTGATTAAACATTTGGACCAAATAATTTACAAAATTCTTGACGAGTCTACAGATGATGACAATGAAGTATTTATCAATGATTTGGATTACATGACATATGAAAATATGTCATAATTCTAACTTTTTTGAAGGTGAGTTGCCACACTTGTTTATCTTATACATCAGGAAATGTATCATAGTATATGAGGCCAGTGAATGTAAAATTTGACTTTGTATCTCTCCATGTTTCAATGTGACTCAAACAGTACTCTACTATGAATGTCAAATTTTGCCTTTACCTTGTATTTTGCATGATTCTTCAGATGCAAAAGGACTGTAAAAGAAACTCAAACAGAAAAATCACATTTTCACTTATGTACAATTTTATTCTCTGACGTTTACTGCTTTGAAATCAGGTTTAACACTAACAATATCAAAATATTTGTATTTAAAGCAGAAAGTCCAAGTACCCTAAAATGTTTTGCAATTCCAACTACATACTTGCGCACATGAGCTATAAATTCCAAAATAATCACATATTTTAGCCAGTCCATAGGTAATGGTAGCTATCAATGAGACAAGAGCCATAAATGTTAAAGAAGACATTGAAGGCAAATAGCTATGGTGGTTTGTCCATAGACAGGGCTTTCATTATAATTAATTATGCTAGTAAGAGAAACAATTCTCATTCTGTTAGATTACCATTCATTTCTAGAGTTACTGACAACTTCAGACTAACACCTGTTCTTATCTCAAGAATTCAGGGACAACCTTGGATTTCGTACTCTACAATTGGCAACTTCAAATCACAAAATAGAATTTTTGCATAACGTATACACTACCCCAGATCGTAACTCTGAGGAGGGATCTGCCTTTACATTTTGTACTGCAATGGGACCTAGGATTCTGCGTAGCCCCAGCATCTGAGGTGTAGAAGATATGGAATATACTGAAATGACTTCCAAGTTTAAATTCAAGAAGTAGTACTACTTTGGAACATTAAATATAATTCTCTCCTAAAAACTGGAGTACCAATGGAACTGGATTTTTTTTCTGCAGAAGAACCACATACAAATTTTAGCAGTGCAGGAAATGAGTCGAGAATGTAGCTGATAATTAACACTGTAGAATTACAGAAAAAAAGGCTGGCCAATAAGAATCAGAAGACCTAGTAGAATGACAAGAGAAAAGATGCACTAGAACAAAGAGCTCAAACACTGGAGAAAACGGATATGTTCAAAAAAGGAAGAACACCTAGAACAATTCAGACAACTAAGGAAAAAAAAAAACATAAACAAATGATACGGGAAATAAAGAGGGGCACAAAAAATCTCAGCTTATTGACAATCTAGAAAATTCCAGCAAAAACAGTAACTATAATTTTTACTGATACTTTTAAACATGTAGTCACAGGGTATAAAACATCAAGCATTTATTACATGTAAATTGAACATGGAGAAGGGAAGAAAGGAAACAAAAGGGTATGGATCACTGCTGTCGGCTGCATTGGAACACTATGCAAAATCGGCGGCGACGAATGAAATTTTGTACTGGACCAGGATTCAAACCCGGGATCCCCTGCTTACTAGGCAGGTGCAGTAACCACTGTGCCATCTGGTATACAGTGTTATAGCAACTGCACGGACTATCTCAGCTCACCTCATGGCCAATCCACACTCCCATCGAGCTCCACCTATCGACAGCCCCTGACCATTTCCTCCATATTCACTCTTCCGAGATTCCTACAGGAGATCGGACATATTCGAGCATTGTGCATCCACACTGAAAAGGTGGACTCATTGCCCAGCTAGGCTTATCAAATTGCATGTTCTTTCAGACATGTTTGAAAGAATAGACACCACACATGCATATAATTTCATCAGGTATTTGTTTCAAAGATGAAGATGACAAAAGAGGTTTAAATAAATAAAGATAATAGTGAAATGTTAGTAAAACTGTTTGATAGCTTCTTAAATTATATTCTTCCAATAGTTAAATTAGAATTTGCAGCAATTCCAGACAAACTTGAGGAAGGTTTTTCACCTAAAAAGCTAGAAATTCATTAACCAATCAAAACATTCAAGGAAAAGAAAGCAGAATTATTGAACAGAACATTTGGAAAACAGGAAAGATTCCAAGTGAGTGAAAAATAGTATTAAAAAAGGGAACAAAGCAAATGACAGCAATTACAGAGGATTGTTGCTTCTGTCAATGGTGTCAAAAATTTTATCAAAAATTCTCCTAAACAAAGATGAAGAAATTTCGGACAAACAACTGTTAGAACATCTGTGTGGTTTTTGAAGGGAAAGATCCTGTACAGAACAGATTTTTAAATTGAAATCAGTAGTTCACCACATACTGTTAAACAGCAATATTAATAGGGAATTTGGGGTTCAAGCAAAATTTGCAAACATAATTTATGAAACTCTAACAAAATGGATATCTAAAGTCAAACAATGGGGAACCCAGGGTGGAATATCAACAATATTATGAAAGGACATATTGCTACACTCCGTTAAGATGATGCAATGAAAAGACTGTTACATAACAACATTCAGTCAATGCCTCTTCACAAAAGAGAAGTGTACAGACACTCACACGAGCAAGCATACCTCACACACACAACTTGTACCTCCGGACATTCTGGCCACACTGCAACAGAAACAAGTTGAATGGGTGTAAGGTGGGAAAGGATAGTGTGGTTTAGGTGGAGGAATAGGAATTGGCACTGCCTGGTGGAGCATGTAAGGACTGGAAGTAGCATGACAGGGCTGACAGGAGGCTGTGGGGTAGGGAGAGGGGGGTAGGGAATAGGGAGTGGAAAGGAGAGGAGCAGAGAAGGGGAAAAGATCAGTGGATGAACTGAAAGGAGCAGCACACAGTGAGGGTGAGAGGAAGTAAATTGCGATGAGGTGACATGACAGAGTGGGCAGAAAGGATTGAGTGGCAGGTGTGAGGACATTAGGTGCCCATAGACTGAGGTTGGGATCACTTTAGGAACTGAGAATGTTTTGTACGGATAACTGTCATCAGCACAGTTCAGTAAAGCTGGCCATGGAGTGAATGATGCAGGTGGCCTGGGTTGTGAAGCAGCCACTGAATTCAACTATGTTACATACAGCATCATATGCCACAGGATTGTCCACATTGCTCTTGGTCACAGTTTGGCAACTGACATTCATCCTTGTGGACAGCTGGTTTATAGTCATACCAATATAAAAAGTTGTACAATGACTGCAGCAGAGCTGGTATATAACATGGTTGCTTTCACAAGTGGCCCGGCCTCTGATGGAATACGATAAGTCGATGACAAGACTGCAATAGGAGGTGCTGACTGGGTGGTCTAAGCGGGTCTTGCATTGGGGTGTTCCACAACGATATGATCCCTATGGCAAGTGTTTCGGATTGGGAATGTCATAGAAATGGATGAGGATGTTGTGGAAGTTGGGCTGGTGATGGAACACCACTTTAGGAGTGGTGGGAAGGATCTTTGTTGTCCCTCATTTCAGAGCACTATGATAGATAATCAAATACCTGACAGAGATGTGGTTCAGTTGCTCCAGTCAGGAGTGGTATTGAGTGGTGAAGGGGGAACTCCTTCATAGCTGGTACTTGGGGATAGTGGCAGGACTGGGAGGTGTCTGGGGATATGGCATGGGAAATCTGTTTGCAGAAAAGGTCGGGGGGATAGTGTCTGTTTGTGAAGGTCTTTGTGAGACCCTCAGCATAATGGGCCTCATAACAGCCTTCACAGACAGACACTATCCCCCAGACTTAGTCTGCCTACAGATTTCCCATGCCTTATCCCCACACATCCACAATCCTCCCATGGAAATGCAAATGCGATCATTTCTTTTAATTTGTATAACAATAATTTAATTCATAATTAAGGCGTATAATGGAAGTTCTGGAAATGTGCTCTCTCTCTCTCTCTCTCTCTCTCTCTCTCTCTCTCTCTCTCTCTCTCTGCCACTCCCTTCCTCCCTCTATTTGGATTACACTGCCAGTGTCTTCATTGATTTTTGTCACACTTTATATTGCCTAACTTACTTATAAATGCAAGAAAAGCTGCAGAACTATCTACCAGCAGTTGATCAGGTCTCAACATAAACACAGGAATGAAATGCATCAATCACATTTTCAGCATTCCATAGAAATTCTGTTGTGAGAAGCCTTATTTTAATAGCTATAAACAAGGGCAACAACAAAAGATCTCAGAGGGAATCAAAGTTGCTACAATTCAGGTAGCGGATTCATACAGAAATATAAGAACTAATGATTATCGTAGCAAAATGACAATTTGTATTCTACAGATTGTCGCAAGGATATAATTGCAATTGATGGCCATTACCTCTCTGTTGTCTTTGGAGCAAGCGGTGCGCGCGCTTTCGGAGCTCTGGCAAAAGTTAAGTGTTCAGTAATAGAATAATATTAAACCTAGTGTAAATTATAGTTTAGATAGTTAAATTAACGTCTGTGTTAGACTGTGTATTGAAGGTTTCGTGAATATTAGTGTATTTTACTCATAAAGAAGGTTTTACTTAACGGCTGGTTTTCGTCAGTGTTTGTTTACATTTGTAGGCGTAAATTTCGTGCGTGTGTAGACCTCTTATTATTACTTAACTTTGCGCCTATAATCTTAAATACTTCTTTGGTCAATAATTAAAGACTTTTTATTGTCGGATTGTAGATTATTCAAACTTATTTGTTCATAGACTTTCCATTTGCCGTTTGTTTACTTTCAGGTAACGATTGTTTAAATTCACGTAGCTCGTTAGATTACATCCATTGTAGGTTTATTATCTTACTGATTTAAGAATTTAGTTTGTTGTATTAAGAGATCATTGTTTAAATGTTATTACTGTACATTGCCATGAGTACTAAGTGTGGAAGCTGCCGTAGGAAGATAGAATCGAGTGTGGTATGTGGGGGTGTTTTTCATTGTGGCTCATGTAGCGGGAAATTTGACGAGATTATGCTTTTGGCTCTCCCATGGAACTGTAGGTTCTGTAGTATAGAAAAAAGATTCGTACAACAGGAGAAAAAGATGTGTGCACTTCAGGCTGAACTAGATTCGGTAAAAACTGAATTAGCTAGGTTAAAGGGGGAAAAAGACTGCGGGAAATGGGAATTGGTAACAAGGAAATCGCGAAAAGGGACCAGCCATGTAGATGTTGTCGAAGTACCAGTTATGAATAAATTCTCCTTGTTACCTGAAGTAGGAAGGGAGGAGCCAAAAACAGGAGTAGTTGAAAGTAGGGTGCAGCAGACTACTAAAATTGGTAACAGCATTAGGTCGGGAAAATCTAGTAATAGGAAAAGAAAAGTCTTGCTGCTAGGTAGCAGTCATGGGAGGGGTGTAGGCCAACTAGTGCAGGAGAAATTAGGAGCAGATTACCAGGTTACGAGTTTGTTTAAGCCAAGTGCTAGGCTTAGCCAGGTGATAGAAGACATAGGACCACTCTGTAGGGACTTCGACAAGAATGATGAGGTGATAGTAATAGGTGGGGCAGGAAACAGCCTGGCTCAGGATAGGAATTATGATATTAAGAGTGACCTGGATAAAATAGGAGCTGCAACAGCTTGTACGAATGTGGGTTTTGTTGAGGTATTGCAGCGTTACGATCAGCCCTCGCTTAACCCTTCTGTGTGGCGAGTTAACAGAGAGTTGAGCGAGCAGCTGCTGGACTGTGCAAAAACACACATTTATACAGTGCCTGTTGGTAGCATTGGGAGATGGGGATACACTCGACATGGCCTGCACCTAAATAGTCTAGGGAAGGATAGATTAGCTGATTTAATTGTAGGTCGTCTAAAGGGGGCCACTAGCACTCAAGGCAAAACCCCTGTGACCCGAAAGGGCATAGGGGCACCTTTTTTAGGTTGAACAAGATGTCCAGACAGGCAGCTCTTAAAGGTAAAAAAATAAATGGTTCGAATAAAGGTAGAGGAAACAGTTGTGTTAATATATTTCTCCAAAATATCAGGGGATTAAGGAACAAAATAGACGAACTAATAATTTGTTTTGAGAATATTAAAAATACAACAGAAGTTGATGTACTGTGCCTGTCTGAACATCATATAACTATACAAATAGAAAATGTAAATATTAATGGGTATAAACTAGCAACTTATTTTTGTAGAGACAATATGGAGAAAGGAGGAGCTGCCATTTATGTTAAGGGGGAACATGGTTTTAAAAACATAGAAACCGTAAAATTCTGTGTAGAACAGCACATTGAAGTATGCGCTTGTGAGCTTCAATTGGACAGTAGCAAATTCATAATTGTGGCTATGTATAGGTCCCTACTTGGAAATTTTCAAATGTTTCTTAAAAACCTAGATCTCTTGCTGCGTTATCTGTCAAAAAAAGGAAAACACATTATCATTTGTGGAGATTTTAACGTAGATTTTCTTAAACACTCAAGCAAGAAGAACGACCTTAAACTATTACTTTGCTCTTACAATCTGACATCAGTCATTGATTTTCCTACTCGTATTGTACAAGACAGTAGCACCCTGATAGATAACATTTTCATAGACCAAGATAAATTTAAAGAAGTAAGCACCTATCCTATTAAGAACGGGCTTTTTGATCACGATGCACAGCTACTTTCAATTCATGACTTTGCTCCATACAGTAATGTGAAAAAAAAAAAAAAAAAAAAAAAAATAATAATAATAATAATAATAATAATAATAATAATAATAATAATAATATGCCCAATTAACCATATAACAATTCAACAATTTAAGGAAAGCTTGAAATGGGTAGACTGGGAGGATGTTTATCGGGAACCTGATGCAAATGTTAAATTTAACTTATTCCATGATAAACTTGTGGGTATATTTGAAAGCAGTGTTCCTAAGAAATTAGTGAATCATAATTCAAATAAACTTGATAAAAAACCATGGCTGACTAAAGGGATTAAAATTTCTTGTAGCCGGAAATGGGAACTATACCAAGACACTAGAATAAGTCGAGATGAAGAAAAGCTCAACCATTATAAGAAATATTGTAATATACTAAGGAAAGTTAAAAAAAATCCAGAAGTATGTGTATCAAGTCTGAGATTAGCACCTCTGATGACAAAGTTAAAACAATATGGAATATCGTTAAAAGGGAAACAGGGCAACCAAGGTCACAGGACAACAGTATTACTGTTAAGCACAATGAAAAGCTTATAAATGAAAAATCACAGGTTGAAAATATTTTTAACAATCATTTTATAAATGTAGTGGAAAATATAGGCACTAGCTGCTCACCAGATAGGGCAGAACTCTATATGAAAGAGGCATTCCGGGTGCAAACAAATGAAATTGAAATCCTACCCACCTCACCGTCTGAAATTAAGAAAATAATAAATTCACTTAAGAATAAAAACTCACATGGAACTGATGGTGTCTCCAATAGAATACTAAAATCTTGTCCACACCTGCTAAGTCGAGTTCTTAGCCACATATGTAATAGCTCATTGAATCAGGGAATATTTCCTGACAGATTGAAATATGCCATAGTTAAACCCTTGTATAAAAAAGGTGACAAGACAGACGTCAACAATTATCGTCCTATTTCACTTCTGACATCCTTCTCAAAAGTGTTTGAAAAAGTAATGTACTCAAGAGTAACTTTACACATCAGTGGGAATAACGTTTTAACAAAATGTCAGTTCGGTTTTCAGAAAGGTGTTTCAACAGATAGTGCTATACATGCTTTCACTGATCAAATTTTAAATGCTCTGGATAGTAGAACATCACCAATTGGGATTTTCTGTGATCTCTCTAAGGCTTTTGATTGTGTGGATCATGAAATCCTCTTAGATAAGCTGAAGTACTATGGAATGAATGGTTCAGTACACAGATGGTTCACTTCATATTTAACTGGTAGAATGCAGAAGGTTGAAACAGTAAACCCACATAGTACACAAAGGGCATCAGATTATTCAGACTGGGGATGTATCAAGAATGGGGTACCACAGGGTTCTGTCTTGGGGCCTTTATTGTTTTTAATATATGTTAATGACTTGCCTAATTATATTCATGAAGATGCAAACTTGGTTCTCTTTGCAGATGACACAAGTATTGTAATCAAGCCTAAAAAGCAAGAATCAGCTGAGGAAAATGCAAATAATGTTTTTCAAAGAGTCATTAGGTGGTTTTCCGCAAATGGACTTTCATTGAACTTTGAAAAAACACTGTACATACAGTTCAGTACAGGGAAAGGCATAACACCGGAAATAAATATAGAGCGTGGGGGAAAATCTTTAGCTAAAGCAGATTGTTCAAAATTTCTGGGTGTCTGTATTGATCAGAATTTAAACTGGAAGACACACATTGACAATCTACTGAAACGATTGAGCTCAGCTACCTATGCTATTAGTGTCATTGCAAATTTTGGAGACAAGCATATCAGTAAGTTAGCTTACCATGCATTTTTTCATTCATTGCTTTCTTACAGAATCATCTTTTGGGGCAATTCATCACTAAGAAAGAACGTATTTATTGCACAAAAACGTGTTATCAGAATAATGTCTGGGGCTCATCCAAGATCATCTTGTAGACAATTATTTAAAGAATTAGGGATATTGCCAGTAGCTTCACAATATATATACAGCCTAATGAAATTTGTTGTTAGTAACCCAGATCACTTCAGAATTAATAGCACAGTCCACAGCTACAATACTAGGAGACAGGATGACCTTCACTACCGTTCATTGAATTTGACATTGGCACAAAAGGGGGTGAATTATACTGCCACAAAGATTTTTGGTCACTTGCCAAACAATATCAAAAGTCTGACAGACAACCAATCGGCATTCAAAAGTAAGTTAAGGGAATTCCTGAATGACAACTCCTTCTACTCCATAGATGAACTTTTAGACATAGGCTAAAGAAATACAGTAAGTATTAACAATTGTAGGGTATATAAGACTAACAAAGATTATTTGGGATAAATGAATCTTTCGTACTTTGACACGTTCCACATCATTACGAAAGAATCGTGTTCATGATCCATGGAACAAGTAATATAACTAACTAACTAACCATAAATGTGACCTAGAACTATGGTAATTAACTCTTTGGCTCTGCTGGCTCACTTAATTTATGTTACAACAGTGGAAAAGAAGTATGTTTAGAGATTACAGGGGGGTTTAGTATTACTTTATTCTTCAAGACTTATGAATGTCGCATGCCTCTATGTCGGCAACACAGTCAGATGCAATCTGGACAAGAATCAATTTAAAATGGAGTACAAAGTGCAGACTCTTTCTGTTTTGGAGAGGCAATATGTGGTATTACTATAAAACAAGTCTAGTCACTGAGACCCAAATGACAACCATACAATATGATGAATATATCCCGTAACTCACAAAAGAATAGTATTAACAATACCATGGAAACAGTAGATTCCTTGTCACCACACAGAGGAATAATTAAGTTACAGACAGGCACAATGAAAAGAGTACTGAACATTTCAGATTTCAGCCAAAAGGCCTTTTTCAGAAACAGAAAGAGCGCGTGCGAGCGTGCGCATGCAAGTGCGCGCGCACTCACACTCACTCTCTCTCTCTCTCTCACACACACACACACACACACACACACACACACACACACACAACTCACACAAACATGGCCACTGTCTACTATCACTGTGGTCTGACTGCGGATTGGAATAGCATCTGAAGTGAGCAGCAATCCGAATGGGTGGTGAGGGGGAGTAGGGTAGATGTGGGTGGAAGGTGTTATGCTGCTTTGGAAAGAATGCAAAGACGGTGGGGGCAGGAGAGGGCTGCTAGGTGAGATTTGGGAAGCTGTACTGGGAGCGGCAGGAAAGGGAGAGGAAAGAAGCCGATAAAGGGAAAAGACTATTGGGTGCACTGGCAGAATGAAGATATGTATAGCATTGGAATGGGACCACTGGAGGTTGAAGACAGGGGTATAGTGGGAACGAAGAATATGTTATAATGATAGAAACTGTCTGCACAATTCAGAAAAGCTGGTGTTGGTACAAGGGATTCAGATGATGCAGGCTGTGAATCAGGCACTGATGTGAAGCACATTGTATTGGCAGCACACTCAGAAACGTAGGAGGTGACAGTGGACTGGAGGATATTTGTTTCTGAACAAGGTTGGCAGGGTAATTTTGGTCTGTGAAAGCCTTAAAAATATTCTTGGCTTGCCACTCCAGATGTGAACACCATGAGTTGTTAGGCTGTATCGAAAGGACCTCTTGGTATGGAATGGGTAGCAGCTGTCAAATTGGAGGTGTTATGTTTAGGTTTGATGTGGATGGAAGTATTGATGCAGCCAACCGCGAGGTGAACGTCAACATTGAGGAAGGTGACTTGTAGGTTGAGGAGGACCAGGTGTAGAACATCTTCATGATTTGGACTGAGGGCGAGGACACACTACGAAATACCTCCAAAACATCAATATCCTCTGCCCCATTTGCTTCACCTGGTCATTTTCATACAATCAAACCACCTTCCTTGATGTTGACTTCCACCTCAATGATGGTTATATCAATACCTCCATGCACATCAAACCTACAAACACTTCCCCTTTGACAGCTGCCACCCTGTCCTTATCAGAAGCCCCTTCCATGCAGCCTAGCCACTGATGGTTGTCGCATCTGTAGTGGCAGGCAATCCCTCTCCAAATATACCCAAGCATCTCTCTGAGGTCTTCATAGACCAAAATTACCCTCTAAACCTTGTTCAGAAAGAGATCTTCCATGCCTTGTCTATACAGCCCACTACCACCATCCACATATCCACTGTGTGGCTACAAATAAGCCCTCCTCACATGACACAGTACCATCCATCTGTCCAGAACTGGAGCAACTGAATCACATCGTCCACCAGAGTTTTTTCTACATCTTGTCATGCCCTGAAATTGAAATGAGGAACATCCCAACCACTATTCCCGCCCCCTCCCCCCTTGCTCCCCACCGTTGTGGTATGCCACCACCCATCAAACCTATGCAACATTTTTGGCCATCCCTACTGCACCCATAATCCCAATCTGTGGCTTCATGTTTCATATCCCTGAAACAGACCTAGATACAAGACCTGTCCCAAACATCCCCCCACTACAACCTAATCCAGACCCGTCACAGGCATCTCCTCTCACATCAAAGGCAGGGCTGTTCCGTGAAAGGATCCATGTGATCTACAAGCTAAGTTGCAATCACTCGTTGCTTTCTACATGTGCATGACAACTACCAAAGCTGACTGACTGGATTAATGGCCACTGTCAAACTATGGCCACAAGGCAGCTGGACCACCCAGTTTCTGAACATGCTGCCAAACACAATGTGATTCACTTCAATGACTGCTTCACACACTGCATCATCAGATGCTATAAACACCAGCTTTTTTTTTTAATTGCACAGGTGGGATCTCTCCCTACAACATATTCTTTGTCGCTACATACATGTACAACCTCCTGGCCTCAACCACCACTAGTCCCTGTCTACCATCTACCGATACCCTTCCCTGTTCCCACTCTAGCACTATGTACACCTTCATTCTGACAATGTACACAGCAGTCTGTTCCCCCTCTCTACTTCTGTCCTCCCTCCCCCCCCCCCCCTCTCTCTCTGTCTTGCCACAAGTTTCTCCAAGTGAGGTTATCTGAATGAAGACTTCCCCTGATGGAGCCTCCCAGGCATCAATGCAATGTGATCATGTCATTTTAATGGGATTGTGTGATTTTTCTTTTGAGAAATACATGAGTACATAGTGTACAAACTGTCAGTGACTGCCACAATTTTCTTCTGCTTGTCATCCATACTCTTTAATATACGAACTACTTTCAAAGTGCCAAAATGGTGTACTAGAATAAATAAAAATCTATAAAACACTACATTCTACAAT
Organism: Schistocerca gregaria; assembly: GCF_023897955.1. NCBI lineage: Eukaryota > Metazoa > Arthropoda > Insecta > Orthoptera > Acrididae > Schistocerca > Schistocerca gregaria. The sequence goes on along the minus strand of NC_064920.1, from coordinate 258,308,402 downwards.
GTATTTGTAGTGAGACAGTCGCAATTCTTGAAATCCATTGCCCATGGCCTCTGGCTTGCTGGGGAACACTGCCATCCTGGGTCCATGGATAAACCACAAAAATCCATTGCATAATGCTGCACACAAACAGACCTGGCCTGCAGGCAGATCGATGAGGCTAGATCCAACAGGCAGGGCCTGCTCATTAGTGGGAAACAGTGGGCTTCAGATCGGCAGGACCAATCTGTTACAGATATATGCAGAAATGGCCTGCGGTTTCGGCCCATTGTCTATGTCCATTCGTATGGCATGCTATTCAAGTGTCACAGACATCATGTTGATAAAATGAGACCATGGTCGTCAACCCATGCAACAGATAAATTGCGCGAATACTCAGAGAATCAATACTAATGGGAATAGGTAACAAATTGTGAAGATAATTGCTGAGCCACTTACAAGCAACAAATATTGTAATGGTGCATGCTGCAAAAATAAATAAAAAATGTAAGCAAAAACTATAGTTCCTCACCACTAGAGTGGATTTCTTTTCCTCATCAGCTAGCCATTCTTCAACACAGCTTTCAAATTCAGAGCAATCTGATCCTTTTAATTTAAGCTGTATCTGTGCTGCAAACAGGACAGGCAGCATTTTCTCTGTGTACCTTCAAGAAAACAATGAAGGATTATGTAAATTAACTACAAACTAGTTAGCTAAATATGGTCAGTCAAAACATAAAATACTGAAATTTCTCCACATTACATTTTGTACTATAAAAAATACATAGGCACAGTTCCAATATTGTTTCCAAAAACAAAAATGTGTTTATTATCAAATTGCTATGTTAATACCACAGAACAAGTGCATTTAAAAAGGATACAGTGCGAATAAACTCAAAACTAGACAGGTCACAGTCAATACTTTGAATGCATCTGAAGATATAATCAAGAGACCACCTACAGACTTTTGAACATAATTCTGTTTCTGAAGTTGGGCAAACAAACATTTGTAGGAGGAGGGAGAGGGTGGTGGTGGTGGTGTGGGTGGGGGAAGAAAAAGAAGAAGAACCAACAAATAAAGGTTTTAGAGCAGATATATGAGGAATTTAATTTGAGCTCTGTAGCCAGATCTTGAGATGATCTTCAAAATCTGGTGGCCTAGATGAGATGCAGGCAATCTTAAGCTGTTCCAGGATAGCACCATTCTGCCACATTTCTTTTATTTATTCATATTTCTGTTATTGTTACTCCATTTTCAATCAAAAGTCTTTGAAGCTTCTACAGGTGGATGATGAGAGTAAGACTGCTTTTATTGAGTGCAGGAATGTTTTCAACTACGGGGAAATAAAGATTAAAAGATTTTTGTAAACTCTTGCTTGAAAGCAGATTCTTGTCACAAAAATGGGGGAGCTATATGGCTAAGAATAGGGAACCAGAAAGTTTGAGTATTATTGTCTGTTTTTGTGTAGTTGTGCAAGTCTGGTTGGGCTGTGTGTCTATGCGTTTGGTGTATCAGCTGTTGATCCATATTTTAATGCAGAATTCTGTCACAAAGACATCAGTCCAAGAGTAGAAGCTCTTGGTGTTGAAGCTAGTGGACCACATTGCGTGTTACGAAGTTGCTGCATGATGTTATTTAGTTGTCTCCATCTTAGTGGCAGTTATCAGCAAGTGCTCTGTAAAGCTAATTGTCACATCTAGAGTGGCCCCTAGATAATGTGTGCCTGAACTGTTTCTCTTCCTTCTGATTTCTGGGGTTTCCCTGATGCAGTTAATAAATGCAAGGGGGCACCTGCCAAACACTGCGGGCCACATACTGTGGAGACTAGCAAGTTACAGGCAATGCACTGGCTCAACTGTTTTCTAGAAAGACATGTTCCAGCCCTATTGCTCCGGCTAGTGTCAAACACTGGGCAGTAGGGTTAAGGAACTTGCACCAACAGTGACCACTGATGACAAATTGGTGAGAAGCTTTTGAACACTCATTCAGCATTATGGTACTTGATCAACAGTGACTTGTGTTCTGATTAGACTACCCTGGTTAGATTTATTTGGTTGCCAAGCATCATCAGGTTCTGTAATGATAGGGCAGTATGATCTAATTTTAGTTCTGTATTCAGAACTGTTATAAACTTACAAGGCACTGTTCTGTGTTTTGAAGGTTGATAATTCTATTAATTTTCCACTCCATAACTTTTTTATGTTAATACTTTAAAATTTAATGATAATACATCAGAGCTCTGATGCCTGTACGGAATGATCTATTTTCATGTATTTCATTCTGTAAGTTTGTTATCACTAGCTTTTAATAAGTTTGTTTCGAATGTTATAGTATGGCCAGTTACTGCATGACCTTATCATATGTGTCAGGTGGAGCCTGTATCCACTTCTTGCGACAGAGCTCGGCTCCTGACTGTGTCGCCCAAGCTCAAGCTGATTAAATTTCATGTGTCAGTGCAGTACTCACTTGAACAAATAAAGTAACTGTGTTTTTGGAATAAATATTTTCTTGGCCCAGCAACATCCACTCCCTGCTCATCACTCTCAACCCTTCAATGGTAGCAGAGCATGATTATCTGGGTGGTGGTAGTTGTTGGTGGTGGGGACACAATTGTTAATAAGTTAGGCTATTATAGGTTAAGAATTGATGTTTATTGGTTCCTAAGTTTATTATATGCAAAGTCTATCCTTTTTTTGTTTCATGTTGTAGATTCATTGTTATCAATTATGGAATCGAGAGGCATATCGGTGATTTATTAACTAAAAAAGAAACAATTCAAGTATCATATGAGAATACATGGCCAGCGGGTGGAATTATAGGATGGCAGTGTCACACAGCTATGCGTGTGACTATGTTGGGCGTTTGTTCACAGTGACTTGAAGCAGACAGCTCATGTTAACAAAGGAAGTGCTGCTATAAGTGTGAGTTTGCATCGTCACAGTGTGTGGGAGAACACTGACTTCCTGGAGCGTAATAACCCTTCCTGGGCTTAAATTTAACAAGCAGAGTTCAGGGCTTAAAGTCAGTGATTATGGGCAAATAACAAATTCCATTAATTGATGAATTACAGGATGAAGTTATGCAATTGTATGTTTGACCCAATGTATTAGAATGGCAAGGTGTATTGTTTGACAGTAAGGCAGAATCCTCTTCTATGACTGAGCAAGGTGGCACAGTGGTTAGCACACTGGACACACATTCGGGAGGACGACTGTTCTCGCTGTTTGGTCTCATCCCTAAAACAACCCTCTTCTATGAGAGCAGCTGTGTATTACCTAACCACATTCTGACCATAATTCAGAGTTTTGGCAGTTTACTTATCGAAGATGGTTACTAAACTGTTTAAGTTCTTGTGGTTCTCCCTTCAATTACAAAACCATGTGGATATACTTAGAACTGCCTATTCAATTATTTTTCAAATGATATATTCTTTAACTTGGGATTGTTTGAGTATAGGAAACGAATTATTCATTCAGTACATTGAGCAAATTCGAATCACCATTTTGGCCCTGAGGTTAAAGATTACTGAAGTGAAAGGGAGGGAATATGACCTGAAGAACATTCACATATAGCGTTTAGCGATAAACCCAGTACTTTTGCTGAGTTTGGAAGATGGGATGCCAGGGGTCAGGCTAATCTGTTGTCCTTTCAAACATGATGAGCCCACAAGCAAGAGAGTGACTCAAATGACTCTAAGCACTAAGGGACTTAACATCTGAAGTCATCAGTCCCCTAAAACTTAGAACTACTTAAACGTAACTAACCTAAGGACATCACACACATCCATGCCCAAGGCAGGATTCGAACCTGCAACCATAGCAGTCACACGGCTCCAGACTGAAGCGCTTAGAACCGCTTGGCCACAGTGGCCGGCGAGAATGACTCGACCCACATACACTAAAAATTGTTATCATTGTGGAAAGCCCCCAGATGTTCGAGAGTATCCAAATGGACTTCTGAAATTTTGAAACAGCCGGTGCCAAAGGAACACAGGCTGGCGCAGAAAGGAGTTGCCGATGAAAGTATGTAGTAAGTTGAGTACAACTGCAAAACAATTTATACTGTTTGTCTGAGCTACTATTAATCACGAACCTGTGTGCATCTTATAAGACTCAAGCAGCAATATTTTGATCCCAGATTGTGACTGATATCTGAAGTGCTGCAATATACGTATTTGCTGTCTTTGCAACTAGTATAATGAGCAGTACTGTGTGGTCAATGGAAAGGGACAGCCATTAGTATGCTAAGCGCATGGTAGTGTGAGAATTCAAGGGTTATCACACTCAGTATATTTTGATGTAAATAAAATAGAAAGACACTTCCACATGGGAAAAATATATTAAAAACAAAGATTCCAAGACTTACCAAGCGGGAAAGCGCAGGCAGACAGGCACAATGAACAAAACACACAAACACACACACAGAATTACTAGCTTTCGCAAACGATGGTTGCTTCTTCAGGAAGGAGAGGGAAAGACGAAAGGATAACCCACATCCTTTCGTCTTTCCCTCTCCTTCCTGAAGAAGCAACCATCGTTTGCGAAAGCTAGTAATTCTGTGTGTGTGTTTGTGTGTTTTGTTCATTGTGCCTGTCTGCCGGCGCTTTCCCGCTTGGTAAGTCTTGGAATCTTTGTTTTTAATATATCAGTATATTTTGATATTGTCAGCAGTTTGTCCATTAATGTTTTAGTAGGTTGTAACTTTATTGAGAGGGCTACCTACGTTCTTGATTACTGGGCACGCAGTCCTATTTCAGATTTCAGCCTGCTTTGGTTTGTAGCTTGTGAGAGCATAGTTGCACCCAAGATGTTAATATGGCCCCAGTAATTTTGTTGACTTTTATGTTGCTCATTTGAAACAAGGGGCTTAAGCAATTTCTTAATGTAGTAACCGACAGCTAGGGGGTTGCAAATAAGGTTCAGTATCAGATACAGTTGACAGATAGTAAACCTGTTTGCCAAGCTCCATATCAGTTGTCCCCTCCAAAGATGAAAGAGCTGCATCAGAGTACTGATAAGCTGCTCGCTGAAGATAATTAAGTCACTGATCTATGTTTTGTCCATTTTTTCGGTGCCAAAGCGGAATGGCATGGGTTATTGGCTGGTCATAGATTATGGTGCCCTGAATTAAAAGGTGATTTTGCAGTCAATTCTGTTGTCAGATTTAGACAACTGTTTCACGTGACTCACTGAAAAGAATTATTGTACTGTGTCAGAACTTAACCAAGCTTATCATCAGGTCGACCTAGCAAAAGACTCTAAATCCCTTACAGTATTATGAATCAGTTGGAATTTATTTGAAGTCAATTGTGTTCCATTTGGGTTGTCTACTTATGCGATTTTGGACAATCTTAAGTTTAACTGTGTTTATAACTATCTGGATGATGTAGCATTAACACATTCCAAGAACACTTGGAAAATGTCAGGCAAGTTTTCGTTCGTTGGTGTCAAGCTAGCTTGACAGTTAAACCATCCAAAGTTGATCTCCGCCCTCAGGAAATTGCTTTTTTAGGACATTTATTCCTTCTGCTGGTGTGAAGACTAGTCAGGAGAGAACCAAAGCTATCCAGAATTTTCCCCCAACATAAAAGTGAGAAAGGTATAGCTTGATTCATCAATGTAATAAATTTATTTAGGAAATTTGCAACAAATTTCGCCCACTAGTGGAACCCTTGAGTCAGCAGCATCATGAAGGGGAAGTATTTCAGAGGACTGATACCCAGGAGATGACATTTTATGTTCTCATACTTGCCTTAAGTAGTGCTCCCATTTTCGTGAGTCCAAATTTTGAATGTGGTTTATAGTCCAGACTGGTGTGTACAGTTATACAACAAAATCAATGGCTTTAACTAACACTGTACAATCAATAATCACTTTAATATTGTTTATACAACATCATATTCAATCACTGTGGTGATACTTAGAGGATTCCAGGAATTTATTGATAAAACGTGGAAATACTACAACTAAAAATAAATCTCAATTCAAAATGCATTCCAGCCTCTTCAATGTGGCTGCAATACGGAACCAATCACCACATTTCCTTAGTTATATGGAAGGACCACCCAACTGTTGTCTCACACCTGTGTAAAACTGAGCTTTATCTAAACTGAAGGAAGAGAAATGAATGGCGGCCCAGTAATGGCGTATGAATGCAATACCATAGTTTCAATCTGACACTTCTAGAAGACACAGAGGTGACAGAAAACAAAGTTTCACATAAGAATCTATTTCCTCAGTGGTTTGTGTCCATGTTACAAATAAAAACTTTTATCTGTCACACTGTAGTTTTCCAATATCATAGGTACTGCTACTGATTACTTATACGACATGAACAGTATGGTCACCTGATGTCACAGTATCTCCCCTGTTATACATTTGCAGATTATATCCAAGTTCATGACAATTTGGCAAAGATGGACATGTCGAAGTGGACCAGCAGATCAACCATAGAGATCTGAGGATCTGACTTTTTGTGGGAGTACTAAATGATGAGTCGTGTTCACAAAACTGGTATACAATTGGAGGTAAAGCTATTTGCATGGGTTATAGATATGACAAATGATTCACTACAATATCTAATTATATTTGATGGTATGTATCACAACTTGTACTTTGAATATTGTGGTCATCATAGTCTAATTTTTACAGTTAACAACATAAAAAACGTCAATTGTGGAATAACTAAAAATGTTAATACATTGAGTTCTCCTTGTAACATGGAAGTGGACCATTTCTGGACATATGTTCATATGCAGACTTTTTATATAAAATCTCTTCCACAACATCTAGAAGTTTGTACTCATATATATCTCAACATTTAGAAAAAATTATAACATATTACCCAGGTTTCCCTTTAGGGCCATCACTTTTCCTAATACCGTCAAAAGGGGTGATTTAGGATGGTTTTGTTGTTATTTAGATTGCAACTTTCATATATATTGTTAGATTAAATTGATTGTTATGGAAGTGGTAGGGAATATGTGTAACAAATAAAATACCCCAGAACCAGAAAGTGTATGTGTAGATATATTTATCTGAGGCAGTTAAATAAAGTGTCCGAAGTCATCCCATGGACTGGGGTGATTGTGGACACGTGTGGTTTTTAAATATCTGTCCGAAGTTACAGTATATAGAGGACGAGTTCAGGCAGTTACTGCCTTTTTTTAAAAAAATTCTACATGCTTTTTGTTTGATTTTGGTAACATTTTACACATTTTAAGATAGCCCTTTGTTGCGAATAAGTGATATCTGTAATATATAAAATTCATTATATCATTCCATAAGTTTTTATGTTGCAAGAATGTAAATAAACAGTCTCTTTGTTCACTTCTGCATGAGCTCATTTAATTTTTTTGCTTAAGCGAACGGAAAGATACTCTGACTGTCGTTTGAGGAATAAATGAAACCATTCTTCTCCTGGCAAATTATTACGAAATTTCTTCTCTTTATGGCTAGATTTATCAAGGTAACCTTTAACTAAATATCTAATATCCAATTTAGTGAAGGGAAATCCCCAATATGCAGCCCTCAAGATACCATGCTTCAACATTTCTTCTTCTTCTTTATTTAGCACTGGCTGTCCTCCCATTTTTTTCACATGAGCTTCCTGAATTTTATTTTGTAGGGTTGATTTAGGTATACCATACAAAACACATGCTTTTCTGCACGATAATTTACCACTCTGAATATCATGAACAGCTTTAGCTAAAAGTTCCAGGTCATAATTACACCATACTGTAGCACCTCTCCTGCTCTTATACGTTCTTGGCGTTGTCCGAAATCACCTTACACAGTACACAGTTTTACAAAAACTGTCATTATTTTATAACCTTGCACGAGAAACTTGACAAACTTGTACAGAAATTGTCTCAATGCAGTTAGCTACTGAGCATGTTGACAATTACGGTTACAATAACTTCCCACTCAGCACAACATTAGAAAGTTTCCACTTTATGATAACGCATGGATTTTTAATACTGAGACTGTTCATCAATTATTCACCTAGGGAAACAATTGACACAAAATAAAAGTTTGTTGAAGAGATAAGTAACTCTTTGTTTCTATGCAGTAACAAAGAGTAAATAAGCCATACTGTCTGAATTCGCCCCGGTGTCCAAAATCACCCCGTTTGACGGTATTTATAAATAATTTGCCAGTTTATCTAGCAACAGATTCAAAGCTTTTTTATGGGTTAACCAGAATTTCTAACTAAGCAATGTGGTCTGCTGAATGTTTCTGGTAGGAGATTGCTTGCTCAGTGTAACAAGAACACTGCCTATATAAAAATAAAAGAAGATTGTAGTAATGATAGAAGATAATGGAGAGTGTCTTAACAGAGGTTAAGTCTAGGAGGGTGTGAACATATTTGAAAAAACAGAGCTGCAAAATTACTAATGACAGAGTTAGAACAATTATTTGGAGAAAAAGGTGAAGAAGACGAAGAAGAAGAAGAAGAAGAAGAAGAAGGCAGCTTGCCAGTACATAGCGTAAAAACCAGTGGAAGTCACAGAAATTGAACAGATGCACCTAGATGGATGCAAGTGGGTATCACATTGTGTGAGCGTAATATGAGAAAAGGGGAGTGGTTATACACACTGAGGGTGAAGTAAACTCTCAACCCATAGACCTCGTGTAATACTACACTGAGCAGACCTTTGAATGCTGCACTTCAGTAACACACTTGGAAACATGTCACACAGTGGTTCTGAAAGTCTATGGGACCCCAGTGAGAAGTGTCTTGAACTTTGTTTAACAGTTTTTGGGGGTATTAATAAGACTTAGTAGAAATACCTGGGGAGTGGTTGTATGTGGCAATTTCAATTTAGATTTCATCTTGGATAGGTCTGATCGAGGAAAACTTGTGTAAATGACGTCCATCTTTGGTTTGCCCCTATGGCAATATTCCTAAAGGGAAAGGGATGGAGGGGGGGGGGGGAGATTGGTATGTGTAATGAATTAATTGAGTATGCTTAACCATAAACCTCAATTCCTCCCCCCCCCCCCCCCCCTTAATATCCTTAAAGTATTTTTAATCATAAATTTTTAGGCATATATCAGCTCCTGACTTGGGTGTTTCCCTTTCCATCTCCATCCTGCTGAACGTAAGGAAGTCTTTTCTTGTACTTGTTTTTTTTTTTTATGAATCATAAGCAATGAATTTAGATACATTTTATTGTTTATTTTATCATAAACAGAACTACTGTCACTAGTGATATGCCCAGACATTTTTTCTATGTTTCAGTTTTCATTACATTGGGATGAGATTGGTTTCGTGACATACTGATATGAGCACTATTCATGTGGCATTATGTGCAAATTTGCACCTCTATAAACTGAACCTGGCAGTCTAAATATTTTGTCACGATCAATGCAACACAAATCACTGTGTCACGTTAGGTTATCATGGTCAACTGGCACCAATCTTATTTGCTATGCAACAACGGCTCTGCACCTGACAACTACAAAACAGGTAACAGAAGAAATTTATCTGCTTTACTCTGCTTTTGCTGTAGTCACTGACGTATCTCACTTCTGAACAATTAGCTTTCAGAAGAAGGTGATATTAATATTTCAGGTCAATTAAAATGGATGCCACAATAAATGCTTTATCTGGCCACAGTGGTTGGATAGCAGCAATAAAGCACCCCCATAAATCATATTAATAGAAGAGAAGGAAATTTCCACAGGCTGGCAAATGTCGACTAACATTATTTAGGGAGAATTTGTAGGTTGAAAAATGGGAAGAAGTTTACTCAAGACAAAAATTTAATTCTTTTGTGTTGTTGTTGTTGCAAAATTATTAACCCAATTTTTCTTTATGAGATGTCAGGGGCAATTTGAGCGGATGCCAAGAAGAAGGGGGCAAACATGCAAATTGGGTGTATTGCATTATGAGGAGGGAGCTGTAGTCAGTGTAGGGGACTAGCTCTAATCAAGATTTAAGAATGCAGTACAAACAGTATTGCAAAATTATTCAGCGTGTAACTGAAAGAGCAGAGACCGTGTACTATGGAGAGGAGGGGGGGGGGGGGGGTGAGTGGGGGGGGGGGGGTGAGTGGGGGGGGGGGGGGGAACCCTCCACAATCTGTACACACACACAACTAGAGTAGGGCAGGAAGTGAATAAACTTAGCAATGAAAATGTTGTTTTACTCTTGGAGGACAGCAGCAGTGAGACATTGAAGTTCAAATTTGTTGACTGCTAGGTTCAGTGTACTTTTATTTCCTAATAGTGGTAGAAAACACAGGTACAGAAATTTGTCGACTAAAAGCAAATTCACAGGATTTACTTGGACAGGCATGCATGCCCCATCAGTCAATTTTGCCAAATCATCTCTTCAAAAGGACAAAAATATTGTTAGGTAGTTGAAAGGCAGACGCTCTTCAGCCAACGATGTTGTCTCAGCCAGAAAGCTAGGATCTTGTGCTGACTTAACAGTGCCAACCTTGAGTTGCATTTGTGGCTGGTCAAAAAAATCAGGGTTTGCTTAGTTAAAAAACTGAATAGATAAATTCCTTTTATGGAGGTGAATATGGGTGACTGATTTCTGATTATGGAACCATCTCCCTCCTCTGCACATAGTCCAAAGTTTTTGGGTTAGTCTCCTGTGACAGAATACTCAACAATCTCCCTGAGAATAAGTTTCTGAAAATCTCCATTTGGCTTTCTTAAAGGCTTCTGTGCTGAGACAGCATTATATGATATCACAAACTTAATCTTAGTAGAGCTAAAAAAAATATTACCCAGTTCATATTATCTGTAATCTTACTAAGGGCTTGGGACAGTGTGAATTACAGAATTCTGCCAGGAAAACTAGGGTTGTGTGACATTGGGGGCATACTTTTGCCTGGTTGGAGTCCTATCTTAACATATTTGTTATGTAGAGGCTAAACAAATAATTAAAAGAAAGAAAATAATACAATAAACAATTATTTTAGTGATTTCTTGTGCAGACATTACATGTAACTTACCATGGTTCAGACCAAACCTCATTCCAATTATTGTTTAGCTCATTATGCCTTATTTCAGCAGTGATTTTATCCCACGAGGAGAGATGAGCCAGGCACTGAAGAATATTAATTAAGATTAAAATGATGTATTATAAATAACACAGGCTAGCAATTTTCATTTTGTACACTTGAAAACTACATATGGCATTAAATTGAATTTATTAAAACTTATATTTCTGATGAATGCACCATCCTTGCTAATTCTACAATAAATTACAAAATTGTATGAAGTTATATCTATAGGTGGTTTCACCTTTTGTCTTCATATCATTCAACCCTCTTTCCATTTTCTCTCTCTTTACTTCCTTTTCCACCTTCACCTTCAAAGAAGGATTGTTGCCATTTCCATTCAGTAAATGTGTGTCTAATTACTATTATTAAGCAACAGAGACAGAACTTAGAAGTACAAACTTCCTTAATTATAAGTCCGGATTTGATACAAGATAAGGCCAAAAAATGCAACTTTCTTTAAAATTACCCATTTTGTGAAAACTATTTTAATACATTCTTAAGAAAATCCATTACAAATAATATCCTAATTTTTCAACCAAATATTCACTTCATAGAATCAACACTACATATAATAACCCCATAGTTAATAACTTAGCAGTACTAATTTTGGTCTAAATACATCCCACTATTAAAGAACACTTATTTTTAATAATTTCAATCAACCATGACAAGATTAGTTGCTAATAAAATATAGTATAACCACTGCCTTTCGGGGTTACTGCTGGTCAGCTCTTCTTCGGCTATCTATGAATTAATAGGTAGTATCAGAACTAATAATTGATATACACTTAGTGCAAAATATTCTGTTTGTATCTTTCTAAATTGCAGTAATACTTAATTATAAACAAATGTTATGATGGTTTTCTTTTGACATCACACATTTCTATGACCATCTTGAAATTTTTATGTGCTTTTTATGTATATATTTACTTGTATTTGACTTATGATCTGTGGAATTGGCATTAAATACTAGCGTAAGAGTTTGGAATTGTCATTAAATGCTAGCGCAAGAAATCTTGTCTAACATGAAACTTCCTGGCAGATTAAAACTGTGTGCCCGACCGAGACTCGAACTCGGGAGCTTCGCCTTTTGCGGGCAAGTGCTCTACCATCTGAGCTACCAAATCACGACTCACGCCCGGTACTCACAGCTTTACTTCTGCCAGTATCTTGTCTCCTACCTTCCAAACTTTACAGAAGCTCTTCTGCGAACCTTGCAGAACTAACACTCCTGAAAGAAAGGATACTGTGGAGACATGGCTTAGCCACAGCCTGGGGGATGTTTCCAGAATGAGATTCTCACTCTGCAGCGGACTGTGCGCTGCCAGGTTCGCAGAAGAGCTTCTGTAAAGTTTGGAAGGTAGGAGACGAGATACTGGCAGAAGTAAAGCTGTGAGTACCGAGCGTGAGTCGTGCTTCGGTAGCTCAGATGGTAGAGCACTTGCCCGCGAAAGGCAAAGGTCCCGAGTTTGAGTCTCGGTCGGGCACACAGTTTTAATCTGCCAGGAAGTTTCATATCAGCGCACACTCCGCTGCAGAGTGAGAATCTCATTCTTGTCTAACATATTTATTTTGATTTTCTCATTTGTTGTATATCCACAAGTATTTCATTGCTATAAATCTATGGAATATACAGTTAATGTAATCTAATCTCATAGTCAATGTTTCTTTGACAAGACATTACACATGCACAAATGGATAAGAATGTTCTATTACTGTAGTCTCATTACATATTGCACTCTAGTGAGGAGTTGATTTGCCAGGACAGAGAAAAAACTGAGGAGCAAATACGTTACACACTCTGCTATTTGTTGTGAAATAAATAATTTAAGGTACAGAAATGCTGAGCCAAAGCATTTCTGCAGATGAAGTATTTACTGCTGCTGACACTGACACACACACACACACACACACACACACACAAAATTGCACACACTATCCTGGCTTTGACAATGATTATTTTCACCATATTGGGAAAGGTTAAAAAGGGAGGGCTTATCACTCAGACCTAAGGTCGATAGTCACCCATCTGTTGTGAGGACATAATGAGAAGTAAAGATGGATTATATGAAGAGAAATGAATATTGAAGTAAAAAAGTAGGGATGGAAAAAAATAGAAAGAAGGAAAAGAGGGGAACAAAAAAGTAAAAGCAATAAAAAATAACATTCTTCTGTACAACAGAAAATACCTGAATGCTACACTAGTGCAACCCATCCTTGAATACTGCTTGAGTGTCTGGGACCCCTATCAGGAAAGATTAAAGAGAGACATCAAAGAAATTCAAAGGTGCACTGCTAGATTTGTTAGCATTAGGTTGAATCGACAAGAAAGTATTATAGTGATTCTTCTGGAACTCAAATGTGACTTCCTGAAAGAGAGGCAGCGCTCTTTTCAAGGAACGCTATTGAGAAAATTTACCGATCTGGCACTGAAACTGATTGCAGAACAATCCTACTGCCGCCAATGTACATTTCGTACCAGAACCACGAACATAAGATAAGAGAAACTAGGGCTCGTATGGAGGCATGTAGACAGTCACTTTTCCACCGCTCTCTTTGCAAATGGGACAGGAAAGGAAATGATCAGTAGTGGTACAATGTACACATCACCATGCCATATCGTTGCTTGCACACCATGCATGTAGGTGTAAATGCACAAGTACATGTAGATGCCTCTTCATCCTAAGGGCTACCCCGATACTCCCACCTGATACTAGTTTCCCTGAATTCCAAGGATAGGCGCTTGCCCTCAAATACATCACCTTATCCCGACACCCTCCTAGACTTAACCTCTGTTAAGACACTCTCCATTGTCTTCTATCATTATCATAATAATCTTTTATTTTTATACATATTATTATGTCTCATTACTTTATTTCTTGCTATTACATTTTCATTTTTGTTCTCCCTCCTCCCTTCTTTCCCATTTTTCACCACCATAGGTGTAATCGCACTATTCATTGCTCGTATATATATATTTACTTCCCACTCTGTTCTAATCCTCTTAAGCCTGAAAGTTGGAACAGTGCTTACCAATGAACTTTTCCTCTCAACTCCATTCTCTGATGTGTCTCCTCCTTTTTCTCCCCTTGTCCTCTCAAGAGGTGGATCCTCTCATTTGCGATCTGAGTGACCTGCGTTCCCTTTCAACCTTCCCCAACCTATCCTCCTCTCATCCTTGTGGAAGGAATTAATAATTTCAAGAGTTAATACTAAGTATTTTCTAAAGGTGAGTACAGCTGAGACATTATATATCATAATTTTTTATGTTATCAAATGTATTTTATACTTTTGAAAGATAAAAAAGAAAGTAGCACCAGAGCTGTACCTTGTAATACGAGCTACGACAGAAGTCCTGTAGGTCTTCACATGATGTGTCCTTTAAAGCATTGCGATAATGCAAACTTGCAGGTTTCCATTCCATGTCTGCTTGACATACAAGAGCCTTTCGCAAGTTTTCAGATGTTTCCAAACTGTTTCGAAATATTCCTTGGACAGAGTTCCAATCTCCAAGGCCCGTATACAACCTTAAATTAAGACACAAAAGAAATATAACATTCACTACATACACATGAAGGATTTTGTGTATATCAGGCAGAAGAAACAGACTAAGGAAAATATTCTGTACATTATGATTTGAAGAAGGTGCATCAAGAGTTCTTCAAATTTGCAGAAAATGCATCAATAATTAGCTTTAGAAGGTTATGTAGAAGGGAAAAGGAAGCGAGGAAGGAAGAGATTTCAGATACTGGATAAAGTGAAGGATGGTGCAAAAACAGCAGCCTTAAAAAGAAAGCAATGGATCGCAGAAAATGGAGAGGCCAAAAACCTTCTAATATAGCAGGAAACTGATGATGACGATGATGATGCATCAAGAATTCTGACCGGCACGATTAGAATCAAAACTATTTTCATTCATCACATCAGTCACATTTTACTGCCATGTTATCCCCATCCCTCTCACAAAAACTATCAGATCATTAAATGATTAACTAAACTCTGTAGCTCATAACCTTTGCTTTGTGAAGAAAGTGTACACTTTGAATACCATTTTATACTGTTTCACAGATTCAGCTACATAATTATGTTTATTAGGGTATTAAAGCATTAGGACTGCATTTCTCCGTGAAATGTAGGACAGCCACCAGACTGTATTAGTGTTGTTCTCTTTTAGTAGTGTTACCCGACCTGGTAAGCTATATATAGGGCATGAATATCATCAGAAATTGAATGATCACAGTGAAGGATGCAGAGATACCCTGGTCAACTTGTGTAATACCCAGATTTGTGAGGCATTTGGATGTGGCAGTGCCCCAGTGTTGGACTGCAATGGAATGTAAGGACAGGCATATTCATTGCCAAGGTTCTGGTGAAACATGTCTGACAAACCAGAGAGAGGAACATCATACTGTGCACCAAGCACATGGCCACCCCTTCATAACTACACCTGCCATCTGAGAGCAAGAAATGGACTCCCTGCAAAACACTGTGTCGTCCTGCACTATTGAGCACAGACCAGCAGCAGATGGACTATGGAATTACCATCCCAGGTGTAGGTTGTTGTTAATGCTACATTAAAAACGAATGCATCTAGGGAGCCACTGTAAACACAAAGCACGGATGGCTGATTAAGGGGGGGTCATAGTCTGTTCATCGAAGAATCACGGTTCTGCACTATCCTTGATGATCAACATTGGCAAGCATAGTGGTGTCGTGAAAAGATGTACCATTCTTCCAATGTGATTGTACCTCCCATGTGAAAGTATCATGATATTTTTAACCAGGACAATACTCTTTCAAACATGATATCTATCTCTACGAACTGTGTGTGTGATGTTGAGATACCCTCATGGCCAGCAAGATCCCCATATCTGTACCCAATAAGACACGTGGGGGACCAACCTGAAAATCGGCTTGGTCCCATTGCTAGTATCCAAGGTATTGAAGACCACGTAACAACAGTTGGGAGCCAGGTTACCACAGGAGTGGATGCAACTGCTTAATGACACAATTCCCAACCAAATCAGTGCACACATCCAGGTCAGCAAGGGGCACATTTTAAGTGGGATCATAGTTCCAAGTTCTCTGTACATTTGAATCAATTTTATAGTCACTGAAATATCATCACACAACCTCTCAGCTTATAAAGTTTCATTTATTTTCCTTCTCCCCTTCTGTGTGCTTTCAATTTTTTGTCAGGTAGAGTATTTTCTTGCCATACATTTACATGCACAATGTAGAAACTTGAGTACTCACGGTCAGATTTCCTAATATAACAGTTTTACTAATCTGCCTATTTTTTGGTTATTCAGTTAACCTATCAAAATGGTCGTGTACAAGTCTGCAGGCGTACAAAGTGAAATGAAACCAAATTATCACCTTCAGGTAAAGAAAATTATAATTCCTATATTTATTTATTGTTTACACCTTTTATCATCTATGAGGAAATGTACCCAACATGCTTAAAATCATTTTCATGGTATCTATGGTTTTAAGTCACTCCCATCTGGAAAAATTACACACTGTACCACAGGCACGAATAAAATGTATTTTTAGGGCAAATGCATAGAGGACACATTAAATGTCAAACTAGGGTATCTCATATTTACCTAATATTCACCGATGTAGTAACAAGAAAGCTTTATCGCAGGACGACAAAGTCAAATACATGCTCATTTCACCTGAGGTGAAAATTACAATCTAAACATTTAAAAATTATAAATGTTTGATATTTGTGATATTACTGTACTCTCTGAATATTTACAATGGTCAGTTTGTCTCGTGAGCATTTGTTCATTTTAAATCAAGGGTGTATTACCCCATCAACAATGTCCCTTTCTGGCCCACTATGAAATATGTAAAAGAAGACTTAATATTTGGGGAGAATATAACCAAAGCAACTAAGATAGATAAACGCATTGTAAGGCATACATTAAAAAAAAAAAAATTACTTGCAAAGCACAAGTAGGTATTCTGAGTCCCGCCAGAATATATTCATCATATTTGATGGGTTGTTTACTTATTGCAGTTCAGATCTGAAGCTGACTGATCCATTGTCATTCTTCTGGAGGACAACAGTTCCACGACCGTGGTACTTGATCGTCGGGAGTATGTGGCTGAGGGACTGCGTCAGCTTTCAGACAACTCTACATACAAAGTTTGGCAAGGTAATCCCATTCCTGGTGTCCAGGTGGAGCTTCAAGGAATCCTCAGAACCTTAGGCCCCCTACAAAACCTTTCACCTGACTCCATCAACCTCCTGACCCCACCGACACCCCGCACCCCTACCTTCTACCTTCTTCCTAAAATTCACAAACCCAATCATCCCGGCCGCCCCATTGTAGCTGGTTACCAAGCCCCCACAGAACGTATCTCTGCCTACGTAGATCAACACCTTCAACCCATTACATGCAGTCTCCCATCCTTCATCAAAGACACCAACCACTTTCCCCAACGCCTGGAATCCTTACCCAATCTGTTACCCCTGGAAACCATCCTTGTAACCATTGATGCCACTTAATCATACACAAATATTCTGCACGTCCAGGGCCTCACTGCGATGGAGCACTTCCTTTCACTTCCTTTCACGCCGATCACCTGCCACCCTACCTAAAACGTCTTTCCACATTACCTTAGCCAGCTTCATCCTGACCCACAACTTCTTCACTTTTGAAGGCCAGACATACCAACAATTAAAGGGAACAGCCATGGGTACCACGATGGCCCCCTCGTACGCCAACCTATTCAAGGGTCGCTTACAGGAAGCCTTCTTGGTTACCCAGGCCTGCCAACCCAAAGTTTGGTACAGATTTA